>NC_136434.1:51167961-51830877 GCF_052849685.1 Lactuca virosa | reverse complement strand
AAATGAATCTCGGTCTGTTGGTCCGGAAAATCCCCGCTTTATCATCATCAAAATAATATCCAATTAATAATTGGATCTTGACCCATAACCAAGAATCTAAGCTACTTAGCCCATAACCAGGGTAAAAGACTCTCTTACCCTTTTTCTTACTTGGCCCAAAACCCATGAACGCCAAACCAATGCGTCCCTCTGCTGAGTACACAGGGCAGACTCAACTTATACGCCCAACGTACGCCTCGGCCTCTCAAACTTCTTCATTAAGCACTTAAATAGTTAAGACCTTTTGCCAAACTCTCAGATCCGGTCCCTAAGGGTGACTTTGTAACACCCCGAGATTTTTGCAGGTATTTATGAACCCTATTATGTCTTTACTTTGTCGATTATAGCCCTTGGGATTGGGAATGGATAGCCAAGACAAGTTTAAGAGCTAAGTTTGCAAATTTGGGCCATAGAGGGAGTACGATGCGCGTACATAAGAGTACGCTAGGTGTATTAAGGTCTGCCTTAGTACGCTGGGCGTACACTTGTGTACATTGGGCGTACACTTGTCTAGGTGAAACCCTAATATTTAGGGTTTGGGGCCTATATAAGGAACATAATGTGCACTAACACCCGTTTACCTCAGCCTCCACAGATCAAACTCGTCTCTCTCAAACCCTAGCCTTCCCTTTGTGTGTTAAGCTCATTTTGGTGTGTTCTTGAAGGCCTTAAGAGGAAACCATTGCATTAAAGAGTTGAAGGAAGAGACCAAGCTTGTAGATCTAAAGTTAGTTTGTGCTAAAGAAGCTCCTAAAGGTATAAAGTTCCAAACTTTATGCTTATATGCTTAGATCTCATCATCTTACTTTATTAGAAGCATTCCTTGTCCCAAAAGCCATAAAGTGGTGTATTTTGTGTTGAGGACGTAAAGAGTTGTCCTTCCAGGCTCTTGAAAGGACTTTGAGTAATAAAAATGAGGTTCCATAGGCTGTAGGTGTCCTATGCAAGAGAAATAAGGTCTTAATGGATTAAGACCAAGCATTTGGGACTTTATGGACATCCAAAGTGATAAAGTTCGTGACTTTATGGACCCTGGACATGTTAGGCCTCTGGATATGAGATTAGGACTTAAGTGCTTAAGCCATTAAGCACTTAATAAAGTTTTGTCAAGATATGGATTACGCCCAGCGTAAATCCAGTACGCCCAGCGTACTGGGTCAACCACCCCGATGGTGGTCAACATCTGGTCGCGTACGCCCCACGTACCAGAGGAGTACGCCCCGCGTACGTCCTCTGTTGGGCCTTTGATATTTGGGCTTTGGGTATTGGGCTGTTTATGGGATAAAGGGACTTGGGCCTTTGCTGGACTTAGTGAATAAGATGTTTTGGGCCAGTTAGTGGTAGTGGATCATGGGTTTAGGCCCACTAAGGAGTTTAGGCCCAATTTAGTAAATTGGGCCAATAGTGGACTTATGTATATGAACTTCCAAATTGAGGGCTTGGTGTGGGACTTTGGCCAACAAAAGGAAATGGACTTAGGCCCCATTTGTTTACCTCTTAATTGTAAAATTAAGAGGCAATGTCTGAAAAATTCAGATTCAGATGGTTTGTTTGGGTCTTATTTTTTACCTCTTAAAATAAAAAACACCTCTTAATTTTTCAGATCCACAACAAAGTCTGAAAAAAAAAGAAACGCGCATCTTGTTTTGCCCTTGCTACACGGTTGGACATACCCGCCTCCTATTCTCCTGTTCTTGCGTCTTCCTCCTGCGTTTTCTTCCCCAGTCGCGTCTGCTTCCTTCGCCTAGTTCCCGTCGTCGACGACCGCCTGAAACGACGCCGCCCAGTCGATCGTCGACGTCCCAGCAACCTTGCAACCCCGTTTGTTTCGTCTCAGCAACGATTTCTGATTTTCGAGTTGCGTTTTCTTCCCCGGTTCGCGTCTGCTTCCTTCGCCTAGTTCCCGTCGCCGAAGACCGCCTGAAATGACCCCGCCCAGCCTATCATCGACGTCCCAGCAGCCTTGCAACCCCGTTTGTTTCGTCGCAGTAGCCTTCCCAGTGTTTTCTGTGCCCTAAAGTCCAAAATCAGAAATCGATAACAGGTTTGTTCTCTTCTTCTGAAAATTGATTGCTCTTCTTCTGTTATGCTCCAAATTAGTTATTATGTTATGCTAATCAGTTCTTATGTTATGCTAATCAGTTTCTGATTTCTTCAATTGTAATCTATATTTGATGTTAATGGTCAATTTTTTTATTGTGTTTTTTTAGGTGATTTGGTTTTGTCAGTATAGGCTGTGGTGATGGTGGTAAAATGTAGGAATGGTGTTTGTGTGGGTGGTGTTCGGTGGTTCAGGTAAGAGTGAAGGAGGGTAATGTTGGATTTGGATTAATGGCTATGGTGGTTGTGTTGGTTATGGTGGCTGGATAGTGGTTGATGGTGGGTTGTATACAATATTTTCATACAGGTTGACTTGTAGTTTGATACCAGAAACAATGGAGTAAACAAAGAAGCAATATTAATCAATGAATTGATTATAAAAGCAGTTGAAGAAACAAGTATTGAACTACTTGACATTTGGCTAGGAAAGAAGGATGCAGTGTAGTGTGGGGGGTATTGTGTAATTGTAGGTAGATAATTTATATAGATTCATTATATTTGTTGAATGAAAGTTGAGTTTTGAAAGGATGTATTCATGTATCAACTTATTTTGTGAAATGTCTTTAGATGTTTTTTGTTTGGTTTGTTGCACAATTCTGGAAAATTTATGCTACTTTTTGTGTGGTTTATTATTAATAAATGACATCAGAGAAGTTATGGTAGTTTGTAAATTTGTTTATAAATCCTTGTTTATGTCCTAGTTTTAGAAGAGTTAAATGCATAATGTAAGAATAAACATGCATTTTTATTCATAACTAGGGTTTGGACCGTCCGCGCGATGCTGCGGAAGCCCGGTATATTGAAAAACGCAGCTCGACATCATGTAAGAATAAACTTGCATAATGTAAGAATAAACTTGCATTTGTGTTTAATTTTGATTTATGCTAAATTTGGATTTTATATGGTGTTTATATTTTTTTAATATGTATTTAAGAAATTTATTAGGTTATTTTCTAAACAAACAGTTGAATTCAATAAAAAATAAAAAAGGGGTAAAATGGTCATTTTAATAATTCAGCACAACAATTCAGAGGTCCCAACCAAACATCATGTTAAACATTCAGCTCTTAAAATTTCAGACCCTCTTAGAAATTCAGATATCTTAAAAATTCAGATCCTACCAAACAACCCCTTAATGAGTTATGAGGACACTTAGTCAAGGGAGTAATGTTGGGTATTAACTTAGTATTTATTATTATGTGACAGTTCGGGATTCCCGGTGAGACGGCAGTCAGAGAATTACAGTATTTCAGCACTACTTGTGAGGTGAGTTATCCTCACTATATCAACAGAGTCTACGACACCAAGGCCGGACCTTTATGATTTACATCCTGGGTTAGGATGGTCGTTATGTTATTGTTATGTTAGATTACATACTGGGTTAGGATGGTTGATATGATTATTGTTATGCTAGAATTCATCCTGGTTTAGGATGGTTGGTATGTTAGGTTTCATCCTGGTTTAGGATGGTTGCTATGCTAGAGATCGGTTAGATCGGTATCCTGGTTATAGGATGGTTGCCATGATTAGTGATCTGTTAGATCTGCATGTTTACTTGTTTATATATATGTGCACATGTTTGTTGGTTTGAGGAAAGGGTTGAGGCAGGTCCTGCTGTGTGCAGTAGGCCAAGACACCCTGGGCGGACCGGGTAGACTGCAGGCCCGGGCCGGGCAAACCTAGTCAGGCCGAAGGCCCAGCAAGCGGTCCGGATAGGCTGAAGGCCCCAAGGAGGGCGGTACAGACGTGCCGAGGGCTCGGAGAGCGGACCAGATAGACTGAGGATCGGGATTCGGTCCAGTCAGACTGATGGCTCATTATGCATGTTGTTTACTATTATGTTATATGATACGATTATGACTGTATGGCGTTGGTATTTTGGGGGTAACTCACTAAGTCTTCGAGCTTACATTTATCGATTATTGTTTCAGGTACTTCTGATGACCGTGGAAAGGCAAAGGCGTGATCGTATCGCTCCTCACATTTTTATGATTTTATGATTTGATTCTGGGATACTCTGACAATATACTATTTTGAAAACAAGTTTGTAATAATCATGTGTTTTGAAATGTTTTAAAAAGTTTTAAATTGGCTCGAATTTTATGGATGTTACAGACTTAATACCTAAAGTTGGCAACTTTACACCCATGCATAGCCTAACGGGACCCAATACTAAAAAAGAAGATTAAAAAGCTCTTAACAATTGCATGGACCCAAATCTTTCACAAAGTTTGCATTTTTATGAACAAGGGACCTCCATATGTTTCCGTTTTCTGTGAATTACTCTGTTGGTCAATGTTTTGTTAAAACTTAATTACTCTGGTTTTATAGGAAAGACATGTATTAACGATCTATTAATCTTAAAACAAAAAAATTTATATCATGATTTTTGGGGTGTTAGACTTCATGGGTTCACCAATGGGGATTATCATCCAATGGGTTTTAGGGGAAATATACGGTGGAGGTTGTGATGGTGTCCATCATCATCACCAGAGAAAAACACCATAAAACATGGCTAGAAGAATAGGAGGGGACAATGAGTTAAGTGATAGTTTAAACGGTGAGGATGAAATTGTTTGGTGTGTAATATAACTTACATAATAAAAATAAAAAAATGATAGAAAAAAGACAAAATCGAGTCTTTTACAAAAACTTAACCTCAAATACCAAATCAATAAGTTTTTTTTGTCCATATTTACCTCTTCAACTTATTTAAAATATACATTCAGTCCTTATGACCGACTACTACATGTAAGTCGGAAAAAATGACTTAATAGACTAATATATTTCTCACTTTGTACGCATGTAGTACTTAATATTTTTTTGTTGCAAAATAATTCTTTGTTGTTTTTGTACACATTCAGTTTTTCAACCGATTTTCTTTAGTTTTTTCTCACGACATCCTACGTGAGGCAACCATTAATGAGGTGTTCAGGGTTGTTGATGTTTATGACCACCACGACCTTGACTACTTGGTTACTTAGGTCTTGTGATTTGGCTTAGGTTTTGTGTTATGAACATCGTAACTTCTTTGTACGATTCGAATTTTAACGAACTTTATATCCACATGTTCGTATTGGAGTCTAATACAACTTTCGTTTAGATTACTCTTGTTGATTTATTATTATTATTATTATTATTATTATTATTTTATAAAAAATAATATATTTTTACTTACGATCTTTATATCCATGTGTTTTTATGAATGTATGTATGGACGTTTTTTTATAAAATCTTAAGTAAAAATATATTACTTTTTAACTAGAGGTTGCCATGGACATAAGCATCAACAATCTTAATTATCTCATTAATGATTGCCCCACGTAGGATGTCATGAGAAAAACTTAAATAAATCAGTCATAAATATTGAATTTGTACAAAAATAACAAAAACTTATTTTTCAACAAAAATATATATATTAATGACTAAACGTGCAAAAATATATTAAGTACTAAATGTATACAAAGTGAGAGATATATTACACAATTAAGTCATTTTTTCCGACTAACCAGAAGCAGTCGGTCATAATGATTGAATATGTATAGTTTAACAAGTTGAAGGGTAAATGTGGACGAAAAAAACATCAAAACCAACAAATCATAAACACTATTTTTTACAATTTTAGTTTTTGGATGGGATGGAAGGAAGCATGCATGTGTAGATCTAATATGAGTTTCCCTTCTTGTGGGTCTGGGAAGCGGGATTTTCATTGTAGGGCAAACTGTTTTAAAAGTTGCATCATGCAAAGTGACAAAACATAAGACAACATGCATGGAGAATCAATACATGTTTATACATTTTGCAACAGATGATGTGGAAGTCCTCAATAGAGTCCAACGGGTCATGTATAGTAATGTTATAACCACAACAGATGATGTGGAGCTTCTCGATAGAGTCCAACGAGTCATGCATGGTAATGTTATAACCCTAAAATTTATGAATGCTGTTTTTAAAAGCATTAATTTTATCATAAAAAAAAATCGCGGTACACGTTGTTGCTTGTTTTTCGCTACACGTACATGTAAAACTTTTATTACCTATATATATCCATATAAATTTAATCAATTTTATCTTGAAATCTTATTTGGGGGTAGTTTTACAAAAGAATCCCCGGTTCACCCGAAATGTGATACAGGGCCCAAAACCGCCGTCAAGAAATCCCGAAACCCTACATAAACCCTGAATCAATTTCTGCCATCGGTTTCTTAAAATAGCAAAATAAAGCCTCCATCCACCTTTCTTCTTCCTCAAGCTTCAGCTGCCTATAGAATCGATGGTTTGAAGGAAATCACAGATATATCACTTGGAAGCATCAGGCAACATCAATGGCAAAGACATCCGCTTCAGGGATTTTTAACTTTTCTCCGTTCTCTTCTTCACCCTCACCCTCACCCTCACCCTCGCCGTCGCCGGCTGTTGGTGGGTCTGTTGATCCTCAACCGTCTGCACCGAAAAATGAGGAACCCACCACTCCGCGGGTTCGTAATGACAACCCAAGAACGACATCATCTGGATTTGATCCAGAGGCATTGGAAAGAGGTGCTAAGGCTCTTAGGGAAATAGCGGCCTCTTCTCAAGCCAAAAAGGTCTAATCTTTGACATAGTTTTTTTTTTTCTTTTATTGTTTTGATCTGTTGGGTAAACGTTGCAACGAATTGAATTCGTATGTACGAAATTAACATTTGCTTATTCTTCGCTTTTAGGCTTTTGAGTTGATGAAGAAGCAGGAAGAGACTAGGCAGACAGAGTTAGCTTCAAAGACGGCTGAATTTAAAGTAATGCAAGCTCAGGCTGAAACTGTAAGTTTGACACTGCCCCTGCTTCCAAGATGACTTTATGATATATCTTCATGCATGTGAATCACATGTTCTGAACTTCTGATTATAGACGAGTTTATTACTTGTGTTTATTTAGATCAAGTGTTTGGGTTAGTCTTATTCCTGTTTCAACCAACCCCTTAAAATGTATACATATATATATACTCTCGTGTGCACACATATTTCACATAATTGAAAAGTCTTGCGGGGATCTTTAATCAGGAATAGGCACTATCAATTGAAAAGACTTCTAACTTTGCCAATCATAAGAAGCTGAGATGTTCAAGGATCTTAATTAGGCCTAGGATACTGACTAATAGCTTTGTGGTGTTTATCTAATGACTTGTGCATGCTGTTTCTTTATTGTTGATTTAGGAAACAATGACTATCATTTTGATTATTGATGCAGTTTTAGGTCATATACAAAGTTGATTTGGAAATAAGTTCTGAATAAGCATAGGGGTCTAATCATGGAACATAGTGCTTACTTCTACAACATGAAAATAACTGGAAAATCTAGCTAACATGTATAACAATGACCATTAATAACATTTCTTGGCTACAAGCAGTGGCTCAAGATTTTCTCCTTTCACTTTCCTTCTTTCCCTCTACCTTCCTTTTTCTTATAAGCTGAGATTATTTCCTTTTTTTCCATGTTTAATATTAAAGCATATGTCTTTGTAAAAGTCTTATCACTTCTATGTTAGTCCTGAACGATGGTTATCCAATTACTTCACACGCCAACTTAATTTGGTCATATAAGTCTTTAATCTTCATTTAAAGTTGCATTTAGAATATGCATCTTACTATTATTTTATATTTTTGTTTATGTTTTCCAGGAGAGACAAAGAGTAATATATGATGAACAAAAAAAGCTAGCTCAACAACAAGCTCAAATAAAATCACAGATGGCTCGATATGAAGATGAACTGGCACGAAAAAGAATGCAGGCATGTTTTGTTCCCTTCATATTTTTATGGTTTAATTCATAGAGGCATGAAATAAACTTGAAAAAATCTTTCAGGCAGAAAATGAACATCACAGAACAAGAAACCAAGAACTTGTTAAAATGCAAGAAGAATCATCAATTAGACAAGAACAAGCTAGAAGAGCAACAGAAGAGCAAATCCAAGCACAACGTAGACAAACAGAAAGAGAAAAAGCTGAAATAGAAAGAGAAACAATTAGGGTTAGGGCTATGGCTGAAGCAGAAGCAAGAGCCCATGAGGCTAAATTAGCAGAAGATGTGAATAAACGAATGCTTGTAGAACGTGCAAATGCAGAAAGAGAAAAATGGGTTTCTGCCATTAACACTACCTTTGAGCACATTGGAGGTAGTGAAAAAATCTTGGTTTTTATTTCTTATTTTTTGAATGGATAAAACCTTTTAAATCATGTCTGTTTTGTAGGGGGATTGCGTGCAATATTAACTGATCAGAACAAGATGGTTGTGGCTGTTGGGGGTGTCACAGCCCTTGCTGCAGGGATCTACACAACAAGGTATAGTTTTTCACTTTGATATACAAAGTGTAATTAGTTAGTGATAATTGCTTAGGTGTTGTTTCTTTTTAAGTTAATGGACTTAGTGTGTACATCTCTTAATGTGAACAGTTATATATAGCTGTTTCTTTTTTACTTAATCCATACTGAAATGACTTAATAGGATGACTATAGGGATATGCAAAAAAAGAAAACAAATATCTTTTCGTGGACGAATCTGAGGATTTGGTTTCTACATTTCTTCTTTAAAAAATCCCTTTCAGCATATAAAAATTACGTCGAGCCTGAATTGATTGTTCATTCTGACATGTTGATTTCTTTTTTTGTACATATTTGAATTGATGTCTTCATTTGTATAAATGTTCAAAACTGTTGGTACTGTAAAAATCGTTTGTTAAATAGTTAGAAGGATAAGATGGTCATTTACTTGTATCTAGACAGTTTATTCGGTCCAAAAAAGGAATAGTCTTTGTGTATATAGGAGTAACTCCATACATACAACACTTCACCCATTCAGGAGTTAATAAGAATAAAAAAAGTAACATGCCCTTAATCTTTATAGTTTTAATAAGATAAAGAGAAACAACTGTTTGTATTACAGAGAAGGTGCTAGGGTGGTGTGGAGCTATGTGGACAGAATCTTGGGACAACCATCTTTGATCAGGGAATCTTCCAGAGGAAAATATCCATGGTCAGGCTTTTTTTCCCGTGGGCTGAGCAGCCTGTCACGTGGTGGTGGTGGTGGAGTTGCCACTCAAAATGGGAAGAATGCATTTGGTGAAGTCATTCTTAATCCATCTCTTCAGAAGAGAATTCAACAGTTGGCTGGTGCAACTGCAAATACAAAATCTCATCAGGCACCATTCAGGAATATGCTCTTTTATGGTCCTCCAGGAACAGGAAAAACCATGGCTGCCCGAGAGCTTGCCCGAAAATCTGTATGAATCTTAATCTTTTCTTTTTTCCATTGCTGTGTGTATTTATGATTTGAAATGTTTACAGGGGCTTGATTATGCATTGATGACTGGTGGAGATGTTGCACCTTTAGGTGCACAGGCTGTTACAAAGATACATCAGTTGTTTGATTGGGCCAAGAAATCTAATCGGGGTTTGTTGCTTTTTATTGATGAAGCAGATGCATTTTTGTGCGAGTAAGTCATTAATTAATTATTCTTATTCTTTTTGTTAATATATAATAGCCTGATTGGTAAAACTAACAAGAAATGTATCTTTTTGTTTTAAAAAAAATTCAGGAGGAATAAAACATATATGAGTGAAGCTCAAAGGAGTGCCCTAAATGCCCTTCTATTTCGAACTGGTGATCAATCAAAGGACATAGTCTTGGCTCTTGCAACAAATCGCCCTGGTGATCTTGATTCAGCTGTAGCAGATCGTATTGATGAAGTCCTGGAATTCCCATTGCCTGGAGAAGAAGAAAGATTCAAGCTTTTGAAACTATACCTAGACAAGTACATTGCAAAAGCTGGTGCAAGAAAACCAGGCTTCTTTTCAAAATTCTTTCAGAAAGAGCAACAGAAGATAGAGATCAAAGGTTTGACCGATGATATACTGAGGGAAGCTGCTGCAAAAACAGATGGATTTTCAGGAAGAGAGGTTGCAAAGCTTATGGCAAGTGTACAAGCTGCTGTTTATGGAAGTGAAAACTGTGTACTTGATCCACTTCTGTTTCGTGAAGTGGTTGATGATAAGGTGGCTGAGCATCAACAGAGAAGAAAGCTGGCGGGGAATGAAGGTGGTGATTAGTTAGTTATTTGTTGTTGTTTGGGTGGCATTTTGGGGCATGCAGGTGAGTTATCTGCTTTTGTGTCTTTGGTGGTCAACCCATTCGGTCAAATTGGGATGAAAGAAAGATTCTGGTACATCTGATAAAGAGTTGTTATTGATATACACAAACAGGAACAATTATTAATTGGCTTTGTATTAGGCAAAGAATCGACTTTATTTTTAACAAGATGAGATGAATGTTTTGTTTGTTTGTTTGTAGCCAGAAATTTGTTGCAATAAAATCAGAATTTAAAGCCAGCAGTTTTGTGTTTGTCTTTTCTCGCTTCCAATAAAATTTATATCAAATGACCATTTTTGCAAATTGGAAAATTGAACATGATAAGTCTGATGAGTATATCATTATTTGCAAGCATGCCAAGAAGCTTTATAAAGATTTAGTACATTGTTGAAATAGAAAATGGAACACAAGCTGGAAACATGCAGCATGAATAGAAGATAAAATCTAGTGATGGTGATCCTGGACATAACGTAAGCCACAGTACTTGCAAACAGCTGGTTCACTCTTGTCAAGGCATATGAACTCTATGGGATGCCCAAGTGCAGGATTTGTGTCTGAAATAAGAAAACACAGTAAAACCAAGTTAAATATGATGTCTATATATATATATATATATATATATATATATATATATATATAGGAGTGGGAAGAGAAAGCAACCTCCTTCACATGCTGCAATCCTGCCCTCAACTTTGATAGGAGGGACTTCATTGATCAACTCCATGGGAGATTTCTTGCTCGTATCCTGTCAATCACAAGGGATAAACAATGAGTAGGAGCTATTGGTTTGTAAAATGTTTGTGGAACGAATGGAATCTTTCAATCTAAAAGATTCTTAATATGTGTTTGCTTGGCATGGAATGGAATGAATTCTCTTGGCTCTTGGGGGTATGTCAAATGAATGGGAATGTAAATTGTATAAAATGGAAAAATAACCTTTGTTGATTTTTAATGCGAATACTTTTTTTATTTTATAAAAAGGTTTTCTGCAAAAAAGTTTCATTATTTTGGGAAATTTTTTGATAAAATCCTAAATCTTTTTTTATTAACAGAAAAATCTCATTATTTTGGGGAAATCACATAATCTGTTATTTCTTGTTAAAATAAAAAATTGGATTTTTTCGTTAATTTGGGCAAAATGTTAAATAATCGGGACTTTTCTGTTAAAAAAAAAAAATTAGGACTTTATCAAAAAAAATTCCAAAATAATGCATAAAGCCCTTTATAAAATGCTAGAATTAAGTTAACGAAAATTTTAATTTATTAAGCTATATTTTTTAGTAAAGATGGATTGCACAAATAACTAAGACGAAGACATGATCTTTTACATACTTAAAAATTTTGTCTCAGGTAGAAGGCAGCTGATTTTTTTAGTTTGTTCTAAAAAGATGTATAATGCAGTGGCCATGGTAACTTTTTAACATAAAAAGGGTTTTTAAGGGTGATTTAATCTTTTTAGTGAAGGATCAGGAATGATAAAATCATTCAAATAAAGATTTTGATGGAATTCAACTGCATTGATTATTTATCAACCATACACAACATGGGGGGAAATCTTTCATTCCAATTCCTTCGAATATCCTCAGAATCCATGAACCAAACACCACTTTAGATTCACAAATCAATTAAAAAATTTCAAGTGATGATTATCAGAATCAAAAGTATTGGATTGAAATGAAGAACAAAGAATGCCATTTATAATATACACGACACACATTGATGGCAAAAATGTCTGAAGAGAGGAAATAATCACAATCACAATCAAGAAACAAGTATAGGGCACAAGGGGGTTGAATCTTAACACAAATGTCAAATAACAGTATGTATTATTAGGGGACATGAAACTTGTCCAACCCTCTAAAATGCAGCTCCACCTCCACCCAATGGTTTTAGACGAAGTTTGGTTTTCCAAACACCCACTTACTGGTTTGAGCTTTATTAAGATTCTAGATTACAAGATTTAACAATTCATGATTTTTATTAACAAATGAATAGTTAACTTCATGAAATTAGCGTCTGATTGTTTGTTTATGACTTGATGTGTATGCCCCATTGTGAAATAAATAACATATACATGGAAAACCTAATCGACCAACTGGTAATACAAGGAAAAGAAAACCTTTTTAGGGGTTATACCAACCTGCATCCATTTAGCGGTGTGGCTGATGGTGATTTCGCTGTTAACGACGCCGCTGAAGGGTCTGAGCGACGATGAAGAAGAAGATGTTTTCAGGGCTTTCAGAAAATTGGAAGTCATGGAAAATCCTCGTTTCGCCCCGTTCATTGCCATCGAATCAATTGAGATCAAGGATGGTTTGAATGGAGAAATGAAGATCGTGGGTAATAGGGTTGGAGTTCTCGGCCTGCGCTTCCTCTTGTGTTTGTAGCAGCCGATTTGATTGAGCCAAAGTACGAAACGGGTTGTAAATTGTAACTTGTACCCCCATCTAGTTTGTAGTTATTTCATTTGAGCACTTCAACTTTTTTGTCAATGAGACACATAAGAAGTTGATTCTTAGGCTAAAAAGAGTGGTGCGGTAAGGATGTACCTCTTACATGGAGCTCGGCAAGTGAAGAAAAAAAATCCCGTGAATGACATGTTTGTATCGTTTCTCCCTCTTCTGCAATATATGGGGTTGAGGTGGGCTTCTTTTAGGGTAAGGTGGGCAACGACATGTGGTTTGTCATTCAGGACCATTTTGTTTAGTATTGTCAGCAGTCTCTTAGGGGTCGTTTGATATAGGTTCTAACCGGGTCCAAAGAGAGATTGGGTCCAAAAAAAGACAATTGGCATGTTTGATAATGATTTGAAAGTCAAGGACTCGGTCCAAAATGTGGACTCGGTCCAAGGTTTTCATCAGATTCAGTCCTCTCTTTTCTATTGATGGACCGAGAAGAAAAGTATACAATTCCCGCCTTGCCCTGATACTTTCAACGCCCATCGTGAATGACCCAACCTTTTCTCCCTCTCCAGCTTCTGTCTTCGCTGGAGTTTGCTCCCCCTTCTGTCATTGTCGACACAACACTCCTCCTCCACGTACCCAACACAACGATTCTCCTCCATTTACCCAACGACGCATCCTTGACTCAACATACTCCATCGCAGGTTATCCATCGTCGACCTTATCCTTCATCTCTGCCGGTAAGGCCTACAATCGATTTCTGATCCCCTTTATCTCTGATCCTCGTAATATTTAAACTTTTTCATTCGTTTTTTGCAATCGATTTTTGTAGGGTTTGTAATCGATTTCTGCAATTGATTTCATTTCATTTTTGTCTCCGTTAATCTCTTATGTGCTTCATGCTTTGTTTGTGTTTAGAACTAGATATGTTTTCAATTAAATGTGCTTAAAATCAGTTATGCCTTCTATGTGTTCGACAAAATGCCCCTGTTATTTATGCCTTCATCATATCTATTTGTTTAGAGGTACACAACTTTATTTATTATATTTGAAGAATATGATATGATATTTCTATAGCCAAACCATTCGGTGGTGAGAAGGAAGGATTTTTTGTTGTGAAAGAGACTGCATTTTCAGCCAAATGCAATCAAGAGTTAAGCATCTTTGATGAACATTGTGGAAAAAAGGGAAAGGAATATGCATCTTTGTTGTCAAATATGGTTGATGGTGTCCCAAAGAAACCAAGAAGTTCTCAATCACACAATGAACCCACAAACATATATATTGTATATTGTAGATTAATGGTTCTTTGTATCGAAAAATGCTTTGTGCTTGTATACATCTTTTTTGAAGAATGGTTGTAAATTACATCATTTTATAAATTATATCATCTTGTTTTGAAGTATTCAGTCAATTTCATTGTTATTTTTGAATATTTTTATAAAAATGTAATGTTATAAATTAAATGATAAAGCATAAAGAAATTATTATAAAAAATGTTGTTTGGGGGTAATATAGTAATTTTGCACAATCAGTCAGATGCAAAATCAAACAACAAGTTTCAGTCAGAAGTTAACTCAGTCATAACTTCTAACCGAGTCAGCTTCTAATTCAGTCAGCTCTGACCCAGTTAGCTCATCCTAGCCTCATATGAGAGAGATATGGCAGTTCAAAGATGACGAAAACTTTATATAAACTAAAAATGCTGGAAAAAAACCAAGTGTGAAAAAAAAAACATATAAGCATAAGACTACATAACAAGTACTTTATCGTTAGTAACAACATTTTCAAAGTATTATAAAGCCGAGAAACAAATATAAGTATATAAGTATATGACCAATACAAGTACTTCCATTCCAAAACAAGTTAAAAATGGATACTAAAAATTCAACATATCAACTATCTACTCTAAAATGTCCATAAGCGTCATCCTTTTTCCTTGTCCATTTTTATTGTGTGTCCCTTCTTCATACCTAGTATAAAAGTAAAAACCGGAAATAAAACATAGTTAGTATGTAATCAATGAATTGGTATAAAAAAAACCATGAAATATGTTCAAACTTATTACTCGCGGCTACACCGTCATCTTTTAAAAGATTTTCAATATTGTCAATAATTGTTTTCCTCAATTTTTTTTCTAACCCAATCTTGGGTGCAAACCAAAGCCTCTACTATAGGTGTCGACAAACTTGTTCGGTGTGGATATAATATATGCTCACTTGTTATGTGGAAGTGTTTGCCCCATGGCATACATGTTTGGCAATTTTTTAATCAAAAAATATAATTCTTTATCAATGGAAGTCACATTATCAATTGTCATACTCCTAGCATTTTTAATACCCCAACCATGTATGCAACCTAATAACTCACGATCTATGTCATTTCCCTTATGACTATCGATAGGTATAAAATTAATGATGCTTTTGTGCATGATCCAATTTTCATCTATGAAATACGTCATGACCCATACAGTTGATCATTTGACACGAGTTAGTCCAAGTGTCCATAATCAAATGCATTGCAGTTGTTGTAGTACTTAAGTAATCGAACAATTTTTCTTTCATCAACATAGTAAATTGCAACATCGTTACTAATTTTATGTCGAGATGGCAAGGTTACATTTCCATCAAGTGTGCTCGTATACTCAATAAATGCTTCATTTTCAACAAATTTAAAGGGTAGTTCACACATAGTTGGATAAACTTAATAAAGCTTTTTCTTATCCTTTGTCATCGGGCTTCCATATACTTACACTTCTCTCACCACTATTTTTTTTAAAAATTGAAGTGTACTTTAATTTTTAGTACTATCCGATTTTTTTAATAATTAGGATAATGTTTTCTCAATCTAGAAGTACCGCTATTCCGTGTATCATCTTCGAGAATCATGAAGCAAAATTTGCATTTTTCATGCTCCCATTTAACTCCATCATCATCTTTTATCATGACCTCGTCAAAGCATCTCCAAGCATCAACTCTTTTCTTTGATTCATTAGGTTGTCTTTTTTTTACTCGTTTATTGCACATTGTCTTGGTTTTGGGTATTCTCAACAAAGATAACATAAACATCATCCTAAACACAATAAAACATTGCAATGCAAAGTAAACATAAGGATTTCCAACAAACCAATACAATTACAACTTGAATTTTTAAAAAAAAAGTACTACTAAAGTACACTAATTTCCAACAAATCAAAATATAATTTCATGAAACAATACTACTAAAGTACATTAATTGCCTACTAATCAACTAGAATTTTCCAACAAACAAATACAAGTACAAAGTTACAACTTACAAGTAAGTTACTCTAAATCTTTACAAAACCAATACAACACACTAGAAATACATGGAATGATAAACATCAATGAGAATACATGATTATTTGAAAACTACAACAATAGGGTTTGCAAAATATCCGAATAGTTTTTTGTCTTATGAATTCTGCTTCGGTTCGTCGTAAGATATTTTCTATATAAAAAAATTTCTTAATAAATATCTAATATTTAAATTAAGCTCAAAATAGCTAAATAAACTTATGTGTACCATGAAAGTTAATTATATAACAATTATTAGTTACTTGATTTTGTAAGTCTAACTATTCTAAAAGTAAAAAATCAAAAATGTAGTCTATATAATTTCAAATAGGTTAATGACTTATATGTATAATAAATATTATCTCATGTACATATTTAGTCCCATATATATTTTTGTGCACATATAATTATTAAACTTGTTTACAATTTTCTAAAATATTATAATGATCGGCTATTGTAGGCTTGATTGGTTTTCGGGGTGCTTGGTAGCTCTGGTAAGACTTCAGACATCTTATCCAGAAAAAAACTCAACAAAAAAAATCATATATCTGTCGTATAAGAACATTATAGGTTTAATTGTTTTCGTCGTCCTTGGTAGCTCCAATGAGATTTCGGTCATCTTCTCCCACCACAAAATTGCTCCAGATATGTCATATGTGAACAATCAGATATGCGATTGATGAACCTTCAAAGACATAGGATTTTCAAAAACTCAAAAATCGATTGTTCATATATGTCATAGTTTTGGAACATGATTTTCAAACATGTCATGGGTTTTTATTTTAAAAAAACTCACTAGAACTCTAGAAAGTCACCCGAAAAACCTTAACACCTCGTTCCCGAGTTCAACTTAACTAGAGAAAGGAAAGGAAATGAGTGGAAATGAGAAAAAAATAAAAGAAATTGGTGTTCCCGAGTTTTATTAAATGAGGGAAGTGGAGGGAAAATGGGAGGATCACTTTCCGTCCTAACTTTCCTTCCGATTTGGGAGGATTTGGAAAGAAATAACAAAATTATTCATTTTCCTTCCACTTCTCTCCAACTCAGGAACACAAAAGAAAATTTTGTTTTCCTTTCCCTTCTCTTTTTTTCTCTCATGATTTTCTTTTCTCATCTCTTCTTTTCTTTTGTTGAACTCGGGAACGAGGCGTAAGGTTGATGAATTAACATGACTTCAAGGCAAATCAATTTTGATTTCGTTTCAAGCCGTCTATAATTTGAAAAATCCACCTGAAACGAGAAATCTTTTTTCAGCTCTAATGTGTGTGTGTGTGTGTTCATCGTGTTCTTGCGTTTCAGAGCAAGATGCAAGACGAAGATCATCTTGAGATGGTATCTACTTCTTGAGCATCAAACGATTTATGGGTTTAATAATCAAATGGTTTGTGGGTTTGAGTTCTTGAGTTCTTCATCAAATTTGTTTTAGATTATTGGATTTAAGCATCATGTGTGTGTGTTTATTCTTGAACATCTGAAGATTTGTGGGTTTGAACATAATAACAAATGAAGTATGTGTATGCGAGTGAGCGTTTTTGTTTGGTCGGATAAGATGACCGAAAAAATAATGTCTGGCGGGAAAATTCATGTTTGATCGTAAACCTACACTAAGAGGTCATATGTATGTTTTTTGAACGTGGTAAACAAGTTTTATGGTCATGTATATAGTTATATACATAAAAACATAACATAAGTGAATAAATGTATATGCGGAGTCAAGTTTATTACCCATACAAATAATTTTCCTTTTTCACTTATATATAATAAGAATTTCTTATTATATATAAGTGAGAATTGTAATTCTGAAGGGTTCTAAAGCAGCAACGTCAGAATTTGAGGGGGCTTAAATGAAAATAAACCCAACTAGTTTTCAGATGCTATACGCTTGAAAATCCCCCTTCTGTTCAGCAATTGCACAGAGTGAGGAGTCGCCAGCAATGGCAGCAATAGGTGGAGGAAGCGGTTCCTCAAATGCAAACGCCTCATCGTCTGCTTCTTCTCATCAAGCCCCCAAAATCCTATTAGCCAAGCCAGCTCTAGTCACTGCGGCCAAGTACAATCGCGGACCTGGTGGCGGTGGAGGCGGCGGTGGCCCCGATGACGCTTCATCGTCACTCCGCTCTCGCCTTCCCTCCGTTGGCTTTCTCAATCTGTTATCCGACTCCTGGGATTTCCACACCGATCGCTTCCTTCCGGTAAGTTGCTAGCCTTTTTTCAACTTAACCCGTCTATATGTCGTATATTGAACTCGTTTGATCGCAGTTTTTGACGGACAATACCGATTTTACGGTGATCGGAGTGATTGGTCCTGCGGGAGCTGGCAAGTCTACTATCATGAATGAGATTTATGGCTTTGATGCAACTTCCCCTGGTAGCCTAGCATTCATGCCTCTTCTATTTCACTAGTCATCTGTATATACACTTGCATTTGTGACTTCAATTAATAGTGATTAATCTTCTGTTATCGTTCGGAGTAGGGATGTTGCCTCCTTTTCCGATAGAATCCATGGAAACCAAGGCCATGGCAAGGCATTGTACAGTTGGTATTGAACCTAGAATCACTTCTGAAAGGATCATACTTCTTGATACACAGGTTTGCACATTTAAATTCCCAAACCTTTCTTAGTTTCTTTACGTTATGCTAAATTGTGCTGTATGAATGCAGCCTGTTTACAGTCCATCGATTTTGGCTGAAATGATTAGACCTGATGGTTCATCCACAATATCAGTTTTAGGTGGTGAACCCTTACCTGCTGAGTTGGCTCATGAACTCATGAGCATACAGGTATGTACCTTAAAACAAGTAGATGTTGTTACCATTTAATCTTGTGTCAATTATGTCCATTTTATGATATGCTTTCTCTAATTGACTCTGTTATCTTTTGACAAATCCTGCAAGGAACCCTTGTAGCTTGGTGTTCTCTTAACATCCATTTGTCACATTATATTGGTGGTTTCAGAAGGAGTTCATGATAACAACATGTGGCGTTTGATGACAACGGTATGATCATGGAATGTAATCACTCATTCCATTCCATTCCAGCCAACTTAGGGTTACCTTTTTGTGATTGGCAGGTGGACTTGCTAAAGCACAGCATACCAGACCCATCCTCCTTGTCTCTTTCCCATCCACAGAGCTCTAATTTAGGATCTGATAAAGAGGTGAAAGATAAAATTCAAGAGGTTGGAGAAGAATACATGGCTTCTCCTGTTTTTGTGCACACAAAGTGAGTTATCTTTTTTTCCCTTTCTTGATCTTTTTGTATGCATGCTCATACTATTTTTTGCAGGCTTCATGAACAAGATGTTGCACCACATTATCTAGCTCAACTAAAGAAAGGACTTAATCAGTATTTTAGCTCCACTTCTTTCAACAAACAGAAACATCAGAATGTAGATGATGGTGATTCTGCTTTTGCTGCTGCACCAATTAAGTCATTCTTTATTGCATCCAAGACTAACACTGACTCACTGGGGACACAACATGAGAGTTATCATTCTTCCTTGTGGAACCTACGTGATCAGGTTTGTTTCTTGTTTTTGGGTGTGTGTGTGTGTGTGTGTGAACCATTGTGTGATGGACTTTGTTTGTTTGTGGGTTCAGGTTTTATCAATGAGTGGTCCATCATTTTCAAGAACTGTGTCTGAGAGAGACTGGCTGAAGAACTCTGGGAAGATATGGGAATTAGTGAAGAATTCATCAACCATTTCTGATTACTGCAAGACACTACAAAATTCAGGTTTATTCAGGAGATAGAGCCATGGCATTTCATCTGTTATCTTATGTCATACACACAGAAAACAATGTAGGGCATTTTTATTTTTGTTTTTGTTAATTTTATGTCTGAATATGGAGGGAGGGATATAAACGTTTGCTATCTGTTTTGTGAGCTGAATGACAGTTACCATATATTAACTCTCTAAAATATATATTTTAATGTAATTCCAACATGCAAAATTGTTCTTGTAACAGTTTTGACGGTTAGTGCCTATATTTTATACTAAATACACTCTCTCTTTTTTGTTTATTTGCATTTTTGCACATGTTAAAAAATATTTTTCTTATAAATAATACTATCAAGATATAAAGACAATTTGTAACGACGGATTGCCTGACTAAAGGTGCACACATGCATAATGTTGGACACTTAATTTCATAGATCATCATCATAGGTGATATTTAACCAACTACATTAATTATATTGTTCTTAGACCTGGGATGCTTATCATCTCAACATTAAAAATGATGTATTAAATGTATATTAACATTTAACATCATGTATGAGAATTGAGAAGGTGGTCATACATGTTATTGAAAGGTACAAACACAAAAGGATTCATGATGCTTATGGACTTAGCATGGGTGACTGTGTGCTCCAAACACAAACGATAAAAGATGATTTGACAAAGTTGTCGGTGATATTAAAAATTACTCATTGCTATTTTCACTCGAACAGTTGAACCATTATGTGACTTGAAGAGAAATTGGGAGATAGCTTGTCAAATAATTAACAAAATTATTATACATACCGATCATGTATGATGAGCTGAACAAAAATTAAAGCTTTAAATGGGAACTTTTCATGTTTTCTGACAAAATCCTCGTAGCTTTCAAGTAAATATCATTAACTTATAAAAACATATTTGATAAGAAGAATAAGTTGGGTGGGTAGCTAACATTCTACAAACATCTAAAGACATCTTCAAAATAACAATAGATCATCCGCTAATCATCACTCCATCATCACATCTGATGAACCCTCCATGGCTGGCTTATCTGATTTTCTTTTGTTCTTACCTACAAGTGAATGTGATGCACAGATTTAAGTCAGATATCTTGTCAAACACCAAAAATAACATGAACATCGAAACAGCTGCTACAAACAAGTTTATTAGCAGAAATTCTCATCAAGAATGCATACCTTTCTTTTCTTTCTTGGTTGCACGCTTTGATTTGATTTTCACACTCTTTTTCATGTGAAACTTTACTGGAGATTTAATGGCATCTTGAGATGATGTTCCTGATCCTGTAAATATGCAACATCAGTAAGAGATATGATTGATGGCCAATGACTCGATACATATACATAGTTATGTACCACAACATAATAACTTCCGATTTACAAGATGTGATATCGTCAGAAACTGGCACTCATCTCTTCTTATCCGATGTCTACTCCTAATGGATGCATTCATTTATGTTGATATTACAAGCAAAATAATGGAAAGTGAGGATGGTATACATACCATCTGCAACAGCCATCTCGATATCTTCCATTGTAATAAGCCCCTTTTCGACAGCCTCCTTCTGGTCCTGCTCAATGTTTAGTAGATTGTTCAGTAAACCGCTTTAATTAGTCACGTAGCCAAGCAATTTTGTCCATGATAAGACTACATATAAACGTATTGTACACAAAACTATCACATACCCGGCGCCATTTTTTCAGGATCTTTCGCTTACGCTTCCCGGAGATAACAGTGTTTTGGGGCTTATGCTTGACCTTTCCAGTAAAAGGATCACCATGCACCGCTCTTTTGCGGTCTGCGATGGCGGCTCTCCGCCGCTTCTGTACCACGTTAAAAACAGCCATTTAGATATATCGCTTTCTGTCTCCCTTTGAAGCTCAAGGCAATTAGGGTTTCAAATGTTGAACAAGGGCTTCCGCAGTTCGTTATTTGTATTTTGTCGACAAGAAACTAGCAGTACGTTCCCCTCATGTCTCGGAAAAATCTTATTTAGTCCCTAGCCTTTTTATTTAGAGTAAATTCAAGGTAAAATACTACAAATAGACAAAAAAATTGGGGTCAATTTCGAAATTTAGTCATAAAAATAGATTTTTCCGGCTATAGACATACATTCCGCGGAGGACCCTCCGCGGACCTCCGCGGAACCATGAAATCTCCGCGTAGAGAGGTAATTTCGTAATTTCAACCCTTTTTTTTAGAAAAACAAAGGGGGTCCTCTTTTGGTCCCCACTTGTCCCCGTTTGTGTTCGTCACTCCGCATCGCCTCGCATAGTCGTTCATCGAAGACTTCAAATCCGGCGGAATACGCCGTCAAACGACTTCAAATCCGGCGAAATCGAGTATATAGCACTTGAAATCCGTCACCGATGGACCGTCAATTCCCTGATGTTATGGCCGATGGATACGGTTCCCGAGTATTTCTCATATTCTCATCTAATTATTAATGTCGAAAATGTCGAATATGATTCAAATTAGAGGAAAACCCATTTTATTACATTGAATATGTATACAGTTTTAGAATTTTTAGGTTTACAAATCACAGGAACGATTTTTGGGATGATTCATTCCGCGGAGGGGTATGTCAGTCCGCAGAGGGTGCTCCGCGGAGTGATGTGTTACCTCCGCGGAATGTTATAATCGAAGAAATGCAGGTCTCCGCGGAGGTGAAAGTCACTCCGCAGAGAGGCCTCCGCGGAATGACCTCTAGCCTCCGCGGAATGACATTAAAAATGGTTTTTGCACAATTTTTTTTTCCTGCTTTTGCTGCCCTTTTCTTTTGTGTATTTAGTTATATATAAAAAGTATGTTGCTATTTATTTCATAAACCGAATTAGAAAAGTAATTTTGGAACCTTGTTTTTTATTTTCAATTAGTAATGTTTTAAATGAAATAAGATTTTTTTTTTGTTGTGTAGCACGAAGATCTCAATCAAAAAGCGGATTTAACTTTGAAAGGCGTGGTGGGGACTATCATTAAAGACTATTTTCCGCGCCTAACACAATCACAACGAGTATTATTCGAAGCTTCCCCCTTTGGAATATTCTTAGGAATGCATATCCCACATGGTGATCCCTTACTTGTGCATATGATGATGTTGCACGAAGTAAGGTGTCAACAAATATTTGAAATGGGGAGGTTTCTTTTTGATATAGAGGGGATCCAGTTGGATTTTGGTGAAACTGAATATATTCTCATTTGTGGTTTAAAAGTTGGTCCTTCTGTGGATTTACTCCATGACGAAAAGGGTCAGTCAAATTCAAATCTCTGTGCTCGGTTGTTCCCAGATATTTCTGATGCACGTTTGCGGCTGAAAGATTTAGAATACTTGATTATGTCCCCGAATTATTTGGCACTACAAGATGAAGATGTTGTGATGCATATCCAGCTTGTTTTTATGTTGAATGGTCTACACGGAAGGGACGTTAAAACGGGCATTCATGCAGCAGTATAATAGCACGATACTTACATTTTTATAGTATAATAGCACGATACTTACATTTTTTTCATAGATATGGATTTTGGAGACGTTCCCAGAGGCAACCAAGTTTTATATACGCAGGCCGACAAAATTGCCACGGATGAGGGCGTGGAGAAGTAAAACACTATTATCTTGGCTTCAATGTTGTCGAATAATGAACGTGTCTGTGGTATGCTTTTTATATTAACAATCATCCATATTTACAAATTCTAATGTATTTTCATGTTAAACTAACAATCTGATTTTTGCAGCCTAACAACCAACCTATTAATGTCGTGGCAAACCTGGAGGAGTTGATGTTGCCGTTTTATGTTCGTTATGTCAATTGGACTCTTAACCCTGTAGAGTCTCCCCCACGGCAACATAGTCTTGTCTGAAATAGTCCACCTGATGTTGCCTCGCCTGCTCGAAGAAGGATGTACAAGTCCGAAATAGAAACATTTTCGACTGAATCTGCCACAAATGCTTCTTCCTCGCAACATCTTGAAATATAAACAAGTTATATGTCAAACGACACATCAAGATTGGTAAAGAAGAAGAAGATGAGCACAAAGGCATTAGTGAAGCGTCTGCTAGACGTTGTGGCTGACTTAAGTTCTAAAGTAGACCGTGTATTACAGAAAAAAGATGAACCAAACACAAATGTTGAACCAGACAGAGGGTTTCGAGAGGAGGAGGAGGAGAAAGAGATGATAAATGAAGAGGAGGAAGAAAAACATTACCATGATACACATTTTGACTATGATGATATAGGTACTCATGGTTTGGAGGGGGAATTTGGGCCTACACCTACGGATGTTGAGTCGTCATCGGACGTGGGTGAACATCACATAAAAGAAATGACTCCTATTGTTAGGCCGCAAAACCATGGACCGCTAACGAGTATTTGCTTCTAACTCGTCCATATATTAATGTCAACGAGAACAACAGTTTGGAGGATAGAATGTTTTGGCTCCTATTAACCAATACATTCAACACTGATGTTGAAACCACCATAGAAAACCATCGCAGCACGCTTGATATAGCAGCAAAATGGTATGAATTGAAAACAGAAGTTGTGTTATTCAATGATCTTTATAACAAGATTGAAGATGATCGTGTGAATGATACTGAGGAAGACATCTTGGAGGCGGCTAAAGAAGAATACAAATCAATTAGCAACGGACAGAGTTTCGAGTTTGAAGCCCCTTGGAATCTTTTGAAAAATGTCTCGTATTTTTAACTAGTATTGCGTTTTGTATTGTGGTTGTATTGCTTTATTTATATGTAATATGGTTTTTATCCTTTATTTTTTGAAACATAATTCACCAACAAATGTTACGAAACCATACATTTAAACAAAATAAACAAGATAGGTTATGCGGACTGACAAGTCAGTAATGTGGACTGACAAGGTTTACTTTATATAAAAAGATAGGTAACGCGGACCGACAAGTCAATAACGTGGACTGAAAAGTCAGTAACGCGGACTGACAAGGTTTACTGTATATAAAAATATAGGTTATGCGGTATTTTTACAAAGGTAGAGAAAGTTGTGAATATGAGTTCAGTCAATCAGGTAATAAGAAAAAGTTTCTCCACCCTACCGAGTTTTTTCCATAATTTGCAAAGAACCAATCCTAACACCTTCACGTACATTACGAAAGATCAGTACAATCGTTTCAAAGTTTGTTTTGTGGCATTGGGATGCGTGGTATGTAATCCCTTATAGTAAATATTTAATTATCTGAAGTTGTTATATAGCTAACATTATTATCTTCACTTGCAGATTCGTACGTTTCTCACGTCTATGATACCAATCATATTCGTTGATCATGTACCTCTAATTGGGACGTACGTAACATCCATGTACATTGCGGTTGGTTTAGATGGAAATCATGAACCCCTTCTCATAGCTTTTGCTTTGGGAACCATATATGGTTCATGAGGAGGCTTAAAGAATGTTTAGGTGATAATACAGAAGTTGGTTTCATAAGCCATATGTCTGATTCCATAGACTTTGCAGTTCAAAGAATCTACCCTGATTCATATCATGGCTATTGTTGTAAAAATATAGTCGACAAAATACGCGCTTCCACCGGAAGCAATACAGTTGTACAACAGATGTTCTGGAAGACTTGTAAAGCGTATACTATGTCTGATTTTTATGCATGTTTGAACAACTTACAAAATGCGGTGAATGGGAATGATCTTGATTGGCTTGACAATATTCCCATTGCAAAATGGGTACGGGCTTTTTTCCCTAGAGTACGTTTCAATGTTAAATTCATTGACATTCCCGATGTTGTCAATTGGTTAAGAACAAACAGGCATGAGTTTCCAATAACAACAATCATTGAAATGGTTCATGACTCGATGCAAGCAGTGTATGTTCAACGTGCTGCGTTTGGAGGTAATTATAATTTATGAAATCACTCAAATGGTCAATTGATATGTTATGATACATTATGACAAGGTTTACATTATGACATCATAATATTTGTTTTTTCATTAAGTTCATTTCACAGGGGATTTTCATGGTCTTCTAACCCCTTATGCACTTAAGGTGCTTCATAAAAGATTTATCCACTCCGATGGTTGTAGGATTAGGCATATTGTTGGCGACAGATATGAAGTGAGTAAGTATTCAACCACCGAATCTGTGCAATTGGAACTGTGGTATTTGTAGTTGAAGTAAATGGCAAAAATGCGGTATACCTTGTGAGCATGCTATAGCTTCACTACAAAGGCTTGAAATTGTAGAAATCCAACAAATGGTAATTTTAAAGTTAAGTACCGCGGTGTATCGAAATGGTTATCAAACTGAGACAGTCATTCCTATTCCAACCCTTAGGCATTGGGAAATACCAGTTGAAAGTGTTGTGGTCTTACCTCCACGACAATTCACTTTAACTGTAATGTATGGATCACAACGAATCCCATATTACTTTGTATTCAGTTCTATGTTAACCGTAATTGTAATGTTCTGTTGGCGTTGTTTACTTTTTAATAAAAATTGTTTGCCTTTAAATAAATAATTGTATTCCCATAATTGTAATGTAGGGATGACAACGACAAACAGTTATGCAGACTGACTAACAGTTCTGCGGACTGACTAACAGTTCTACGGACTGAGTAACAGTAATGCGGACTAACAAACAGTTACGCGGACTGACCATTCGCTCTGCGGACTGACAAACAGCTTTGTGGGCTGACAAAAAGCTCTGCGGACTGACAACAGCTCTCTGCGGAGTTGAAGGGTCTATATATAGTCATGGATGGTCGTTGGATTTTTGGTATAGAGTTATATTTTTTAAAAAATTTAATATGAGTTCATCTTCAAGTTTATATATTTGCTCGTGCAACGAAGTTGATTGTTTCTATTGTGATCCGATCGACCCTTTTCTTGCCACACCACCAAATTTAAGCCAGCCGTATATGTCTGAGGATAGTTTGCAACAACTACAATGGGCTGAATAACAAAAAAAAAAAGATAAAGAGTCATCTCGAGCTCTCACTGAACGTCGTGACCTCATTGCGGCGGAGTGCAAAGAGGTTGAGGAAAGGATGACGATTACTAAAAAAAATAAAAGATCATGAGGAATGGATAAAAAATACAAAGAAGAATATCAAACTGTCTGAAAAAATGGCTTGCTGAGAAGGATGCGGAAATGATAGATCTTGGGTGCTAAAAGGACCGTAATGAAGATAAAATAAGAATTAGGGACGACTACATAACAATGGAGAAAGAAAAGTATCCTTTGCAATTCCCTTAAGTTAATTACTGTTGTTGTACGTTTATTATATGTTTTTGGTTTGTTGTATGTATTAGCTTCGAGTTTTAGTTATTACTCTACTAGTAATGATGCACTAATATAATCATAATATTACCCATCATCTTTAAAATAAACACACCATTTCAAAGTACACAAATTAATGTCTTCTAAAACAAAACATAATTAATTATAAATACAACATCAATCATTCAAATCAAACGTTGAACAATAGTCTTCTCTTTGCGTCCCACTCGTCCAGCGCGTCTCTTGTGTCCCGTGCGTCTCTAGTGTCTCATGAGTACCTTGTGTCCCTTTCCCTTTCCCTTTTGTGTTACTACCTGATGTCGCACTACTTTTTGTAGCCTTTTTTGTTTCTTTGGGACCAATGCTGGACAAGTCGCTGCATTATGTGTTGTACTATCACATCTACTACACCTTCTTACTATAGGTTCCTCAACTTGTGACGGGATACAATTTCTGCGGTCTACCAGCTTGACGTGTATCCATTATCGGGGGTTTAATAACCATCATCTCAACAAGAATCTCCCAATCACACGGTTCTGGAAGGGGGTAAACCGGCTCCTCATACGTACTTCGGTACGTTTCCATTTTGTAAGCATCTACAGCCAGATGTCCTAAGTTAGTTTTTTTCAAGTGCTTCAAGACCATTATGACATGACCACAAGGCAACCCAATTCCTTCCCAATATTTGCATGTACAAGTCTCTTGCCTCAAATCAACTATGCCACCATGTTTGAAATCATGCACTTGATATATTGCATCTGAAACACCAGAAACGGACCATCCTGTCGTACGCTCTTCATTTTTACTAACTACTTTTCAGCCCACTCGGTTAGCACTGTTGAAAGTTTCCCTGTAAAGAAGATATATATAATTAACTTATTATTCGACCTAATTAAAGTCCAAATTAAATTCATACCTCCTTCGATGCGACGCCTGTTACACCATTCCTGTGAAAGACGACGGAATAACTCAAAAAGGGGTATTATAGGCATCTTCCTTGCATCTACAGATAAAGCATTCATGGACTCTGCACTGTTCGAGGTCATGTAATCGTACCGTTTCGACAGCGAATATGCTCTAGCCCATTTAGCACGGGGAATTTCACTTAGATACGCTGCTACTTGCGGCCTAGTAGAACTAAATCTATACCACAATTCTTCAAAAACATTTCTTTTGTAAGCTTTCACAAGCCTCCAAAACAACACTTTTGTTTTATCATTTTTCCCAAACCTGTGTACTATGTTTCCTAGTAGATGAAAAGCACACAAGCCATAATGAGCATGTGGGAAAACATTTTCAATACTAACCCGAATTGCATCGGCCCTATCAGTTACAAAAGTCAATTGTTGACAATCACCAACGCATTCATACAACTTTTCAAGAAACCATGTCCAAGTAAGACCACTCTCTTTTTTGCAATTTCTGTGCGCAAGGGGCAGTATCTGGTTGTTCTCATCCATAGCTACTGCATGCAATATGGTTCCCTTAAAATCACCCTTCAAATGGGCACCATTCATAATTATAACTTTACGACAAAAACGTTTAAACGCTCGTATCTGCAATATATTAAAATGGAACACATAAACACTCTATAATTTTTTTAAATAAGTTATATATTAAATAACAACAAGTTTTTTGTATTTATCGTGCTCCCAATGGGATAAAAACAACACTCGAAACAATCTTCAGAATCTGTTTGAATATAGGCCACTGTACCGGGATTATGCCTCTTCAAATTGTGAAAAGAAATAGGAAGTTTGGAAAAACATTCTTCAGAGGATCCCAACAACAGTTCTATAGCATATTGTTTTGCACGCCAAGCTTGTTTGTAATCTACATTGATTTCCAGCAAAGCATTCAAATCCCTTGATATTTCAGTAGGCCTCCAAACCTTGGAACGGTTTTTCCCATAATCTCATGCAATATAATACTCATTACTTTTTTATTAGCATGCTTATGATTAGGGTGTATCTGTAATGACGAACATGTGTGCACGTTGTTGAAAGTCCTGATTTCAAATTCATCAGTGGGATCAAGGCGTTTTGCATATAAACGCCAAATACAGTTCTCAATTTCACACTATACCTCATAACGATTTTTGTTAGAATGTTTGGTCTTAAACTGAAACTTTTCTCTGGTTGCTTTAAGACTCAAAGCAAATATTAGTTGTTGTTTATTATCATATGTTTGACGAACAAACATATCATCATTTGGACCTAAACTGTGAAATGGTTCGGGTTCAACAATAGGATCAGGACAATCAGGTATGGGAGGCATACCGTAAAATGTCTGAAGCTTTTTTCCCGTGGGTGAAATCATCTTCTGACCATCATTCATTTGACTCTTCACCGTCTGACAAAGTTTTGTCATTCAGTCTTCCAAACTCATATAATTTTTTTTCTTAAACCGTATTCACTGCCACAGTTTCTTCTTGTGGACACTCTTCAACATCATCAGATACAACGTTTTCAACATTGTATGGTACAATCTTGTCAACCGCTTCTATCTGTTCGACCAATCCCCGAAACACCTCTAAATACAAATGCACAATCTCCTTCGTTTCAGAAATTACATTTCTGAGTTGATGAACATCTACTTCGTCTAAAATATTCATAACATACCCATGAACCGGGTGTTGAAATGACAATGATATATTACTATTGAACAGATTAGCCTTACTTTTGACCAAATCAAACAATATTCGACGATCAAAATTTGGCGGAAGCAGTAAACCTAAGTTGTTAAACTTTGGTCTAACGTAGGTGTTAATCCCATTACTTATCTGCCAAAAACCCCCAGTACATAAAATAACAAAACTCATATTTTTTTTTTGAAAATGAAATGAAAAAGAACTGATCTATTGTATAGATAATCGACCAAATGGAGCTAAAAAAATGAAAAAGAACACTTTGTATCAAAAAAACTGTCTAAAATGCGTTGCAACCACCCATTCCGCGGAGACATTAATCTCTCCGCGGAGGAATTTATGAACGCCAAACAACTCACTCCGCGGAGGTGTTAATGTCTCCGCAGAGGGCCTACGCGGAACAATCTTTTAAACATTAAAAAATCAGACTTTTGGCTGGTCCGCGGAGATGACGTCATTCCGCAGAGGTCCGCGGAGGGTCCTCCGCGGAATGTATGTCTATAGCCGGAAAAATGTATTTTTATGACTAAATTTCGAAATTGACCCCCATTTTTTGTCTATTTGCGATATTTTCCCTTAAAAAACTTTGTAGTTGTGCATCTTGTGTTTAAAAGCAGAGACAAATGAGGCAATTGTGTCGTATTTTTGTCTGACATAATATTACAAGACAAAGTTTATATAACACGAACACGGCACGACATGATGTCGTATTTTTTTAACTAACACAAAAACGAACCGATTAAAAACAAAAATCACGACACGACAAATATAACATAAAATAATAATTAGTTTATTTAATTAATACTTAATTGTGATGAGTATGTAGAGAGAGTTAGAGTTTCCCTTTTGTGTGTGTTGAGGTGTGTGCATATATCTATATATACACTAGTCGTTTACCTTGTGCTAAAACGACGGGTACAAATAATAAATATTAACTTTTTTTCACTTCTATTTGACAATAAAAATAACTTTTTTTCTACTTCTATTTAAAAACAAATAATTTTTGCATATTATATCGTAATCAATGAGAAGTTGAGAACAAAACATGATTTATCTAATAAATTGTTTTACCTTTGTTTTACTATTATCATCGATTTTAATTTGTTTATGTGAAAAATATTATATAATGATTCATTTTTAAGTATAAAAAAAACTTTTAAACTGAAGAAAAAAAAACTTTTAGATACTTTAATTATAAATACTTTTTTTTAAAGTTAAAACATTAAATGATCTTAAATAGAACTCGCAGAGATGTCAGTTCATAATTTACTAATGACGTAATTGCCTCAAAATAAACATATTAATATGACTGAAATTGTAATTTGGTTAGATACGATAATGAGAAAAATGCCCTCAAGAAATTATGAAAATTATGATAATGACGAAACTGACCACAAGAAAATAAAATATTACAGATTTCTTAGTAAAATATAAAATTAAGGAAATGATAAAACTGTCATCGAGAAGAAAAAAATACTATATGATAACTGAACATAAATTTATAGGTGCATTATATTGTTATCCCCAGGTACACCATTGATACCAACAGTAGTATCCCACTGCAACCTTTTAATGTTCCTCGTTAACCTCTTGCATACAGGTGTAGACATCCTCCTCCAGTGTTACACTCCAAATTCAATATACAGGAAAATGTAAGACCAACACTTATGAGTCACCATCAAATCTTCTTTCTTTCCTATTTTATGTTAGTTTTAAGAAGGACTGAAAAAGGTGACAAAAGACAGCACCAACATGTATAAGAAATGTGAAAACTCGACCATAGGTACCATGTATCGAGATGACACCACACATTCGTTATGGCCACTAAAAGCATTCATCCTTTGGGTTTTGTTAATGACAATGAATACACAATTGTATCTCATGATTAAACCTATCATGCCACAACTGAGTGTTTTGGTCCCTCGCTCCACGCAACTCGTGCTTGACTTGTCATGTAACCACCTAAATAACTTCATAACTATATAAGATCACCAATTGTAATGCTTTACTAACTGTACTTCCATTTAACCCTGTGATAATGATTAGATACTTTAAACCTATGATAATGATTAAACTTTATCCTTGATTTAGTTTTATTTATATATTTTAGGATAAAGTGCAATAAATAACAACAAACTTTCCTTAACTTTGGTAAGGTACATTGATATTTCTGGTAATTAACTCTTTTATATATTGAAGACAAATTACAAAAAAATTGGAATTTTTATTTTTATTGAAGGCAAGTTACAAAAAATAAAAACACTATATTTATATTTCTTATTAGTTATGAATTTTGGGGGTAATTAATATTTAAGAGAAAAGTTGGTATTTTGCTTAGACGTGGGCATAAGCATTTGTTATGCCAGATGGCCTGTATTTAAGAGCATAAATTATTTACAAATGATAGTCCATGTAGATGTGTGTTGATCTATACCTACTAGTACAAATTCTATATCCAAAAAGTCATTCATGCTCCCCCGATGCTTGCATTACCTGACATAATTGATACACACCATATTAGCAAATATACAATAGGAGATGGTAAGAAATGGACATATTTACCTAATATGTTACATAAAATCGATTAGCATCTCTAGTGGTGGATCTGAACGGTTCATACACATCTGTGTATATGAGGTCTAACAAACCCTCACCTTTTTCACAAGATCCAGTGAAAGGTGATTGTGTCATCTTGCCCAAAAGACAAGATTCACATTCATCATTTGGCCTTAGGTCAAAAGTGTAACACCCGTTTATTTATTAGTTAAATAAATAAATTAATGAACGAATGGTAGCCTAAAATAAATAATTATATATGCAGGGTGTTGGGTTCGAGGAGTTAATTGCCACATTTTTAGAATTCGGGGGTTAAAAGTGTGAGTTCGATACTCATTTTATAAATATTATGAAGACAGGGGCTCCGTGGTAATTATTTGGATTTAATTTAAAAGGAAATGAGGTGGAAGGGTTAATTATGTCACAATTAAGATATTGGGGGCTGTTTGGTAAATTTTGTACCCAAGATGTGAAGGATTTTAATGCTAAGGGTTTAAATGGTAATTATCGGATTTAATTTGAAGAAGATTTCCAAAGCCAGGGTAGAAAGGGTAAATATTGGATTACATTTGAAACAAAAAGGGAAAGGAGGGACTGTTGTTGCCATTATGGAAAACTTTTAATTAGAGTCAGGTGTTTTAAAGGCCCCGTAACCCTAACCCTAGAGGGGATCTTCAGCCGCCACTTCTCTCCATCCTTATGCCTCCTTCAACTCCGGCGCCGTCACCACCCATATGGTCCGTTCTCCGACCAGTTGGCTGCCACTAAGCAACCACCCGACCACCTCCCTACCGACCGGTCGAAACTCCATTCAGTTTACGTCATTAGCCGACCAAGCTGTCGTCGGTGGGAACCTTCAGCCTCCTAACCGCCTTTGGAGTCGGAATAACCCGCCATGGTGTCGAGTAATGCTGCTGCTATCGTTCCATGGCTGCTGAGCACCGAGATCGACGTGGGATGTCGCTATTTCAGTCGCAAAGGAGGAGGAACGCGCCACCGCCGCCTGCCGCTGCGGTTGTTGTCGATAGAAGTCGCGCCTATCGTCGGACGCCGCCACTTTCCCTGTCGGAGAAGCGAACCGTGGAGGAGCTGCCACCATTTCTTCTTCTCCTCTCCGTTCTGTTAGCCGCTGCTAGCGCTGTTTTCCGCCACTCCGATCGTCGTCGTCGCTGCTATGCGGCTGTTCCGCCATGTCAGCCGCTCTCAGGCCGTTACACGCCACCAGGTGGGTGGCTATGTCCGTTTGGCATTCCTGCTCGAGTGCTGCTGTCGCTAATCGGGTGTATGATCATTTTTTTGTTGGTCGGAGTTGTCAAGAGACCACCATGGCCGCCAGCCATGGTGGCTGCCACCATGTGCCGCCATGTGTGTGTTTATTTTAGTGAGTGGGTGTGTGTTTACTTGAGATTTAGCCTTGTTAAATGTAATTGGAAATAGAATAATGAGAAGGAAACCCTAACCACCACCGTAGGGTGGTGGCTGCCGCCTCCTGCCGCCACCGGCCGCCGTGTCGGGTGGCGGTGTGCCTCGTTGTATGGTGACTCGTTGGTGATGTTTGGACAAGGGACATAAACCCTAATGGGCCTAATAAACCCTAATGGGCGCAATGAAGCCCTAATTGACATTAAAGCCCAAACATGCATCTAATGGGCTTAATAGACCCTAATGGATCTAAAGACTTAGCTAATGGGCCTATTGGGCTAAGATGGGTTGGAAACCCTAATAAGGGTTTGGAAAACCCTAATGCCATGAAACCCTAATTTGGGGTTTATCGGGATCGCATCGGGATTAATTAATGAACTCAGAATATTAATTAATAATCATTTGCAATCAACCTAAGTCAACATTGGACTTAATGGATTAAGTCCTTAGTGGGTTAAGTCCTTAATGGGTCAAGTAGGAAACTTAAACCCTAATCGTCATTTTATGTGAAACCCTAATTTCACTTGGGTTTATTATTGGGCCTTTCAGTTGGGCCTTGATGATTGGATTACTAATGGGCCATCCAAGAATAATCATATGGACTAGAATATGTTGATGGGCTTAGGGTAAGGCCCATATGAGGGTTTGGGCCCAAGTTGGAAAATTGGGCCATAGATGGGCCATAGTTGGGCCTTAATGATTATGTGATATTGGGCCATTAGAATGTTGAATGTTGGACTGGACTAAATGGTTGGGCCTTATGGTAAGACCTTGTAAGGGTTTGGGCCCAATTTGGAAAATTGGGCCATATGATGGGCTTTGACTCATAGTTGACTTTTGGGCCTATGGATTGGGCCTTGGGCTTGAATAAAGCCAAGCATGGGGTAATGTAGTAATGACCCAAGTACGTACTTATGATTATGTAGTGGAACCCAATTATTAATTGGGTGATGTTTGATATTGACAGTTCGAGAATCTGTCATCCAGCAGCTGGGGTTGAGTCTGCGGGACTTCAGCAGTGTGGGATTGTGTCTACGGGACTTCAGCAGTGTGAGGTGAGTTACCTTCCAGTAGCGGTGGGTCTACGGCCACAATGCCGGCCCACCAGTAGGAGTTGTATGTTGGATGTTTGTCTTTGTGATATTCATCTGGGTTTGCTACTACCTGGTATGTTTATGTGCTAGCATGATATGTTATATGTGATAGTGGTAGTAGGGGGGGAATAGTCCCCAGGTTCGGTCGTTAGAGCCGAAGGGTAGGTCGGGCACCCCACAATCGCCTGACAGTATGTTTATGATATGATATTATATGGTAGTAGTAGGAGGTGAAATAGTCCTCGTATGTCGGTCGTAAGGACCGACGGGTATGTCAAGCACCCCAGAATGGCTTGACGTGGGTAAGTCAAGCACCCCATAATGGCTTGACATGGGTAGTCAGGCACCCCATAATTGCCTGGCAGTATATGTGTGTTATGTGGTAGTGGTAGGGGTGAAATAGTCCCCGGTAGTCGGGTGAAACAGACCGACGGGTACGTCAAGCACCCCATAATGGCTTGACCTGGGTAAGTCAAGCACCCCAGAATGGCTTGACCTGGGTAGTTAGGCACCCCAGAATCGTCTGACAGTATGTTATTGTATGGTGTATGGTATGATGGGGGAACTCACTAAGCTTCGTGCTTACGGTTTACAGTTTTGGTTTCAGGTACTCGTTTTCAAAGGAAAGGAGCCGAGTTGATCGCAGCGCATCACACTATGTTTTCCGCACATGAGATCTTTGGGATTACACTCTGATATGGTTTTATGATAATATGTTTTGATTATTGACACTTTGGTTTTGACTGCTGATCCCCTCGTTAAACCACTCCAGTTCTCCAACCACGTAGCCACTGTTGATCGCAACTATAGACCGACGATTGCAGACCCATCGCACCCGAATGACGTGCTCTGATGATCGTCTAGATCGAAGAAGGACATGGGCCAAAGCAGCGGGGCTGCTTTCGTCCTCTGTGGCTTTGAAGTGCGAAGCAGGGAGGATTAGATGAAGAAGTCAAAAAAGTTCCCAGTTAGAATAAGGAATCAAATGGGGGTCTCGGTGGTGTTTGCTCGACAATCCCGGTGTTTCCCCCTTGTTTCGGCAGTCCCGATCAACGACAGGTAAAAAATGTCTCGATAAACCCAACTAACCCTGATGTTTAGATAGTCATCAAACATCAATAAAATCTTTCAAAACCACTTCGTGTTACAAGCATCTTGATGTAATTTGTTTTAACTCTGTGTACGTGTACCTAGGCCTGGCAATCGTGTCGTGTTCGGGTTGGCGTGTCGCGGGTTGGCGGGTCAAAATATGCCAACCCAAACACGACCCATTTAAATATACAGGTCACGGGTTGGCGGGTTTGGAACATAAACCCATATATGACCCGCCAACCTATTTATTTATACGGGTTCACAGGTTGGCGAGTTCGTGGGTCAGATTTGGATTCGTGGGTCAGTTTTGGGTTCGTGGAACATAAACTTTGAGATTATTATTTAGGACAAATGGGAAAAATGGTTACAGACTTAGCCTTACAGGTTACGACTTACGACCTTAGGCTATCTGCCGCGAGTCAAAATGTCAAAACAGTCAAATGGTCTATGAATCCATGGTATATATTATATAATACTTATTAAATATTAATATTTGATACATAAATACATTTAAAAATAAAATATTTTTTTTATTAAAAATATAAATGGGTTGGCGGGTCAACCCGTTTATTTTTTGAGAAACCCATATATGACCCGTTTAATAAACGGGTTGGCGGGTTGAAAAACTCAACCCAAACCCATTTATTTCGTGTCGTGTCGTGGGTCGTGTCGCGGGTCGTGTCGAGAATTGCCAGCCCTACCGTGTACCTATTATTTGAGATACATGCTTATGTATATTTAGATTCTGCCCACCAACTGTTCGCTGAAATGCTTGAATGAAACAGTTCCTCTATTTCCATCCAAACAAAAAGACAAACAGTTCCTCTAATTATGTTGACATTTGTTCACGAATTGTATGAAACCGCGAATCAAATTATGTTGGAAATGGAATCATGAATTCTAATTATGTTGGAATGGAATCACGAATCCATTTCTCTTTAATGGTTTTTGCGTGACTTTATTTTGGTTCGCTTGAATTTTATGCTTGAATTTTATCTTATATTGTTGGTTAATAATGATCAAGTGTTGAATACCATTATTTTTTGTAGGTACGAAACGAGAGATATCAAAGCAAAAGATGGTACATATGAAACTTACAACATTCTACTGGAATGAAATCTTGAATTATGATTCTGTGAGAATAGAATCTTGAAGATGAACATTGTATGGGATGAAGATGAACAATGACCACCAATCTTCCAAAAAGAATGGATTATTCTACCAGAATAATATACAATATAATGAAAAAAAATATATGTAATAGTATATTCTGGTAGAATGATTCATGTATTGTGTTTTTTGTGTTATTAATAAGTGTAACATTCGTATAGAATAATATATAATTTTTTTTTTCTTTTCTAAGAATGTAATGAAATTTTTTTTAACTTGTATCCAAAATTTTGTTATTTTTCAAGAAGTTCATTAAATCAAAATATATAGTATGTCAGAATGTGTAATTCTTGTATGGTTCAATCATATTTGTTATTTTTCAATATATTGATAAACATATTCCGTCAGAATTTTCGAATTAAGAGAATTATCATCCATACAATCAGATTTTTAAAATTAATAGAATCTATTTTCCTTAAAATATGTAATTTTCCTTTTTTAAATTGATGTTAATTGACTAAAATACCCTTAGAATGAAATTAGTTGGTATTTTTTAATTATATTTAATTTAATAATATGTATTATTCACTTTCCAAAATTAAATAAAATGATTGACCCACAATTATGCATACAATAACACAATACTTAGTTTGAATAGAATAACCTAGGCATATATATATATATATATATATATATATATATATATATATAGTCTAAACATTGATAAGAAATCGTTAGATCAAATCATTCATAATTAGACTTTTTTAATAGGCTATTATGTTAGCTAATTGCATGATCATTGTGTTAGTTGCTCTATAATCAATTGTATTAGTTCATTAGATCAAGAGAACTAGTAGTTATAATATTCGATAATCAACTTATTAATCCATTGCACTATAATAAATCAACCGTAGGAAAATAGGAGGATTCAAAATTTAAGTGAAAATACTTTAAATCGATTGTATTAAGTCAACTTCTTTGCGTTTATTTGCGTTAATTAAGTCACTTGTTTGCATTAATTAGATCGAGGTATGTTATCATAAGAAAATATAATGATGATTTAGAAGAAATCGCTTTAAATATATTATTATGAGAAAGAACCAGTTATTATAGTTGAGCCAAATCAAGAAGATTATCAATATAACATCGACATGTCTTGAAAGAAGCACATTGAACGATGCATTATAGTTGAGACAAGTCAAGAAGATTCTCACTACAACATGAGCATGTCTTGAACGAAGCACATTGGACGAGAATGGGTGTCTCAAAGGTATAATTGAAGCTTGAATGCAAATATCATGAACACAATGTGTAAGATATGTGGTTGAGAAAGTCAGACAACCACTCCCCTAAGCTTAAACCACCGCTAGTGTAGTCACAGCGCGCCAACTGCTAAGAGGACTGGCACCTAGCTCCCTCAAGGTTGACACCTAACTTTACACCTAACTTCACTGATAAGCCTCAATGGGAAGTGACATTGTAATGTCACAAAATGAGAATACAAATTGTGGCATACTTCTTTACCATTTTCTCTACCAAGTCGTCATCACATCCTTTACCGATTATGGATTATATCCAAATAAACGAAGACTCGTTGAACTCAAACAAAACATTGGACATCGTGTTCGAATATAATCATACTATAAACACGTCTCGTACGATAGTTGTTTGGAACAAATTATCATAAATCTTTTACCAAATCAAGAGCATATCAAATATGAAATGCAAAATCAACTAAAATCTACAGAAAAAAGTAAATTGCTAAAAGAGGTGGGTGGAGTGCTTGGTCGAAAGTTGAAACATCCCCAATTGGGGGGATTCTAGAGAGACCTTTGCGTTGTGTATTTAAAGAGGAAAAAGGGCCATGGCTGGTCAGTCGTTCCCCTTTCTTTTACCTCATATTCAAAACCCTCGCAGTGTTTTAGGCCTAAACTGACAAACCCCAGGTGGGTATACTCGTAGCAGTATAAAAAGAGAGGGAAGCATAGCAATTTCAAAGTCTCCCTCTCTCTACTTCTTTCTCTCACATCGATCTTTCTCTCTACCCTTTCTCGTGCTTCAATCTGAAGCTGTCTTGTTTGTTCTTTTCCGTCTACAATCCGGGTATTCGGTCTTCGTGCTTTTGTACACTCTAGGGTTTCGTTCGTACTCTTTCAAGGGGTTTTAAGAAACCCGACTCAACAGTTTCAACTAGGGTTTTACTTTATAATCTTACTTGATCCCTCTGCGATGGCGGCGGAGAAGCTTAGGGACTTGAGTCAGCCGATTGATGTTGCGTTACTTGATGCTACCGTTGCAGCCTTTTATGGCACTGGATCTAAAGAGGAGGTTTGCCCCATTCATTATACGCTTTTTTCCATTTCTTCTTATCCATACATATATCAGTAGCAATTTTTTACCGAAAAATAGATTTTGTTTTTGTTTCTGCTTGTATCCGGATTATTCGATCAGTACACACTCAATTGTTAGGCCGAACGGACTACCTTGAGATTTTTGCCTCCATTATAATACATGTGAAGTAATTAATTTTTCTGGTTATGCTTATTGGGCATCTATGGGAAGTTCTTAAGAAAAAAATGTAATCATCACAAAATTGAAGTCGTAATTTGAATTGCTGATACGTCGTTAGTACTAAATCTCTCCAAACACACTCAATCTATCAAATAAGTTATTTGTTATATCCTGTAACATTGCAGAGGACTGCTGCTGACCATATACTGCGCGAGTTGCAAAATAATCCAGACATGTGGCTTCAAGTGGTTCACATCCTATCAAACACACAGAACTTGAACACCAAGTTCTTCTCTTTACAGGTCCATTATTTCTGACTTCTGTCATTCAATACCTTTCAACAATACAATGTATTCAAGCATATGAAAACGACTTCATATTCTTTGTACAGGTTCTTGAAGGTGTTATCAAGTACAGGTGGAATGTATTGCCTGTTGAGCAACGAGATGGAATGAAAAACTACATTTCTGATGTTATTGTAAAGGTGTGAGTGATGTAGTTACACTTTTCATGACACTGTTTTCTTTCTTTGTTTCTGTCACATAAGATTTTAATTCAAAGTTTTCTTCTGTTGTTTAGCTTTCAAGCAACGAGGGCTCTTTCCGCCAAGAAAGGTTATATGTTAATAAACTTAACATTATTCTAGTTCAGGTGAGCTCTTTTTTGCTTTTTTTATGTTTTACTTTTCTAAGTTTCACTTTGATAATTGATTTGTAAATGAATATGCAGATTTTGAAGCATGAGTGGCCAGCCAGGTGGCGAAGCTTCATTCCTGATTTGGTTACAGCAGCAAAAACAAGTGAAACGATCTGTGAGAATTGCATGGCTATACTGAAAGTATGTTTGATAGATAAGATCTATTTTCATTTATATTTGTTCTAGTGTATATGGTTATGTATATATCTTTATTTTTCACAGCTTTTAAGTGAGGAGGTGTTTGACTTTTCAAGGGGTGAAATGACCCAACAGAAGATAAAAGAGCTGAAACAATCTTTGAACAGCGAGTTTCAACTCATTCATGAGCTATGCTTATATGTACTTTCAGCATCTCAAAGAACTGAGCTGATCAGGGCTACTTTAGCCACTTTGCATGCTTTTCTTTCATGGATCCCTTTGGGCTATATTTTTGAGTCTCCACTGGTGTGTATTTCTTTTTATTAATCTCCTCAATAAAACTGTGGTTACATTTGTTATGAAATTGCAATTGATGCTATTATACATGTTACAGCTGGAAACACTTCTTAAGTTTTTTCCTGTGCCATCATATCGGAATCTGACCCTTCAGTGTTTGACCGAGGTAATGCATGTTTTTTTTGCATTTCGTGAAGGTTGTTGTTGACTTTTTTATGTAATGGATATAATTATATTGGGTTTAACTTATTGGCACAGGTTGCAGCTCTTAACTTTGGGGATTTCTACAATATGCAATATGTAAACATGTATAACATATTTATGGTCCAGTTGCAGGTATATGCAATTTTCTTTAATGGGTTGATTTTTTACTTGTATGTTCCATCTTTTCCTTCATTGTTGGGCTTGTGTTTAATGAATTTAATTATATGGTATTTTCTGTTTTCCTTAGACTGTTCTTCCAACAAGTACAAATATACCTGATGCATATGCAAATGGCTCTAGTGAGGAACAGGCATTTATTCAAAATCTGGCATTGTTTTTCACTTCATTTTACAAGGTAAGCATTTGTTTTTTTTTCGTCTTTTTATTCATGTATGTGGGACATGCTAGCTCTAATTGTTTTATATAATTTAACATCTGATGTGGTGTTTCTGCATGCAGTTTCATATTCGTGTACTGGAGTCCACACAAGAAAATATCAATTCACTTTTAATGGGGTTGGAGTATCTTATAAACATTTCATATGTTGATGATACGGAGGTTTTTAAGGTATTATTATTATTATTTTTTTGTTTTTCTGTTCTGTAATTCAATATGTAAAATACATTTTGTTTGATCTGATATTTTTGTTGATGTGTTTAACAGGTTTGCTTGGATTACTGGAATTCACTTGTGTTAGAGCTTTTTGAGGCAAACCACAATCTTGAAAATGCAAACATGATGGGGTTGCATGTATGTCATGTCATTTGTAGCATATATGTATATTGTACGTATATTATGTCTCTTTTTTGAAAATAATTATGTTTGCAATGCAGATGCCACTGCTTGGTATGGTTGATGGGCCTGGGACACAATTGTTGCAAAGAAGGCAACTTTATGCGGGGCCCATGTCTAAATTAAGATTACTTATGATATCTCGCATGGCAAAGCCTGAAGAGGTTCTCATTGTGGAGGATGAAAATGGGAATATTGTTCGTGAAACCTTGAAGGACAATGATGTCCTTGTTCAGTATAAGGTGATTTCTTGCTTATTTAAGCTAAATGAGAAAATATAAAGATTTCTTGCACAAGTAGAATAAGGAAAATAGAATAGCTCATAAGCTACAACTTTTTTGCAGATTATGAGGGAGACACTTATCTACTTGTCACATCTTGACCATGATGATACTGAAAAACAGGTATGATTTAATAAGTATTCTGTGCAAATGACATTTAGGATTACAATGACATGGTGTTTTATTTATACTTTTTATTCCTGTGTGTCACCAGATGCTGAAGAAACTGAGTAAACAGTTGAATGGTGAGGATTGGACTTGGAATAACTTGAATACACTATGTTGGGCAATAGGATCTATCTCAGGGTCCATGATGGAAGACCAGGTATGCATCTAATTGGTGTTCAGTATATTTCTCATGTACAACAATAATAAACTATTGCATTTTGCTGATGTGTTCTTGTTTGACAGGAGAATAGGTTTCTTGTTATGGTCATTCGTGATCTACTGAATCTCTGTGAAATAACAAAAGGAAAGGACAACAAAGCTGTTATCGCGAGTAATATCATGTATGGTTGTCTACAGTTTGTACTTTTTAAAAAAAAGTTATAAATCGAACCTTGATTTTGTAAATATATTGCATTGGTGAAGAAATTAATTGGTTGGAACTGTTTGCAACCACCAGGTATGTTGTTGGACAATATCCAAGATTCTTGCGGGCCCATTGGAAGTTCTTGAAAACAGTTGTAAACAAGTTGTTTGAGTTCATGCATGAAACACATCCAGGAGTTCAGGTTATATATCTTTTTTTAATACTCAATTCCTTCTAGTTTATGTAAATATTGTTTGTTCCAACTTTGGTTTATTTTTGATCTCAGGATATGGCTTGTGATACATTTTTGAAGATTGTACAGAAATGCAAGCGCAAATTTGTCATAGTCCAGGTAACATATATTCTATTGTTTATTATTTCATCTGCTTAAAAGATAGGATAGATGATGGAATTTGTTGTTTGTTTCAGGTTGGAGAGAATGAGCCATTTGTTTCAGAACTTCTTACAACTCTTCCAACAACCATTGTTGACCTTGAGCCTCACCAGATACATACGTTTTATGAATCTGTAAGTCTCAAGTATGAGTTTTATTTATTTATTTATTTATACAAAAATATTTATTTGATGTTGTTGGTATGGTAGGTTGGTCATATGATTCAAGCAGAATCTGAGGCAACAAAACGCGATGAGTATCTGCAGAGGCTGATGGATCTTCCCAATCAGGTAGGGTAGGGTTCTTCAAGAAGGATATTTTTCAATCTGGATTTCTTAATATTGTGTCTGTCTGTCTCATGATACATACGTTTGCTGTGTGCAGAAATGGGTGGAAATCATAGGACATGCACGTGGAAATGTGGATTTCTTGAAAGATCAAGATGTTATTAGGACTGTGCTTAACATATTGCAGGTTTGTGTTTATACTACTGAATATAATATCTAATTGGATCTTGTTTAATTTTATTAATACAGTCTTTGTTTTTTGCAGACAAATACAAGTGCTGCCACTGCACTTGGAACACATTTCTTACCACAAATAACTCTAATCTTTTTGGACATGCTTAATGTTTACAAGTATGCTACTCACCCTAATTACATGCATGTTCCATCAAGTAATGAACACTTGCTTACTGTCTGATTAAATGCATTGAACAGAATGTACAGTGAACTTATATCATCTGGCATTGCTGAAGGGGGGCCCTTTGCTTCTAAAACATCCTATGTGAAGCTTTTGAGGTATTCTTGCAAAATGCATGACCTTTTTAACTTAATTATTAAAATCATATGATATATGTGTTAACACTTAACAGGTCTGTGAAGAGGGAAACCCTTAAGCTGATTGAGACATTTCTGGATAAGGCTGAAGATCAACCACAGATTGGGAAGCAATTTGTGCCCCCAATGATGGATCCGGTGCTTGGTGACTATGCAAGAAACTTGCCTGATGCTAGAGAATCAGAAGTTTTGTCTCTCTTTGCCACAATTATAAACAAGTATATATTTAATCTTTTCTTCTTCTTCTTCCAATGTTTGATATTTTGGTTAGAAGAATTGTTATCAACTTTTTGAATGTAGGTACAAGGGTGCAATGATAGATGATGTTCCTCGTATATTCGAAGCTGTTTTCCAGTGTACACTTGAGGTTACAAACTTACAATCATGTTTATTTGGTTCCAAATTCCATGACTTATCTATTTTTTAACAATTACAGATGATAACCAAGAATTTTGAAGATTACCCTGAACACAGACTCAAGTTCTTTTCATTACTTAGGGCCATTGCCACTCATTGTTTTCAAGCTTTAATCTTGTTGTCACCTGAGGTCTGTCTTCATTTCCTTTTATTTTATATGATTATATGATATATTAAAGTATTAGTAGTAATTTTACCTTTTTTGTCCTCCATCAGCAATTAAAGCTGGTAATGGATTCTGTGATGTGGGCTTTTCGACACACTGAGAGAAACATTGCAGAAACTGGGCTTAATCTTTTGTTGGAGATGCTTAAAAACTTTCAGGTACGTACTACATACATACAAACAGTTGATTAGATAAAAAGTTTGTTTGATTTTTGATTTTTGCAGAAGTCGGAGTTTTGTAATCAGTTCTACCGCTCTTACTTTGTGCTGATTGTGCAAGAAATATTTGCTGTGCTGACGGACACATTCCATAAACCGGGATTTAAGCTTCATGTGTTGGTGCTACAGCACTTATTCTGCCTGGTACTCTACTCTACTTTGTATTTGAATCATATTCAAGTAAATAAATATATGCTGACATGGCAATTAATTGTAGGTGGAATCCGGCTCATTGACTGAGCCTTTATGGGACGCCTCAACTGTTTCGTATCCGTATCCAAACAATGGCATGTTTGTGAGAGAGTACACTATTAAGCTTCTTGGTGCCTCTTTTCCCAATATTCCAGCATCTGAGGTAAAAATTAAAACTCATGTTTGTTTATTAACTTTCTTTATTTTTTATATATTTAGATATCTGATGGATATCATTATGTGTAATTATTTCAGGTTGCAAAATTTGTGAATGGACTGTTTGAGTCGAGATCCGACCTTTCTACATTTAAGAACCACATACGGGACTTCCTTGTGCAGTCCAAAGAATTTTCAGCACAGGTAATGACTGTGATAATATATAAATATGTTTTATGAATTATTATGATATTTAAAAAAAAAAAAATTTGATGGATGGTTTGGTTTGTGCACTACAGGACAACAAGGATCTATATGCAGAAGAAGCAGCTGCTCAAAAAGAAAGAGAAAGACAGCGAATGCTTAGCATTCCTGGACTTATTGCCCCCAATGAGATTCAAGATGAAATGGTCGACTCATAGAAGACAAGACTAATTGATATATTATGAATGTAGCTAATTTTCCTTCCTTTCTTCCTTTGTTTTCTTTTTGTTACTACTTGTGGCAGGCAGAGTGTGATTCTGCTGCTACCTAGGATCCTTAAAATCCCCAAAAAAACTAGTAAAGTAGATGGCTCAAATTTTTCTCTAATTGTGAGGTGAGCTGAGTACAAAGAGTCAGACAGAGAGAGGGCTTTTGGGCACATCTAAATTTAATGTGTGGCTGGTAGTGGTAGTAGTGATAGCAGTGGTAGCTGGGTTTTATTTTTATTTTTATTTTTATGTAGGAAAATATAGGGGAATTGTGTGCGTGGTAATTGTGTTTCGAGGGAGATACATACATACATACATACTTGTAATGTATGGGAATCATCATTTTTAAAATACATTCGTGAATATTTGGTTACTATTTGTTGGGGTCTTCACATTGTTTTCGTGTTTCCTTGTGGTTGTGGTTGATTGAAAGTTGAAACAAATAGTTTTTTTGTTGAAAGTCTAGCAGCAGTAACTCAAAACTACCTAAATCAATCATGGTTTTATGGTTTCTACAACAAATCTTTGAGTAGAATAATTACAATGCCTGAATTGGCAAGACGAACAGGTCGGGTGGGGAAGGGGTTTTAATGTATCATTTATAAGCCTATATTGGGAGTGTTAAGCATTGCTAAATCATATTTTTACATGTAACTACAAGTTTTTATCATAAACACATGTACATCTTGGATTTTAGAAAAAAAAAAAAAAGACCAATCATAACCCTTTGATGTTAATAAAAAAAAAAAAACAAAAACAAAAGCAAAAGGACCAATCAAAACATACCAACAACCATTTTCCTTCTCTTTCTTCTCGTTACCCTTCTTTCCTTCTCTCTTTTCTCGCTGGTGAATCAGTGTGTGGAAGCTAGTGAGGCTCCTTGGCATTGCCAGGGAGTGGTGTACCTACATGCTAGCAAGGCTAGTGAGGGTGATGGTGCATGCCACTCCTCTTAGTCTAATCCCAAAGTAGATTGGGAGTACAGTTTGCAAGTTTGTTTTCAATTATCGTGTTTTTAAAATGTGGACTAATATTTATTTAAAGTTTTTTAAATATAAAAATTTCAGGGAAGTAATTGTCTTTTGTAGTAAGTTGAATCATAAACAATGATGTTTTAACTTTTAAGATGAACTTTTTTGAAGTTGTAATAATCAAAGTAATCAATGGCTAGCTGTTTAAATCTATAACATGCTTTAATTTTTAAAGAGAAAAAATAAATGTGATTATTTTTAAGCATTTTAAAAAAATAGCCTAAAGTTAATAAATGCCCACATTCTTGATTGTAATGCGAAATCCACGAAACAGTGTTTTTTTGCTCTTTCTCAAAATGGGTGTCCTGTTGCGAAATGAATCATTATGTTAACCTAATTCTCAGTTTTTCTTTCATCGCACATTGGAAACCCTAATTCTAAACTCATATATGGGTTTACAAAATGTATGATACATGTAAATTTCGTATCTTAATTACACAGGGAAACAATATACGTAATCTGTAAATATGAGTTTGTAGTATATATCCTAGTTTATATATGGACTAATTTCATAAAAATCCTAACTTTTTAACGCGTAATTGGAAAAAACCCTAACATTTTTTTTATTATTGTTATGGCCACCACTTTCTTGCAGAATTATCACTGTAACTCACTTAATGAGTTTGATGGTTAACTTTGTTAACATTTTTGTAAAATCAGTCCTAAAATTGGGTTTAAAGTTCAAATTTGGTCCCTGTAGTTTGTAAAAAATTACACATGGTTTTTTAATTTTATTTTTTGTTTTTTTTATACTTTATTTATTTTCGTTTATATATATATATATATATATATATATATATATATATATACACACACACACATATTTTTATATATACTTTATTAATTTTCATTTTTTTACTTTATTTTTCAACAATTTGATTTTTTTAACTATTGTTTTCTACTTTTTTTTTTCTTCCTATTTTAGTTATTTATGTTTTTTCTAATGTTTTTATTTATTTTGATTCATGTAAATGAACTCGAATTCAATATAAAATACTATAACAAGTTTTTTTCTTATAGAGACCGACTATTATTATTTCTTTTGTTCTTTCTTTTAGTCTATTATCAAATTGAAAAATATTATATTGAATTTAGACTATTGATATCACATATAGAAATATATTTTAATTTGCAAGTAATATCACACATTGAAACATTAATATTCAATAAACAAGCTATTTTTTTTAATTTTCATTTTTTCGTAACAAAAGTATAATAGCACTAAAGAAAAAAAAAGTTGGACCGGAATTACAAATATAAATATAACTATTTTCTTTACTTGAATAAAAATAAAAAAATTACAAAAACTATAAATTACCAAAATTGTAATATACTCTAATATATTAATACATTTTATATTTCTTAAAAAAGGTCAAGAAAAAGTTAAAAATACAAAAAAATGAAAACAAATACGATTTAAAAAAAAAAACACGAAAAAATTAAAATATAATACGAAAAGAAATATGAAAAAAACTAAAATGAATACAAAAAGTGTAAAATGTATGAATATATTAGAGTAAATAAAAAACAAAAATAAATAAAGTGTGTGTGTATATATATATATATATATATATATATATATATATATATATATATATATATATATATATATATATATATCATTGTTGCAGAAATCGGGATTAATCGTGGATTAATCGTTTGACGTTCTCCAACCGACTAGGATTAATGTGTTTGACGAAAATTAGGGATTAATCGGGTTTGACGGGATTAATCGGTCAACAAAAGTAAAAAGAGTAAAAAAAAAGTCAATAAAAGTAAAAAAAAAAAGCCAAAAAAGTCAAAAAAAAAATCAAAAAATTAATTTTTTTTTAACTCTAAAATTTTCAAATATTATACAAAAATGTTCATATTTTTGTATTTTCAAATTTTCAAATTACAAATTCTCTTACTTTCTAATTTTGAAGTACTTATTTTTCTTAAAATATATTAATCTTTGACTAATTTTAATATTTTATTAATAATCTATGGTCCCCGATTAATCCACGATTAATCTTCGCCAAGACCAATTAATCCCTTAACATCAGTCGATTGTCGAACGATTTTTACAACCTTGATATATATATATATATATATATATAATAAACGAAATAAATAAATTATATATAAAAAACGAAAAATAAAGTTCAGAAATCATGTTGTGTAATTTTTTGCAAATTACAGGGACCAAATTTAAACTTCAAACTCAATTTTAGGACTGATTTTGCAAAAAAGATAACAAAGTTAACCATAAAACTCGTTAAGTGGTCTAGAGTGATAATTCTGCGAGAAAGTTGTGTCCATAGCAATAAAAAAATATTAGGGCTTTTTCCAATTACGCGTTAAAAACTTTGGACTTTTATTAGTCCTTTATATATCACAATGATCATGTCCAATATGGACAATTGGCACGGGGAGGATTAAATAAGGAAGAGATTTCTCAGTGTGTTATTTTGTTGGATTAGGTGTCTAAGCCCATAATTATAATTGGTATATACTTGAATTGATAGCAGCACAGTCTTTTTGAGTTGCACTCATAACTAGCAACTAAACAAGATGATTTTTGGAGAGAGGTTGAATTTATTATTTGAATAATAAATTAAGATAATTGATTTATTAATGTATTATGAAAACAAAATATTAACTAGAAATCATATTTTTTAATTAATAGTTAATCAGAAATTTATTGGAATTAATTTTGAGATTACTTGAATTAATTAAAAGTCAAGGGCTCTTGGATGGGAGTTCATGGGCTTGCTTGGTCCTTAAGCTAAGGAATAAGGGTTTCCTCCTAAAACCCTAACTTTGGCTCTAAGCTACCTTACTATTTAAAGGGCCTTACCCCTTCTCATTTTCGGACACTTGATTCCTTTGAGGAATAGTTGAAATTCTCAAGCCTCCTCTCCTCTCTCTTCTCTCATCCTCTTGTTTAGTTTGTGTGTGAACCATTAGAGGCGTGCCACTTGCTCTCAAGGTTTCAAGAAGACTATGATTTCATTGTTATTTCTATATAACAATTAAGGTATGTATTCTAACCCTAGTTATATGATTTTCAAAAATAGCATATACCTCCTAGGGTTTTCCATTTGATGTTCAAAAGTTGTATGTTCAATTAGAGAAAACATAGATGCAAGAATTAAGGGTTGAATGCACACATATGAATTGTTTATTATTCTCAAACCCTATCATATTTCAACATGGTCTTTTTTATTTTAATCTCAAAGTGGCTAATTTCCATGCTAAAAAGCGACCCCATTCGACAGCGGCCTCATTTAGTCATTTTGTAGTACATATCCTTATTTGTGTTTCACAAGTTTTGGGAGTTTGATTTGTCAACAAACCAAGAAAAATAAAATCTTTTTTTGTGGAATCCATGTAGTGTGTTGAGTGTTTAAGTGGGGATGCGTTGGAAGTCTAAGATAAACCGACTTCACAAACATATAAAACAAGCATACATGGACAATCTGGTGCATGAAAGACACTGATGGAAGTCCACAGATATATAAAGTAAACATATTCATATGACCTTGATCATTAACAATCTTGTTATATATATATATATATATATATATATATATATATATATATATATATATATATATATATATATGTGTGTGTGTGTGTATATGGTGTACTTAGATACCATTTGTGTATAAATATATGAATAAGTAAGTATTTCTTCATTTGTTAACAATTCCGGTGGTAGTGTGTCAAAGACTATAATTAAATGCCCCAACACCGTTTTGTTGGTGCTTGGTAATACTGGTGTAACATCTATTGCATGTACTCGATCTTTTAAATGTTAGAACTATTTAAGAATGAAAAACCCAAATTCAAGAGAGTCACGACGTGATAGATAGTTTCTCACGACGTGACTTTAGGCGGAGACACGTGACCATTTTAAGGCTCACGACGTGACACATAGGTGTTCACGTTGTGAGATCAGGCTAACCCTAATCTCATGTTTTTCTCCATATTTAAGTGAAGTGGGAGGCTAGGGTTTGCATACCCACAACCTCCATCACCTCCTTCCTGCCCAAAACGTTCGTAGCCTCCATTAGTGACCTTAAGAGCTTATTTGGTGGGTTTTGGCCCTTTGAAGAAGAAGAATACTCCTTGGGTTCATCCTTTTTGGCATTTAAGCTCCTACCTCATCATCTTGTTGTGCTTTTGGACCTTTGTAAGTCATAAAGCTCATGCCTTTATCTCTAATGCATGCTAGATCTAAGATTTATGCTTTCTTTTTCATGGATGGGTTGAGTAGCATGCATGAGATCCATAAAGTTAGCAACTTTATGGATCATTGAGGCATTTCCCACTAGTATGAGTTCAGATATGTGTTGGAACCTAAAAGTGAACCTCTAGCAATCCTAAGTACATATTCCAAAGGCTGTTGGTTCCGAAGGAAGATGTGATCCGGAACCTGTCCGGAGCTGAAGAAAAGGAGTAAAGTATTTTGAAGAGGAACGCATTCTGGAACTGATCCTGAAGTCCGGAATGCATGCTGATCCGGAACCAAACTTTCATCTCCGGAACATTACTTGTCCGGAATGAAGTTATTTTGTCTCTTATGCATTTATTACTTTTGTCTTGTATTTTGATGTAACGTTTCATAGGACTTAGTCTAAAGTTGATTTAGGACAATCAGAATGTCAGACTTGTATCTTTTGTCCGGTCCTATGTAAACACCTGGGTCAATTCGCTGTAACTTTCTCTCCTTTAAATAGGAACATTCAATACAAGTCATAAACGGATCTTTCTCTCACTTTTGGCATTTACTCTTATCACATTTAAAACATTCTTCTTGTTTCTCATTTATTAACTTTACCTTGATCACTATTTACTTGTTCTCAATTAATGTCTTGATCATTTGTTGAATCGGTTATCTAAGACTTGACTGGTCTTTCCAGTCTCGACTTGAACATCCATTATTAAGCAAACATTGATCTCAAGCATTCACTCAAGGTTTGAGTTCTCAAACCTTGTCCCTGCGCAAAGATATTGTTCTCACAATTGGTATCAGAGCTCGAGTGGTTGTCCTTTGAATCCATAAGATCAGATTATAGTTGGTTAGAATTTACCTTGGTATTTCAACCATTTCTGTGTTAAGGATAAAAGCTCTTCTATATACCACTTAAGCTTAAAGATATCTTGACTTCAATGTCTGCTTCAAATCCTCAACAAATGATTTCAATGCAAATCGCAAATAGCGTGGGTGGCCCTACACGTGCCCCATTGCTAGTTGTGGAAGAATATGATCATTGGAAAGTTAGAATGGAAAGGTTTTTACTAGCCAAAGATAAAGGTGAACAAATCTGGAGATCCGTCAAAAAAGGCCCTCATGTTCCTGTAAGAACAGTTGTAAGAGATGCAGCTGCTCAACTCATGCGAGAAGATGAAGTTCGTCCAGCCCCTCTAACTGTTGATGATATTGAAAAGCTGCATGCTGATCAAGTTGCCTTCTCTGAAATGGTGTTTGGTGTTCCTCCATCACTCTTTGAGCACATCAAGCTATGCAAATCAGCCAAAGAACTTTGGGACACTCTTCAGGATCTGATTGAAGGTTCCGAAAGTATGAAGGACAAACGCCTCACCTCCGTTGTCAATGACTTTGACACCTTCCTTACTACTCCAGGTGAATCTGTAGCCTCAGCCTCCAACCGATATCGAATCGTTGTCAACAACATGACTGCTCATGGGATTGTTCGAACTCCTCTCGAGTACAATCTCAAGTTCATTAACAGTCTAGGTAAAGGATGGGGAAATGTAAAGTCTTGTCTTTAAAGTAATGGTTCCTTAAAAAAATTGAAACTCTATCAACTTTTTGATGAGCTTCAAGGACATGAATCAAACGTTGCTCAAACCATAAGAGAACTTTCCGGAGGACCACTTGCTCTAGTCAGTTCTTTTGAATCAACCATTCCGAATCCACCTGCTCCGGAACCTTACAAACCCACTGTTCCATTAACTCAGTCATCCTTAACTTCTTTACCCTCACACATCTATCCTGACGATGATTCAGAAACCTTGGATTCTGAACTCCGTTTCCAACAAGAATTTGCCTTACTCTCCATGAAATACAAACGACCTTTCAATCCTTCTTACAAACCATACCAAAACAGATTCAGCGCTCCTCACCAAAACCATCCTCAACCATATTCTGCTTCGGAACCAAAACACCCCTCCGAAAATCCTCCTACATACAAGCCTAACCTCACTAAACCAAACTCAGCCCCAGAATCTTCTAAAAATTCCAACTCAGAAAAACCAAAGATCTTGTGTCATAAATGTGGTCATGCAAACCATTTTGCCAAAGATTGTCTAGCTGATGCTCCACAAAAACCAAAAATCAAAGACTCAGCTTATTATGTCCGCAAAGCACAAGAAATGGCTGAAAGTGAGAAAGCATTTGTTACTACTGTTTCAAGAGATGTCGAAGGATACTGGTCATCCGGAGATGATGATGATGTAGTAACTGGAAGAAACATGTGTTTAATGGCAAGACAAACAATTGTATGTGATGAAGGTTATTGGTCTTCTGGATCCAAAGATGAAGAAGATGTTGCTGAACCTCACTACTGCTACATGGCCACTAACGATCCACGAGGTCGAAGCATTGTTCAACAGGTAAAATCCATGATCTCTGATAATAATTTTGATTTGACTTTATGTGAACCTTATCTGACCCGGATCCAAACAGATATGAACACCATCTATAAAGCCTATGAGTCCGCCATAGAAGCCAGTGAGAAGAAAGACTGTGAACTAAGTCGTCTTAGATTACGTTTTGAGGATAAGAAATTGAAAATCGAGTCTTTAGAGCATGAACTTGTAATGTCAAAATATGAATGTATCATTTTGAAAGATAAATGTGAAATCACTTATTCCGAACTGAATATTTTGATTTCTGATAACAAACGTCTCAATGCCAAAATAGATGCTTTGCATAACTCTGTTCACATGCTTGAAGCTGACATTCGGATGAATCATAATTTTCGTCATCCATGGTCCAAAGCTCCTGGTCTCGGAAGCAAGTTTCCGAAACCAATTGTTAGTCCCCTGAAGGATTTGCAAAATCTGACATTCATGGGAGAGGTTCCGAACATTAAACATTCGGACACTCCTGTTTCTCCATTGTCACCCCTTCCGGAGGCTAAAAGATCTTTTGAGTCCCTAATTCCTGAGTTCCAACCAATAGTTGTCAAATGTCCTGATTCCACGCCTCTTCCGCCTCTGATAAACCTGGACCTGAATCGGACCACGGAATATCATTATAGTCTTCCAAATTGTGTAGACTATGCTCCTATAAGCAATCACGTCAACAACTGTGTGATTGAGGAAATTATTCCGGAAACAACTGAAGTCAATGCCTCAGAATTTGTATGGGCATCTCTAGATGATAAAGTTGAAGTGTCAAGCAATGTGTCCTCTGATTCATATGAATCGAACTCCGTAGTTCTTTCAAAAACCAAATTGGTTCCCATTACTCCTAAGTTTTCTAATCCATCCAACGGACAAACCTCTGGATCTTCTCCTCATCCTAAGAGAAAACCAATGCTGAATAGGAAAGATGTTGTAGATCCCAAGGTAGAAGCTAGAATTGCATACAAAAACGAAGTTAAGACTAGACAAAGTTCCAGTTTCCTTGCTAACTCTAAGCCAAGCTCATCTCGGAACAACACAACGAAGTCCTTATGTCAAAACCATAGTCAAAATTCGTTTGTTCCCACAAGGATCCTAAAAAGACCTTCCGAACCTCCTGTTCGTTCGGAACCAAAGGAAGTCCTTAGCTCCAAATCACCTCAAGCTCATGTTAATGTCAAAACCATCCGAAACACTTCACCAACGCTTCGAAATGTTTCATCTGTCTTTATTGCAAAATCTGATGGCACAATTTTTAAACCAAAGATTTCTAAGAACAATGTGTCATCAAACAAATCCACAAGTTCAAAAACAACTGTTTCAAAATCTTCAAACAAAAATCTTGTGTGGAAAATCAAAACATCTGTTAACAAAACAACTGACTCGGAGATAACAAAAAGTGTCAATCCTTCGGATACCACCGTTCCGAAGAAGTTAGCTCCAAACCCACAAGTAGTTGAATATGACTACTGGATAGATGAAAAGACTTTAGCATTCTGTCTATTTCCAAAGAACTCAAGTAATCTCACCAAGAAACACGTAGTTATTCCAAAGTCAAAATCAAAGTCCAAAGTCCATGCCTAAGTCCCAAAGTCTAACTCGGAGCCTAAAAGCTCCATTGCTCACTAATTTTGCAGGCACTTTGTGCTTCGGAGCAAGAAACAATATGGTATATTGATAGTGCTTGCTCCATGCACATGACGGGGCAGAAAGATTTTCTGCGAGATTTAAAGCTCTCTCCAAATGCTGGTTACGTGACATATGGCAACAACTCCAATTCTCAAATTCGTGGTTATGGAACTCTCACCAATGGAAACTTCTCTATTTCACATGTTGCTTATGTAGCTGACTTGAAACATAATTTGATAAGTGTTGCTCAGCTCACCGACTCAAGCCGACGTGTGGAATTTTGCAAAAAATATAGCTATGTGATGACTGAAGACCGAAAAGAATGTTTGATAAAGTCTCTTCGCAACAAAAACATTTACCCACTTGACATCAATATGATCATTGGCAAACCGCAACTCTGCCTTCTCTCCAAAGCTGTTCCTGACGTTAGTTGGTTATGGCACCGAAGGCTCGCACATCTGAACTTTCGGTACATGAATGATCTTGTATCAGGTGAAATGGTAAGAGGTTTACCTCTTCTCAAGTTCGAAAATGATCATTTATGTGCTGCATGCGAGTGTGGTAAGCAATCAAAGAAGGGTCATCCTGTTATCATCGAAAAATCCATTTCGGATCCCTTAGAACTCCTACACATTGATCTTTGTGGACCATCCACTGTAGAAAGTCTTCACCATAAGAAATACATTCTTGTGATTGTTGACGACTTTACAAGGTTCACTTGAGTCTTCTTCCTAAGGCTGAAATCCGAAACAGCCTCTGAGCTCATCAATTTTATCAGAGGAATAAAAGTTCTTATCAAACTCCCGGTCAGAAGAATCCGAAGTGATAATGGTTCGGAATTTGTTAATTCCACCATTGAGAAGTTCCTCACAGAAAAAGGAATCGATCACAACTTCTCAGCTCCATACACTCCACAACAAAATGGTGTAGTTGAAAGACGTAATAGAACACTCGTTGAAGCTGCTCGACCCATACTGAACTATGCAAACCTTCCACTCTATCTTTGGGCTGAAGCTGTATCCACTGCTTGCTTCACTCAAAACCGAAGTATTATCAATTGACGGCTCAACATGACACCATACGAAGCAATGAATGGTCGAAAGCCAACGATCTCATTTCTACATGTCTTCGGATGCAGATGCTTCATCAAAAACAACCGTGATCAGCTTACAAAGTTCCAACCTAAAGTTGATGAAGCGATCTTTCTAGGGTACTCTTCCAAATCCAAAGCTTACAGAGTTCTCAACCGAAGAACTCGTGTTCTGGAAGAAAGCTTTGATACCTTTTATTACAATTTTGTTCGGAATTCTGGCCCCACTCACATCACAACTCACATCATGGAGTCTGATGCTCCTCCGCCAGGATGTCCGAACCCTCAAACCATTCTCGAGGTTGAATTTGAAACTCTCTTTGGTCCTTCCGAAACAGCTCTTGATTCCGAATCTCGATCACGACCATCTCTGATTCCAATTCCTCCTTCGGAAGCCCCAGTTTCTCACAACCTCTCCGGTCCTCTTCCGAGCCTACCTCCATTTGATTCCGAACCATTTCAACCTTCTCAGGTTGAGGGGGAGAATAATGCAAATCCCCCTCTTGAATCAAATGTGGATGGCTTCCAAGATGCAGCTGCTGATTTCGATGACTCAAATCCTCTCAACATTGATGAAAACGAAAATTTCTTTGAGTTTCCTTCTGATGATGATGTCAACCTCTCCGGTTCAGAAGTTCAGGGGGAGCATCATCCCGATATTCAAATCATTCAGGGGGAGCAAATCAATTCTACTGTTGATGTAGGTTCCTCCGCTGCACAAGAACTCCCTCGATTGCATGTTTGGACGAAGGATCATCCTCCAAACCAAGTGATAGGCAATCCGAAAAAATGTTGGTGTAGAAACTCGCTCAGCTACCAACATCCAAAATGAATGCCATTTTTCAGCATTCATATCCATGGTTGAACCCAAATCCATCAAGGAAGCATTAGAGCATGCTGATTGGATTACAGCTATGCAAGACGAACTGGCAGAATTTGACCGAAATGAAGTTTGGACTCTCGTACCTCCTCCTCAACATCACCCTATTGTTGGTACAAGATGGGTATTTTGCAACAAGCTAGACGATGCAGGAGTTATCATCCGAAATAAGGCAAGATTGGTAGCTAAAGGTTTCACTCAAATTGAAGTCTTGACTACGACGAGACATTTGCTCCTGTTGCACGACTTGAAGCTATCAGAATCTTTCTTGCTTATGCAGCCCACAAAGGTTTCAAAGTTTATCAAATGGATGTTAAGAGTGCTTTTCTTAATGGTGAACTTGACACTGAAGTATACCTTCAACAGCCCCCGGATTTATTAATCTTTCCTTTCCGAACTACTGTTATAAACTCCGAAAGGCTGTCTACGGGCTCAAGCAAGCTCCTCGGGCTTGGTATGAGACACTCACCGATTTTCTCAAGCGCTCAGGTTTTCAAAGAGGTATACTTGATCCCACTTTATTTCGAAGATCAAATGGAAAGCATCTCATGCTGGTACAAATTTATGTGGACGACATCATTTTTTGGATCTACGGATTCATCTATGGTTGCTGATTTTGCCAAACTGATGGTCAGTCGTTTTCAAATGAGCATGAATCGAGAATTAAGCTTCTTTCTTGGCCTTCAAGTCAAACAGACTAACAAAGGTATTTTCATTCACCAAGAGAAGTACATTTCTGAGCTTCTCAAGAAATACTCTATGGGCACCTGTGCCTCAGCCAAGGTACCTATGGGCTTCGGTCACAAAATCTTTGCCGACCCTTCGGGTGTTTCAGTAGATGAAAAGAAGTACCGTGGAATGATTGGATCCTTACTCTATCTCACTGCAAGTCGTCCGGACATAATGTTCTCAACATGCTTATGTGCCAGATTTCAAGTCAATCCGAAGATGTCTCATCTTTTGGCTGTGAAACAAATATTCCAGTACCTCAAAGGTACAAAGAACCTCGAAATTTGGTATCCAACAAATGAAAGTTTCCTTCTGCAAGCTTACTCTGATTCGAACTATGGTGGTCTTCAACTCGATAGGAAAAGTACATCAGGAGGATGTCAATTCCTAGGTGGTTGTTTAGTCAGCTGGTCATCCAAGAAACAGAACTGCATTGCTCTCTCTACAGCCGAAGCTGAATACATTGCTGCTGCCAGCTGTACCTCTCAAGTTCTCTGGATGAAATCTCAACTCTTGGATTATGGTTACTGATTTCAAGGCATTCCTATCTACTGTGATTCTCAAAGTGTCATTGCAATCTCACACAATCCAATTCAGCACTCCATGACGAAGCACATTGACATTCGGTACCACTTTATTAAAGATCATGTTCTAAATGGTAACATCGAACTTATTTTTGTTCCATCTGACGATGAAATTGCTGATGTCTTTACTAAGGCATTAGACGAAACCAAATTTAATGGTTTTCTGAACAAAATGGGTATGATGATGCTTGATCCTCAATTCTTTCAGAAGACATGTTCTCTTTGATAGAAGTATTCAGAAGAAAAATATGCTCCGAACTCATTTATTTTTGCTTCGGAACTATTTTCTCTCTAAATACATAGGATCCTTTTACCTGTCTTTTTTACTAATTATCCCTTGAGTTTCTTAAGCTGTACAGTTTATTCTCTTCTTCACGACGATCTAGATCGACCATCCTCAGGATCACCATTTCGGAACTCATTCCAGAAATCGACTCCGGAGAAGAAAATTCAACTTGCTCCGGAATTTTCAGAATTTGCTCCGGAATTTTCAAAATCTGCTCCTGAATTTTAAACTTGCTCCAGAATTTCAAATTTGCTTCGGAAATTCAACTTGCTCCGGAATTTTCAGAATTTGCTCCGAAATTTTCAAATTTGCTCCGGAAATTCAAAGTGCTCCGGAATTTTCAAAATTTGCTCCGAAATTTTCAAAACTTGCTCCGGAATTCCAAAGTGCTCCGGAATTTTCAAATATGCTCCGAAATTTTTAAAATTGCTCCGGAAAGCCTTTTTATCATATATTTTCCGGAACATTCCTTTTATCTTCCGGATCATGCACTGTCCGGAACAATTCATCCGGAATTCCAAGAGGCAATAAGGTGAGACGTTTTTTTTTCTCAACGGTTACTTTTTAGGAAGATCCTTATCCAATCTTCCTCGATTTGCGTGACACGATTGCACGCCCTCTAAAATGGAAAACGAATTGACGGTTACATTCCCCTCTTTTGGACCAATTGCCTTGCCCTTTCACTTCACTTGTGTAATCTCATTTTCCCCACATTAAATGCGACCAGATGGATCTCGGATCCTCATCATTACCTTTTTCGACCCGACCCGACTTTTACTACCGATAAATACCTTTTCACATTTACCTTTACCACTTTACGATCTCTCAATTCTCAAACCTCTCTAAAACCCTCACAGTTCTTCGTGTTCTTCGAGCCTTCATCATCTTCAACAATGGAGTCCTCCAAAGAAATCCATTGCCAGGAAGAAATCATCGAAAGGATCAAAGGGATCATCATCGTCGGCAGATCAAGAACCCTTTCTTAGGGACACTACCCAACTGTTTTCCTTAAACCCCCTTGACTACGACGAATCAATCAGGATCATGATTGAGTTCCTTGCTCATCATCCTCTTTCCATTCCACTTACCAAAATCTCAGATCCTCCACTCCATCTTTCTCATCTTCATCGTGCATTCACAAGCATCAAACTTGAAGATGATGTTCTGTTAGCCTCCATCATCGATGATCGCACCATTCCCCTTTACAAAGTGACCTTTCTCAAGGCCATTGGAATTTCACCCAACCCTGCTGGTTTCAAAGTAGTGGAACCAACTGCTGAAGAGTTCCAGACGTTTCTTAACTTCATCGGGTACAATCAAGACTATCGAGCAAAGAATTTTAAAAAGACTGCAATTTCAGGGCTCTGGACCGTTCTTATGCACTTCATCATCCGTGCACTATCAGGCAAGCATGGCGGCACTGATACTCTAAGCAAGGACTGGCTGAATGTTGTATTCAACATCTATTCCGGACGCAATAATGCTGTCGACCTTCCTGAAGTGTTATGGAAAGACTTTTGCAAGTTTGCCATCAAGAGGAAACCGAACGAGATTTCGAGCCCTAGATTTTGGGCCCTGACCATTGAACAGATCTTCAAGGAACTTAACGTTCCCATTCCGGTGAGCACCATTCCTCCGGAGGTATGTGTATCTTTCAAACTCGTTAAGTCTTACAGAATTCCGGACCAATCATCTTTTGGTCCGGTCAGATGACTTCCGGACAATATGTTGGCCCTCATTCCTTCCGGATCTCCTTTTTTAAAACACCATCTTGAGACCTCGGTTGTGTTCGACCCAACACAACCTGCCCCGATCTCAGTTAAGCATATCCGGAAGAGGCCACTCACACTAAGTCCGGACCCAAGGTTAAGCAACCGGCCAAACGAAAGGCCTCACCCACCAAACCTAAGGCCAAAAAGAAAACCAAAGTCGGTGCCCCCTCTCAACATGAGGGCACCCATGACATTCCGGCACCCATGACAATATGTTGGCCCTCATTCCTTCCGGATCTCCTTTTTTAAAACACCATCTTGAGACCTCGGTTGTGTTCGACCCAACACAACCTGCCCCGATCTCAGTTAAGCCTATCCGGAAGAGGCCACTCACACTAAGTCCGGACCCAAGGTTAAGCAACCGGCCAAACGAAAGGCCTCACCCACCAAACCTAAGGCCAAAAAGAAAACCAAAGTCGGTGCCCCCTCTCAACATTCCGGCACCCATGACATTCCGGCACCCATGACAATATGTTGGCCCTCATTCCTTCCGGATCTCCTTTTTTAAAACACCATCTTGAGACCTCGGTTGTGTTCGACCCAACACAACCTGCCCCGATCTCAGTTCCGGAAGAGGCCACTCACACTAAGTCCGGACCCAAGGTTAAGCAACCGGCCAAACGAAAGGCCTCACCCACCAAACCTAAGGCCAAAAAGAAAACCAAAGTCAGTGCCCCCTCTCAACATGAGGGCACCCATGACATTCCGGCTGATTCTGGCTGTCCGCACACCCCTCCTGTCCACTCATCTGAGGTACCCCTCAATCTTTCATCATCACAAGCACACACTCACGGGGAGTCTACACATATTCCACCCTCACCCTCCCAAAAGGGTGATGTCGGTGTTGAACAAAGTTCCTTGCAGCCCCCTGGAACACACCCACATGTCACTTTTGATAATCCCATTATTTCTTCCACACGCACACACTCCGGAACCATTGTTCTGGAACCCAAGCATCCGGAAGGAGGAGCAGTCTCTCCAACCTCCGATGCCCCAACTGGTCTGATACCCGGAAGGCGAACAGGACGACCAGGTTCTAATGATCCTTTATGGGAAGATTATGTAAACAGGGCTGCATCAAGGCGTCCGAACCTGACTCGTGCCCAAGTTGAATCCACTCTCATCTCCATGAGGAACCGGGCTATCCAAAGCAACATGCCCTATGTCCTTCCCTCAGACGACGACGCCATCAAGGAACTCACTTCGGAACTGCCCCCAATAGTCATTCACCAAAGCATCTTCCATACTGATCCGGAAGAAGAGATTTCAGAAGAGGTTATGTTGGAGGAAGAAGCAACAACAGTTCCGGAATGTCATCTCATGACATCCATTCATTATCAGTCCAAAGCATCCGTATCAAAGTCTGCCTTTGACTTCGGAACCTCCTCCACTTCCACTCCGGACGATGGCTCCAACTCACAACTTCAAGAAGACGATGATGCTACCAAACCGGGTCCCTCCTCCAATCTGTATGCTCACCAGCCTCCTCCGCAACACTCAGACTCCGATTCCGAATCCTCCGCTGGTGATCATGTTGACCCATTCGCCCTACTGGAGATCCGCACCAATGTCTCTGACACTATGGCTAAAGTGTCATCTGTAGAGACTTCTGTAACAGAGCTGAATTCGAAACTGGATCAAAAAGTCTCCGGACTTGATTCAAAACTTGATGTCATCCTTCAGTCTCTTTCCCACCAATCCGGACCATCCATAGCTGAGAGAGAAGCCCATCTTGACCAGCTGATCTCCATCCGGCTGAAACACACCGTTGAGCAGATTGATTCCAAATACGATGCTCTTGTCGACAACTACCTCAACACCATCACTTCCATGCTCAAGGTTCATGACGATCTTGTGTCTGCTACCAACGATCTAATCAAGCAGACTCATGTTCGTCATGATAAACAAATTCAACGATTGGAGAAGGAGATCCGGAAGAAGGATGAAATGAATCTGATCATCCAACAAGTCCTCATCAAACTCCTGCGCTCAACTTGGAACATTGTTGATGTTCCGAACAGGAAGTTTGATGAGATGGTTGAAATCCTTAGCAGCACCTTCAAGCATCTATCCGAACAAGCTCCCACTTCTGAAGCCTATGACACCCTGACTCTTCAACTCTCCACCGGTCTTCAGAAGGTGTTCTCCAAACTTGATGATATCAAGGAGGACTTATCGCTTGCACCGGTTTCCAGGGTCACCGATGCAAGAGGGGGAGAAGACCCAAGCAGGAGATGGAAGCCAGCCTCAGAATTCTCACTCCGGGATGAGGACCTCGATTCCGAAGAAGATGTCCAATTTGTCTCTGGAATCTTGGGTATTACTGAAGGAAACGAAGAAGATGAAGACTATGATATTTACATCCCGGATGAAGCTCCCAAAGGGATTCTTGGTCTTCAAGCCCCAAAGCTGACTGCTCCGAAAGTATTATCAGAAGAACAGAAGAGAATTTGGTCCGCCGTCTCATGGCCATCCTCTCTTCCGGATGCTTTTGAAATGACCGTTAAAATGGCTAAGGCAAAATCCTTCCTTACCGCTCAAGCCTTCCGAGCCACTCCCTCCATGATGCCTCCTGCTCCCATTCCGGAACCAAAAATAGCCCCAATTGATTAAGTCTCTCCTCTCCGTACTCCAGATGAAATTCCGGAAGAACCACTTCCAACTCCTACTCCGGAATTCGTCATTGACGAAAACATGAAGATGGTTATTGATGCTCTTCAGAGAGACAAAGGGAAGAAACCGATGACTTCCGAACAACAAGCCTTTCATTATGGACCTCCCCTTAAACAAAAATTTGGATGGTCTGAGGAAGAAATTCATAAGGCATTGGAGGACAACATACTAATTCAAGCATTAAAAGATCATCCCGATCCGATGCGTGCCATTTCTCCTCTGTGTCGAGAAGACATCCTTCAAGCCAAGGATATCATCCCAGCTCTCTACTATGACCTTCCCTCACAAGACACTGATCAACTGGATCTTCCTCTCTCTCCCTTCAACAAGTTCTACACAAAGTTTGCTTCGCTCCACCCAAACGACAATCTGGAAGTGATCATCCGGACCGAACGTGAAAGGCTCAAAACCTTTTACGCCAAGAATGCTCTACCCTTCAAGGAGGTATGGACAAGAAAGAGGATCACTAAGGTTCATGGATTCGGAAGAAAAATCTTGGTAAAATTTGAGCCGAACTGTCCTCTATTCCGTTTCCATCTTCTCCGAAACAAACCAACTCCAAAGACTGTTACTGATGCGGATTTTCCTTCTATGAATCCGAATGACATCCTTACTGTTGCTGCGTACTTCAGAGAAAATCAAAAGGATGACATCAGTATGGGTGCCTATCACGCAGCTCTCAGCTTTCTCAAAGACTATGTTGCTGAGTTTTGCAGATGTGATTACGAACTTGCTCACCTCTACGGAACCGAACAATTCGTGGCAAAAATCGACTTTGTTCTTCCGGAAGCTGAAATTCTTGCAGATGGTCCGATCGAAGAACCGGTTCTAGGGTTTGTCTACACCACTAGAAGAACAAACAAGAAGGACTTCTTCCGAGTCCTTGACAAACACCTGGTTCCTACCAAAGCTCTGCAGAAGTTCATTTCCCGGGCGTCCAAGTCTGATGCTCCGGAACAGGTTAAGGCGAAGTTTGTAAGTCAACTGACTTGGTACATTGCAGTGCGAGAATGGTTGTTCCGAGCCTACACCTTCATCAAGGAAGAAATGAACTAAGCTCGATGGATTGCTAAGTTCACTTAGGGAGAGATTGTTGGAACCTGAAAGTGAACCTCTAGCAATCCTAAGTACATATTCCGAAGGCTGTTGGTTCCGAAGGAAGATGTGATCCGGAACCTGTCCGGAGCTGAAGAAAAGGAGTAAAGTATTTTGAAGAGGAACGCATTCCGGAACTGATCCTGAAGTCCGGAATGCATGCTGATCCGGAACTAAACTTTCATCTCCGGAACATTACTTGTCCGGAATGAAGTTATTTTGTCTCTTATGCATTTATTACTTTTGTCTTGTATTTTGATGTAACGTTTCATAGGACTTAGTCTAAAGTTGATTTAGGACAATCAGAATGTCAGACTTGTATCTTTTGTCCGGTCCTATGTAAACACCTAGGTTAATTCGCTGTAAGTTTCTCTCCTTTAAATAGGAGCATTCAATACAAGTCATAAACGGATCTTTCTCTCACTTTTGGCATTTACTCTTATCACATTTAAAACATTCTTCTTGTTTCTCATTTATTAACTTTACCTTGATCACTATTTACTTGTTCTCAATTAATGTCTTGATCATTTGTTGGATCGATTATCTAAGACTTGACTGGTCTTTCCAGTCTCGACTTGAACATCCATTATTAAGCAGACATTGATCTCAAGCATTCACTCAAGGTTTGAGTTCTCAAACCTTGTCCCTGCGCAAAGATCTTGTTCTCACAATATGAAGTTTGGTGTTGGTTTTTGACTCCAAGCATGAGTCTTTGATCCCATTATATTCTTATTGACCTAGTTGGTGTTCAAGTCATGCATTGGACATGCATGACTGTAAAGCTTCGATTTTTATGGTCCTTAGGGTTGGTGGAGACCCTCTGGAAAGTCTCAAGGAATGGCTTAAAGGATTAAGAGCTTAATGCTCAAAGCTGTCCACAGCAGATCTCACGACGTGAGCAATAGCATGTCATGCCATGAGATGTGGTATTCGCGACTGTTTTGTCCTTTTCAAGTCACGACGTGACCGTAGGTTGGAGTTGACCATGGTTGACTTTTTTATAATGGTTGACTTTTGCGTTAAGTTAGTGTAACACCCGGAAACCAGAATGCCAATTAAGGAAAGAAAAACCTCAAACCAAGAAGGCAACTCGTCAAGTTCAAGGGTGAGAACTCGACGAGTAGGAACATTGGGCACACGGGAATTTAAGGACCAAATCGACGAGTTGGACTGGGTTTGGGAAACCCTAGATCTGGGATTTTGCACCCTATTTAAACACTTTATGGCCTAGGGTTTGGCCTCATTTCCAGCCTCCATTGTCCAAACCCTAAACCTCGAAACCCTAATCCTATTGTGAGCCATTTTGAGTGTTCTTGTGAGTGCTTAAAGATCTTGGAAAGAAGGAAAGCTTGAAGGAGCAAGGAAGAGTTGCTAGATCCAGAAACCTCACTCCATTTTCGTTACTTTCTGGTAATCAATTCTAAAACTTGACTAGTAGTTGATTAGATCTCCATCTTAGCATTTTTATTTGGTCTTTGGTCCAAATGATATGATTCTTGGGATTTGGATGTCCCAAGTGAAGAAAACTTCAGATCTAGTGTCTAGAGGGACTCTCATGGCATAAAGGTGCCAACTTTATGACCATGGAAGTCCCATGCAACCTCTAAGCCTCTAATTTGGCCTTTCAAGTTCCAAAGGGCTATGAATGTGGATAAAGCTTTAAGCTTTACGATATCTTCTTGCCCCTAGAGTCCAGATCTATGACCCCATGGATTATCTTGCTGTTTTGGTGATGTTTGGATTAAGACCTTGGCCTTTTTGGGTTAGGGTTTAAGCCTAATCCATTAGGAAAGATATTAATGGGTAAAGTTGGAAACTTTACCCTTCCATAAGTATTTTCAGTTTAGATTCGGAGTATAGAGTGTAGATCTAAAGAATAAGGGCTTAATGCATTAAGAAAGGCTAACAGACTGAAAAACTCGACGAGTTCATAGAGGAACTCGACGAGTTGAGTCGAGGAATCCCGATTCTGTTAAAGGGAAGAACTCGACGAGTTGGATCGCGATTCACTGTTCTGTGATTCATGGGAACTCGACGAGTTGAAGGGAAACTCGACGAGTTGAGTCAATTAGGAGCGTTGACTTTGACTTGGATGTTGACTTTGACCTTGACTTGACTTTGACCAAGGTTGACCCTGGAGGGCTGTGAGGTATGGAATGGGTTCAAAAGGGTTAGGAAAAGTCCATATTTAGACAAGTGTATATGAGGGGTAGAATGGTCTTTTACCCCCAGTGAGGACTTATGGGTAAGTTATGAGAATCCCAACTTAATTAGTTTATATGATGACTAGTAGCTCGGGGAGCCGAAGGATCAGCAGTTCGGGGATTTTCCAGCTAGCAGTCAGAGGATTATCTGTGGGATTTCAGCATCGAGGTAAGTTTCCCTTTGTGTGAACGGGTCTAAGGCACCAATACCGACCCGTATATGTATGTATGATTGTATGTTCCGGAATAAGGTTCGATGCCGGGTGGTACCCGATGTCTGTGTGCATGTATAGTATACTTTTTGTCTGTGTGATACTTGTATGAGCCTGGTAGGGAGGTGAGTGTGGTCGGGGGCCCGTATCTCATCACTAGTTGAGTGTGGACGGGGTTCCATATCTCATCATTAGTAGAGGAGGGGCGGGGCCCAAGATAGGTGATGCCTTAGGATTGGGTGGTACCTGATAAATGTATGCATGTTTAGTTATACTTGTTGTCTTTGTGATACTTGTATGTGCCTCGTAGGAAGGTCAGTGTGGGCGAGGTCCCGTATCTCATCACGATCTGAGTATGGACGGGGTTCCATATCTCATCATTAGCAGAGTAGGGCGGGGCCCAAGATAGGAGAGGCCTTAGGACTGGAGCACATAGTAATGTGTATGATTCTTTATGTGCTAGTATGATTATATGATATAGCTTGTATGTGTATAGCGGGCGAGGCCCAGAGACAGGCGGGGCCTGGAAGAAATAGATCTGTATACCGAGTTGGCCTCGATTCCAGGCGGGGCCTGATGCCGGCGATTGTCCGATGCCGTGTGCTGCCCGATGTAGGGGTGGGTCCCAGTATGTGTGATTATGTATATGGTATGTGGTAGGTTGGGGAACTCACTAAGCTTCTTGCTTATGGTTTTCAATTTTAGTTTCAGGTGCTTCCAGTGCCAAGGAGAGGAGCTCGGGATGACTGCATCGCACACACACTATGTTTATGTTGGATTAGTGTCTAAGCCCATAACTATAATTGGTATATACTTGACCCGACCCGGCATGGTCCATTTGGGTTCCATGACATCGGGACATTTGGATAAACCTTTTGTGAGAAGAGGATATTTGTGACATATTAATATATTATAAGTTCTAATATATTAATATGAAATCATATTATTTAATTAGTATGATCAAGAATTAATTTGGAATTAATTTAGTGATCAAAAGAGACTAATTAAATATATGGGGATTGATTGTGTAAAGCATTCATTCTTATATATGTGGGCTTATGATCCATGATTCCTTATGTTGGGTTTAACCCATGTGGTGACCCATGGATACTCCATGGAGGTTAAAACCCATGGAGCATAAGGAGTGTATAAAGTCATGGGTTACATGGTGTAACCCTAATGTGCACACTATATAAAGACCCCATTGGTTGGTGAAATTGGCACTAGTGTGTACACAAGAGGGCAAGCCGATTTCTAAGAGTCAAGTATCTCTTCTCATGGTTATTCCAAATGTTGATGATGTTGTGTGAACCATTTGAGGTGTCACACTTGGGGCACTAGGCTCTTAAGCTCCATGGAATCAAGCTACAACAAAGAGGTATGTATTCTATCTAGTTTTGTTATCCTAGTACATATGATTGTATGCTAGTTAGGGTAATACCTTGGAAAATTGATATTTGCATGTATAATAGAGAAAACATAGATCCAAGGTATTTAGGGTTGCATGTACACCTTAGGAGTGTTAGAATGCTCAAAACCCAACAGTGGTATCAGAGACAAGGCTTGTTTTCACTTATACTTGATGCAAATTGCTGAAAATCGAAGTTTGTATGCTGTCGGGACAACTGACTCGCTGAGTCCATTAAGGGACTCAACGAGTCCATGCCTAAATTCATCCAACTCGTCTAGTTGGTTCATGCACTCGACGAGTTGGACCCCCGACAACATATCTTCGAGTTTTGGTGCTGGAATTGGTCTAGAATCATTACCCTAAGTTGTTTTTGAACTTATAATCTTGTCTTTTAATGTGGTAATGGTTATGGTAAACCAATTTCAAAGTTATTATCAAAGTTTCAAGTTTTATATATGTTTATATGATTCTTGAAAATTGTTGATATGGATTGTTCATGCTTATGAGTTTTGGTAGATCATAGGAATTATGTGCAAATTGTTTGTTTGTGTAATTCTTGATCTTAATGACATTGTATGGACTCCATAACTTGTCCTCAAGTTAAGGATTACCAAGTTTTTTTGTGTCACCTTGTTTTATGAGTTAATTTAGATTAATGAAAAAATTATGTGTTAGTTGTTTTCAATCCAAATTGATCTAAAAGTAGTTCATAAAATGTGTTTTTGTAACTTGTCCTCAAGTTATATGAAAAGTCACATTTATGAATCTTAAAACTCATAAAAGTGCCATAGGTTACAAAAGGAAGAGTCTTTTTCTCATAAATAGTTTTATGGACTTCATAACTTGTCCTCAAGTTATGGATGTTCAAGAGTCTCTTCATTAAAGTTTTTAAAACTTTAATTAAACTCATAAGTTATGAAAATCCAAGAGTTTTGAAAAGTTTTAGTACTTGCCCTCAAGTTTTGGAATTTGTAAAGTTTTGCTTATGAATGCTTTAATTCCAAATCAAACCCTAGAATTTTAAAAGTTTAAAATTCAACCCTTATACTATTATTATAATTTTAATTATATGGATATGTATAAGATAAAGTCAATCTTACCGTTAGTAGGCCTCATTCACGAAGCAGGTCTATAAGGTTACTGCCTATAAAATGACAGTTTAATGGGTGTCCACTCTCACCCACCGCTTCCTTGACTGGTGGAGGGTCGTTAGCCGAACGGGTAGGATAAGGACTATAATTCTCCCTTCATTAAAAGTATAATGATAAATACTAAGTAACTAAGCACTTATTAATTCCCAATCTTAGTTACTTAGGAAAATGTGAAATGGTGCTAACCCATGAAATTGCACTTTGCACCTTTTGTTAAGTCGTTAGTGGAGCGTGTGTGGTTAACCGGCACACTAAAATGGGACTGACAATGTGTGTCAAAGGGTAACTTAATGTTTATCATAGATTGGTGGAGCGCGTGTGGTTAACCGGCACATCAATTAGGTTATAAAGTTAAGGGTACCAAGTTAATTTGCATGGTTATTCACACATTGTTTGTGATCCTCGACATCACAGTCACAAACTTGAGAGGGCACAATCGAGATTCAAACATGCCATTGAAAGTTCAATGTATCTCAAAAGATCTAGGACTTTCAAATCCAATTAAAACTTAATTAGATTTTCTTTTCATGGTGGAAATTGGTAAATCGTCATTTACCTACCTTCAAATATTTTATAACTTGGATTACGGCATCCCTCTTCCAGTTATAAATAGTTTGTTGGGTCCTAGCCTTAATATTTCATATTGGGTGTTATATTAAGGACTTTAAATCAACTAACTTGAACTTCTCCGTCATAAATGTCTATTTCAGACAACTATGGTCTTCCTAAATCTTTAGGAACAAGCCTTCCTAATGAAGATGATATCCCACATGGCAATCAAGGTGAAAGATTAATCCCTTTGTTGTGCATTAATGGGACTAAAAATCATGCTTCACTTCCTCCACCTCCTCCAATAATTCTCCCTATACCACAAGTTTCAAGACTTGAAAAGTTCTAAGTCACTCAATCCCTATTGGCAAGCAAATACTATATGTGCTTACATCTTGGAGGTTAAGTCACATATTGGCAAGCCGGGAGAGTCGGGTGTCGAAGTCTCGAGGTAGCTGGTTGGTGACTTGGTTCTTCAGTCACTCCCTGATGACAGATCACGACATGACCCTTAGTGATCTTACCTATTTGCTTGATGCTGCTAAATCAGCAATGATTTGGATCATTGGTAAAGCAAATTAGATTGGAAGATCTACTTCCCAAACCTATTTGGACATTGAAAATGGTGACATTGGAAGTCCAGAAAAAGCTTTCTCTTCAATATAGAAAGGGATTGGCCATGGTCAAGTCATTTGACCAATGGTAAAGAGAAAGGCTAAGTCTGAGACAATCAAGTGTACCATTTCCAAAAGGTCCATATGTTTCTTTTGCCAAAGGAAGAGACATTGGTTGCGAAGCTGCCAAATTTACCTGAAAAGTTCATAAGGATGGTAAAAGTCAAAAAGTTTGACTTTGCTTCAGGTAAAGTCCATTATCTAACTCTATGAAGTCTCTTTTGGAGGTTCTTAATACATGATGTAATGTAAATTACATTTTGATGTTTTGGAAGAATCAAAGGAAACCTAAAGAAAGAGTATGCTGATCTGATCGCGAAGATGGATCTCGATCGCATGGTTCGGTGATCAGAATTTTGAGTTGCTGCTTAAGAGTTATGATATATTGCTTAGGAATAGATAACAACATGTTTTTCATATGTATTTTCATTGTAAGGATAAGATTTTTCCGCAAGTTTTAAAATAAAAGAAAAAGGTTTTGATTTATTTTAAGTATCCTTACAATGACATTTGTGAAAAATTGTTGTTTATATGTTTCCATTGATAAGCAATATTGGAAAATGGATTTGAGTCTTTCATTTGTGGTAGTCTCATAATTTGCCAAATAAGGAAATATGCTCATCACCCAAGTTTCAGTTGGATAGAAACTTGGAATCATGCAAGTTGTATTGTGTGATGAATGAGAATTTTAATCTTTGGGAAATTAAGACTAAGTCCTTGCTCACATGTATATGTGAGTAAAGTGAAGGACTAAAGGATTGGGTACACTTGGTTGTGCGCTGGTCAAGTCGACCACAAGGAATGATAAGATTATTCGTCATGATTTACTAAAGTTTAGTAAAATATGGTTATACTTACAAGTTTAAGTGTAATTCTGAAACATTGGAAAAATATCAATGTATGGTAGGACGAATGAGAAGAATCAAATTAGGCAGAAAGATAAAAGTTTCTCCAATCTGAAAAGGTGGGAGAGTGCTTAAGTATCTTGGTTTATGGTTATCTTCGTGATTATGAAACCATATCACAATTGATCCTCTAAGGACACCTTAGTGCATTTGTTTGGCTAAGGAGAGGAATCGTGAATTATTGAAATGGTTAAATCAAAAGATAAATCATACTTCATTCCAAAATCAAATCTTAGAGTCATACTCTAAGATTGTAACTTGAGTGACATAATCTTTAGAAAGTTTATAACACTTGTCAAATGTAGAGTAAGATGTTTCCTATTCTTGTACATTTGAAGTTGGTTAGTTGTGATGTTTTGGATAAAACAAAGACCAACTAAGACCAATTGTATGAAGTGTTTAACTTGATAAGAATCAGCACTAACTCTTGAATATTTGTTTTGTCAAGGAATGGTTCTTGACAAGAGAATGTTATATGTCAAGAGGTCAGTGGGAGTCTTAAAAGATCTTGAGAACGTTTTAAGAAGTAATCAAGAGTATTGTTAATCACTAGCCCACGATTTGAGGTTTGTAACCTATCGTGTTGACATATTCTTATTTCTGTGCCTATTCCAGTTAAAGTTGACTATGCTTGTGAGTTCTATGAGTTCTCAATTGTTTGCATAACAATGTGGAAGCAATGGTAGGCCCTTGAGCTGCCAAGTGGCAAGAAATTAAGATTGAACAAGTTCAGTCCATATGAGTTTGGGTTTGTCACTAACCCTGTCTTGTGATTATGTTTTTGACAAATTCACATGGATAGGAATACATAAACCATAAAAAAAATGTAAGTGTCATAAGGTTTCTCTCCGATTCATGAAAATGATGGTGAGGAAACGCTTTCACTAAGTAGATTTTAAGTAGATAACAATTGTGATATTTGCATTCTCATGTCGTTAGTGGAGCGTGTGTGGTTAACCGGCACACTTACTAGTGAGAATGGCAATAGGTCTAGACAAACATGTGAGTTATCTAAGGAAAGGTGTATGATTTTGATAAAGTCTTATCAAAGCAATCCTGTATCAGAAATCTGAACTTTGGCAAGAAAATCAATAAAGTATTGATTTCTAGAAGTCCAGTTGATTTCTGAGTACATGTCAAAGCTAGTGGGAGCATAAGTGTTGTGCTAGTAAGATAATAATCATTGTGCTAGTGGGAGCATGATTATTATGGTTAGTGTTGCAAGATAGCAATGTTAATTATAGAAAACAAAAGGTTTAATTCGCTTTGAAAAGTTGTTTTGCTATAATTAAGGGAGAGGATTTATACTTCATTCCAATTCTAAAAGCTTAGATTGAGATTTTAATCAACTTTAGTCAAGGATATATATGAATGTTATGTTGGAATGGTTCAACATAAGGAAATTCTATATATGTTTCATTCTCAAAATTCGATTATGATTACAACATCCCTCTTCATAGTTCGAATTTTGAGAACATGGCAAATAAAATTTTTATAGCATGAATCGGGTCCCATATGCTTCGGGTATAGGATCAATTACATGTGCTATAATATTTATCCATTCTAAATTTTCCAAATTCCTAGGGCGTTAAGAGGGAAAAAGGAATAGAACTGGATTTGACTAAAATGATTAAGCAATTGTCGAGGACAATATGAGGTTTGCCAAAGATTGGTTGCTCATGGACAATTGGAAGTATAGAGATAGGACCATATTGACATATTCTGAAAGGAGGCAACTCTTGTTCAGAAGTGATAGTCAAAATGGTAATATGGAATTGTCTCCATAGGTGGAAGTTATTCTTTGAATCTGTGTAAGATTAGAGAACTTAATGCAAGAAGGGTGTTCAAAGGAATGTACTTTGAATGTGAGACTTCGTTTCCATGGAATTGCTCTCCATTGGAATACTTTCTAATGTCTGTTGCCAAGTCTTTGTGACTTGTGTGCATATTCATTGTAAGGGGATCATTGCATATAAGTTTAGAATCTAATAGATTATAGTAAATGGCAAGAGTTTGGTATTCTTACATTTACAATAAGGATTGAGATTGTGAAATGAGCATCATTGAAATATTATCAATTGATCTGTTTCACAAAGTAAGGATCATAAGACAAACATAGTGTGCATACTTGGAGTATGACATAGCTATTGTTTAGACAAACATAGTGTGCATGCTTGGAGCATGGCATGAATATTGTTTTTATTCAAGTATTAAGTTGATAAATCGAAACATTATACAATGAATAATGAGTAATCAATATGGTGCTTAGATAAAAGGTGTTTTATTTACACTCAAAGTGTTGGGGCCATATAGGATTAGTATTATTCTTGTGTTTCACTTTGCATGTTTTGACTTCCCGAATAACTAAGTTATTCAAACCATCCACAGTCGATAATACGTTGGAAGTAGGTATTAAGGCAAGACTGTCATGAAGTTGGCTTGTAGATGTCTAAGGTGTTGGACATAGCAAAAGTTGCTACAACATTCATGAGTGCTCATAAGTTCTAAGTATTGGATTCAACCCACGCTCATTTGACTCACTTCATGGATTTTATCACGAGTGAATCATGAGACGATAATATCTTATATTCTTCAAACCTAGAGATATGAGTTGTTGACTATGACTTGGTTATACATTGATTGCACGAAAACGCATTGGTAACTCGATGTTATAAAACGTGTCTTTGTGTATGATTCAACAAGTATTCAGTACAAGCATATGAGTCAAAGTTTATCCATTCCTTTTACCCTTAAAGGGATAAAAGCGATATCTGTGGGCCCCTCGATGATTTAGTGATGACACCCTAAGTGCTTGGCCAAGCCTGGACTGATTTGATTTGTTCAATTAGTCGGTCGTCATAAATCGAAAATCGGGAGACAACAAATGGACAGAGAGAATGATTATAATCCATGTCTCAGTCCATATGATATCTAGAATGGAGGAATATATGATCACTTATCTAATGGTCGCGTCAGTGATTTGTTCATAGTTCGACAGCAACTTTTAAGAGCTACGATTGCTGGTCAGGTTGGAGTCATACTTGCAATAATAGTTATTAGACTTATCCAAGTGGGAGACTGTTGGATTAGTGTCTAAGCCCATAACTATAATTGGTATATACTTGACCCGACCCGGCATGGTCCATTTGGGTTCCATGACATCGGGACATTTGGATAAACCTTTTGTGAGAAGAGGATATTTGTGACATATTAATATATTATAAGTTCTAATATATTAATATGAAATCATATTATTTAATTAGTATGATCAAGAATTAATTTGGAATTAATTTAGTGATCAAAAGAGACTAATTAAATATATGGGGATTGATTGTGTAAAGCATTCATTCTTATATATGTGGGCTTATGATCCATGATTCCTTATGTTGGGTTTAACCCATGTGGTGACCCATGGATACTCCATGGAGGTTAAAACCCATGGAGCATTAGGAATGGGTAAAGTCATGGGTTACATGGTGTAACCCTAATGTGCACACTATATAAAGACCCCATTGGTTGGTGAAATTGGCACTAGTATATACACAAGAGGGCAAGCCGATTTCTAAGAGTCAAGTATCTCTTCTCATGGTTATTCCAAATGTTGATGATGTTGTGTGAACCATTTGAGGTGTCACACTTGGGGCACTAGGCTCTTAAGCTCCATGGAATCAAGCTACAACAAAGAGGTATGTATTCTATCTAGTTTTGTTGTCCTAGTACATATGATTGTATGCTAGTTAGGGTAATACCTTGGAAAATTGATATTTGCATGTATAATAGAGAAAACATAGATCCAAGGTATTTAGGGCTGCATGTACACCTTAGGAGTGTTAGAATGCTCAAAACCCAACAGTTTATAGCCTGGGATGTTTACTTTGATGTTTTGATTTGGAAACTCTGATAATAATGTTTTGAAATACCTTGACTCATGTTTTGATGGAATGGTTTGATAACTATGGTTTTATTTAATGGTTTAAAATGAAATTTTTGGTCATGGTTTTTGGGATGTTACAGCTAGGGTTTTAAGGATGTAGACTGATAGGGTATGACTTTACTGTTGTTAGGTGTCTTGTTGATCATGTCGATCCTGTATGTGAGAGTTGTTGTGTTGTTTGTTGTTTTGTCTGAATTTCATTGATGATACTTTGGGATTGCTGATAATCCATAAGGTTGTTGATAACCTCTAAACATGCTGTTAATCCACATGGCATGTTGTTAGCCCACTGGGATTGCTGATAATCTCCAGGGTTGTTGATAACCCATAACTGATTATATATGTTGTGATGTATGGATATTTTGGGAGAACTCACTAAGCTTTACACTTACATTTGTGGATTAAATGTGTTTCAGGTACCTCAGATGATCGCGGGAAGGCAAAATTGTGATTGTACACTCTGACTTGCAGATCTTTTTATGATTTCCGCACTTTGATACTCTGATTTGGGATTATTGTATTGATACACCTAGGATTTCTTTTTTTGGTTCAATCTCTTAATCTCATCAAGAGATCTCCTAATACTTATCTAGTACTTAACTCATGGGTAAATGTCATTATAGCCCAACCATGTGACATGTTATGATTTTTAAGGTCCCTATTGTTTTTAATTTTGTTTTATTTTTTTATTTTAGGGGAACGAATTGTTAATTTACCAGTTGAATTGGTCTATTTACCTATTTTTAAAAGGTTGCCCATACAACTCACAATACACGTAATCAAGTGAGTCAACTCTGAGTCAGATCGATGACCATGCCACTGAGTTGGGTTGACGTGGAATACTTGGGCCCTAAGGGTTACTACTTACTGTGGATCCTCCCTTGTGACATAAAAGGAGGGGAAAATCGGTTGAAACCCTAAATCTTCATTCCCTTTTTCTACTAAACGATACTGACAATCTGAAAAACATCCCTTTCACGTGAATCACGATGGCTACCCCACCACCACAATCACCCTAATCGGTATCGATAATTTCAAGGGACCGTCTCTGTAACGACAGAAAATTCTCAACCAAAATTTTCATTTTTAATCTCATAAAACACATGTCATATTATTTAAACACCAGATATCGGTCAACAAAGTTTTCAAAACATTAAATCAAATCCAGGATCCATGACATAACTCCGTCTCAACTGTGTGTGTGTACAATCATGCCGGTGCCTTCCTGCGGTCCTCTAAAGTACCTGAAACACATATCACATAACACGGTAAGCACGCATGCTTAGTGAGTTCCCCAAAATACCACGTACATAAAATTAGCCACTCGAGGCTATAGCTCTACGAGACCTTCCGGTCACTTGTGTCTCAGTGGGACCTTCCGGTCCGACAACTCTGGTAGACCTTACGGTCCTACCCATGATGACCTTCCGGTCCTAACTCTGTTGACCTTCCGGTCCAAACCCTGTTGACCTTCCGGTCCAAACCATGCAACATATACATATACATATTACATAGAACATATATCACATAACACTTATAAACACATAAGACCTTCCGGTCACACATAATTACCACTCCAGGTAAGGTATAGTGAGAAGACTCACCTGTCAACAATCGGATAGTTTCGAACTCGTCTCACCAGTCTAGCCTCCGCCTAACATACACAATAGATATCCCTATTTAATAACAGCACTCACAAGTCCAGACGAACCCCTCCTATGTACTCACAGAAGGGTAAAAGACCATTTTACCCCTCCATGGGTCCAAAAGTCCACTTGTTGACCAAACCCTAAAAGTCAATGAAATTCAATAGTTTCGCGTACGCGGGGCGTACGGCCCTCTACGCTGGGCGTACAACCTCGCCATGCATCGAGGGATCCTTGACCATACGCTGGGCGTACCAGAGTTATGCTCGGCGTACGGCCCAGTTTTGCTCTTTCCACTTATTTGGTCTGAACCCGTTAAGACCTTAACTCCAATCCCAGATCTGGACTTCCTACAGGCTCTTACCCCATAAAGTCTGAGACTTTAAGCCTTTGCATGGCTGAAGAAGTCTCAAACACTAAAACCCCCACTCTATGCACATAAAAGGGCTCATAACTCATGCATGGGGTGGTTATGAAGTCCAAGATCCCATTTTTATGATTTAACTCTACTAAGGACACTCTAAGGAGCAGGTATTATGTCCTGGAGTTGAACAAACTCATAAAGTTCCAAACTTTGGGACCAAAACCCTAAAATGGTCCAAACATGCACATATCAAAAAGATGAGAAAGCTTTGAGCTTTTTACATCCAGCAGATGCTCCAACCTCAGAAAAGCTTAGATCCAAGGCTTGCACTCCAACTCTATCTTCTTCAAGGCACCTCCTTCACTCTAAGAATATCTCAAGGTTACTTCAAGCTCATAAATGGACTCTTAGCACAAGGGACGCGATTTAGGGTTTATGAGAGGGTTGGAGACTGGAAATGGTGGCCAGAAATGAGGCCATCATGTTCCTTATATAGGGCTCACCCCTCATTTAGGGTTTTCATCCTGAGCCTAGTACGCCCAACGTACTGGGTGACCTCCGCGTCAAGAATATGCTCACGAGTACGCGCAACGTACACTCCCGTACGCCCAACGTACTCGATTATCACATAATCTTCTCAAGGACTAAATTGACAACTTAAGGAAAGAAGAAGGGCCAAGGAGATATACCTGATCCCGGGATGTTACAGTCTCAACTTTAACAATTTACATACTATTTTTTGTGAATGTGGAACTCAGATTGCAGAACAAAAACTTGAAGTGGAGCGTCTGGAAGAAGAAATGGGGTTGAGATTTAACGGGGGGAGAATGTAACAATTGGCAAAAATAGGAACAATTATAGGATGCCATATATTGATTCTAATCAATATGAGTAGTTTATCAAAAAAATGGTTTAAGGAATTTAACACGTTTTATTTAGAAAAGGTCTTGTGAAAATAAAACTGGTGAATAATGATAAATTCTTTTATTACGTATTATTCCGAACTAAAACCGGTTCGTGAAATCTATCAAATAATGTCATTTGAATACGAAATTTTAATTTCCATTTCAACACGTCTCCGGTTAATGAGTAACTTAAATTCCATCTACGAACTCATATTCAATAGTTTTGAGGAATCAAAAGTTGACATTACAAACCAAAACGACGAAAAATGGTTAAACGTTATGGTTCAAGCGGTTAAAAATCACAAAATATTACATTGGGGAATCAATCTTATATTTATCTTATAAAAATATAAAATGAATTATTATGAGGCATAATTGAAAGTATCCAAATGTTTATAAATAATACAATCAAATATAAACATTTAAATACCAATACGTACAAACTTCATTGATACATATAGATTCATATTTATTAGTATCATGATATAATAAAATGACAAGTTATGGATTTGTAACATAAAAATGACTTAAAATGAAATAATATGAGGAATAATGTGTTTAAACCATTTGATAATGTAAAATATTTGAGTAAGTTCATTTAACTTTTTTTTTGAAACGGTAAACTATCCTATTCCTAATCTAATCCTAAACACCACCTATGTCTCCTAGTGAGACTTGAACCCATGACCTCTCATTTGAGAGAGTCACTCCTTACCGCTAGGCCAAAGGCCCTTTGGAGTAAGTTCATTTAACTAATGCACTTAATACATTAAGCCACTAAGCAATATTGTTTCCTTCCTAAATCTCGAAAACTTGCTCAAACCTCTTTTGACAAACTAACTAAGTTAGTCACCATTCCTATCTATAACTAACTAAACTACCTTCCTATCTCCAAGTAAATAACTCCTATCTCTAACTAACTAAGCTTACAAGTGGGGATACAAGTTGCAAGGTAAGTTCTATCCTATCTTGGATAAGATTTGGAAGATATTTTACACCTCTCTCCTTCCCCTATAAATGTTGACACTTTCCTCCTCATTTCTCCTTCATATTTCAGCCAAATGCTCTCTAGAATTCACACAAACATCACTTAAAACTCAGCCCATTTTCTGCACTCTTTTGTACTTCGCGATCTACCAAAACCGAAGGCAAAAAAAAAACAAGGTTGCTGCCTTTGGGTTTTCAGCCACCATTTAAGCCCCTTGCACCTTCATTTTTCTTGGTATTTTCACCTAAATATACCTCTGAAATTTAGTTGATTTTCTGCATTAAAATGGGTACTTAAAATAGTAGCTAGACTACTATTTTTCTTGCTTCTTTGCTGTGATTTTCGTGACAGCAACAATCCAAAACAGTGGCTGTTTTTCGAGTGTTATACAACCCACAAAAAGTTTCAATTTGGATGTCATATTTCAAGATTTAAACAACCCCATAAGGTTCTGATTTCGAGTATCAATAAACCCAAGAAAACCTTCATTTTGTTCCTTAGAATCATTGTGTTTCAACACTCTTTTAGTAACACACTTTGGATCCAAGAAAAACTAGGCGATTATATGATTTCTACTTTTCCTTTCTATCATAAAACTCACTTGTTTTAAGTAAGTTAAAGCTTGATAAAAGTCTAACTTATTGTTAATGAATGTCTTTATCTGTTAAGACATCCAAAAAATCATTCAAATCTCAAGCTTCGTTGGAACCGGAAACCACACGAATCGTTCTCAAACCGAATAACTTTACGCAACAAAAGTGAATTTCTACGGCCCCTCTTTTACGTTTTACAAGTTTTGGGGGAGAATATATGCTAAATGATTTCTAGTTGGATGAAATAAAGGCTTGGTTAACTAAAAATACAAGTTATTTCTCTAAACATTTCTAAGCTTAATTTTCAGCTTTCTTTACAGAAAAATTATGGTCTGTTCAAGAACTGTTTTTCCGTTCTTAAACCTTACGGTTTGTAAAACTGTACAATATGAAAATAGTTCAGATTAATACATTTTCAGGGACTACTCGCACACATTCATACGATTTTTCTACAATTTATGATGATTTTTACAAAACTGCATATCATTTCAGAACATTTCGAACTAGTCTGTAAAAACGAACATTTTCACCCTTGTTAGTATTCACATACACTCAGAAAAAAATCATGGACAAAGTAGACTCAATTTCTAAACCTTGAGAGTTTACGGATCCCAATTCTGACACCCGATGATTTTTCTAGAATTTTTCTAAAACAGGGACAGAATATACATTTTAGATTAATTTCTCAACCTTGTCTCGTTAGGTTAAATTGGCTTTTAAGTGAAATAGATGTTGTATATAGGTGTTGATTTTTAAGTATATATACATGTTTTATCACCCAAATGATAATAAAATATGTACATATATATTGTTATACAAAAATGTTATATATATATATATATACATATATATATATATATATACACACACACACACATTTATATATCGAAAGAACGTAAACGAAAATGTTATATGTGTTAGTTAAAATGTTTGCCTTATGTATGTACACATTTAAATTGCATTATTTTCACACATATTTTACTATTATAGTTGTACATGTGCAGATTGTTAAGGTTTTGGTTGGTTTCCCTTAGGTTGAAATCTAGTTTTAGTCAAAACGTAGTCGTTATGCTGCCCGATTTGGATAGGAAAACTTTTGTAGCTTTACAATTAGGATTAATTAAGCTTTACAACCAAAAGTTTCCGAACATAAACACTTGGGAATTGTAACTAAAACTTGGATAGGAAGACTTTTGTAGCTTTACACATTTATTAAGCTTTACAACCAAATGTTTCCGATCATAAACAATTGAGAATCGTAACTAAAACAAGGGATTGTTATGGAAGTTTCTCATTCATCAAACTAAGAACACCAATTTAGTGAAGTCCTTTGTAATAACCGTTAATACTTTGTGAGCGAAGAATGTTGTGTATAGATCTATACGGGTTGACACCCCCGTCCGTATGGTTGCTAGCTACAACCTTCGTGTTACGAGACAAATCAGATGACAACTTCTTGTTTTTATCTTATTCTTTATTCACGACGCCGATGAAGCGTCGTTGGGACAACAAGCACCACCATATTTATTGTGCTTCACAGAGGCGTGAACAAGTCACAACTCAGTTATTTACTCCACAAAATCCTGGATACATAGATACTGATACAAACTTCGACAAGGTTGAATGTGGTATAGAGATTCACATGTATAATGTTAAACAAATTGTTATAGAATAAACACTTAATATTCCACTTCACGAAAATATGTTGATTTTTACTTATTTATCATAAGTAAATTTAACATGAATACTTGTATCGGATTACAAGTATGAGTTACACATAAATCATATCAGTAACATTTTTGGTTATATACTTGCACAAACTTTTCTTTGCAAACATTCTACATTTTATAAAAGTTACTTTTATAAAACTGACTATAACTTGGCTATAATTCCACATTTCCTAAAATTCTCTTCAAAAATACTAATACAAGTTAGAATAGAATTGTATGTAGTATAATGATTTACTCTTAAATTAGGATTAAGTGTAGTGTTTTAATTAAACAAAATAAACACTTAAGATACAACACAAAATTCATGTTGACTTTAACTTATATTTCATAAGTGAATCAACATCCATACTTGTATGAGATTACAAATACATTTACACTTACGTCAGGATGACACTACTCCTTGTCATTTTACCACTATGAATTATGAAAGTAACATTTTTATATAATCTAATAATGGTTCACTTTTATATAAAAATCCTCTTTTAACAAGACAAACAGAGTCAAAACCTGTAGAACTCACCAATTTGTTGACGTATTCTCGCGTGTATTCTCAGGGAAATAGAAGTTGGATGATAAGCCTCGCGAGTTGGAATAACCTATCTTTTATTGTTGTCGAACCTGTTCAATCCTTTTTGTTTTTGTTAAATTATGCCTTGCTGAACTTGTTTTGTAAACTTGTATTTCGAAGTTTGAATCAATGAAATCCTTATATTCAAATCTATGAAGACGTGTAATGTTATTCAAGTCTTGTACTGTTCAATATATGTTTGTTAATTGTTGTAACATCCAGGCTTCCAGGTATATTATCTATTTTTTTTTAAGTCTAGTGGGCAACTCGACGAGGGACTAATGATCTACTCGACGAGTCAGAGAGTAGACTCACCGAGTAGACGCTGTGAAGAGAAACCCTAAATCCTCGGGTTTGGGTCCTATATAAGGAGGCTTATAGCCTCATTTGCGGCTCATCAGGTGCTTAACCCTCCTGTGTGAAACCCTAAACGAGTGTAGTGAGCTAAAGGAGCCTCCAAGCTAACCTTGAAGGATTCTAGTGCATCTTGGAGTAGGAAGAGGAGTTTGTTCAGCAATAAGCAAGAAGGAGCTGTTGGGGTTTAGGCCATTTCATCCAGAGCTTCAAGAGGAAGGTAAAAAGCCTGAGCCTTTCTCCTTTATTTGGTTAGATATCATGTGTATGAGAAAGTAGGGTTTTCATTACATGTCATTTGGGACTTTGAGCATAATAAGTTATCAAGAGGTTTTAACCTTAGATCTGGACCTTGGGAGGTCCCTAGAGCCCAAAGGTCCCAATTTTATTCATCCATATGAGGAGTATGGTGTTTAACACCTTGAGAGAACATGTATTGGTAGATTGGAGAAAAACCACCATGCATGAGCGTAAAGATCGAAGCTTTACGTGAAAATCAAGCCTTAGAATGGTAGATCTAGTGTTTGGAGTGATAGATCTGCCTTAAAATGTCTGAATGAGAAATCAGATCGAAGAGACTCGCCGAGTCCATGTCCTGACTCGACGAGTCAGTTAGGGTTTGTCCCGATGAGCTTGACCATGCGGAAGCTCGACGAGCTGGGGTCAAATCGACGAGCTGAGTTGGACCTTTCATGAGACTTCTGAGGAAAACAGGTGGACTCGACGAGTCACATAGATGCACTCGGCGAGTCGGGTCAAACTTGGACTGTTGACTCGAGTTGACTTATGTTGACTTTAAGGTTTGGTCAATTTGAGTAATGGAGACCATGGAGGGGTAAAATGGTCTTTTACATATTCCAAGAGTTAGAGAGGAAGAGAGAACGACCTTTGGTATATTTTAGTATAAGTAGAGTATTTATTAGAGATGATTATCCTATGTGTTAGGCGGAGGCTAGTTCGAGATTTCCGAGTACGAGACTTTTACTTGCTAGCTTACGAGGTGAGTCTTCTCACTATACTTACCATGAGTGGTACCTTTGTGTGATTGAGATTTTTATTGTGCTTAACTGTGTATCTTAATATTTTGCATAATGTCTTGTGATTTATGTTGAGTATTGTTATTATGAGCTTATTGAGCCGGGACCAGAGGTTCCACTGAGACACATTGACCGGAGGGTCTTATTGAGTTATAGCCTAGAGTGGCTAATGAGTTGTGTGTGATATTTTGGGGAACTCACTAAGCTTCGTGCTTACCGTATCATGTGTTATGTGTTTCAGGTACTTCTCATGATCACGGGAAGGCGCCGACTTGATTATACACACACTTGCGTAGGGGATATGTTTTTGGAGGACCCTTGTTTTGTGTTATAAACAGTTTTTGAGACATGTGTTTTGATATCTTAATGTTGTGGAAATTGTGATTTTGAAATGAGATGTTTGGGTTCTTAAATGAAAAATTTTGTTTAAAAATTTACGGTGTTACAATTGTGATCAAAATTTCAACGTCGCAACCTCGGCGCCTCCGTCGTCGGCCGGGGTGTGACATAAATCATCCTCAAGAGTCATAAAGTTTCCAGCTTTATGACATTGCATGTCCATTAAGTGCTTAACTCAAGGTCTTAATGCATTAAGACCTTCTAGAGAGTGCATGGAGCAAAACCAACCATTAAGACTCCATTTTTATGACACAAGACCCTTCCTAAGGCCTGAAAGGACAGCTTAATGGGTCAAGAACAGGCCATGTTCAAGAATCATCATTTTGGGACCAAAAAGTGACTTAAAATAGCAAAAACCTAGATCTACAAGATGGAGTGGTAAAGTTGCGAGCTTTATACGTTCAAGAGGTTGCAAACAAGGTAGAAATCCCAGATCCAAAGTGATCTCGGCTCCAAGATCTTCTCACCACCTTCTTCTTTCGTTAAAACCACTCGAAAACTCTCTTAAAGGCTCCAAAATTTCTCTCTTGCTCTTAAGGTTGCTTGAGGGTTGATGTCACAGAAGGAGGCTGGTAAAAATGAAATGTGATGCCTTAAGGATGCTTAAATATGAGCCAAAACCCTAAAAATTAGGGTTTGCATGCTTTCCACATACGCCTTACATACGAGGTGTACACCCAGCGTACTAAGGTGCGCCCTAGTACGCTCAGCGTACACACGTACGCACAACGTACTCGTCAAAGCCCAATTTACCAAAATGCCATTATGGGCCCTTTTTGCACTCTTTCTTGAACTTAGGGACCAAAATGCAATATAATTCAATTATAGGGTCAAAATTAGAAGTACCTCATCATTGGGATGTTACACCTATATACTAGAATACCGATCTAACAGATCACTACAACATAACAACATACTAGATATCAACAATCTAAGGAATGCATAACCGTATATGCTCAGAGGTGAGATAGGCACCCGGACAGGTGATCCTACTCTAGAACTACAACCAAACAAGGAACATGTAAAAGAGCCTAGATTAAGAGTCCTCAACATATCCTACATGACTATATATACAATCCCTAAGGCATCCTCTACTAATAGATAACCAAAACTAATGGGCCGACATTGGTGCCTTCGACCCACGAGTACAGTGAGGCGAAACTCACCTGAATCGAAGAACGCTAAACACTGCGATACTGTTGGGTTTTGAGCATTCTAACACTCCTATGGTGTACATGCAACCCTATAAACCTTGGATCTATGTTTTCTCTATTATACATGCAAATATTAACTATTCCAAGGTTTCATCCTAACTAGCATATTATGAAGCACCTATACTACAAAGTTCTAGTTAGATGACATACCTTTTGATGTAGCTTGATGTCTTCAAGCTTTAAGAGCTTACCCCAATAGTGTGGAAGCCTCAAATGGAATCACAAATCACCAAAACACCTTGGAAGAACTTGAGAGAATATGTATGCACACTAAAATCGACCCACTCTTATTTTCACACACTTGTGCCAATTTTGTGAGTCAAGGACCCCTTTATATATTATGGAGGATTAGGGTTACATCCATGTAAACCCTAATACCCATGACCTTTCATTTACATAGGATCCATGGGTTAAAAGCTCCATGGACCATCCATGAAAGCTTAGCCCAACCTAAATGAACTTGGTCCATTCCATATATATAAGAGTCCATATTTAATTAGTTCTTTTTGATCACTTAATTAATTCTAAATTAATTCTTGATCAATACTAATTAAATAATATGATTCCATATTAATATATTAGAACTTATAATATATTAATATAAATCATAAATATACTATTCTCAAAAGACTATCCATATAAATTGTGTCGGTGAAGTGCAACCCAAATGGACCATGCCGGGTCGGGTCAAGTACATACCAAATATAGTTATGGACTTAGACATTAATCCAACAGTCTCCCACTTGGATAAGTCTAAAACTATTATTGAGTATGACTTCAAAACCTAACTGGCAATCGTAGCTCTTAAAGCCGCTGTCAAACTCTGACCTTGTCAATGACTTGTCCATTAGATAAGGGATCATATATTCCTCCATTCTAGATATCATATGGACTGAGACATGGATTATAATCATTCTCTCTGTCCATTTGTTGTTTCCCGATTTTCGATTTATGATGACTGACTGATTGAACAAATCAAATCAGTCCTGGCTTGGCCAAGCACTCACATGTGTCATCGCTAAATCATCGAGGGGCCCACATATATCGCTTTTATCCCGAAGGTAAAAGGAATGGATAAACTTCGACTCATATGGCTTGTTCTACTACTTGTTGAATCATACACAAAGGCACGTTTTATAACATCGAGTTACCAAATGCGTTTTCGTGCAATCAATGTATAACCAACTCATAGTAACAACTCATATCTCTAGGTTTGAAGAATATAAGATATTATCGTCTCATGATCACTCGTGATAAAATCCATGAAGTGATTCAAATGAGCGCGGGTTGAATCCAATACTCAGAACTTATGAGCACTCATGAGTGTTGTAGCACCACTTTGTCCACCAACTTGGACCTCTACAAACCAACCCATGACAGTCTTGATTCATATCTACTTCCAACATATGACCGACTGTGGATGGTTTGAATAACTTAATCATTCAGGAAGAGCGACTTAGTTATTCTGGAAGTCAAAACATGCAAAGTGAAACACAAGAATAAATGAATCAAATATGGTATCAAACCCTATGAATATAAATAAACACTTTTATTTATCACCATACTGATTACTCATTATTCATTGTTTCGGTTTTATCAACTTTATACTTGAATTAAAAACACTAGTTGTCCCATGCTCCAAGCATGTACACTATGTTTTTCTTAAACAATAGCTTTGCCATACACCAAGTATGCACTCTATGTTTGTATATGATCCTTACTTTGTGAAATAAACCAATTGAACATAATTTCAATGATTCTAATTTCACACTCCCAAATCCTTATCGAAATTGAGAATTTCAAATTCCTATCATTTATCGAAATCTGTTTAGATTTTAAACTTATATGCACTGACCCTCCTGTAATGAATATGTACAAAGTCACAAAGACTTGTCAACAGTCATTATAAGGTATTCCAATGGAGATCAACTCCATGGAAACTAAGTCTCATATTCAAAGTACATTGCTTTGGACATGCTTCTTGCATTAAGTTTTCTAATCTTACACAGATAACTTCCACCTATGGAGACAACTCCATATTTTCATTTTGACTATCACTTCTGAATAAGAGATGCCTTTTTCAGAATATGTCAATATGGTCCTTCCAAAATTAGCACTATACTTCCAACTGTCCCTGAGCAACCAATCTTTGGTAAACCTCAGATTGTCCTCGACAATTGCTTAATCATTTTAGTCATATCCAATTCTAGACCTTTTCCTTTCTTAATGCCTCTGGGCATTTGGAAAAATTTAGAAATGACAAATATTATAGCACATGCAATCGATCCTGTACCCAAAGCAAATGGTACACGATTCATGATGTGTCACATAAAGACATGATTCTAGACCAGTCTTTTGCTACAATATTTTTATTTGCCATGTTTTCAAAATTTGACTATGAAGAGGGATGCCGTAATCATAATCGAATTTTGAGAACGCAATATATAGAATTTCCTTAAGTTGAACCAATCCAACATGAAATTCATATATATATTCTTGACTAAAGATGATTAAGGTCTCAATCTAAGCCTTTAGAACTGAAATGAAGTATATCCTCTCCCTTAATTATAGCAAAACAACTTTTTCAATCCCTGCAGCCTCACGAATTGAAACTTTTGTTTTCTATAATTAACATTGCTAACTTACAACACTAACAATAATTATCATGCTCCCACTAACATGATGATTATTAGCATAACACTTATGCTCCCACTAGCTTCGACATGTACTCAGAAATCAGCTGGACTTCTAGAAATCAATACTTTATTGACTTTCTTACCAAAGTTCTGATTTCTGATACGAGATGCTTTGATAAAACTTTATCAAAATCATACACCTTTCCTTAGATAGCATGCATGTGTGTCTAAACAATTTCAGAACTATGAAAGGGATGCCGTAATCATAGTCTCAATTGTTTAGACCTTTTGCCATCTGCTTCAAATCTACTTGGTGGAAGTGTTTCCTCACCATCATTTTCATGAATCGGAGAGAAACCTTATGACCCTTAGATTTTATGGTGTATGTGTTCTTATCCATGTGAAGCGTCAAAACTATAGTCACAAGACAAGGATAATGACAAATCCAAACTCATATGGACTGAACTTATGCAATCTTAACTTCTTGCCACCTGGCAGTACAGGGCCTGCCATTGCTTCCAAGTTGTTATGCAACCAATTGAGAACTTTCAGAACTCCTATGCAAAGCCAACTTTAACTGGAATGGGCACAGAATATGTCAACACGATAGGTTATAAACCTCAAGTCGTGTGCTAGTGAAGAACCTCAGGTTTTATTCTTGATTAGTTCTTGAAATTCCTTTTAGGATCTTTAAGACTCCCACTGTCCTCTTGACATATAAGACTATCTTGCCAAATATTCAAGAGATAGTGCGGATTCTTTATCAAGACAAACACTTCACACAATTGGCCTTAGTTGGTCTTTGTTTTATCCAAAACATCACAACTTACCAATTTCAAATGTATAAGAGTAGGACACTTTTACTCTTACATTTGACAAGTGTTTTAAACCTTTCTTTAAGATATGTCACTCAAGTTACAATCTTGGAGTATGACTCTAAGAATTGTTTTGGAACGAAGTATGACTCGTCTTCCTGATCTAACCATTTCAACAATTCATGACTCCTCTTCTTAGTCATAAGAATGCACTAAGATGACCTTTAAAGGACTAATTGTGATATGATTTCTAAATCATTAAGATTATCACAAACATGATACTTAAAGTGCTCTCCCATCTTTTCAGATTTGAGATACTTTTATCCTTCTGCCAAATTTGATTCTTCTCATTCGCTCTGTCATACATTGAAACTTTTCCAATGTCTCAGAATTATACTTAAGCTTATAAGTATAACCATATTTACTAAACTTTAGTAAATCATGACGAATAGTCTTATTGATCTTTTGTGGTGGACTTTAACTAGTGCACAAGAATGTGTACTTGATCCCTTAGTCCTACACTTGAGTCACATATACATGTGAACAAGGACTTAGTCTTAATTTCCCAAAGATGACAATTCTCATTCATCACACAATACAACTTGCATGATTTCAAGTTTCCATCCAACTGAAACTTGGGTGATGAGAATCTTTCCTTATTTGGTAAATTATGACACTACCACAAATGAAGGAATCAAATCCATTTTCCAATATTGCTATCAATGGAAACATGTAAACAACAATTTTTCACAAATGCCATTGTAAGGATACTTAAAATAAATAAATCAAAATTGTTTTTTTTTTATTTTAAAACTTGCGGAAAACTTATCCTTTACAGTGCAAAAGCATATGAAAAACTTGTTGTTATCTATTCCTAAGCAATATATCATAACTCCTAAGCAACAGCTCAAAATTCTGATCACCGAACCATGCGATCGAAAACCATCTTAGCGATCAGAATCAGCATATACTTCCTTTAAGTTTCTTCACTTTTATTTGATTCTTAAAACATCAACATGTGACCATGTCACATCATGTAACAAGAATCTCAGAATAGAAACTTAACAGTGTTAGATAGTGGACTTTACCTGAAGCAGAGTCAAACTTCTTGACTTGATCAACCTTATGATCTTTCAGGTAAATAGGCAGCTTCACGATCAATGCCCCTTCCTTTGGCAAGATAAACATATGGACCCTTTGGTAATGGGACTATCTCAGACTTAGCCTTTCTCTTTACCATTTGGTCAACCGGGTTGACTATGGCCAATCCCTTTCCATTGGGAAGAGAATGCTTTTTCTGGATTGCCAGTGTCACCATGGTCACTGTCCATAAAGTTTTTGGGAAGTTGATCTTCTAATCAAATTTGCTTTACTATCGTTCCAAATCATTGCTGATTCAGCAGCACCAAGCAAATAGATATGATCATTAAGGTTCATGTCATAGTCTGTTTCATAGTAGTCCCAAAGGAACTCACTATGTGACTTAGAAAGTGATTGAACATCCAACTTTCTCAAGACTTTGACACCCAACTCTCCCGGCTTGTCAATATGTGACTTCATCTCTAAGATGTGATCACACATAGACCTTGCTTGCCATTAGGGCTTGAGTGACCTTGAACTTGTGGGTTAGGGAGAATAATTGGAGGAGGTGGAGGAAGAGAAGTATGACTTCCATGAGCCAAACTCGGGAAGTCATATTCATTAGGAAAGCTTGGTTTGGGAAAATCATTGTTGTCTAAACCAGACATCAACAATGGGAGAAATTCACGTAAAGTTGATTTAAGTCCTTAATATAACACCCAATATGATATATTAAGGCTAGGACCCAACAAACTATTTTATAACTTGGAAGAGGGATGCCGTAATCCAAGCTATAAAATATTTGAAGGTAGGTGAATGACGATTCACCAATTTCCACCAAGATAAACGAAATGTATTATTAGGTTTTAATTGGTTTTGAAACTCCTAGATTCTTTTGAGATTCATTGAACTTTTCAATGGCATGTTTCAATCTCGAGTGTGCCCTTCAGGTTTTGTGACTGGGATGCCGAGGATCACAAAACAAGGTGTGAAGTAACCATGCAAATATACTTGGTACCCTTAATATTTACCCCTCAATCGATGTGTCGGTTAACCACACACGCTCCAACGATACTATGATAAACATTAAGTTACCCTTTGCCTACCTTGTTAAGTCCAGGTTAGTGTGCCGGTTAACCACACACGCTCCACTAACAGCTTAAACAAAGTGCAAAGTGTAATTTCATGGATTAGCACCTTATTCACATTGTCCTAAGTAACTAAGATTGGGAATTTATAAGTGTTTAGTTACTTAGTATTTATCATTATACTTATAATGAAGGGAGAATTATAGTCCTTGTCCTACCTGTTCGGCTAACGACCCTCCACCGGTCAAGGAAGCGGTGAGTGAGAGTGGACACCCATTAAACTGCCATTTTATAAGCAGTAACCTTATACCCCCCTTATAGACCGGCTTCGTGAATGAGACATACTAATGGTAAGACGACTTGCTCTTATACATATAATATATTAAACTTTTAATATTATAATAGTATAAGGGTGTATTTTAGACATTTAAAATACTTGGTGGTTTAATCTATTAATTAAACTAGACTTTTAATTTAATTAAACTCAAACCATATATTTATGGATTTAATAATACTCTTTTAATTAAACGCTTTAATTAACTATTAATAAAGTCCATAAGAGTTAATTTGAACTATTCAACAAAACATCATAATTCCAATTATTAAACTCAAAATTAAAACCATTTAATTAATTGTTTAAGTTATAAACCCAAGAGTTTTAGAATTCAATTTTTTTTTTCCATGAAAAACTTTTCTCAAATTCCAAAACTTGAGGACAAGTTTTGTAATTCTTGAAAACCTTTGGATTCCATAACTTATGGAATTAATGATGTTTTATGATGAAACTTTCCATGTTCCATAACTTAAAAACAAGTTATGGAATTCTTTAAAACATTAATGCCAAATTTTGTAACTCCATAAAAACTTTGAATCAAATTTTTTTTTTTAAAAAAAAAACTTTCATATCCATAACTTATGGAAGTTTCAAAAACCCTTAAGATCACAACTTTAAAAAAACTTTTGAGCTCCAAAATTTTATGACAAAATATGTAACTCCTTAAAACATTTAGATCAAACTTTTAAAACTAATAAAATAATCATATCATTTTATCTTTTACTAAATTTTACCTAATTCAACTCATATAACAAATGATTCAAATTTTACAAATAATTTGTTTTTCACAAAACAAGTAATTATCTTAAAATTTGACAAACGTCATGTTTTTTTTCCTTTTTTTTTCAACTTGAAAATAAAACATTTGCATCAATATAACAGAAAACAACCCATGGCTCTGATACCACTGTTGGGTTTTGAGCATTCTAACACTCCTATGGTGTACATGCAACCCTATAAACCTTGGATCTATGTTTTCTCTATTATACATGCAAATATTAACTATTCCAAGGTTTCATCCTAACTACATATTATGAAGCACCTATATTACAAAGTTCTAGTTAGATGACATACCTTTTGATGTAGCTTAATGTCTTCAAACTTTAAGAGCTTAGCCCCAATAGTGTGGAAGCCTCAAATGGAATCACAAATCACCAAAACACCTTGGAAGAACTTGAGAGAATATGTATGCACACTAAAATCGGCTCACTCTTATTTTCACACACTTGTGCCAATTTTGTGAGTCAAGGACCCCTTTATATATTATGGAGGATTAGGGTTACATCCATGTAAACCCTAATACCCATGACCTTTCATTTACATAGGATCCATGGGTTAAAAGCTCCATGGACCATCCATGAAAGCTTAGCCCAACCTAAATGAACTTGGCTCATTCCATATATATAAGAGTCCATATTTAATTAGTTCTTTTTGATCACTTAATTAATTCTAAATTAATTCTTGATCAATACTAATTAAATAATATGATTCCATATTAATATATTAGAACTTATAATATATTAATATAAATCATAAATATACTATTCTCAAAAGACTATCCATATAAATTGTGCCGGTGAAGTGCAACCCAAATGGACCATGCCGGGTCGGGTCAAGTACATACCGAATATAGTTATGGACTTAGACATTAATCCAACAGATACGATCCCTTATGGACTTCCACTAACACCAAAACCATATAGAATTTCAATCAATAGCCCAAAATCCTCAAGTTTGACCCAAAGTCAAACCTGGTCAAAAGTCAACGGTCAACGAAAGTCAACAATCAACCGTCCTCACGACGTGACCATCTATGGCTCACGTCGTGAGCCACTACATGATAAAATAGTCGAGTCTGACCACCCTCACGACGTGACATGCATCTTCTCACGTCGTGAGATCCGTCTGAATGCCATATTGATTCAAAAACCTTTAATCCATTATGCCCACTAATCCATCTGTTTCAGGAGGCTTCCTAACACTCCAAGGATCATAAAAATCGATGCTTTAAGGTCTTGTATGTCCAATAAAAGGCTTGAGCTCAAACTAGGTCATTTATGAAGAAAAGGAAGTAATTTCTCATGCATGGAGTCAAACATCCTCCAAACTTCAGATCCATGACATATAAGCATCAAGGGACCCTAAGGACCCATAATGTTGCCAACTTTATGGAGTCCTAACACTCTAACTCTTAAGATGTTGGATAAATATGTATAAAACCTTAGATCTAGCAACAAGGATACATAAAGCATGGATCTTGATTACTCACATTGGTCCAGAAGTGTAGCTAGAGATTGCAAATTAAACTTTAAAGCTGAAACTATGCTTCCATGATGATCTCTTCCTCTTCAAGCCACCAAAACTCCACTAAAGCTTCAAGAATCACAATGAGAAGCTAGGGTTAGGGTATTACTAAGTTTACGGACGAAGGAGACTGCTTAGGAACCCTAAAATGAGGTTCATGGGTCTTAAATACGAAGGAAACCCTAAAAGATCATGGGCTTGGGTTGCAGCGTATCTTACATCGTGAGCTCTTATTGCTCACGTCGTGAGCTCAGTTTAAATCATAATATTAATTGATCGATGGTCACTTCATGACCTCTCCATAGCCCACGTCGTGAGTCTGGGTTTTACCCAAAAACCAAGCCTTGACTCCTTGAAACCCTAAATCGACCCGATCCGGAACATCCGGTGTTACAATTACTTTTTTTCAAGGTATGGTAGTCCAAGATAATCATATTCTATTGGATTCTTCTGAGGAGCTAGACTAACACCATTAACAAGGAAAGTACGGTGATCAATATTCTCATATGTTGCAACATCATCATAACCTACGTACTTAGAGTTTTCTAAAGGAACATATTGTATATGTTCTACTAGTTTGTTAGATATTGGATGTTCAGGAACCGTATGATAGATAAAAATACATGATTGATTGTTGCTTCCTATAAGTGATAGATTTCCACCAAACCCTTGCTAGATTAGTTTCCACTGGATCTACTTATACATACTAGACGAGTTTCCACCCGCAACCGATCGATTCACTATATATATATATATATATATATATATATATATATATATTCACACACACATCTGAGCATCTAAACAACGTTTATAAGATGTTTGGCATCACTTTCGTTACCTATCATTATAATATAATGAAAATCATGATGTGGGAAATATAAATTGATATTAATACGATCTTACAAATATATTTTTATTGACACCAAATGCTACAACCCTGGTCTAGACGAAAATATACATTATAGTTCTTAAAACTTTCCATGATATATTGAGTTTCACCATATATTGTCTTCAACGACTCTCCAATGCAAACAATAATGAAATCCTCGTTGGATAAACTCGCTTTTGTGAGAATAAAATTTATTTTTACATTTGTTTGAAATGATAAACTCAATTTGTGAAAAGAAAAACCTTTTTTACGATTGTTGAATTGTAACTATAAATAAGAATATTTTATAGAATTTCGTATAAAATTTTCATTACTAGGCCCATTTTTAATATGTGGTTATATTTCATAATATGAAAGTCAGTTATCGTAGCAGGGAGGTCAGATTTATAGTATGGATGTTAAATTTTGATTTATAGTATGGATGTTAAATTTTGTAGGGAAAAGAAATGATTTGGGGGGGGGGGGGGGGGGGGGGGGGGGGGGATGGTTCACATATGACTGTTAAAATGCCGATTTGTGCATATAATAGTGGGCCCCCAATTTCATAACCTGGATGAAATGAGTGATTATTTTGGGAAATCAAGTATTTTTTTTTGCCTAATTTGGTAAACACTTAAGAAATATTGTCATTTTTGTCCTTTTATTTTATTTAGGGGTGTTTGGAGTTCCTTGTTTAAAATAATTTATTTTTTATTTGGTGTCGTATTTGTTTATTCAGGTGTCAAAATAAAGTTTAAAAAATTATTTGTATCAATTGTCCGATATCAAAACGTAATAATATGATGAATTGTTTTTTTTTAGTGTTTAACGAATAATATGTAAAATGATCGAAAAAATATCTCCTATCATGTATTTTTTAAATAATGGTTTTACCATATATAATAATACTTTATTGACAGAAAAATAATATATATATATATATATATATATATATATATATATATATATATATATATGTGATATATGTGTGTGTGTCTTCCAACAATAGCACATTAACTACACATGGTTGAATATGTCTATTTGCATGTATAAATTTAATCTAAGATAGTTTAAACACATTACCTTTTTACATATTTAATTAACTTGGTAAGCAATTCCAACTTAATATATTGTGAATAAGCCATCCCAATTTCGGTAGCACGTGCATCCCCATTCCCCATATTTACACTACACATGGGTTTTCTAATTTTAGTGTGATAAAGCTTATTTAGAAATTAAAGAAAAGTCGTTTAATATCTTTTGTTTGCTCCTTTTGCTTCATGAAAAACGAGCCATAGATATATATGGTTGTTTAGGTTAAAACCTAGGCAAAAAAGCAATTAGGTATCCGCTTCTAATAAGACCATCGCGTATACCGGCCACGAGCCGGTTCGTGGTTGACGTGGCCACGGTCGTGGTCCATGCACACCACCCCGGCTGGTCGTGGTCGGCCGTTATTGTTGCAATTCGTGGTGGAGAAGACGAGCGAGGACGAACAATAGGGTTGGATTGCTCATTTTAACATGCTTTCTTTTCTGTGAGCTGCTTTCTTTTGCGGGGGAAGAAGACATAACTTCTCAAGTTTTGGCAACTTTAATCCCTGAGATATAATCCATTGACAGAAAGCATCCTTATCAGAAATCCTTTAACATAAATAGTTTCTAAAATGACAAATTAAACCATATATTTATATTTCCTAATCACTTATTAGTATTTAAAAAAAAATTATATGTTTTTTACTTGACCATTTAATCACTTATTAGTATTTAAAAAAAATTATATGTTTTTAATGTATTTTTGAATTAAATTTATTTAAAAAATGAAGTAGAGTGGTGTGTTTAGTGGTAGGTATCCCATGGTTAGTGGTAGAGAGTGTGGTAATGATGTGACACCCACCATTATAGTAGTTAGTGGTGGGTATAATGGATGACCTAATAAGTTCTAAATAAAGGTTTTCGGTATGGGTTTTATGTGGAACATAAGATTAAGGTTGATGTGACGTAAGTTCCCATGCTCGAACACCGCCTCCTTTTGGTTGTGGTGGTAAGCTTCATGAGACTCTCTCTCTCTCTCTCTCTCTCTCTCTCTCTCTCTCTCTCTCTCATGTATACCATGAGATGGGAGAAACCTACACGTAATGAAATGGCCACACCTCTTTGGCATGTTCACGATTATGCATACTAAAAAGCCTAAATGATAATAAAATAACCTATTAAAAATTTATTATTTAAATCAATAAATGTTTTATAAATTCTTTAATTTAAACATTTAAAACAACTTACTATATATGTATGAAAAGATAATAAGTCAATACATACTTCAAATAATCAATCATTTGCTCAAATGGTATTGAAAAACACATCTTAAAATAATATTAAAAGTCTCTTATAGTAATTAAAAAATAATGGATATGTGAGTTTGTTTAGGAAAATGACTTATAAGGGTAATTATGTTTCAAAATCGTTCAAAAAACACTATTCAAATTTAGTCTGTTCAAAAAACACCATAAAGTAAGACATGTATACAAAAAATACCAATGAATTACATACTTTGTTTAATATCACCTTATGGTAACCGACATTTACTAATAAAAATTTGTTAAGAGAAAGAAAACAAACAAGGGAAAATGATTTAGAAGGGTAACTATGTTTCAAATCATTCAAAAAACACTATCCAAGTTTGGTCTATTCAAAAAACACCATACATGTAAGGTATTTGTACAAAAAATGCCAACAAAATATACATTTTTTTTCTTCAGATGTTACCCATTGGTAACCGACTCTTGCAGGTTAAATGATGACTTTGCCTGATTATTGTGACATGTCATAATAATTAGTGATATGAAATTAATTGATATATTCCTCATTTATGAGTCGATTTAGAGCTTCTTCATGAACGAATGATTTATTCTTCCCCTTTGATTACTTATTCTTCTACTAAATCGATGATCTCCAACTTAAGCTCATACATCTCAAAGACACATAATATATTTGATGATACAAATCTTTGTGGTTGTGGGCATCCTTTTCGAATTTGGACATCAACTACGAAGACTAATTCTGACAAAAACTTTGAGGTTTGTCCCAACCAAATAGTAACTTTAACCAAAATCTTTATCATGTCATTCTCCTATATATTCTCTTTGTTATGTGATTCCTTTTTTGAACATATATATATATATATATATATATATATATATATATATAATCTTTTGCTATAAGTAGTATAACAATCTTAAGCAATATACCTTTTTGACTATATATGCCAATTTGTAACGTGACTACAACAATATTTTGATAAATATTTATGTCATTTTGTAGTGTGGTGAATCTACTAGTTGTTTGCATCTTATTTAACTACAAGTCATGACTAAAATAGAATATATTGCAAACTAGTATGCATTTTCCAATTTTCACAAATTCTATTCATTGAGCTACTTATGGACATTTATCTCATTGTATTCACAAAGTCGTTTGTTCGTAGAGAAGCCCTAAATCCATTTTTAAAGGAGTATTGTATCAACTAAGGAAATACACTAATTATTATGCCATGTCACCGATAAATAAGCCAAGTCATCATTTAACCTATAAGAGTTGGTTACCAAGAGGGTCGGTCATGGGGATTTAAATATCCTAAAATGCCTAGGACGAGTCAGAAAAAGGCCATTATCACTATTATTAATTTTTAATTAATAATAATAATAATAATAATAATAATAATAATCTTAGCGTTTTGATCTGAGTCACGTACGCCCAGCGGTACACGTACTCACACAGAGGCCATTACGCCAAGTTTACAAGTGTGTACGCCCCACGTACACGATCCATACCAAAATTCCAAGGTTTTAACTTCGGGGACCAAATGTGCAACAAAATCAAACTTCAAGGGTTTAAAAGCAAACCTGATATATCTTAGATGTTACACCTCAACACCCATGGTTACCGGTGGGTAACATTTGAACAAAATGTATATTTATTTGGTGTTTTTTTGTACAAAAACCTTATTTGGATGATGTTTATTGAATAGACCAAACTTAGATGATGTTTGTTTAATGATTTTTCTTAATAATTTTTACCGGTAAATATCGGTTACCTAACATTTGATTATTTGAACAAAGTGTTTAGTTCGTTGATGTGTTTTGTATTAAGACCTTATTTGATATTTTTTAAACAACCCAAACTTATTTTTTTTAACAATTTTAAAACATAATTATCTCTATAAGTCATTTTCCCATTTAAACTAGGATAATATGATATATTCCGTTAGGAGGCCAAAATAGACTCCATGAGCAATTGAGCATTGAAAGTGCTGTCAAACACGAGAACCCTAATCCAAAATTCAGAACGTATTGTAGGAAAAACAAGTAAATAGAAAAGAGATCGTAATTGTGGCCTTCGTAATCGTATGCAAGCAAATTTGCGCCAGTAGGAAGATTCTCTGAAGCAACGCTACCATATTCCCTGTCTTTTCTTTTTACAATATCGTTTGTTTTTGGTCTAATTCTACCGATCCAACACCATCTCCTGTTCTTTCTGTCAACGGAGAAAAAAAGGGGTTTCATCGTTGCCCCAATTTCATATATACATCATAAAGGTAAACAACTAGAAGAAGATACATAAAAAAGCAGTCGATTGAATTTGGGCAGCCATGGGACAAGTTTTTCGCAAGCTCTTCGATGCATTCTTCGGCAACAGCGAGATGCGGGTACTCTTTCTGTTTCACTCTTCCATTTAAATCGATTTTTGTGTTATCTCCGGTTATGCAGTTGTAGTTTGTGTCAATCTCGTTGATTAAACGTCGTAGGTAATCATTTTGTAATTTGAATCTAGGGTTTTGTACTCGTATATAGCAAACTGAGCTGGATTGAACTAGGCCAATCTACAATCTTCCCATATTTCAGTCGTGAACTTTGAGAACAATCACAAATTGAACTGAATCTTATAGTTTTCTGTATGCTTATCACACCTGCTTTTTGTTATGTAAGTTGTTTGAATTGGTTTTGGCACAAATAGGTTGTGATGCTGGGGTTAGATGCAGCAGGGAAAACAACCATACTGTACAAGCTGCACATTGGAGAAGTTCTATCAACTGTCCCTACTATTGGTAAGCCATCATTAAATCATGCTAAATTGTCTGATGTCAATGGTGCTATTCTCTGTACTCTGTATATTTATTGCATAATGGTAAGCCCTTAACCACAAAACATGCTATGTATAATGAATGTATTATAAATCAAATATTTGGTGAATATTTGAAATGAATTTCTCTTTGTGGCAGGTTTCAATGTGGAAAAAGTTCAGTACAAGAATGTGATGTTCACGGTTTGGGATGTTGGTGGGCAAGAAAAGCTGAGGCCCTTGTGGAGGCATTACTTCAATGACACAAATGGATTGGTAAGAATAACCATAAATTTTTTTTTTCCTGTGTTTAAGGTATTTTCTGATTTAACAAGTCAAATTGTTTAGTGCTTTTAATCTTTTATGAAATAAGTTATCCCCTCTTGTTGTTGGGATAAGATGTCATGATCTTTAAAATATGTAAGTATACTGAGAGTATTATTTCCAGATTTATGTTGTTGACTCTTTGGATCGAGAGAGGATTGGCAGAGCAAAGGCAGAGTTTCAGGTATTATAATTGTATTTTGTATATTATCAGGCAACTATTTTTCTTAGATTGCAGTGTTCCTCATCCTATCTGTTTGCATTTTATTCTCAGGCCATTATCAATGACCCTTTCATGACTAACTGTGTCATCTTGGTGTTCGCAAACAAACAGGACATGGTATGCGTTACACCTGCATTGTTTCATTTCCATTAAATTGTTGTAAATCATTTCAACCAGATGAAGTCATTATTTTGGTGCCAACAATTATCGTCACATATAAGGGGTCCTTATTAATTGTTTAAGTGATTGATTTTGAAATTTTAAGTGATGGATGATAAAACATTCCATTCTTATATAACATATACTAAATTGAAGTTGATTGTGTGGTTGGGTGCAGAAAGGAGCAATGACAGCAATGGAGGTGTGTGAAGGGCTGGGGATGTATGAACTGAAAAACAGGAAATGGCATATACAAGGCACATGTGCTCTTAGAGGAGATGGTCTATACGAGGGTCTGGACTGGCTGGCTAGCACTCTAAAGGATATGAAGGCGGCTACCACCTCATCATCTTTCTGATCAAACCAAACCATGAATGAATGAATGAATGAATGAATACTCTCATCACCTTTTTTTCTTCTTCTTTCTTTCTTTTTCTTAAGTATGATATGTATATTCAGAACATATATCAGAGGCTTGGATGGACGCATGGCACCCTATTGGCATAATGTAAAGAAGAAAAATTACTGCTACTGCTGTGTGTGTGTGTGTGTGTGTGTGAGTGGGTGTTTTGTTTTATTCAGATCTCTAATCAGTTACCCCACGTGTTTTCTTTTCTGTCACTTAATACTTTTAAAACCAATGCGTATAGCTGTCTAGTGTATTATACTTCTCCATCCATACCCCTATTATCACTGTCAGTGTCAGGGAATTTGCTAAACAAACAGATACATATACTTGTCACATGCATGTTTACACATTTACTTCCAAACAAGTAACATATTTTGTATCCCTTTTACTTATAAAATGCCACATTGTGTTTTCCATTTCCATATACTTATACCCCCATATTAGCAACATATAGATACAAATACTCGGCCTATACAAAGTACACAATACCATATTTTGCTATATATTACGTTTACTTCATCAAAACCTCATTCATACAAACAAAGCTTTTGGCAGTACAAGCATTCCATTTTCATATTTTAGGGTTTCTTGACTTTCTTCCACTCCACAGCATACATCGATACGATAGTAAATTGGTCATATATTTTTGGACATATCGTACTTTTTTTTGTAATGTTCGATTTTTCGTATTTTATATTTGTAAGTTTGTTGAATTTGTCGTTTTGTAATGTTGAATTTTTTATTTTTTAGTTGTTAAAAAACTAGATTTAAAGCTTTTAAAGTTATGAAAAATAGTTTTTTTAGCTCAAAATATAACCATCCTTTTTACCAAAAAAAAGTCAATTTTAAACCTATAAAACATGGGAACGAGGGCGGGATCGGGGGTGATGAAGGTATTCGGGGGCGGGGGCAGCTATTTCCGCTCTTGTTTGGTCCCGTTACATCCCTATATTTAATGCTGATTGATACTTATCTTTAGTAATAAGAAGAATTTAAATCCTATATAAACCCTAGTTCGTGGCCTCCTATCAGTGCCTTGATATGAGACTGTTCCTTGAAGGATTATCCACATAATCTGGATTTTGTGTAAACATAAGGTTGAAATATCAGATTCGGAAAATGTTCACACGATTCTTCAAGAAGATCCAAGTTCTCATTGATTTCAGAAACCTATTCTCCTCCCTACCCCCAACAAATTGTATCCATAATGTTCAATAAATGAACTTATCCTATCCTTGCTGTTAATACCATGATTTATGAAATCCCTAAACACTAAAGGTACATGAGCCCTTTAGAAAATGGCTTGCTCAAAACACAATAATAAACATCATGGGTTGGTTCTTTAACAAATTCATGAATAAATAAAGCAAAGCTACGATTCTCTATAACTATGAAATCCTCATTAGTGTACGTGTCAATTTGGGCATCCGTGTAGCTTAAGGGATTTGGAAGGAAGACGCCTGAGTGATGTATGTCCACTGTCATGTTGTTGTAGGAGAATCAACGTGGGCCATTGATGGACTTGAAGACATTATGATAGTAACGAGCTTTTATCAAGATCATGGTTTTTCAAAACACACGTATAAAATTAGACAAAAACATACCTTATGGTTTGAAGCTTATTGTTGTGATCACCTTCATTTTCTACCAAAAAATTGATCGTTACCTACACCGACTAAAATGGAACACAACACTTGATTGAATGGACTTAAGGCCTTTTTTTAAAAATAAAGTATTACACGTATGGTTACCAACTCATAAAAACTGATAGTTGCCTGTAAAAAGAACTAAAAATGGATAAAAAAAAGTTCACAAACCTCTCTAGCAATAGTTGCCTAGACTTTTTCAACAAAGAAAAAAATATTAGAAAGAGTGATATAGTCATTTCATATCAATCAAGGACCAAAATGAGATTTGTAAACTATAAGGCTTGGGGGAATGGTAGCCGTGACAAAGACTTTCCACATCATTTTTGTCATAATCTATATCATCTTGCCATTTGTGAAGCAGTGATGCATTATAACAAAAGAGAGAGGAGAAGAGATAAAAAGGAAGAAAGATAAAGAGAGACATGACTCGACATTCTAATGTCATTTAAACTTGTTATTTTGCCATGCCATGTTTAGGGACGGTATATGCAACACCACCTAGGTGCCATATAGATGTCACCTCCTTTTTTGGCATGCTAATGCCACTCTCACTCTACCAAACCTAAGGAGGCGAACTATCAACTTTCCAAAACTCAAACTACAAACTAAACAAACGATACCTAAATGTTACGTAATTTACTTTATTTGTGGATAGTAGATATAGATTTAAAAAGTTTATAATTCTATTATAAATATTATTAATTGAATGTTATATCCCTATTCTAATAAATGAATAGTTTAATCTCCTTTTACCAAGTGTCACTCTAATACAACTCCTTATTAATATTATGTCATATGTCAAGTAGATATATTAGGCAACTCATTTCAAAATTCAAATTTATATTTTTCTAATTATATGTTAAATTTGAAGTTATAATAATTTTAAAATTTTATATATCTCTTAATTAATAATTTATTTAAAATAATTGATTAATAATTATAAATTTTTATTATGAAAGTTTAATTAATTTTATAACCGTGGTTCCCACGGTTATAAACTAGTTTATAGGAATAAAAAAGTAGAGATAATAAAACTTATTTAATTTAAAAGAAAGTTAGCAAATAATTTACTGCTATATATCTTATTTACCAATATTACCCTAAAAATGTTGAAAGGTTGGGTTTTGACCTAAAGATTCAACCTTTTTGGAGGGAGAAGCAACAAAAATCTGTGATCTTTCTAGCCACCTTTCATTCATCGACGGCCTGTGGATCATCATCTACAAAACCTTCTCACAATCCGCCAAAAATTGAACGCCTTCTCTCGTCCATCACATGTACATATAACATACATACACACATACATACATACATACTCGATGACGATTAGTTCTCCGTTTCTGTAAAATCTTTGTAAAACCCACAGGAGGATGGCGTTCACCTCTGGAATCTTAGCTTTTGCAGCACCTTCACCAACATTAAATGCCATCAACGATTCATCCAAGGTACGCAAAACCATAACTTCTTCTCATATTTCCTGCTCAACCTCTTCTTCTTCCGTAACCAGTAACATTGCAACTATCGAACAACAAGAACCTTCCAAGAAATTTAGCTACAGCAGAGCATCCCCGTCAGTCAGATGGCCTAACCGAAAAGAACCAACCGATAATCATAACACAGACAAAAACCAGTTCCCAATTTCACCCACAACCCCCAAAATTGATGTTTTTGAAGATGAATCTTTGACTGGTAACGAAACTGAAGGAAAAGTGGAACCGTTGGAAATGAATAACGAAACCCTAGAATATCCGGGTAGGAATAGCCGCGGAGTGGCAAAGAAGATGACGAAATTAGCTTTGAAAAGAGCAAAAGATTGGAGACAAAGGGTTCGATTTTTAACTGATCGAATACTAGGGTTGAAACCTCACGAGTTTGTCGCCGATGTGTTGGACGATAGACAGGTTCAGATGACGCCTACTGATTTCTGTTTCTTAGTGAAAGGAATCGGGAAATTAAACTGGCAAAGAGCGTTGGAAGTTTACGAATGGCTAAACCTTCGTAATTGGTACTCCCCAAATGCCCGTATGCTCGCCACCATACTAGCTGTTCTTGGTAAAGCCAATCAAGAAGCATTAGCCATGGAGATTTTCAATCGATCAGAAGAAGGAATAGACGGTAGCGTACAAGTTTACAATGCAATGATGGGTGTTTATGCCCGAAACGGAAGGTTTACAAAAGTTCAAGAAATCCTCAATCTAATGCGTGAAAGGGGATACGAACCAGATCTTGTCAGTTTCAACACATTAATCAATGCCCGATTTAAATCCACTCCAATGGAACCAAACATGGGAATTGATCTGCTAACTGAAGTAAGACGTTCAGGTCTCCAACCAGATATCATCACTTACAACACTCTGTTAAGTGCTTGTTCTCATGATTCCAACTTGGAAGAAGCAGTCAAGGTCTATAAAGACATGGAATCAAACAAATGTCAACCTGATTTATGGACTTACAACGCAATGTTATCTGTTTATGCAAGATGTGGATTAGTTCATGAAGCCGAATCACTGTTCAAAGACTTAGATTCGAAAGGGTTCGTCCCAGATGCAGTCACATATAACTCTTTACTCTATGCGTTTGCTAAAGAAGGCAATGTAGATAAAGTTATTAAACTACGTGAAGAAATGGTGAAATTAGGGTTTGGAGAAGATGAGATGACCTACAATACTGTTATTCATATGTATGGGAAGTTAGGGCAACATGAATTGGCTTTGAAGCTCTATAATGACATGAAATCCCGTGGTTGTGAACCTGATGTTGTGACATACACCGTTCTTATTGATTCTTTAGGTAAAGGTAATAAGATTTCTGAAGCTGCAAACGTGATGTCAGAAATGATGGATTCCGGGATTAAACCGAGTTTGAGAACTTTCAGTGCTTTGATATGTGGATACGCGAAGGCCGGAAAGAGACTCGAGGCTGAAAAAACGTTTGATTCCATGGTGAAATCGGGTATCAAGCCTGATCTTCTTGCTTATTCAGTCATGTTGGATGTGTTTTTGAGATTTGATGGAGGTAAAGCTATGATGTTGTATAACAACATGGTTCGTGATGGTTTCACCCCAGATTTATCTCTTTACGAGCTCCTAATCCAATCTCTTAATGAAAACAAAGATTATGTTGAAAAAATTATTAAAGATATGCAAAAGTTATGTAATTTGAATCCCCAAGTCATTTCCTCTACTCTAGTGAAAGGTGGGTCCTACGATTATGCAGCTCAAATGCTGAAAAACGCCATTTTAGAGGGTAATGAATTAGACCATGAGAGCTTGTTATCCATATTGAGTTCTTACAGTTCATTCGGAAGGCATGCAGAAGCTTTAAATTTACTTGATTTTTTGAAAGAACATTCACCCGGATCGGATCATATTGTTACTGAAGCTATGATTATGCTTCTTTGCAATTCCAATCAATTAGATGCTGCCATTGATGAATACAGAAAGAGTAGGAATTCGAATTCAAATTTGTTCACTGGGAGCTCTTCAATGTATGAATCACTGATTGAAGCCTGCAAGGAGGCTGAGCTTTTTTCAGAAGCTTCTCAGGTCTTCTCAGATATGATGTTCATCGGAATTCAACCTTCTAATGTTATATACACAAATGTCGCGCTTATGTACTGTAAATTAGGGTTTCCAGAAACCGCTCATGATTTGATCAACCGAGCTGAATCAATCGATGAGATTTCAGTTTATGTCGATCTTATCGATGCTTACGGAAAGTCAAACCTACTGGAAAAGGCGGAGACTGTGGTCAAAAGTCTTCGAGAAAGATTTCCTGTTGTAGACAGAAAAGTTTGGAATGCATTAATACAAGCTTATGCTTCTAAAGGTGAATACGAAAAGGCGCGAGCAGCTTTCAATACTATGATGAAAGACGGGCCGGGTCCCACTGTAGAATCGGTAAACGGGCTTATGCAAGCTTTAATTGTTGATGGGAGATTAGACGAATTGTACGTTGTGGTTGAAGAGCTTCAAGATTTAGGGTTTAAAATCAGCAAAAACTCCATTGTTTTGATGCTTGAAGCGTTTGCAGAAGCTGGGAATGTGTTCGAGGTGAAGAAGATATACCATGGAATGAAAGCAGCAGGATATTTTCCGACTATGAATCTTTATAGAGTAATGATCGGTTTGCTTTGTAAGGTGAAACATGTTCGTGATGTTGAAGCTATGGTTGATGAAATGGTGGAAATCGGATTCAAACCCGATCTTTTTATATTCAATTCTTTACTCAAATTATATACAAACATCGAAGATTATAGAAAAACAATTGAAGTTTACCACAAGATTCAAGAAAATGGACTTAAACCGGATTCCGATACATACAATACTTTGATCGTAATGTATTGCAGAGACCATAAACCCGAGATTGGGTTGTCTTTACTTAATGAAATGGTCAAACAAGGTTTAGATGCAAAGTTGACCACCTACAAAAGCCTGATTGCCGCCTTTGGTAAGCTACAAATGGTGGGACACGTGGAGGAGCTTTTTGAAAAGATGAAAAGTGAAGGGTATAATCTGGACCGTTCATTGTATCATTTAATGATGAAGACATATAGAAGTGCTGGACACCATTCTAAATCGGAAGAGATTTTCAAATTAATGAAAGAAGAAGGAATCGAACCCACGATTGCTACGATGCATCTTCTTATGATTTCTTATGGAAGCTCGGGAAACCCCATGGAAGCTGAAAAAGTTCTTGATAATTTAAAGTCCAGTGGCGAGAGCCTCACTACTTTAACCTATTCATCTGTTATTGATTCTTATTTCAAGAACAGTGATTATGTCACCGGAGTTCAAAAGCTGACGGAGATGATGACAGAAGGGGTCAAACCAGACCACCGGATATGGACCTGCTTCATTAGGGCTGCTAGTTTCTGCAAGACGAAGAGTGAAGCAATAACAATCTTGAATGCAATCAAAGATGCTGGTTTCGATCTTCCAATCAAGTAAGTCAGATCTGTCTATAAGTTTTTATGTTTTTCAAATTTCAATCCGCAACTCAAATCTTTTGTGTTTTACAGGCTTTTGGAAAACTCAGACTCCATGGTTATGGAGGTAGACCAGGTGTTTGAAGAACTGAAACCCATGGAAGATAACGCAGCACTTAACTTTGTAAACGCCATTGAAGATCTGTTATGGGCATTTGAGCTTCGAGCCACAGCTTCATGGGTGTTTCAACTGGCGGTGAAAAAAGATATATACCGGAATAATGTGTTCAGGGTGGCGGAAAAGGATTGGGGAGCTGATTTCCGGAAGCTATCTGGTGGTGCCGCCCTCGTTGGTCTTACATTATGGCTTGACCAGATGCAGGATGCATCTTTAGAAGGTGTCCCGTTGTCTCCCAAATCGGTTGTTTTAATCACCGGGGTTTCTGAGTATAACAATATCTCGTTAAACACTACTTTGAAAGCTTATCTTTGGGAAATGGGATCCCCGTTTTTGCCATGTAAGACTCGAAGTGGGCTACTTGTGGCAAAAGCCCATTCTTTAAGAATGTGGTTGAAAGATTCACCGTTTTGTTTGGATCTTGAGTTGAAGAACAGTGTTAGTGTCCCTGAAATGAACTCGATGCAGGTTGTTGAAGGGTGTTACATTAGGTGTGGGCTTGTTCCTGCTTTTCAGGAGATTAATGAGAGGCTTGGGCATGTTAGGCCCAAGAAGTTTGCTCGGTTGGCTTTGATGTCGGCTGAGAAAAGAGATAAAGTTATCCAGGCTGATATCGATGGGAGGAAAGAGAAGCTAGAAAAGTTGAACAGATTCGGGGGTATGAGGAAGACGCGGTTTCCCAAGAGGAAATATGTAAGGCAGGAGGCTCTCAAATAATGAACCGACTCAATATTCACCCAAAACCAACTTGATAGAGGTAGCCGACAAGTTTGGCTAAGAATTGGGTCTGCGGGTGTTGCAATGCTGAAGCCCGGGGATTCTTAAGATGTTGATAAAGGAAGAGGAGGGTTTGTTTGGCCCAAGGAAGGCAAAGTTGAACAAAACAAGTGTGACATTCACAATCACATAGGTTTGCTTGTTTTTGACGCATCCATGTACAATTAGAGGGTCAATATAGTGTACTCATGTTTTACTTGCTCGTATAATACGTCATTAGTTACAAATGTAGTTATAACACCATACATGTCTGCTCACATTACCAGATTTATGGTTGCAACTGGATGAACGGTGTAATCGAGTCGATCCAACTCATGACATACTAGAAAAATACTCAAAATGGCTTGAGCTACTCTAGTATGTTATCGAGTCGAGCTCGAGTTTTAAAATACTTGGCACGGGAAGCTCATGAGCATATACTCAAGCTTAGTTGAAGTTGCATTTTCTCTATTTGATTCATATTTACATATTCAAGCGAAGTTAAGCCTAATTGTATTTCTATTACAATTTAATATACCTCCATATTTTTAATAAATAATTGAGCTCAAAAGTGTCGATTTCTTTAAGGAGCTTGAGTTGAGTTTTTGAGCTTCAAGTATGTTACTGACTGAGTATGACACTATACCAACTCCACCTACTTCACCGGACCTAAAAAAGTTATTATGGGCTAATCATCATTCTTACTGACATAACAATGCCGTCTACCTGTGCACAAGTGCACCATATGTTCGTTACTCCGCCTAATGGCGCACAATAGTCAGGCCAAGACGGCATGGATCTAACTTACTTATTTGTTAGATCAACCCGACATGCTTGGCTTATCGGTGTGGCCGACCTGATGAGCTAAAGCCCACCCGTTGCTGTGCGTATCCATGAGTCTAAAAATATGCCGTTTAATGTATATCTACATTCCTACGTAAAGCATGATGTAAATGTCATAGTATGTGGTAAGCACATGAATATAATATCAATGTCTTGCGACATGGTTGTAGTACCTCATATGGAGTACATATGCAATCGGGACAATAATTTGATCATATCTTATGGTTATTGTAGTAGATTAAAAGTTTTGAGTTGGGTGGAGCGATAAGAATAATGTGGTTAAATAAATATGAGAAGGTTGAGATAATAGAATGTTAATCGTTGTATCACTTGTATGTGATCTTTAGTGGTACCCAAGATGTGCCCTTGAAGGACATGATTATATGATGTGTTACATAGTAAAATTCCAGGGAATTTGGTGGATTGTGGCGAGATTGATAAATAGTTGAGTATGATAATTGATATAAGAATGAATGTATTATAAGTCTCATGAGTGGTAAGTCAAGGGACATGAGGTGTCAATTAAGATCATGTTTGAAGTGAAAATATAGTGTCAATATGAACATAATAAGTTCATGAGTCCTCAGACAGAAGATCGAGTGGCCAAGGTTTCGATAAGAGTGAAACAAGTAAGTTTATAATAGGTGGAGCTTATTGAACAATGGCATAATGATTCTTTCTTTCTAATGGTATTTGTGTATCCTATTCTTACCAAGGGTTAATTACGAAACCCTTTGGGATAACAAAGTTAGGACATTGTTGGGACATGATTTGTGGTTTATACTTTGCTTTACATAGCTTTTAGAGGTCTCGGTCTAGGACTGAAAACACCATGAATTCGGTGGTGTTTGGATCGAAATCATTAAGTGATGTCGATTGGGCTTTGGGCTGGGCCTTTTGTAATTAGGTCTAGGTATATATATTGTATTGATTCAGCGGTGTTTAGAGTTAGTCATTCTAGTTGTTGATTTCGAGATTTGAGAGAGACAGAGAGAACTGAGAGACATAGAGAGTCTTATGTACTAGACTATTGATTAATATAGTGTGCATTGAAGATTCAACATTGTGTTCTTATTTCATATTTACGATTTGTGTCATTCACTTGATTGAGATTCCACACCAATCTAGTGATTTGGATTGATACCTAGATCGGGGTTTTACAATTGATATCATAGCAAGGATTAGTATCAATCGATTTGGCACCGTTTCTTGAAGTTTCTTTTGGTGTTTTTGAGTTCTTTTTGACGAAAATAATTGTTGTTGTTCTTCGTGTTCATCAATTTCTTAGTGTTCTTTACTAATTTTGGAGGATATTGCATTAGAGATCGTTTTTGGTAAATTACCAAATTTGGGATTCATTGGATAAGGAAACACGATCAAAACCTTGATTTCGGTTTAGTGTGGGTGATTTCGGTGGCACACTTGAGTTCTCGGTCAGCAAATAGGTCAAACATCTAGTTTTCGGTCTGACATTGTGTTCGGTCAACGATCTCGGTCAAACAGAGTTCTCGGTCAACGGGATTTCGGTCAACAATCTTGACTTTTTGACTTTTTGGTCAAACCTAGTAGTTTTCGGTTAAATCATATACCTTTCGGATTATAATGGACTCATACAACACCTCTCTTACAACAATGCAAAGTGATATTGATTCAGTTATGGGGACAACAACTCGAATTCCCCGGCTGCTAACTGTTTATGGATTTCCTAAGTGGAAATTCAGATTTGAGAAGTAAGATGAAGGATAACAAAGTGTGGAGAAGCTTCCTGAGAGGTCCAATCAAGATCACAACCACTCTGGATGATAAAGCTATAACCGTGGTTGATAAGCCAATCGAGGACTACACTAATGAGGATTTCAACAAGATTGAAGATGATGAGAAAGCACTGACTATTCTTACCATGGCTTTGTCCCCTGACATTGCTCAAGGTTTCCGGGAATATAAATCTGCTAAGGCTTTGTGGGAAGCCTTGATTGAGGTGTATGAAGGGAATGAGGATATGAAGCAAAGCAGACAAGATTTGCTTCGTCAAAGATTCAACATGTTTAATCATGTTCTTGGGGAGGCTCTGGAAGTCCAGTTGCAACGTTTTATTGCTCTCAACACAGAAATGAGCATTGCTGGAATTGTGTTGTCTCGCTCTGAGATAAATAAGAAGCTGTTCAATTCACTTCGCAAGAATTGGGATATGAATGTGTCTGTGATCAAGAAGACAAAGGACCTGAGCAAACTCTCTCTTGCTGAAGTGATGGCTATCATCAAGGTATGTGACATGGATGACAAGCAGAGAGAAATTACTCATGTCAATTCCTACTCAACTGCAAGCTTAGGGGTATCCACTAACAATGCATTTTCAGCTGTACCATCGCATCATGCTCCTCCATCTTTTGGTCTACCAATGACATCTCCCAACTCTTCTACGTCCAGTTCCACCACCAAATCCACCTCGCAGACTCCAGCCGCTGCCAAAGGAGCTGAAGAAAACATGGCTATGATGGTTGGATTCATGAACTGCTACAATGCCTTTGTTGCTGGTGAATTAGTTCCTCCAGTTATGATTGGAGAACTCGATCAAATTCACCCTGAGGATGTTGAAGAGATGGACATATCATGGCAAATTGCTATGGCGGTGTTCAGGGCGAAGAAGTTCACTTAGCGAACTAGAAAGAATAACTGGGAAGTGAATGTGGATAAGAAAGTGGGCTTCAACAAGAGTAAGCTGAGGTGTTACAATTATCACGAGGCAGGTCATTTTGCTCGTAAGTGCACCAAACCAAGAGTGGAGAATAATGCTGAGAGGGCTTTGGTTCCAACTAGAAACAACAAAGAAGCGCTTCTGAATAATGAGAATGCTATGGTGGCACAACAATTTTCGTGGGAAGATCAGATGCAAGCTCTCAATTTTACTGAAGATGGAAGAGCTAATCTTGCCCAGATTGAAGATGGTGAAGATGCAGATTTGGCTGAGGAGAAGATGATGGAGTTGCAGTTCGCTTTGATGGTCTCCACCACTCCTACAACCAAAGAGGTTACTGAAGTTTCATGCTCTAAATCTTGTGTAGATAAAGTTAATAAATATCGTGAGCAAAATGAGTTATTAGTTAGAGAAGTTTTTTATCTTAAAAATGAAATCTATGAAATTAAGAAAGTAAACAAGCCTCTTAAAGAAAAACTAGATGCTCAAAATAAAGATCTAATTAGGATTAAGGAGGAATATAACATTAAAACTGTTCACCATCGTTATGTTAAAGAGGAAATTGCCAAATTAACTGCCGAACTTGATGCGTTAAAAGCTAAATTTAAATATACTGAATTTAACTTTAAGAAATTTGATGTGTCAAATGATCTATGATAGAAAAACAATTGAAATGGAAAATAAACAGAAAAATGGCTTAGGGGATCATAATGTTCCACCTCCTTTTACTGATAATTATGTTTATGCCTCTGAGACTATAGAAATAGAAAACCTGCCCAATAAGGCCTGCCCCCTGTATCAAATTCAAATACTCATGTTTTAATATTTGTGGTGATGTTGCTTTTGATTCAAATTCAAATACTCATGTTTTAAAAAAATTTAAGCCACGTAAAGTTGTGAAAGAGTCTGATAAATGTAAATGTGTGTGTGGAAATTCTTTGAAACAAGACTCTTTTGGGTCAGGACCAAGCTCCAATAACACTTTCTTGAAAAAAACAGACGTGTTTTAATTGTGGGACTCCAGGTCACATTGCTAATACTGTCCACATCATTGATATGCTCCTTTCTCTGAATTCGGATGGACGAACGTGCCAAGGAGGAGATCTTCCAAAAGAAATCCTTCGAGGTCATGTCCCCGTAATAACAATTGGAATGATGACAAGGCCAAAAGTCAGGCCTTCAAGGACAAGACGGAAACTGACTCGAGAGATGGCTCAACCAAACCAAATCAGGTGAGGTCAAAGTCATATCAAGGGTCGTCCTCTAGCTCACACTTACAATACAAGCCTAAATCGAAAGGTAGTCCCATCCCAAAGGCAAGTGGAAAAGGTCCCATTCGGTCCAACAAGAAAGTACACAAACCAAATTACTAATGGATACCCAAAGTCCTTTCTTCCAAATCATCAATTGGTCCAAAAAGTCCTACAAATTCTTTGAAATAATTATTTGATAAACAAGATATGGTATGAGAAAGAGTATCCCGAGTTAATAGTAATGGTGAACCTAGTTTCAAGATGGACTGGGTTCCCAAAACTAATTAATCCCGCAACTTGTGCAGGAACAACTATGGAGGATGTCACACCCCCGAACCAGACGGCGGAAACGTCCGAGGGCTCGCGTGACTCAAATTGAAATATCATCACAATGAATATATATATGAAACATAACACATGCATCACCAACCATTACATAGTACAACTGGCATTGTTTACATCAAGTACAAGGTTTACATTACATGATTTCAAAATATAAAGAGTTTGGTGATTAGCAATTACGAAAGAACTTTCAACACACCGGGTGCTTCCTTGTCTAACGATTACCTGAGAATACAAGTTATTTTGAAAACGGTCAACATATATAATGTTGGTGAGTTCATAAGTGTGTTTGATGTAAAACACTTTATGTCATTTGTAAAACCCAGAAAATCCGATATTTTCTGTATTAAAACTTTTCTTGAAAATGTGGTGATGATCCTGTAAGTATATGCGTGAATGATTTCAAAACGTGAATAAATGAGAAGTTTTGCATTATAGTTTTTGAAAGTACAAATGAGTAAGATTGGTTTCCCCGCAAAACCCGATGTCTTCCGATAAAAAAAATTATGATTATCTTTGCTTTATTGAATCGTTACATCGAATGAATATGATTTCCCTTGATTAATGATGTTGGATTTCTACGTGAGTCGTTATAACCATGCATGATAATGACTAGTTCGTCTGTCTTGGTATTCTAATGAACACCGAAATTTGATCTTAAGACTTTGTCACCCTAGACTGGCCGAGTCTAACTGTAGCGAACAGCTTAGGTGTGGGGGATCACCCCCGTATAGATCTATACACAAACTCTCGCTCTCCCTCCAGGAGACTTTGATTACAACTACAGACTACGACCGACACTTATTGGTGTCACCCGTTATTACTCACTCAATCCACATGAATTTGATTAACCTTGATTAATGATCTAATTTTATTTTACTTGAAGAGAAGGTAAGCCTAACAGACGAGGAGAAGAGGACTACTAGGCCCTACTAATTTCGTATGTTATTTAAGGCTGTCGAGTATACGAAAAGCGCGTTGGCCCATTTCGCATATGATTTATTTGGACCATACTAGTAATGCTAATGGGCCACTGAGGCCCAATAGCATGTAAAAACCATTGAGGGTCCCTTAAGCATGTATTTGGGTCACAGGAGGCCCAATAACATGTATTATTTATGTTGGGCCGAAAAGCCATGTTAATGAGTCGCGAAGGCCCATTAAGCATGATTAGAATCTCTCAAGCCCAACCATTTGAACGTTTACTTGTTTTGCATAGAATTAATGTTGTGAGTTGTTTAATCGATATGTCGTATAAATCACGAATTTGTTTTATAACGATTTATAGATTTATAAAATAGTTATTTTTCTATTTACAACCCATAAGTTATAAAGTTTTGTATACTTTGACCCAATTATTATTTTTATCAACATAATTGACCAAAAACATTAGTTTGACCTATTCAGCACCTTATTTTGTAAAGTTGGCAATTTTTGCCCTTTTTATAAAAAAAATGACATTTTAGGTCCTTGAACCATTTTTCTTGACATCTTTGACCCAAACACTTATTTAAATAATGTTTTAAGCCCAAAAGTAAATTTTAGAAAGTTTCAACCCTTCAGTTAAAAGATTTGCATTTTAGTCCACCTTTTTCGCAATTTTTACACTTTTTACCCAAAATCCAAAATCTTTGCATTTTCAATCCTTTTTAACAAATATGATCATTTTAAACCCCAGAAATAGATTTATTTACCTTTCTACCCACTGTTTAGAGAAATTTACCATTTCATCCCCTTAAATCCATATTTTTCGCAACTTTGGGCCTATGGGCCGAAAAGCCCAAAAATTTAGCCCAATAAGCCACAATTTCATTTTTAGTCCTTTGAAAAACATAATGTTCATATAAATTTCCATTTTAACTGTTTTGGAATTTTGAACTTTGTAAAGACCGTAAATGACAACTTTTTCCCAAACTTTTGTTTATTTGACAAAAATAGTCCAATAATGAGTTTTATGTTGTAGTGTGTTATTTTAAAGCTTGTATATTAGTTTATCTTGACATGTTAAGTGAAATATGAACTAGGTCACATATTTTTCCTTCTTGAACTATAGATCTCGAAATATATTTCATTTTTAGCACATATATATCACAAAAACACAAGAAATCACACATATCATACAAATACACTTAGATCTTCACATTTTACTTGCATTCTCCCCCATAAAACATATGAAAACTGAAAATAAAGGGGTATGAACTCACCTTTGCTTAGTTGCTTCGGTTTTGAAGAAGGTGTGAAGGAGATTTTTGGTCCTAACAAGCCTCCTAGAGTTGATTTCGAACTTAAGAAGCTCTAGGAAGCAAAATCACCAAAACTTTGCTTAAAAGAGTGATCTATCAAGATAATGGAATGATAAAACTTGGAGGTGTAAAGACTTACCAAGAATGATGATTATCTTGTGAAAACCTCTTGAAACACAAGCAAAAGTTTTGAGAATTTTGGATGAGTCTTGAGAGAATTTGAGAGAGTTTGTTGTGATGTGTGTGTGTTTTGGTGATCCTCGGCCGAGAGTAGAAGAAGAGAGGGGAGAGAGAGTGGTGAATGACTAGCTTGGATACATGTTGGGTCTTGCATGGGAGTATGAAGTGTAATAGTGAGGTGACAACTTTAAAAGTCAACTCTTCTCCCTTTTTTTGTAGTTGGGCCGAGAGAGAGAGAGAGAAGGGAAAGAAAGGCTTGGGCCTTTTGTGCTAGAGTCCATAATATGAAGCCCAAATTGATGGTTTTTGGCCCATTGGACCTTTAGGGTAGTTTACGGCCCAAATTGCATAAAAGAATGAGTTTTATGGCCCATTAGGGCTTATTGGATTTGTTATGGCCCAACAAGGCCCATTAAGGTAATTTATTTCATTTTAGGCCCATTATGGCCCAAAATGTTAAATTTTATGAAAGTGGGTTGAATTAGAGCCCAATTACGAGTTCTAAGCCCAAAATAGTCACATTGGAAGTTTATTGGCCCATTAGGCCCAATAAGGAAATCCTAATCCATAATGGACTTAAACCGGGATTTCTAGGGTTTTCAACTTTACTTGATGAATCTAGGTTTGAATGTGCTTCCTTAGGTTGAATTTCAAGCATAACATGAATTATGGTTTACGAGTTTACAGTAGATAATGTTTACAAGAGTACAAAATTTTCTAGCTAGAATGCTAGTTGTGACATCATCCCCCCATTAGAGGGAATTTCGTCCCGAAATTCTTTTTGAAGCTAGATTTGAGAATACGAGAATAGGTGAGGGTACTTTTGCTTCATCTGGTCTTCGTGTTCCCATGTGAATTCCAGTCCACGTTTCGCGTTCCACCGAACCTTCACTATTGGAATGCGGCTTTGCTTAGTACGCTTCACCTCCCTGTCCATGATTCCAACTGGTTCCTCGATGAACAAGAGATCCTCGTTGATTTCGATTTCTTCTAACGGAATGACGAGAGTTTCGTCGGATAAGCACTTCTTCAAATTGGAAACATGAAACACGGGGTGTACACTGCTGAGCTCGGCAGGTAGCTGCAGTCTATAAGCCACTGGACCAATTCGGTCAAGAATCTTGAATGGTCCAATGTACCGTGGGTTTAGTTTTCCCCGTTTCCCGAAACGGATCACCCCTTTCCAGGGGGAGACCTTTAACAACACCCGATCCCCGACTTGAAATTCCAAGGGCCTTCGCCATTTATCAGCGTAGCTCTTATGTCGGTCGCGTGATGCTTGAAGTCGAGCTTTGATTTGAACTATTTTCTCTGTCGTTTCGCGTATGATTTCTGGTCTCGTTAATGCATTGTTTGGTGTCTGCCCTCTTGCCAACTGAGTGTCGCCTACCTCTGTCCAACACAACGGTGATCTACATTTACGACCATATAATGCTTCGAAAGGAGCAACTTTGATGCTTGTGTGATAACTGTTGTTGTATGAAAACTCAATTAAAGGTAAGTGGGTATCCCACGACCTTCCAAAGTCTATCACACACGCTCGAAGCATATCCTCAAGCGTTTGAATGGTTCGCTCACTTTGACCATCCGTCTGTGGGTGGTAAGCAGTGCTCATGTTGAGTTGTGTCCCCATGACCTTCTGTAGCGATTGCCAAAAGCGTGAAGTGAACCTACTATCTCGATCTGAGATGATAGATATTGGTACTCCATGGAGTCTCACAATTTCCTTGATGTAGATTCTTGTTAGTCGCTCCATCTTGTAAGTCTCCTTTATTGGCAGGAAATGGGCGGATTTTGTCAACTTGTCGACTATTACCCATATGGTATCCAATCCATCTGTTGTCTTGGGTAATTTGGTCACAAAGTCCATAGTAATCCTTTCCCATTTCCACTCGGGTATTACCGGCTGTTGTAATAGTCCCGAGGGCTTTTGATACTCTACCTTCACTTTAGCACAAGTGAGGCATTTGCTAACGTAAGTGGCAATCTCTGCCTTCATGTTAGGCCACCAATAACATTGATTGACATCCAGGTGCATTTTATCTGATCCTGGATGGATGGAGTATCGTGTGTTATGAGCTTCATTCATGACTACTTCTCTGAATCCTCCAAGTTTAGGGACCCAAATTCGGTTCATGAAATAATATGTTCCGTCCTCCTTGACTTCGAAGTTCTTTTCCATTCTACGTAACGCTTCGCTCGTTCTGTTTTCTGTCTTCATGGCGTCGAACTGGGCTGCTTTGATTTGTGAGGACAGATGGGATTGGATGGTTATTGAAAGAGTCTTCACACGACGATTTGAGTATTCTTTCCGACTCAAGGCATCAGCTACCACGTTAGCCTTGCCTGGGTGGTACTTGATTTCGCACTCATAATCGTTTAGCAGCTCAACCCATCTTCGCTGCCTCATGTTTAACTCCTTTTGATTTAAAATGTGCTGGAGACTCTTGTGGTCGGTGAAAATGGTGCACTTGGTACCATAAAGGTAGTGCCTCCAAAATTTCAAGGCGAAGACCACAGCTCCCAATTCGAGATCATGGGTGGTATAATTCACCTCATGTGTCTTTAGTTGTTGGGATGCATAAGCAATCACCTTACCACGCTGCATGAGTACACAGCCTAAACCCTGATTCGAAGCATCGCAATAAACTACGAAGTCCTCTGTTCCCTCTGGTAGTGATAGTACTGGTGCACTACAGAGAGCTCGCTTCAGAGTTCGGAAGGCAACCTCCTGTTTTTCTGTCCATTCAAATGGCACGCCCTTTTGTGTAAACATGGTAAGCGGCTTGGTTGTTTTGGAGAAGTTCTGAATGAATCTCCTGTAATAGCCTGCGAGACCTAAAAATTGACGAATTTCTGTGGGTGTCGCTGGGACTGCCCACCCTTCAATGGCTTTGATCTTAGAAGGGTCCACATGTATCCCTTCTTGGCTGACAACATGACCTAAAAAGTTTACGCTACAGAGCCAGAACTCACATTTAGAGAGTTTTGCGTATAAACTTTCAGTTCGCAGGGTTTCCAAGATTTTCCGTAGATGTCGGCCATGCTCCTCTTCGCTTCGAGAATAGACTAGAATATCGTCGATGAAAACGATGACAAAGTTGTCGAGGAATGGTCGGCAGACTCGATTCATCAGGTCCATGAATGCGGCAGGGGCATTCGTTAGACCGAAGGGCATTACGACGAATTCATAATGTCCATAGCGGGTTCGGAAAGCGGTTTTGGGAATATCCTCTTCCCGGACCTTGAGCTGGTGGTAGCCGGACCGCAGATCTATCTTAGAGAAGTAATTTGCTCCCTGGAGCTGGTCGAACAGATCGTCGATTCGTGGAAGTGGGTAGCGATTTTTGATAGTGAGCTTATTCAGCTCTCTATAATCGATACACATCCTAAAGGATCCGTCCTTCTTCTTAACGAAAAGGACCGGAGCTCCCCAGGGTGAGAAGCTAGGTTAGATGAATCCTTTACTCAAGAGCTCGATGAGTTGGCTTGACAGTTCTTGCATCTCCGCAGGAGCCAACCTATAGGGAGATTTGGCATTGGGCGTAGCTCCCGGTACCAGGTCAATTCGGAACTCGACTTGTCTTTTTAGGGGTATCCCCGGAAGATCTTCGGGAAAGACATCTGGGAAATCGCAAGCCGCTGGGATGTATCGAATATTGACCTCTTCCTTGGACTTATCCACTATGTGTGCCAGAAACGCCAAGTCCTTCTTTTGTAGACACTTTTGTGCGTTAATGCACGAGATAAGACGAAGGTTCGTACTGGGTTTGTCTCCGTATATGATTAGGGTTTCGTGATTAGGGAGATGAAGGCGAACGGCCTTCTCGCGACACAAAATTTCGGCATGATGGGGGCTCAACCAGTCCATGCCGATAATCACATCAAAACTCCTAATAGTTACAGGCATCAAGTTTATTTGAAAGGTATGCTGATTTAAAGTTAGGGTACATCCTACATAGATTTCCCCGGCTGATTCTGTTTTCCCATTAGCCATTTCCACCGTAAAGGTTTCATTAAGCTTTTGGGGTTGTTGTTTTAACAAGTGTTTGAATTTGTTACTCACAAAGCTTCGCTCTGCTCCGGTATCAAACAGGATGCATGCATATGAGTGGTTAAGGAGAAACGTACCGGTGACGACAGCGGGATCCTGAACCGCTTCTCCTTGCCCCATAGTCAGCACTCTTCCTGCTGCTCCTGTCGCCTGGGTGTTCGCATTGGGACAATTTCTTCTGAAATATCCAGTTTTCCCGCACCCATAACAGGTATAACTGGCTCCATCCTTGGTGTTGTTGTTGTTGTTGTTGTTGTGCATCTGGTTTTGTGGAAACTGGGTCCTACAATATTTTGCTGTATGTCCCTTCCGGTTGCATCTTGTGCACATCATCTCTCTGCATTCCCCGAGGTGATGGTAGTTACATTTGTTACACTTAGGAAGATTCCCTGTGTACTGCTTCAGAGTATTCGGCGTGGATGAGGCTGGAGCATGTGGTGCTGGGGTAGCTTGGGTTGCTGCGTGGACAGTCACTGTCTGTTGCCTCTTGGATGATTCTGAGTTCTGTTTACCTCTTCTCTTGTTACTCTTTCCTTTCTTATTCTCTTCTTCCTTCTTAACATCCGCTTCCACGATCTTAACACTCTTCTTGTTGCCATGATCATACAGTTTCTTGGCCAATCTTTTGGCGCTATCAAACGTCTCAAGGTTTGCCGTAATGACATTCCCTTGGATAGGTGCAGTCAATCCCCAGATGAACCTCTCAATCTTTTTCCCTTCTGAGGTGATCATACCCGGACACAGAAGGGATAGCTCGCTAAACCTGGATATGTATGCTTCGATGTTGGAGTTCTGAACTGTCAAGTTCCACAATTCTTGTTCCATCTTTTGTATCTCGCCTCTAGGGCAGTACTCTGCCAACATCATTTCCTTCAGTTCTTCCCAGGGCATCGCGTTTGCCACTGGAAGGGTCATGGCTTCAATGTGACCATTCCACCATGAAAGAGCTTGATCGAAAAAGGTACATGCTGCGAACTTGACCTTGCACCCATCTGGACACCCGCAAATTTCAAAGACGGATTCGATTTTCTCAATCCACCTCTTTAGGGCTATGACGCCTCCCGTTCCATTAAAGGTTCGTGGCTTGGCGTTGGTGAAGTCTTTGTAAGAGCATGTTTTGGTAGGTCCTTGATTTATTCCGTTGTTTGAACTTCCAACTCCCTGCCTGTTTCCTCCGCCATTGTTCCCCTGGTGGATTTGCGCCATGGCTGCTATGACCGCAGCAGATACAGCGGCTTGAAACGCGGTTGAGTTGACTTCCGATGGTGTCGGTGGTTGGTTATTTCTGCGGTTTGGTCTCTGAGCCATCTTGCTGTTACGGAACAGAAAGATGTTGAGTATGTATTGTTTTTAAGTCGAGAATTTCGTGAATCGATTTTTGTATCTAATTGTTCCCATATATTCACACCAAACAATAATAGTATAAAACACATAGCAGGTCGCAACATCACCATAAAACACATAGTATTTTTAACTAATAATATCCGTACTTTGATACATGAAAATTTGCTCGAAAGAGCATACATAAAGGTACAAAGTTCGACAGCATAACGACTCTATGAGTAGTGTAATCACTTAAACATGGAGTCGGTAGTACATAATATAGCGAACATAAGAGAACATAGCACTAATAGGGAAGTCTACTGGTCCGAAGTGCTCTGAGATGCGTCGGGTGGTGGGGCTGATGATGTGGATGCGCCCTGAAGACGCGCCACCTGACTTTCTGTGGCTCGTAGTCGATCCTCCCACATCGCTTGACGTACCTGAAAGTTATGGATTACTTCTTGAGTTTCTCGCTCCGCCCGGGCCACTGCGGCTCGCATCTGATTCAGTTGCTCGGCCGTGTCCTGGGCCAGGTCGCCAGTGTTCCGTAATCGTCTCACCATGACAGGAAGTGCTCGATCAGCCGATCCTCCCTCCCTCAAGTCATAGAACTGGCGAGCCATGCCAAACGGGGGTCGCTGTCCCTGTTGTCTGCTCCATCTCCAAATGTCGATACCCCAGGGAGGGGTAGGGCCGTTAGGGCCCATCCGGTGAGCTGGAACCCTCACTGGGTATGGGAGGGTTGATGACTACAGACTCAGTTTCCGAATCATCGCTGCTGTCGCCACCCGACTCTTCCTCTTCAATGTCTGCCACAGGTTCTGTAGGTCCCTCTTCGATTTCCTCTTCCGGTTCCTCTTCTTCCATGAGATCCTCTTCAGGCTCCTCGTCGGATTCCTCTAGCCATCCATTATTTCCCTGATTGGGGAATACGGATCTCCAGGGAGATGGAACCCATCCATACTGTCTGCAAGGGGGGGGGGTATATCAATAAACTATAATTAATCCTAAAATATTTTTAGTTGTTCTAAAAATTGGGTTGATGCATTCTTCTTGTTTAACAATAGGGTATGCCTTGGGTTTACTGACCATCGTGATCGTTCCAGGGCATGTGATAGTTGTATTACGAAGAAATGTAGTTGATCAGGCTACATTCATCCCTAATACAACTGTGAACAGTCCCGGCTTAACCGGGATGTCAGGTTCTCCCAATCGTTTTATTCGATTTGTTATTGTGTTCATTTTTGTAAGTCGCACAAATAAGAGTGTTTATTGGTATATTTTATTTGTTTTGTTCAGAGTTATTTAGTCCCTCTATGGGTTTATAGTTGCATATCAATGTGTGGTTAGATATGCTAGTTCACTATAAACAGAGCTCTGATACCAACCTGTCACACCCCCGAACCAGACGGCGGAAACGTCCGAGGGCTCGCGTGACTCAAATTGAAATATCATCACAATGAATATATATGAAACATAACACATGCATCACCAACCATTACATAGTACAACTGGCATTGTTTACATCAAGTACAAGGTTTACCTTACATGATTTCAAAATATAAAGAGTTTGGTGATTAGCAATTACGAAAGAACTTTCAACACACCGGATGCTTCCTTGTCTAACGATTACCTGAGAATACAAGTTATTTTGAAAACGGTCAACATATATAATGTTGGTGAGTTCATAAGTGTGTTTGATGTAAAGCAGTTTATGTCATTTGTAAAACCCAGAAAATCCGATATTTTCTGTATTAAAACTTTTCTTGAAAATGTGGTGATGATCCTGTAAGTATATGGGTGAATGATTTCAAAACGTGAATAAATGAGAAGTTTTGCATTATAGTTTTTGAAAGTACAAATGAGTAAGATTGGTTTCCCCGCAAAACCCGATGTCTTCCGATAAAAAAAATTATGATTATCTTTGCTTTATTGAATCGTTACATCGAATGAATATGATTTCCTTTGATTAATGATGTCGGATTTCTACGTGAGTCGTTATAACCATGCATGATAATGACTAGTTCGTCTGTCTTGGTATTCTAATGAACACCGAAATTTGATCTTAAGACTTTGTCACCCTAGACTGGCCGAGTCTAACTGTAGCGAACAGCTTAGGTGTGGGGGATCACCCCCGTATAGATCTATACACAAACTCTCGCTCTCCCTCCAGGAGACTTTGATTACAACTACAGACTACGACCGACACTTATTGGTGTCACCCGTTATTACTCACTCAATCCACATGAATTTGATTAACCTTGATTAATGATCTAATTTTATTTTACTTGAAGAGAAGGTAAGCCTAACAGACGAGGAGAAGAGGACTACTAGGCCCTACTGATTTCGTATGTTATTTAAGGTTGTCGAGTATACGAAAAGCGCGTTGGCCCATTTCGCATATGATTTATTTGGACCATACTAGTAATGCTAATGGGCCACTGAGGCCCAATAGCATGTAAAAACCATTGAGGGTCCCTTAAGCATGTAATTGGGTCACAGGAGGCCCAATAACATGTATTATTTATGTTGGGCCGAAAAGCCATGTTAATGAGTCACGAAGGCCCATTAAGCATGATTAGAATCTCTCAAGCCCAACCATTTGAACGTTTACTTGTTTTACATAGAATTAATGTTGTGAGTTGTTTAATCGATATGTCGTATAAATCACGAATTTGTTTTATAACGATTTATAGATTTATAAAATAGTTATTTTTCTATTTACAACCCATAAGTTATAAAGTTTTGTATATTTTGACCCAATTATTATTATTATCAACATAATTGACCAAAAACATTAGTTTGACCTATTCAGCACCTTATTTTGTAAAGTTGGCAATTTTTGCCCTTTTTATAAAAAAATGACATTTTAGGTCCTTGAACCATTTTTCTTGACATCTTTGACCCAAACACTTATTTAAATAATGTTTTAAGCCCAAAAGTAAATTTTAGAAAGTTTCAACCCTTCAGTTAAAAGATTTGCATTTTAGTCCACCTTTTTCGCAATTTTTACACTTTTTACCCAAAATCCAAAATCTTTGCATTTTCAATCCTTTTTAACAAATATGATCATTTTAAACCCCAGAAATAGATTTATTTACTTTTCTACCCACTGTTTTGAGAAATTTACCATTTCATCCCCTTAAATCCATATTTTTCGCAACTTTGGGCCTATGGGCCGAAAAGCCCAAAAATTTAGCCCAATAAGCCACAATTTCATTTTTAGTCCTTTGAAAAACATAATGTTCATATAAATTTCCATTTTAACTGTTTTGGAATTTTGAACTTTGTAAAGACCGTAAATGACAACTTTTTCCCAAACTTTTGTTTATTTGACAAAAATAGTCCAATAATGAGTTTTATGTTGTAGTGTGTTATTTTAAAGCTTGTACATTAGTTTATCTTGACATGTTAAGTGAAATATGAACTAGGTCACATATTTTTCCTTCTTGAACTATAGATCTCGAAATATCTTTCATTTTTAGCACATATATATCACAAAAACACAAGAAATCACACATATCATACAAATACACTTAGATCTTCACATTTTACTTGCATTCTACCACATAAAACATATGAAAACCGAAAATAGAGGGGTATAAACTCACCTTTGCTTAGTTGCTTCGGTTTTGAAAAAGGTGTGAAGGAGATTTTTGGTCCTAGCAAGCCTCCTAGAGTTGATTTCGAACTTAAGAAGCTCTAGGAAGCAAAATCACCAAAACTTTGCTTAAAAGAGTGATCTATCAAGAGAATGGAATGATAAAACTTGGAGGTGTAAAGACTTACAAGAATGATGATTATCTTGTGAAAACCTCTTGAAACACAAGCAAAAGTTTTGAGAATTTTGGATGAAGAATATGGATGAGTCTTGAGAGAATTTGAGAGAGTTTGTTGTGATGTGTGTGTTTTGGTGATCCTCGGTCGAGAGTAGAAGAAGAGAGGGGAGAGAGAGTGGTGAATGACTAGCTTGGATACATGTTGGGTCTTGCATGGGAGTATGAAGTGTAATAGTGAGGTGGCAACCTTAAAAGTCAACTCTTCTCCCTTTTTTTGTAGTTGGGCCGTGAGAGAGAGAAGGGAAAGAAAGGCTTGGACCTTTTGTGCTAGAGTCCATAATATGAAGCCCAAATTGATGGTTTTCAGCCCATTGGACCTTTAGGGTAGTTTACGGCCCAAATTGCATAAAAGAATGAGTTTTATGGCCCATTAGGGCTTATTGGATTTGTTATGGCCCAACAAGGCCCATTAAGGTAATTTATTTCATTTTAGGCCCATTATGGCCTAAAATGTTAAATTTTATGAAATTGGGTTGAATTAGAGCCCAATTACGAGTTCTAAGCCCAAAATAGTCACATTGGAAGTTTATTGGCCCATTAGGCCCAATAAGGAAATCCTAATCCATAATGGACTTAAACCGGGATTTCTAGGGTTTTCAACTTTACTTGATGAATCTAGGTTTGAATGTGCTTCCATAGGTTGAATTTCAAGCATAACATGAATTAGGGTTTACGAGTTTACAGTAGATAATGTTTACAAGAGTACAGAATTTCCTAGCTAGAATGCTAGTTGTGACAGAGGAATATCATCAGACCTTGGTATGTTGATAGTGGTTGTCCAAGCACATGACAGGAGACATCTCAACTGCACGACATTCAAAACATTAATGGTGGTTAAGTGTTCTTTGCGGGAGGAGGAAAGGGAAAGATTACTCAAATAGGGACCGTTACAAATGGTGTGTTGAACTTTGAAAACATCAACTTCATTCCTGAATTGAAACATAGTTTGTTGAGTGTCTCTCAAATCTGCGATAAAGACTTCTCATCTCATTTCACCAAGAAGGAGTGCTTAGTTTTAAAGCCTGGTATCGTCATACCAGAAGAATGGATCTTGGTGAGATCAGAACATCAAAACAACGCCTATATCATCGACATGAATCACAACATGCTGGAGAACGTTACTTGCCTGTTCTCAAAGACTTCTGAACATAATGCTATACTCTGGAATCGTCGCCTAGGTCACGCAAATGCAAAGAATCTAAATCGTCTTGCCAAAAATGATCTTGTTCGAGGGTTGCCTATCAAATATTTTGTCACCTTCGAGAAGTGTGTGGCCTGTGCACAGGGAAAGCATCATCGAGAACCGCACAAGCCCAAACTGGTCAACTCAATCCACACACTTCTTCAATTGCTTCACATGGATCTCTTTGGACCAATCAATGTTCTTAGCATCAATAATAGCTCGTACTGTCTGGTTATAATAGATGATTACTCACGTTTTACCTGGGTATTCTTTCTGAAGAATAAGAGTGAGACTGCAGGGCTGATCAAAAGGTTCATCATTCTGATTGAGAATCAGACCAATGAGAAGGTGAAAGGCATCCGGTGCGACAATGGGACAAAATTCAAGAATGCTGTTCTGGACCATTTGTCACAACTAGCATTTTAGCTAGGAAATTCTATTCTCATTTAATCATTCAACTATTATAAAGCATGTACTCTAAGTGAATATCACTCAATGCTCGTTCAAATACATCTCTCATGTTCAACTAAGGGTTAGAAACACTAGAAACCTCGATTCAAGTTTGCTATGGACTAGGATTTTCTTATTGGGCCTACTGGGCCAATAAGCCTTCAATTCGACTATTTTGGGCCTAGAAGCCCTAATTGGGCTCTAAATGGACCCACATCCATAAAAACCTAACATTTTGGGCCATTGGGCCTAAACGGGATTAGTTTACCTCTAATGGGCCTTGTTGGGCCATAAATGATTCCATTTACCCTAATGGACCTTAAACCACCTAATGGACTTTCATTGGGCCGTGAACCATCCTAAGGGCCCAATGGGCCAAAAAATATTATTGGGTCTATGAAAATCGATCAAACAAAATGATTTGAACCCAAAATCATTTTTCCTTCACCCCATTTGGCCCATTCTCGGCCCATGTGTAAAAAAAAAAGAGAAAAGATCTTATGGTGCCACCTCAAGATTGCATGGTGGTCTTCCATGCTAAATATCCTCCAAGTAAACACAAATCTCATGCATCAAGGCTTCCATCACATCTAACCTCTTTCCTCTCTTTCTCTTTTTTCTTCCTCTCGGCCAAACCACTCTCCTCACCACCTCAATTCTTTCAAAAATCTCTTAAGAAACTCTCTCTAGAAAACCTCCTTCCTCCTCTAAATTTTCGAAGATCTAGAGTTGTTTCAAGAGGATTCTCCCCCAAAACCATCAATCCTTGGTAAGATCTTGTAAACTTAAGTTGGTTTACTTCATTTTTAGCTAAATCACTCTTTATTAACACATGTTTTCGTGATTTTGCTTCCTAGAACTTCTTAAGTTCAAAATCCACTCAAGAAAGCTTGCTAAAGGCCGAGATCTTTCCATTTTCTTCTTCACAACCGAGATCATCAACCCATTGTGAGTTCATACCCCCTATATTCGGTTTTTACTAAGTTTTGGGGGAGAATACAAGTTGCTTTGTGTAGATCTGTGTATATGCTTGAATATGTGTGTTTTTCATGATTTATTTGGTGATTATGTGTTATTTACTTCATAAATCTAAAAATATGTTAAGAATATGAAGTTTATCACTTGGATCTACATGAAAACCTTGAGAAAAGTATGTGTTATCACATATAATACATGTAAACTTGTATATCTGAGATTTATACACTTAATATAGCAAAAACAAGTGTTGTGTACAAACATGGATAACTTAAACTCAAAAATCAGCCCTTGACAGAAACGTTTTGGTACAATATCGAACTGTTTTGACCACCTTAATGGTAATATTTTTCAAAACTGTTTTACATGCAAAAAGTTCAGGTTTATACCTTTAAAATGACTACTCTCACGTTTTCATACGATTTTTCTACAATTTTTGGCGAATTTTACAAAACTGCCTATCATATTTGAAATAATATCGGACCAGCCTGTGAAAATGAGCAATTTCACACTGGATAGAGGCCATTAAAAATTATGAGAAAAATTGTGAACAAAGTAGACAAAATTTCCAAACTTCAAGAATTTACGGATCCAAATTTCGACTCATGATGATTTTTCTACAAATTTTCCAACAACCGGGTCAGAAAAGTCAAAAACCAGAAAAATGTGTATTTTCACAAAAATCAAGCCAAAAATCATATTTTTGACAAAAAGGGTTAAAAATGTTATTTTTACCAAAAACTAGCCATAAATACAAGTTTTGAACAAAATGGGGACAAAAGTGTTATTTTTACTAAGATTGGACCTTAATTGTAAATTTTTGGCTTATTGGGCCAAGAATGTCATTTTTATAAAAAGTGGGCTTTTTATGCTATTTTGGTAAATAATTTCGCTAATTCTAGCAATAAAATAACAAACGGACTAATTTTGTCATTCGTATAATATTGGGCCTTAGTGGCCCATTAATATGCTTGATAGGTCATGAATACTATTTATTTGTTTATTGGGCCTTACTGACCTATTAACATGCGCAACGGATCTTGGATACTATTTGCGTGCTATTTGGGCTGATAGTTTCATTTTATTTACTTCTTTTTATAGTTTATTTTAGCACATTTCATATCATTTTAGTTAATCTTCATGCATATTTTTTCTTTTTATTATTTTTCTCCTTTACCGGGTGCTTTCCAGTCTTTTGAGCTTATTTGCAGGATTTTTCGAAGACTAAATGTTATTGGAGATATGGAAGGAGTGCGGGACTTTGGAGGCTTGCGGTTTGCTTGTGGACTTGAAGTGGTGCGATTGAGCTTGGTGTCAGCATAAACAAGAAATCAAGTTGGACTTAATTTTTGAGCGAGAATGATGATGAGGCAACACGGACTCGAGCTATGGAAGATTGAAGGAGCATTGGACCAATTATTGGAGGCTTTGGAATGACATAATTGGGCTCTCAAGAGTTATACATGTGGGCTGAAGTGTGAATGAGAAGATTGGGCTAGGTTGTATTTTAAATGGCCCAAGTCCCACAATCAACGAGACCCACGCGGTCCGCGTGGACCCATACATGGTCCGCGTGAATTGTGCTGACTTGATCCCGAGTTTTGACTTGTTGACTCTACTTGTGGAAAGTTGGTGGGTAGCTTTTGTGCAACTTTTTGAATCCGGAAATGAGCCTTATCTGCTGGAGTTTTGGAGCATTTTTCATTATCACCTCTTGGAGAAAACCACTCTTTTGCTCTCAAGAACATTGGAGAATAAATTGAAGAATTGAAGATTGGTGTTATTTTCTTTCCATCTTGCAACTAGAACAATGTTTGGTATCACTAAACCATATTACATTTCTTTTACTTTGGCCATGCTTGGCTAGATTTTCACTTGGTTGATTAGGGTTTAATCCCATGGATGATTGGTTGTTTTGAAGACTATTATTATCTTGTGTTTGAAATTTATGGAAATGTTTTCTAGTTAAACATCTTGTTGTGTTTATTTATCTTTGATCATGAGCTTAGATGAATGAATGCTTATTTTTGTTGCCTAATTTCTTGGTTAAGTAATGGACCCTCAAATTAGTAAGCAACAAATGGTCTATATGTTTGTTTTCATTTCATTTAGACCATGGAAATGTTTCCTCCATAATGATAATGTAAGCATTTGATTATCTTTTGGACTTGGTAACTCTTAGAACTTAAAGCTAATTGATTTTCACAAAATTATATGCTTCATTAATTTTGTGACTTTAATTAAGGAAATGTGTTAAGAGCTCCTCTAGCCATTTTAATAATAATGAAGGGTTGAGGTAATTTGTGCTTATGGATTGCTATAGCCAAGTTAAATTAATTCACAAGTGTTGTTCTATTTAGTCTAATGATAAGTCAACCATGTCATCCATGTGGTGTACCCAAAATCAACCAATTTCACTTCATTGAATTTAATCAAATCTTTTACTTATTTACTTGTCATATTTACATTCTATTTATTTTTAATTTTGTCAAACAATCAAAAAGAACTAAACCCCCCCATTTTACTTTTACTTTTGTTTTACAAGCACTTGAACAAGTGATTTACATAGAGATTTAAATTGAGCCAATCTCCGTGGATACGATCCCTTTACCACTATATACTATTTTAGTGTGTAATATTTAGGGTATATATTTTGTTCGCCTCGACAACCACCATGGGCCTATAAATACCTTACATGTGAAACAGGCCGTAGTTGTCCTTCTACATATATTTTGGGCCCATGTTATATAATCTCATTTCTTTCGGGCCTGAAAATGACTTACGTGTTCAGTGAGACTCAGTGGTCCGCAGACATGGTTCATTGGGCCAGGAGTGAGTTTATATGTTTCTCTTCGCGTAAAATTCGATTAAGGATCTAGTGAGACTTGTCGGTTGACACATATTGAGTGTACGATCGTAGCCTGTAGTTATAATCAGAGTCTCTTGGAGGGAGAGCGGGGTTTTGTGTATAAATCTATACGGGGATGACACCCTACACCTGAGCTGTTCGCTACAGTTAGACTACATCAGTCTAGGGTGACTATAACCTTATTTTATTTTTCTGTCGGCGTTCACATACGCCAAGACAAGCGAAATTGTCATTATTTAGTATGATTATGATGGCTCACTTAGAGGAACTAACGTTATGATGTTTGCGGAAGACCATTCTCTTTTCTTTTGGATTACTTGGAAACTTACTCACACTGGTACTCAACCTCGGGGTTGGTACGATAGCTTTCTCTTTTCTTCTTTTACAGGCAACATCGGATTGTTTGGGGGCATTCTATTTACATTTCTCTTTTGGCATTCTATTAATCAATAACCCACATGCATTAATACAAGATCGGACACAAACATACAAAACTATTTTAAGAAAATACAGGATTTTCTTGTGATTACAAAGTTATACAAATCATTTTCTCAAACATGCTTATGAACTCACCAACATTTTTATGTTGACCTTTTCAAATTAACTTGTATTCTCAGGAAACCGTTGAAGCAAGTTGGGACGAACAAACTAATGGATGTTTTGTTATATTTCTATTTCATCAGACTTTGATTATTTTGGCATGTAATATTCAAATACAATACTCGATGTAAACAATGAATGTTGTTATATTACATGTGTGATGATGATGATGTTATGTTTCAATTATATACTCTGTGATCTGTGATGATACTACAACAGTGGAGTCACGCTCAAGCCCCCCGGACGTTTCCGCCGTCTGGTTCGGGGGTGTGACACCATTTCTGTGCTGAAAAGGGGGTGCAACGTCAATACAGTGCTACTCGCACACCACAGCAAAACGGTGTTGCTGAAAGAAGGAATAAAACCCTAATTGACGCTGCTAGAACAATGCTTTATGACTCAAAATTACCGGTGTTCTTCTGGCTGAGGCTATTGTAACACCCATAAAAATCATGCCAATTTAAAACTTTTTAAATCATTCAAAGACCAATAATTATTACAAATTTGTTTTCAAAATGGTTTCATGTCAGAGTATCCCAAAATCAAATCATAAAAATATAAGGAGGTGCACGATCATGCCTTCGCTTTCCCCCGATCATCAGAAGTACCTGAAACAAAATCAACAATTGTAAGCCCGAAGCTTAGTGAGTTCCCCCAAAATACCAACGCTATACAAACCATAAATATATCATATAAACAACATGCATAATGAGCCATCATCCTGACTGGACCGCCTCGCAGGGCTATCAGTTTATCTGGACCGCTCTCTAAGCCATCGACACGTCTGGACCGCCTCTCAGGGCCGTCAGCCTATCCGGACCGTTCGTCGGGCCTTCGGCCTGACTAGTACGCCCTAACCGGGTCTGCAGTCTATCCGATCCGCCCTGGGTAGGTTGGCGCAAGCACAAAGCATGACCGCCTCAGCCCAACCCCCAATCAAACAATCATGTGCACATAAATATCATACGCTAGCTAGCATGTACAGATAGTCATACAGATCTAACATATCACTAACATAGTATCATCCTATAACCAGGATACCGACCTAACCGGTCACTAACATAGCATCATCCTATATACCAGGATACCAACCTAACAGGTCATTAAGCATATCATCATGCAATAACCAGGATAACAATCCAAAAGTAGGGCCGACATTAGTGCCTTCGACCCTGTTAGTATAGTGTGGACAACTCACCTCACAAGTAGCATGGGATGATAATGTCAAACTCCCCAAATACAGCTCCAAACTCAATCACCTACATCCACCAATCATTCACTTCCATAAATTTCCAAATTACTAAAATACCCCTAGAAGTCAATCTGGTCAAACCTTGGTCAAAGTCAATGGTCAAGGTCAACAGTACATGTTGACCTAACTCGTCGAGTGTAGCTCACTGACTCGTCAAGTTCCTTCAGAACTCAAGAAATTGTGAAAACCCTAGTCGACTCGCCGAGTTTCCAGACAACTCGTCGAGTCCATGTAGTGTCCAGAATGTTTGGAAAACCCTAACCAACTCGTCGAGTTACCTCTCGAACTCGCCGAGTTCATGCAGAATCCGGAAGGCGGGAAACCCTCATTCAACTCGTCGATTTGACTATGCAACTCGTCGAGTTTCCTTCAGTCTATTTCTCATTCAAATGCTTTTAATTGAAACCAAAGCTCCAAACTGTAGATCTAGGCTCCTAAGGTGTTGTTATCACGTAAAGTTTCTAACTTTACATGCATGCAAGGCTCCATGAAGCTAAAACACTCATAACTAGCCTTAGAAGAAGGTTTTGGACATGAAGGAGGGCCAAAGCTTCATAAAGCTTGAGGCTTTATGTCCACAAGGGCCTAGAGGAGTCCAGATCTGAAACCATGCCATTGTGACAAGCTCAAAACCGAAAGTGACTCCATTTTGCACCAAAATGCCCATATTTCAACATAAGAAGAGATCTAAGAAATGGAAGGCCAATGTAAAGACTTTTTACCTTCAAATGAAAGCCAAGACGATGTAGATGCTGGATCTACAAGCTTTTTCCCGTTCCAAGCTTCTTCAACAAATGCATCAAAAACACACTTTTAGCCTCTCACACACTCAAGAATAGGGTTTAGATCGATTAGGGTTGCTTCTGGTCGTCAAAAGGTGGTAAGGAGGCTGGAGGAAAGGACTTAAGGTCCTTTAAATAGGGTGCAAAACCTAAAATTTAGAGTTTTCATGCACAACCTCTACTCGTCGAGTTGGGGTCCTCCAACTCGTCGAGTAGAAGCCATAAACCACGCGGGATGACTAGATTCGACACACCGAGTTGGGGCCTCCAACTCGTCGAGTTCCCTTAATAAAATGAATACAAAGCTTTTAAAAATTATACCTGGGAGTCGGGATGTTACAATTCTCCCCCACTTGAACTAGACTTCGTCCTCGAAGTCTGCTATGGTGAACAACTCCGGATAATGCTCCCGCATCTCTGCCTCCGGCTCCCAAGTCCACTCGGATCCCCTCCGATGCTCCCATTGTACCTTTACCAAAGGTACTTTCTTGTTCCGTAGAACCTTCACTTTCCTCTCCAGAATGGCCACTGGCCTCTCCACGTAATTCAGGTGCTCGCCGACCTGTATATCATCCAATGACACCACTGCCTCCCCATCTAATATGCACTTTCGCAACTGTGACACATGGAAAGTGATGTGGATCTGACTAAGCTTCTCCGGGAGATCTAGTCTATACGCCACTTTTCCAACCCTTGCAGTAATCCTGAATGGACCAATGTATCGAGGACCCAATTTTCCCTTATTCATGAAGCCAATCACACCCTTCCAGGGCGAGACCTTCAGTAATACCATGTCACCCACCTGGAACTCCAGCTCAGATCGGCGTCTGTCGGCGTAACTGTTCTGCCGACTCTAAGCGGTCTGCAACCGCTGTCTGATCTGCTGAATCCTCTCGGTAGTCTGTAGAGCTACCTTTGTCTGTCCCATTACCCTGTGACCGATCTCACCCCAACAGACTGGGGTGCGACATCTCCGTCCATACAACAGCTCATATGGTGGAGCACCAATACTGGAATGAAAGCTGTTGCTGTAGGAGAACTCTGCAAGAGGTAGGTAGGAGTCTCATCTCCCACCGAAGTTAATAACGTAGGCTCTCAGCATATCCTCGAGAGTATGTATGGTCCGCTCACTCTGGCCGTCTGTCTGCGGATGATAGGCTGTACTGAAGTGCAACTGCGTGCCCAGTTCCTCGTGGAACTTCTTCCAAAAACGGGAGGTGAATCGAACATCACAGTCTGAGACAATAGAGACCGATACCCCATGGTGAGCAACAATCTCGCGGATATACAAGTCGGCCAACCTCTCGGCCGATGAACTCTCCCGTATCGCTAAGCGCTCTTGGTCAATCGATCCACGATGACCCAAATAGCGTCGAAGTCCCTAGCGATTCTCGGTAGCCTGGTGATGAAATACATCGTGATCTGCTCCTATTTCCACATGGGAATCTCCAGAGGCTGCAGCTGGCCATGCGGCCTCTGATGCTCAGCCTTGACCATCCGACAGATCAAGCACCTATCAACGTACCATGTGATCTCCCTCTTCATGCATGGCCACCAGTAACGCAGTTGCAAATCCCGGTACATCTTGGTGGCCCCGGGTGAATAGAGAAGCGAGACTTATGAGCCTCCTCCATAACAATCTGTCTGACCCCACCAGATATCGGAACCCAGACCCGACCATAACTGGTCAACAATCCCCGGCTATTCTGCATAAACCGGGTGTTCTCACCCCTGATCCTCTCAAGCTTCCAATTCTCCTGTCGCATACCCTCAACATGAGCTTCCCTAATCAAGTTCACGAGTGGAGAATCCACAAATATCCTCATACATGCAGCTGGAGCAGAAGATCCAACTGACTTGCGGCTCATGGTGTCCGCAACCATATTCGCTTTACCAGGATGGTAAAGGATCTCGCAGTCATAATCCTTGACTATGTCAAGCCACCTGCGCTGTCTCATGTTCAGGTTCGGCTGATCCATGATGTGTCTTAGACTCTTGATGTCAGTGTAAATGGTACAACGGACCCCGTAGAGATAATGTCTCCAAATCTTGCGAGCGAATACCACCGCTCCTAACTCCAAATCGTGCGAGGGGTATCTCGTCTCATGCGGCTTCAACTGCATGAGGACCGCTCCCATTCCCGTGATGGATGCATCACAGAACACTACAAAATCCTCAACTCCCTCCGGGAGAGTCAAGACTGGAGCCTTGCAAAGCCGCTGTCTGAGGGTCTCAAATGCCCTCTGCGGCTCAGGGCCCCACCGGAAATCCACCCCCTTCCTCGTCAGACGAGTGAAGGGTACTACAATCTTGGAGAAATCTTATATGAATCTCCGGTAGTACCCAGCCAATCCCAAGAAGCTCCTGATGTCCAAGGGAGATTTCGGAACCTCCCACTGCATAACCGCCTCGATCTTGGCGGATCAACCAAAATCCCCTCTTGGTTAACGAGATATCCAAGGAACTGAACCTCTCGTAGCCAAAACTCGCACTTCGAAAACTTGGCATAAAGCCGTTCTCGCCTCAAGACTCCCAATAGCTCCCGAAGATGCTCCTCGTGCTGCTCCCTGGTCTTGGAGTACACCAAGATATCATCTATGAACACAATGACCGAGCGATCGAGCATCGGTCTGCAGAACCGATTCATCAGGTCCACAAATACTGCCGGCACGTTGGTGAGCCCAAACGGCATGACCACGAACTCGTAATGTCCATAACGAGTCCGAAACGCGGTCTTCTCCACGTCCTCCTTCCTCACCCTGACCTGATGGTACCCGGACCTCAGGTCTATCTTAGAGAACCAAGATGCTCCCTGCAACTGATCGAAAAGATCATCTATCCTCGGGAGTGGATAACGGTTCTTCACCGTCAACTTGTTCAACTCCCGATAGTCAATGCACATCCGGTGTGAACCGTCCTTCTTCTTGACGAAGAGAATCGGCGCTCCCCACGGAGAACTGCTCAGACGAATGAACTGTTTGCCCACAGTTCCTGCAGCTGTGATGACAACTCCTGCATCTCTGGTGGTGCCAATCGGTACGACGCCTTGGCGATAGGGCCCATACCTGGCACAAGGTCAATCCTGAACTCGGCCTGCCTCTCCGGAGGCACTCCGGGTAACTCCTCCGGAAACACGTCAACGAACTCCCTGACTACTGGAACCTCTGAAACCGAGGTCTGATCCCTGACCCGCGTATCCACCACATACGCTAGATAATCCGCACACCCGTGCTGAATATACTGTCGAGCCCTGACGGCTGAGTAGAACCCTGAACCCAACATGGTGTCCTCTCCGAAGATAACCAATTCTCCCCCACGGTGATAATCTTCTTGCATGCGAGAAGAGTGTTTTATAGAGAAATGCTCTAAAGCCCTTAGATTCACCTCTCATTGTGTCTGCTGTCTGTATTCTTGGCGTGACGTTTTGCAAAAGATGTTCTAAGGAGGTGTTTGGATAGAGAAAAAAGAGGGTGCTTATTGCTTATTGCTTATTCCCACCACAATAAGCTAAGTTTAATTGTTTTGATAGGAATCCTTAAAAATCAGCTTATTGTGGTAGGGATAAGCTAAATAAGCTGATTTTAATAAGCATCTCCCCCTTGCTTATTGCTTATTGCTTATTCCCACCGCAAATAAGCTAATAAGCAATAAGCTAATAAACTGTACTCTAATTTATCCAAACACCCCCTAAGTATGTGCTCGTTTGATCGTCAGGAAAATAAAGAAACACAGGTGTCTTTGTAACTGGCGACAATGTTTTACTTGTTTTTGTTTTTAACCTGATAAGGAGCATTTAATGAAGTATTAGTAAAGTTTTATTGTCAAATAAGTCCCAAAAAGATATCGGAGTAAATTAGAAACAAGATACTATAAAATAGTGGGAGTTTTATGACATTAGCCCCAAAATTAAAAGGAGATCAACGCAGGATACAAGGCCCTAAAAACCCAAATGATAATAGTTGTGATTTTAGCCCATTCCGCGTGTCTCTCGTTTGGAATTGGGCGCCAAGTGCCAAGGGTATATTGGTAACAACAAATTGCAACGGATACATTGGAAACTTAGTAGCCGTTAAGCATCGCCGCAGCAAACTACCGAAAAACGCCATCACCAACCCTAGTTTTTCGTTTATATATAAACCCCTAAATTCTCTCTTAGCTTAATCACACAAGCATTAATCGATCTCTCTTCCCCCTCCTCTCTTTCTTGCAATCGCCTTCGTCATCTGTGCACGATCTGACAACGCTCTCTAATTTTTCTCAATTGTTCTTTGATTTTTTAATTGCTATTTCTCTTGATTGCTTTCTTTACCTAACCTCTTTTTTGCAGGATTTTCTGATTTCTCTATCTTTGTTTATATATATATATATATATATATATATATATATATATATATATATATATATATATATATATATATATATATATATATATATATCTTTGTTGTTACTAAAGTTATGGATGCAGGATCTGTAAGTTCTTCAGCTACCAAGTCACAATCACGATGCCCCCTTCAGGAGCAATTCCTTCAAAGAAAAAATTCTCGTGAAAATGTAATTGCTTCCCTATTCTTTGATGACTTTTGTTGATTATATTCATATAGCTCATTTACATCTTTGATGAATCTTGTTGCTTGAATCAAGTTTTTTGAATTAGGTTTTTTTTTGTTTTATTGTGTGTAGTTGGATAGATTCATACCAAATAGATCAGCGATGGATTTTGATTATGCTCATTACATGCTAACCGAAGCGAAAAAAGGTAAGGAAAATCCAATGGCCAGCTCACCTTCTAGGGAAGCGTACAGGAAGCATTTGGCGGAGAGCTTTAACATGAACAGAACAAGAATTCTAGCCTTCAAGAACAAGCCTCCAACCCCAATGGACGCAATTCCTTCTGACTGCTCTACTTCCGTTCAACAGTCAAAACCTGCAAAAGCCCGTAGATACATTCCCCAGGTCAGTTTTCCTTCCTCTGCAAGATCCATTCGTGTTTTAGAAATCTGATCTCTGCTTCAGGAATTAAATCTTATGGTTTTTTTATTTTTTGGTGTGTAGACTTCCGAAAGGACATTGGATGCTCCTGATCTTGTGGATGATTACTACTTGAATTTGTTGGATTGGGGAAGCAGCAATGTCTTGGCGATAGCTCTAGGGAGCACAGTGTATCTATGGGATGCTACTGATGGTAATACCTCAGAGCTCGTTACTGTAGAAGATGAGGCTGGACCTGTCACAAGTGTCAAATGGGCACCCGATGGACGCCACATCTCTGTGGGCTTAAACAATTCCGATGTCCAGCTCTGGGATTCTACATCAAACAGACTGGTAAATAAAATACTCTCAAGTAGTTTATGATTTACATGGAATGTTTTTCTAAATGTTTGTATTTAAATAAAATGTACAGCTGAGAACACTGAAAGGGTGCCACCAATCTCGAGTTGGAGCTCTGGATTGGAACAATCATATCTTGACAACAGGAGGAATGGATGGGCAGATTGTGAACAACGATGTTAGAATCAGATCACATATCGTGGATACTTACAGCGGCCACCACCAAGAAGTCTGCGGGCTGAAATGGTCTGCTTCAGGGCAGCAGTTAGCCAGTGGTGGAAACGACAACCTTCTTCACATATGGGACAGATCAACGGCTTCCAGTAATTCTCCAACTCAATGGCTTCATAGACTCGAGGATCACACAGCTGCAGTGAAAGCTCTTGCATGGTGCCCATTCCAGGGTAACCTTCTTGCTTCAGGAGGCGGAGGTGGTGACAAGTGTATAAAGTTTTGGAACACGCACACCGGCGCTTGCTTGAACTCGGTGGACACAGGGTCGCAGGTGTGTGCTCTTTTGTGGAACAAAAATGAACGTGAGCTGTTGAGCTCTCATGGGTTTACACAGAACCAGTTGACTCTTTGGAAGTACCCGTCGATGGTTAAGATGGCGGAGCTTACAGGACATACGTCTAGAGTTCTTTTCATGGCACAGGTATACATACATACATTTTGTTGTCAAAAAAAAAAAAAAAGAAGAAGTTAAGTAGTTTGTTTTCTAACAAGATGATGACATGTTTGCAGAGCCCGGATGGATGTACAGTTGCATCTGCTGCAGGAGATGAGACGTTGAGATTTTGGAATGTTTTTGGGAGCCCAGAAGTGGCTGCAAAAGCTGCCCCCAAGGCTGCCCCTGAGCCGTTTGCTCACTTGAACCGCATTCGTTGATAAATACATACATTATACATATTTATCACGTAATGGCCATGGATTGAATGAAGAACAGCCTGATCAGAATGGATGCAACATGGATTGAATGAAGAATAGCCTGATCAGAATGGATGCATCTCGTTGAAGGACTTTTAAAGATATGGATCAGGCTTGGATTGAATGAAGAACAAACAGCCGGAATCAAAATGGCTAAGTTACATCATGATGATGAGATGTGGCATTAGTTTGGTAAAGAAAAGGGAAACCCACGCCAAGTTGATTTTCTGGATATATATTTCCAGCCATCAATAAAATGATGCAGCAAGGAGGACTTTGACTTTAGAGCTTTTGGAGAAGATATGAAACTCATTCAAGGACTTTGACTTTCGAGCTTTTGAAGAAGATATGAAACTCATTCAAGGATTTTGATTGATAACTCATTTATGGATATAATAAATTTTGATGATGTTTTTGACCTCAAATAACTTGTTTCTCACCATCTGTGTAAAAATGTGATGAAATTATCATTCTATACTTGTACAAGAAAACATTTTCAGATTTTAATTTAGCAAACTTGTAATTCATGTAGCAATCTAACCAACAAAGAAACTGTAACTTGTTTCTTCCATTTCAATGACAATTTTGTGCAACAACTTCAAGTTGAGTGGTAAAGGAGAAAACAGGCTCACAATCAACCCTTGCATAATAAATTTACTTTTCAATTCTATTTTTAATTTTTGTGTCTAGTTTGTGTCTATTTGCTTGAGGGCAAGCAAAGCCTGAGGGTAAAAACATTCTCTTCTACTTGTTAATTTGATCTTTATGATGATAAAAAACAGAGAAGAACTGATAGGAATCGATTGTTTTTTTTTTTTTTTTTTTTTTTTTTTTTTTTTTTTTTATTTGTATATTGTTATGAGGAAGAGAAACCACAATAAATTACAATGATCTATGGAAGAAAGAAATACTATTCTTGGTGAATGGAAAGCAGATATACGTTCTCCTAATTGGTCCACCAATCTTGCTGATCTCATTGAGCCTGCCTTCCTTTTAACACTCCCCCTCAAGTTGAAAATGGGATTTCCAAAATTCAACTTGCCCAGACATTCGTTTAGATTTTTTTCATTAACAGCTTTTGTCAAGATATCAGCGAGTTGGTCCTCTGATCGAACAAACGGGAGTGTGATGATCTTTGCTTCCAACTTCTCCTTGATGAAGTGTCAGTTCTACTTCTATGTGCTTCGTTCGATCATGTTGAACTGGATTCTCTGAAATTTGGATGGCTGCCTTGTTGTCACTCATAATTTTGCTAGTTTCTTGTGGTGGATACCCTATTTCTGTTAGAAGCTTCCGTACGCATAAAACTTCGGTTAATCCCCTTGCAATTCCTCGAAATTCTGCTTCCGCACTTGAAAGAGCCACCACCTTCTGTTTCTTACTTCTCCATGTAACAAGATTCCCACCAACTACCCTGAGGTGGATCTTCGGTCACCTTTATCGCCAGCCCAATCTACATCGGTATAGAGAAGCGTTTCAAGATGACCATTTGACTGAAACAAGACTCCATGTCTGGCTGTTCCCTTGAGATATCTTATAATTCTTAAGACTGCTTCCATGTGAGCCTTCTGGGGTTGATGCATAAACTGACTTACAACTCCCACCGCATATGCTATGTCAGGCCGGGTGTGTGAGATGTATATCAGTTTTCCTACCATTCGTTGGTATCTTTCTTTCTCAGTCGGCTCTGCTTTCTCCTCCATATAGAGCTTCTGATTCACAATCATCGAAGTGTCAGCTGGTTTACAATCAATCATACCAGTTTCTGCAAGTAAGTCCAAGACATACTTATTTTGACACATGAAGATCCCCTGTTTTGATCTCAGGACTTCAATCCCAAGGAAGTATTTGAGTTCCCCAAGATCTTTCATTTCAAATTCTTTGAACAATCTCTTCCTGAGTTTGGTTATTTCTTCTTTGTCATCTCCTGTGATAATCATATCATCCACGTAGATTATTAAACATGTTATGAGTCTGCCTCTCCGTTTAAGAAACAACGTATGGTCCGAGTTACTTTGCTTAAATCCATACTTTTTCATGGCTAAGGTGAACTTCCCGAACCATGCTCTCGGGGACTGTTTTAATCCATAAATGGATTTCTTTAGAAGGCACACCTCTCTCTTTCTAAACTTGTCTGTAAATCCATGTGGTGCTTCCATATAAACTTCCTCTTTTAGCTCTCCGTGTAGGAAAGCATTCTTCACATCAAACTGGTGTAGGGGCCATCCTTTATTTGCTGCTACAGAAAAAAGAACCCTTATTGTATTGATCTTTGCAACTGGAGAGAAGGTTTCAGAGTAGTCAATACCGTAAGTTTGTGTATAGCCTTTAGCTACCAACCTCGCCTTGTATCTTTCAACTGTACCATCGGGTTTGTATTTAATTGTAAACACCCACCGACACCCGACAAGTTTCTTTCCTGGCGGTAAGACACGATTTTCCCAGGTGTTATTTTTTGTAAGAGCTTTCATTTCTTCTTCCATTGCATCTCTCCATTGTTTTGATTTTAAGGCTTGTTCTGTGGTAGCTGGTATTTCATTTGAATACAGAGTCGAAACAAAGGCCTTGGCTCCTTTGGATAGATTTCCTTTGGCTAAGTTAGCCACTAGGTATCTTCGCCCTCTAGACTCTTTTTCTAGTGAATATCTTTTTGGTGGAACTCCCTGATTTGATCTTGGTGGCAGCACATACCCTTCTGCTGGTGTCTCAACGGTCTCTTGTTCCTCCACATGTTCTTGTTCCTCCATATGTTCTTGTTCCTCTGCATGTTCAACTGATGTATTTTCTTGTTCCTGTCCATTCTCACTTTGTCCTGATGTGTTAAGAGTCTCAGAAATATCAGGGTGACTAGGGTGAGTGTTACTTACCTCGGGTATCAGGTCAGGGGCAGTTGCTTGGGTGGCACTGACGTTAGTTGGTTGTGTGGGAAGAGGAGTCTCATTTTGTAGACTATGGCTTCTTCCTTCTTCAGATGTAGCATATCTCAACCAATTCAGTGTGTCAACACATTCTGTCTCCCCCTGACCACTGTGTTGGGAGACATAATAATACTCAGTTTCAAGAAAATCACAGTTCATTGTAGTGAACATGTGTCGGGTTTTTGGATTATAACACCGGTACCCCTTTTGAGTTATTCCGTACCCAACAAAGACACATCTCTCAGCACAGGGGTCAAATTTAGATCTGTTGGCTTTAGGTATATGGACGAATACAGTGCACCCAAATATTCGTGGTTTAAAGGTAAGAACAGAAGGGAGTTTAGTGTATTCAGTGAGGGTTTGAAGAGGGGTTTTAGATTTTAGGATTTGGGTGGGAAGCCGGTTGACAAGGTATGCGGCAGTAACAAGGGCTTCTGGCCAAAAAAACTTTGGAGCTTGTGATTCTATGAGAAGGGCTCGAGTTATTTCTAACAGGATGCGGTTCTTTCGTTCCGCGGCACCATTTTGTTCTAGAGTATGAGGGCATGTGGTTTGATGATTTATACCCTTGGTTTGGAAAAAAGATTTCATTTCGGAGCTGACAAATTCTCCTCCGTTGTCAGATCTAAAAATCTGAATGTTTTTCTGAAATTGAGTTTGAATCATGTTGTAAAAAATACTAAATTTGTCAAGAACTTCAGATTTATTTTTTAATAAATAAACCCAAGTCATGCGGGTGCAATCATCAACAAATATAACAAAAAAACGAAAGTTTTGTCCCCCAATGATTGGAGCGGGGCCCCACACATCCGAGTGAATCAATGAGAATGGTAGGTCAACTCTCGTGTTATTCGGTTTAAAAGATTTTCGATGACTTTTAGCTAATACACAAGTTTCACAATGTGACTTGCAATTAGAAGAAAACAATTTCGGAAATAAAATATGTAAGTAACTGGTGGATGGATGTCCCAGTCTTCTATGCCATAGCCAAGCTTCCCGTTCCTTTGTTCCATGAGATAACATTACCACACCATTTTGAGATACCTCATCCACATAATACAACCCTTTCCTTTCAGTGCCACGCCCAATTATCGCTCCCGTCCTGATATCCTGTAAAATGCAAAAAGTAGGTTGCATAAGGACCGAGCAATTCAACTCTTTTGTTACATGACTGATTGATAGGAGTTTATGAGATAGAGCGGGAACATAGAAACAATTAGAGAGCTTAAGTGTTGGTGAGATTTCGATCGTTCCCCCATTTTTTACATTCATTTTTTCTCCATTTGCGGTTTGAATGTATGATTTTGTTGGTTTAGTTGACATAGCAAAATCAGATAAGTCGTAAGTCATGGTGTCGGTGGCTCCACAATCAAATATCCATGACGGTTCATGTTTTATTTTATAATTTTGAGCCACAATTGCACAACCATTAACATCAAGGTTCTTTTTGTAATTTTCAAAACTCTTTTGGATAAGATAAGAAAAAGAACCATTAGAGTGTAATTGATTTATTGGGGTTTTCAAGATACCCCCTTTCTTACCCCCTGTACCTGTCTCCATCGAGAAACTTTCATCTTCTTCATTGATTCCCGTCGCTGCAACCCCCCCAAATCCGGTGGTGGTTTTCCGATCGATATTCTTATCGGTGGTCGGAGCTCTTCCTTTTTCTGGTCCGAGACCCTTGGTACTCTTCTTGTGGCCATCGGCCCACCACTCGGGATAACCAACGAGCCAAAAGCACTGCTCTTTGGTGTGTCTTGACATGCCACAGTGATCACACTTCAAGTTTGTTTTATCTTCTTTGATCATCGATCCATTCTTCTTTCCTTCCGATCGGCGATACCCCTTCGTGGCAAGCCCCATTCCCTCGGTTTCAGTAGCGACCAGACCTGCTGCTATGCCCTGTGTGTGGTTAGTTGTTCCAAGAATATTCTGGTGAGCGGCTTCCTTACGGACGATAGCATAAGCTGCCTCCGCCGAAGGCAATGGTTCCAATCGAAGGATCTCCCTTTTGATTGATTCGTATTTTTGATTGAGGGCATTTAAGAATTGAAAAAGTTTTTGCTCTGACCTGATTCTTGCGTAAGTCTTGATATCATCTGGACATTTCATGGGGTTAGGATCGATCCTGTCGATTTCTCCCCAGACACCTTGGAGTGTAATCCAAAATTCTTCAAGGGTGCTGTCATTTTGCTTGATGTCATTAGCCCATGGAGGTTGAAGGTATGAAGTTTGTCTCTGCCACTACTGTATGTGACCACTAAAGCATCCCATAACATTTTTGCAGTGGGGTACTCTGTTAGGTTACCTGCAATAGTAGGTTCAATATTTTGGATGAGCCATGAGAACAGAATTAGATCTTCTTGTTCCCATTGCTCGTAAGATTCTTTGTCTTGGCTTGGAGGATCAGAGGTCAAGTGAGATAACATGGCCTTAGATTTTCCGCCTATGGCAACTCGAATCATCCGAGTCCATAAAGCATAGTTTTGGCTATTGAGTTTGAGGTTTATTTGGAGATTATCGGATAGCTTTGGGTTCTGAGATTGGGGATTGATGCCATTCTTTAACAGATTGGCAAGCTGTATTGATAAACTGGGTTCTAAGTTGCCGTCTCCGGACATGGCGACTTAGTTGGGATCGAGATTTGAGCAGGCTATGGGGTAGATGATGAGCAAACCTGCTCTGATACCATGATAAAAAACAGAGAAGAATTGATAGGAAGCGATTGTTTTTGTTTTTTTTGTATATAACAACGAGGAAGAGAAACCACAATTTATACTAAATTACAATGATCTAAATATGGAAGAAATACTATTGCTTGCTGTCAATTCTTGGTGAATGGAAAGCAGATATACGTTCTCCTAATTGCAAGGGATATGATGTGATTGGTCACCAATCTTGCTGATCTCATTGAGCCTTCCTTTTAGCATATGACTTGTATCTTTTTGATGATAAACTGTTGGATTATTGGTTATATAAATTTAAAACATAGATATTTTTAGTATAAAAATCTCGCATCAAACTTTCTCAACTCCATTTTGCTAAACAACAAATATCCAATTTAAAGTAACTCTAATATGAGATGAAAATACATTGCAATTTGATTCCCACGACGTTGAAGGAAGATTCACTACGACGTGACACAAGTTGAGTCACCGAGACACGTGACGGGAGAATGGACAAATGGCAAACGATAAATATAATAAGCATCTCATGTCATTTGAGGGAGTTTTGGCACGCGGGATTGGAGAAGCTGCCAGGGAGTCGTTTGTGGGAGATTTGTAACATCCGATTTCCAGCCAAATGCATGTTTTTGGGAAAAATCATGTGTCCGTGACAAGCCACTATGGAACGTGTTTATTTGATGAGTACCACAATATGGCAACTGTTCTGGCCAAATCCCATGATTTTAGGGTTTCTCTCGTATTTAAGCATCTTATCCCAAGGATTAGGGTATCCTCCTCAACCTCCATCACTCTCAAACTATCACACCCCCGAACCAGGACGGCGGAAACGTCCAGGGGCGGATGACATCATGTATAGTATCATAACAATTGGATATGAATGAAACATAGCAACCAAACATCATACATTACAAATTATACTTGTTTATCAACATCCATTGTCTTACAAATTATACTTGTTTATCAATTACACAAAAATAACATAAAGTATGGTTGCTCAAAAGGTAGTAAAATAATCCCGATCCAAGGCTCGAGTACCTGTTCATTGAGTCCCTGAGAATACAAGTCGTTTTGAAAAGCGTACATAGAATGTTGGTGAGTTCATAAGCATGTTTGTAGGAAAAACTTTGTAATGTCTTTTCTTATAATAAGTATAAAAACTTCAGAAAATCCAATATTTTTTTATAAAAAGTAGTTTGTGAGTTTTGTTCCAAACCGTGTATAATTGCATGCACGTCCTTTATTATCCTTTGTTTGTATTTGAAAAGGGTGTATCCCCAGAAAATCCTATATTTTCTGTATATAAAAGTGTTGTGGTCTTAAAGCCCTAAGACCCGAGTGGTGAAATCAGTTTTTAAAGTATACGAAGCATAGCTTGGTGTTTGGTGAAAACTAGTTGAGTGTAAATTCTTCGTAAAATCAAATAGTGTGGTTATTCTCTATGTGTCTTTTCCTTGTAGAGTAATAATGAATAAATCCAGAAAATCCAATATTTTCTTAATAGAGAACTGTAGTCTTAAGCCCTAAGACCATGATGAAAATGAATAGCACGTAGACATTAATTAGTATATACTTTCATTTCTTTTAATAAAACTAACGAAGTAAAGCCTCCCGTAAACCAAAATGGTGTTGTTATTCCCTATGTGAGTCGCTATAACCATACTAATATGACGGAGTGCCTGTCTTGACGTTCTTCAGGCGTCGGTTTCGAAGAAGATATTTGACACCCTAGACTGGCCTAGTCTAGCTGTAGCGAACAGCTCAGGTGTAGGATGTCAACCCCATATAGATCTATACACAAACTCCCGTTCTCCCTCCAGGAGACTCTGGTTATAACTAAGAGGACTTACCACATACACTAGGTAGGTACGACTAAAGGAGAGCCTCACAAGAGCCTTAACAGATTTACGTAAACTATGACTTCTCTTTCTTGTAAAACGACTTGAGTATATCTAGTGTAATTGAAAGCATTCATATGATCAAGTGTATACGCACATGCAAGTTATCATGTCTAGGTGTTTTCAAAAGGTTACAACCTTTAAAACTTACATCTAAACACAAGTATAAGCACTTTTAGTAAGTTAAAACAATTTTCTGGTTTTTGGATTTTCTGTCCCTGTTCTTAGAAAAATTATAGAAAAATCATCATAAGTTGAAATTTGGATCCGTAAACTCTGGGAGTTTGGAAATTGAGTCTACTTTGTTCACAATTTTTCTCATAATTTTTAATGGCCTCAAACCAGTGTGAAATTGTTCATTTTCACATACTGGTCCGAGATTATTCCTCAAATGATAGGCAGTTTTGTAAAAATTGTAGAAAAATCGTATGAATGCGTGAGGGTAGTCATTTGAAAGGTATAAACCTGAAATTTTTGCATGTAAAACAATTTTGAAAAATATTACATTCAAGGTGGTCAAAACAGTCCGTGAATGACACATAACTTTTCTGTTGAAAGTTGTTGGTTAAGTTTAGGTTATGCATGTTTGAATACAACACTTATTTTTTCTATATTTGAGTATATAACCCATATTTACAGGTTTACATGTAACATATATAATAACACATACTTTTCTCATGATTTTTATGAAGATCTAGGTGATAAACTTCCTGTTCAAGTAATAACCCAAAAGTTAAACACATAACACAATGGTCCATGCAATTATCCAATGGTTAACCGAAACTTTGACTTGTATTCCCCCCCCCCCCCAAAGAGTATGAAAACATGAAAAATAGTGGGGTATGAAGCTCACCTTGGGGGTTTCAAGATGTAGATGAAGAAGAAGATGAAACTTTGAACCTAGCTTGAGTTTTTGGAGAGATCTCGAAATGGTGGTGATTCTAAGGTCCATATTCACGAAAAAGAGAGTGTAAGGGAAATATCTTAGCATATTTTGAATTAAAACACTTGATTTTTAGTCTAGGACTTACCAAGGAGCTTGAATTGATGTTTGATGGTGAAGAACTTTGAAATTCTTGAGTGAATCACTAGAGATCTTGAGAGGAAATGAGATGGAAGGAAGTTTTGGAGTGAAAGTGGTGGGGAGGGAGGGTTTAGCCGAGATTTCAAGAGGGAAGAGAGGGGAGAGATTAGTAGATTAATACTTGTAGGTTAAAAAAAGTTGCATAGATGTATGGTGTGTAATTTGCATGGTTACATGGTGTATAAATTTGAGGTGGCATATCCTATTATCCACTAATCCCTTTCCTTTTTTTTAAAATCCAAACCTTAACCGACCCAAGAGGGGTCTCGGCCCAAGGTTGGCCCAAATAATTAGTGGGTTTTGATTTGGCTTGGCCCAATGAAGAATTTTGGCCCATTGGTGCTTAATGGGAGTTTTCGGTTCAAGAAGTCCAAAAACGAGGGTTTTCGGCCCAACTAAGGTCCAATATGCATTTTCCGGCCCATATAAGGCTTACTAGGAGATTTCGGCCCAAAAGGCCCATTAGGGGAGTTTTCGTCTCAAAGTAATGTTTAATAAAAGTTTTCGGCCCATTAGGGCCCAATGAGTGGTTTTCGGTCCAATAAGGGTTTTTAGGTTGAGAATTTATGTTTAAGGCCAAAAAATGATTGGACTTGGCTTTATGGATCGATTTTCGGGCTTATATGAGATTGTTTCGACCCAAATGTCAATGTATAAAAGTAGAATCTTAATGGCATTGAAGTTTTGAAGTTCGATGAGGTGTTGTAAAATTACACAAGGAGGTTATATTGTACATGAATTCACATCTTAACCTAATTTTGCTAGTTGTGACACAAACCTTAGAAACCCTAACCCTAATTCCCCTTGGCTCATTTTGGTGCTTTTGGTAGCTTGAAGAAGAAGAATGTATTCTAGTATGTTGATTCAACAAGGAAACTTCATCATCATTCTATTATGCCTACTTTGGACCTTAGTAAGTCCTCAAGCTTCCATCTTTTGACGTTTTCCTCTTTAGGTCTAGGTTTTATGTCATGTTTTGGTCCCTTTGATGTGGCTTGTATGGTTTGAAGAGATAAAGTTTGCAACTTTATGGTTTCTCTGAGCCCCTTGAGCATCTTATCTTATAGATCTAGGAATTGGTGGTGGTTTGAAGACTTTGCATTAATTTTAGGTCATATTTCATCTTTTGACCTAGATTTGGGAAAGGACATGCATGGAGCATGCATGTCCATAAAGTTTGCATTTTTAGGGATCATTAGGGTCCCTAAAACCCTCCTGGAAGTTTTAGACCGGAGACTTTAAGGATTAAGCGATTCGTGGGTGACATCAAGCCTTAAGTTCCATCAAGGACTTATGATTTGAGATCTTGGATTATTGGGATGTTTTAATGGATAAAGTTGGAAACTTTATCCCTGAAGACCTTGGGAAGAATCAGATATGAGCTTTGGAGCTCATGGAATGGATGGAAAACAACTTAATCCATTAAGATGTTGAGACGCGATTCCCACAATGTGGCATCTAGTCATCACGACGTGGCGACTGGGGGACATATCTACTATTTTGTCTTATTCTACCACGACCTGTCCAATAGAAGGCCACGATGTGGCGATTCTCTAAGGTTAACTTGGACAGTTGACCTTGACCGTTGACTTGTTAAATTGGGTGGACTTTTGGCTAATTGCTAGTTCTAGAGTATAGACTAAGGTTGGACCTTCTTTGATTCGATAGGTGTGTTATAGCACCGTCTGCATTGCATTGAGCTGATGTAACACCCCATTTACCATTCCATGGGATTCAATATAAAAAATATTTATATAAATTGAAGTAGAAATATATTACTCTTTAGCCCAAGAAAAATAGGAAAAATAGACCAAATTGTCCGTAAATCGTAAAAATGAGTGCGTCAAAACACACACACACACACATTCGAGTTCATATGAAGGCGATATGAATTTTATAAGATATAAAAAGCAACCGCGTAATTTAAAATTATTAACATCAAAAGGCACGAAGAGAATGGTTGACTTTTGGGTAAAGTCACCAAAATTAAAATCGCAATGCTCTTTAAGATAAGAATTTTGGTAAAAAAGAATGCCAAAAACGGAGTCCGTACGAGACAGTTATGATTTTAGCAAAATCATTAAAGCATATAAACATAATGGCTAAATATAAAGTCAGAATTAGTCGATGGAGCCTAAAGGAAAGTTGTATTACTTGTTGAGAGGTAAGCGTGGAAAAAAAACGTCGAAAATGGAGTCCGTATGAAGAAGTTATGAAATTTATAAAATCTGCGATTTGTGTCCCGTGCAGCGCAAGGTGCGCGACGCGCGCTTCTAGAAGGTGAAAACGCGGAGCACGGAGAGGCCGACATGTGGCACAAAGTGGATGGGGTGACGTAGCATTAAAATGCACGACGTGCACTCCTTTTGCACGCCGTGCACCCCAAAAATGACCTATAAAAGGGCAGCAACCCTCATTCTCTCCCTCACACCTCTCCAAATCGTTCTCTCTCGATAAACTCTCGATACTAGCCTATTTTTCCTTTGTTTCTGGCCTACAACGAAATCATACGACACCTCTGAGTACTCATATGAGTAGTAGTCTTTGAGTAGGAGATCCCGAGTCAATATTATGGCCGCTTAGATCCCGGTTCTCATCAATAGTACTCTGTAAGTGAGCTACACTTACTCTAACTCCGTGTAATTTTAATTATAGTCATAGTCGTTATTATGAACCCATAATTATTTGTATGCATGTATAAGCATTGTGGTATATGATATATTGGGGAAACTCACTAAGCCTAACGCTTATCCAATTGTTTAAAAATGTTTTTCAGGAACTTCATTGGTTCATAAGAAGGGCAATGTTCGATTGTGCATACACGCATTCACAATCATGTTTCCGCATAATGTAATAACTACTATGATGTAAATGAATATTTTGAATAAATAAAAATGAAAAATTTGGGTAGAAAATCGGGACGTTACAAGTTGGTATCAGAGCCCGGTTTAAGCGAATTAGATGTAAACTTGTGTGATTCCAGACTCAAATCGCGGATCTGAATGTCTTAAAAAAACTTTTTAAGAAAAATATCTATATTCAAAAGAAAAGAATGCAATGCATACATTCAACCAAATCTCAGAAAGGAAAGCGATTCCCAAAATGTCCATATTTGTTATGTATACTGATATATGAAATGTTAGAAATACATGCTAGTATGTAGGTGTTGTGATATGTCGTCGGGACTTAACGTCGTTGCTGGATGTCTTGTTTGGGTTAAGCATGAGAATCACAACAAAGAAAGAATAGGCGTTAGCCTTCGTCCGGGAGGGGATCCCGGAACGAAACTCCGACGGTCTAGTCAGTATCTGGATGAGCACTACACCTGTCGCTCAGGAAGGCGTCTAGTACTATTTTGTCTTTTTGTAGACCAGATCTCCTCGTTCTGGGCCTAGGCTTGGAAATAGGGCACCGAGGCATAAGTGCGAGGTCGCGGAGGCGAGGACCTGGGCTTAGCATTTGTCGAGCAACGACCGTTGACTAGGTCGCCCTTAGGTAATGATCTCACTATCTTTGACGTATCCCTAGTGGGATACGTTAACAAGTCCCGTAGGCTAGTAAACCTTTGTGTTGGGGTGACATAATCAAGTTGTTCTAGCCTTGATATGGACACACGTTTGGTAGAGATGGTTCTGACATCTGCTGATGTGACAAAGCCGTTTTGTGCAGGCAGTTTTTACTATGGAAACCGTTCGATTTTCCTGCTTTGCATTTTGAACTCCCCCTATTTAGGGAGAGTTGTATTCTTCGTGTTTCCTATACTTTGACTGCCTCAGTTTACTTATTCGCTTATCTTCCCCTACCGTTCTCTGTTCTTAGTTTGAAATGACCTTCGTCTGATCTGGGAGTGACCCAACATCGGAAGAGTTCCAGTCTCTCCAGTTCTGATTTGGGTTTATGCTTGAACACGGAGTGCAGTTTTCGCAGGAGGGGGCTATAAATTATTAGCCGCCGATAGAGAAGGTCGAGGTCCCTATGTCGTTCTTTGAGGCAGGGTTTCGTCTTCCGATATCAAATTTCTTTGATAAAGTCATGCAAGAGTACGGTTTTTCTATTCACGACCTTACCTCAAATGGTGTTAACAAGATCGTTGAATTCGAATTGGCTTACCGAGCCCTAGGCGTGCTTCCCCAATTTCGAGCCTTCCAATATTTTTTCAGTTCATCCACCCAATATGGCGTTCATACTTTCTCTCAGCGTCGTAATACTCGCGCGTTTATTGTTGGCCAGAAGGCACCTCAGAAGATCTGGCAGAACCGGTGGTTGTGGTTCAAGAATGACTTGATTCGCCCTGGCTATCCTCGTGTGCCTATTGCTTCATATCGGGCTCCTCAATTGTCGGGCATCAGTTTGTCCATGGATCAAACGGTGAGGGGGTCTGCTTCAATAGGGAAGATTGGCAGGATTGCATTCTAGTAACAACGGGGATGAGTGTTGTTTTTCGGGCATGAAGAATGATGCCTCAATTTTACATGGAGAAGGACGGTAGGTGTCGCTTCCCTGCTCCTCCCCTCCCTCTTTTAAGAGTATTCCCTTGGGGGGGGGGGTAAGATAGTTGTTTGATTTTTGTTGTTTCAACTGCAGGCATTGAGAGGGTTCTGTCCCTCGAGGGGGTGTTGTGTGGGAATTTTAAGGGTGACCTTCAGTATCGCGAAGTCCCCTTGGTGGAAACTCTTCCTCCTCCTGCCGGCGGTGCTCGGGTGACCGTATCCACCGTCTCATCCGGTGCAACGAGGGAGGGGTCTGCTACTCCTATCAGCTCTAGTTTACTACCTTGCTTTTCTGGGGTCCCTGTGACCAAGGGGTCGTCTGTCGATGGTGGGCGGGCGACCCTCAAGCGGCGGATGGCACCGGTGGATTATGCGCTTGCAAACGGTGTGGGTGCCAATACAATTGGTAAAATCCTACGCAAGAGACACAACATCGATTCTTTGATTGTGGAATCCCCCTTGGTGATTGATATTGTTGATGATGATATTCCTCAACCATTGGAGGGAGTGAAGCAGGGGCAATTGAACTACCCTGTCAGTCAGAAAGAGGGCCGAGGGGTGTGACTTTAGATTATGGTTCGTCACCCATCAAGTGTGACGTTTTCTCTGGCGCTAGTCCTTCATTGTTGGGTGCTCCTAGTGTTTATCTACCCGAGTGTAATCTCACCCACGGGTCCTAGTTGACGGAACAGGCCAGTGCCCGTGAGTGGTGTCATCATGCATTTCCCCCGACCACTTTGGAATCACTATATAATATATTAATTATTTTTCAAAAATCAGATTTAAATTGAGACTTTAAATTACCTGATTCATACCTAATCCTCATAGAATACTAGGGTTTTTTATGTTCTTGAATTCTTTCCTCTTTTTCTTCCTACGTCGACAACAAAATCACAATCTGTTCAACTATGGTGTTGTCTGAAGAGTGACGTCTACACCATCGCCTCCATTATGCAATCTCCTCCCTTCTCCACCATCTCCATTTGTCCACTCTTCCTTTGTCGTTTTGCGAGATCGTGATGTGATTCTAGAGCTCGATTCTTTTCTCCCCTCTTTCGAATTTGAATGTTTGTTCTTGTGGGTTTGGTCTCTGGGTTTTCAAAGAAATTGCGAGATTGTGATGTAACGTCACTTATAGGTGATGATACGCCGATATCCGGTGAGTCCTTTCAGGCTGCCGCCTTGGTGAGCCAGACTGCACTTTACTCTAAAGACCTCATGGACCAGAACCTAGTAAGATCGACCATGCTTGATGCGTCACCCGACTGAAGCTGCAACCAAAGGTGCAAACTGGTATGATATTATTTAATCAAGAGTCAAGAATACATTGTTTGTTGGAGTCGGTCTTCAAATACTTCAACAGGTAACAAAATAAATCTTTTATCCCTAGTTTTCACCTTGTAATTAGGGTTTTACAATTAAATCCAAACTATTTTGTCAATTTCTTGTTTACTTCTCTGGCATGAATGGAGTTCTTTACTATATTCATCAGGTCCTTGAAGAAGCAGGCATCGATGTTCTCTTACCAATTTCATTGTTTGTTAAACACATTAAACCTTCACTTCTCTTTATCTCTTGTATAATTATATTCCCTCCTTTTCCCAAGAACTTTAACAACACTATTTGGCATTTCCCTATAAGTTTAGATGATACCTATTGTAAATTTCTGTAATTGTAAAAGCCTTATTGAGTTATTGCTATTACCTTTACCAATGACAGTTCTGAAAAAAAGAAAGGTGCTCTTATTTAACAACTTACAAGACATAATGGGCTGTAAGTTTCATTTTTCTGTTTCAGTGATGTTACACTTAATATTCTTTAGGCATGTAATGATGAACTCTCATGGTTGTAATCTGCATCAGTATCTCCTCTTTCCTTAGGTTCATGACCTTATGTTTGGTGGTCTTTCACCAAATTATCTTGCTTCTGGTTTCCACTTATTTTATTAGTCTTTACTTAACGGAACTTAGAATCTTATTCAATTCAGATTGATGATTTTAGGATGGAAGCAACTGAATCAAGCCTAACCATACAATATTAGCAACAAGTTAAGTGATTTATTCTTAAATGATAAAAACAAATGCAAAAAGTGGTCAATGGTGTTATTACATTGGATCAAATTTCATTTTATAGTATTTGTTCTTTAAACATTTAACATCTTTTGGATTTCACCTAGAATTTCTTTTACATTCTAACATAATATGATATCAAGAACACGTGTTTTATGTAATTTTGTTTGCAAGTCAATGACAGGGTGTTATTTAAAAAATGAATCTTTTTTACGTGTTACATTACATAAATACTAGAAACAAACCAAGAGCAGATGAGGATTCTTCAAGAATTTCAAGAATGTTTTTTTTAAGATTTTTAATTCATTTGATGTACTTCACTTTATAATTGTATTTTTAATTTCATTCGTATAAAAGTGTAAACAGATTCTCAAGCATATATCTTTTACATTAACATTTTTACCTTTCAAATACTATGTTATTCAAATGCAATGTTACTCTGCAAAATTTGTATTCTAGCATTCTCATAGAATATCATTATGTTAGAATGTCATTATGGAAGAATAAAAAATAGGGTAAAATTAAAAATAACGTTAGAATTAAAATTGAATTAATTAAAAAAAATCAGAATTCAAAATAAGAAGAATCAAATATCCCTTAAATTCCAAAAATTTCATTAATTAAACTTATGTTTCCTAATTTGAAAATAATGCAAATGTACAATATTACAATTTTTTTAATTAAATGACATATATTCTATTTTCTTTAAATTAATAATATTAGTAAACCAATTTCTTAAAATAACCAAAACCATTGGTCTATATTCATTCATACATCCACACAATAGATGTCATCCATATTATAACCTAACTATATATATATATATATATATATATATATATATATATATAACATTCCGTTTGAAATTAAATAAATAATAAACTCTAAAACCCCGAGATGTAATTATTATTATTATTTTATATTATTGTAGCCAAAATCAGTAATAATTAGCGAGGTGTTGGTTTCGGGGAGCCAAATGATATGATTTGGATTTTCGGGGGTTAAAGTGTAACTCTAGGATTTATTTTGTAAAGATTTTGGAAGTCAGGGGGTGTTTGGTAAATATTGGACTTGAATTGTTATGAATTTTGGATGTTGGGGTTGTTTTGTAAATTGTAGGCTTAAATTGAAAAGATTCTTATGGGGAGGGACCAAACATGTAAAATGTGCATATGTTTGAAGGTGAACACGGGATAAACCTGTCACCCTTATTTAGCCTCCATATATATAGCATCGTGTAAACCCTAACCCTACTAGTATCCTCCAGCCGCCACCTTCCATATGTGAGCTTTCAGCCGCCACCTCCCTTTCTCATCCTTATGATTAGCCAAGGCCACCAAGGGAGCCGTCGTCGACCTTCATTCTTCCCCCACGTCGGGATAGCTCAAGATCGTTGTGGAGTGGTGGGCTACGAGTGCCATTGTTCCATTGACCACCGGTATCAGTCAACACCTCGCCGCCATGGTGAGCCGTCGTCTTGCACATCACATTTCTCGTTGCCGGTAACGACTAGGACCGCAAGTGGGAGGATGTTCTTTTATGCCGCCGCTACTGTTGCACTCGGAAGGAACCACAACACCTTGTCTCTTCTCCATCGTGTTCTGTTATCGTGCTATTGCCACCGCCGCCGCTTCGAGCGGTCGCCGAGAGCTGCTGCCAATCGCTATGTACGCCACATGCCGTCGTGAAGGGAGGTTGTGTTCGTGTCTCGCAAGCCGGGTGTGTGTGCCGCTGCTGTATTGTGTTAAGTGTGTGTGTATGTATTGTGTGATCGAGAATCAAAAGAGAACCACCACCACCACCGTGAGGTGGTGGCTAGCACCTCCGACAATCGCCTGCCGCCACAAGGGTGGTTGAGCGTGTGTATGCGTGTGTTATATTGTGTGTATGTGTGTGTTTATTTGGGATATTATGTTGTATAATCGGATTTTTGGCCGGAATAATCAAGGAAATCGCCACCACCACCGCCACGAGGTGGTGGCTTCCGTCGTGAGCCGCCGTCGACCACCACCGCCCGAGGTGGCAGTGGGTGGTGCCCGACTTGGTGAAACCCTAATTATCCTAAATCTTAATCTTTGGACCTAATTGGCTAGTATTTGGGTTGGAACCCCTAGTTAGGGTTTAGAAAACCCTAATGTCATGAAACCCTAATTTTGGAATTGATCGGGACCCGCACTGGAACCATTTACTAGACTTAAAATATTAATTAATAATCCTTTGCAATTAACTTAAGGCAATATTGGAGTTAAGGGATTAAGTCCTTAATGGGTTAAGTAAGAAGACTTAAACCTAATCGTCATTTTGTGTGAAAAACCCTAATTAGGTTTGGGTTCTTGTTGGGCCATTTCTTGGACTAAGTTGCTGTGAGCCTTTGTGAGCCAAATTGGGAACAAGTTTATGGATTAAGGAAATTATTGGGCTTTAGGATAAGGCCCATTGGAAAGGCTTGGGCCCAATTTGGAAAATTGGGCCATAGGTGGGCCATAATTGGGCCTTGATGATTATGAGATATTGGACCATCGGAGTGCCAAGTGTTTGGACTAGAATAAATGGTTGGGCCCTAAGGTAAGACCATGTAGAGGTTTGGGCCCAATTTGGAAAATTGGTCCATATGTTGGGCCTTTGTTCATTGATTGGTTTTTGGGCCTTCAGAGTGTGTGTTTGGGTCTTGGGTTTGGATCAAGCTAGGTTGGGGGTAAAGAAGTCTTTTTACTCCAAGAATGGACTTATGGTTATGTATTGGAACCAAATTATTAATTGGGTGTTGTTTTGATGTTGCTAGTTCGGGAATCTGTCAACCAGCAGCTGGAGTTTTATCCGCATGACTTCAGCAGTGTAAGGTGAGTCTCCTCACCATACCAATGGGTCGAAGGCACCATGGCCGGCCCATTATGTGTTATGTAGTATGCTAGCCATTATGTGCTATGTAGTATGCTAGCTATTATGCGTTATGTGGTATGCTAGTTATTTCTGTGATATGTTGTATGCTAGTTGACTCTGTGATACTTGCATGGAAGACCCCGGGGGGAGCCCGTGACACTTGGATGTCAGACCATGTGGGGGTGCCCATGGCAGTCCAGGTAAGGCCATGGGGGTGCCTATGGCACTTGGTTGTCAGAACATGTGGGGGTGCCCATGACATTCCAGGTAAAGACTATGGGGGGTGCCCATGACACTTGGTTATAAGACCATGTGAGGGTGCCCATGGCATTCCAAGTAAGACCATGAGGGGGGGGGGGGGGGGTGCATGACACATAGGTGTAAGACCTTGTGGGGAGCCTACAACATCCGTATATGTTTATATGCATGACTTGTATGGTTGATATGGTTTATGTGATTATGTACATATGATTTATATGTCAGTAGGCTAAACCCATGTGGGGGTTCCCATGGCACCCGGTGTAAGACCTTGGAGGGTTTCCATGACATCCTTATATGTTTATATGCATGGCTTATGCGATTGATATGGTTATGTGATTATGTGGGGTATGCTCTGGGGAACTCACTAAGCTTCGTGCTTACATTTTTGTTTATGGTTTCTGGTATCGTTGGTTTGGAAAGGAAGGTTCCGTCTTGATCGCAGCGCACACACCCGTGTTTTCCGCATTATTTGATTTTGGGACGTAACTCTGATACATGTTTTAATTAAGCAATGTTTTTGAATGATTGGATGAAGTAGCATTTGTGTTTAACTATAATGAAATTTTTATCCTTGATTTTTGGGTCGTTACAATATATATATATATATATATATATATATATATATATATATATATATATATATATAATTTTCATAATTGATCTTTGATGTATATACCATTTTTAGATTTGGTTCAAGGGCATTTTTGTCATCTAGAAAAAACTAAACTACGAGTTAAAGTTAACACCAAAATAATTGTTCATGCAATTTTGGAAGCCATAGGGACCGAAGGGGTCATTTTTAGATTTGGTTCAAGGGCATTTTTGTCATCTAGAAAAAACTAAACTACGAGTTAAAGTTAACACCAAAATAATTGTTCATGCAATTTTGGAAGCCATAGGGACCGAAGGGGTGACATTTTTCATAGAAGGTAGTACGTAATAATATGGAAGCCATATGGACAAATTATGTAATTTTATCTATTATTTTGCATCTACAATCTCTCCTGATCTCTACTCTCTACCTACATCGGAAAACGTTTATTGTATGGCGGCTAATTCGCAAAGCCGGGGAATCGTTGCGTGTGCTGATCGTAAGAATTCTAGACTAGAGTTCAAAATATTCTCACATTAATCGTCAATTTGGTTATTTGAGAAGGTAGTACGTAATAATAAAAATTAGTACCCACAAAACTCATTTTCCCCTTTTCAATTTCAGCATTTGATCCACAAGATCTAAGGCGGTGGTTCTCGCTTCTCAGTTATCAATTCTTCATTAAATTTCTCATTTGGTATCGTTTATAATTCTGATTGCACTTTTAAATTCGCGATATGCCGATCTCTTTAAGCAGACTGGGAAGCTCGCTTCCGTTCTCGAGATTCTTTAGGTACTCCGTCTCTCCAACGTGTATGTTTTACTCTGTGTCGATCAATTTTCTGTTTTCTTGAATTACCGTTTCTTTATTGCTGTAAATTGGCGAGGTGTTAATAACTTTGCACAATTTAATTTGGAGGTTATCGGTCGACCTACTGCTTGGGGGATTACGTTCATATTATGTTTTTCAAATTAGTTTATTAGGGTTTGTTTTCATTTCAATATGCAAAAGCTAAAGAGGAGTCCTTTGCATTCTGTTGTATGAAACAGATAAGAACAGTTATGTATGATTAAATTTGATTGCTGATGTGTGATGTGGTTTTGAACTCTATTATTATAGGCAGGTTGAGCATGAGATGGAGACTGTGGTCAAAGTACTCCAACCTGGACCTTTAGGAATTACAGAGCACAAGTTTTCTGCTGAGGAGATTGCAAAAGCCAATTCTACTGTTAAGAAAGCAGTAGAGAATTGGAAGAGGAATGCAATCATAGAAAGAAATAGGCCTCTTTTGAAAGATTATATCAATTAAAGACATATCATTTGTTCATATTTTCTGATGCAAAGAATAATTGTTGACAATAGTCATCCTTCTTTCTCCCTGTAGATGATTCTTGCTACCAATGATCAGTTGTATGTCTTTGTTATTATGCTTTCTAATCACTGCTGTTCATTGTTTATACTGATTGATTGAAAGATTATGTAAGGCCTGAAATGAAATTGACATGGATACATTTCTGAATGTTCTTGATACATATAGCAATTAGGAAAACAGTAGAGAGATTTTATAGGCTAACATCTGCCAAAACACCCCCATATAATAGTTTCTGACATTGTAAACAAGACACTGTTACTTCATATAGCAATTACCTTTACCTTTTCAGTAGCTGGGCTAGTTCCCCCTTGAGATGGAGTGACATGATCTCATTGGAACCACCTAACAGTTGTTGCCCTATAAACACAACTGGTACACTTGGCTTGCATCCTAGTGCTTTCAGCTCATCCTCCAGTTGCTGCCCATTAGGATGTTCATCTAGCTCATAAACCACAGGATTTGACCCAAAGCTATTAATCAAAGTCTTAATGGTGTGACACATACAACAAGAAGTTTTACTGAATATAACCACTGGCTTTTCAGCAACCACCCTTGTAACCATGGCCATTATCTTCAAGAAAACTCTTGACACAAGCCTTAATGACAAGTCACAACTTTATATAAAGATTTTTTTTTTTTTTTTTTTTTTTTTTAAATGTTTGTTACATCGAATTTGATGAACATGATAGAAAGAATATGGTTCGGTTGGTTAATGATTATTCTTGGCTTTGTCAAGATGTGATGCTTGGTAGTGTGGACACGTTAGTTAATGGTGCTTTTCTTTTTGTAAAGTTGTGAAAATGTGGAGGATTATATATTGGCACACGAGAGAGAATGAGGGGCTGCTTCTTTTTCTCCATATAGTCATGTATGGGTAAATTTAATGAATGAGTAACTACCGATATCTTTATGGATAAAATGTTGTCTACAAATGGACCGAATAAACCATCTAATGAGACTAAATCATCATTTACTATACATTCCAATCCATAAAATTAATTCTACAACATTCATCCATATCAGCAACATTAATAAATTTTAACATGAGTAGAGAGGAAAAATGAGAAATATGTGAAGGGTAGTGTCTTAATAAACTAAGGTAAAAATGTTTTTATTTGACTTAACATGCTAACTAGCGGTGTCAAAAAAGTCCGAACCCGATTAACTCGACCCGACCCGAACCCGAATAAGGTAATTAGGGTCGGGTTTATTAGGGTCAGAACTCTTAACCGGGTTATTCGGGTTAACCCGACTAACCCGAATTGTTATTAGGGTCGGGTTTAGGGTTGATTTTTTCAAAACAATTCGGGTTTTGGGTCAAAATAACCCGATTAAGAATTTATTATCAAAACTTTTTTTACTGCGTTGAATGACATGAATTCAAAATCCCATAAGATTTTACAACTAATACATATTTCTTATTTAAACAAACCAGATAGTAAAATTACCATGTATAGAGATGTATAAAGTGACACAACTTTCCTCTTCTCTTAATGCACTATGGTTGTGTTGTAACAATTTTAACAATTTTAACAATTTTATCAATTTTATTCACTGTTTACATTACTAAGAAACTCCAAAAATTCATTTCGTATACCGATTTTACATTTTAAGCTCTATACATGTGGATTATGTATTAAAATGGCACAACATAAATTCATCTTACATTTCAACCTCAACCCCACTAACCTGATTAACCCAACCCTACTAACCCGAAACCCGATTAACCAGAACCCGACTAACCCGTACCTTACTAGGGTCGGGTTTCGGGTGAATATTTTTTCTAGAAAAACCCGACTAACCCGACCCGTTTAACCCGAAACCCGATCGTGTTAACCCGATTAACAGTCCTAATGCTAACGTTTTGTTTGGTAAGTTAGTTGAAAAGCTGACTTTTAGTTTATAAGATATTTCTGTGGTCGTACCGAACATTAAATTACAATAAACTAAAAAAAGAAGTTAGGTTATGCATTCCAAAGTAATGTCCAGTTACAATAGCTTGTGTTTGGAGTGTTATAACTATCTATATACTAGTTTATATTTTGAGTTTTTTTTTTAAGTTTTATGTCCAGTTAAAAAGTAATAGTTTATAAAATAGTTTTTTTTTCTCAATAACTTAAACTAGTTTTTCAGGAGCCTTTTTAAAATTTATTAAATATACTTTTAATTAATTACACAAAATAATTTTTTAAATGTCTTTTATGTCATTTTATATATTGGAGCCAACTTATTAGCTATTTTTATCAAACATTATTTTTATCAGTTGACTTATAAGCTACTAACTAGCTTTTCAACTAGTACGCCAACCATAAGTCATTTAGTCTAGCTTCAATAAAAAAACTAACCATACATAATTATCCACTTTAATTGCTTAACCCATTATAACCATTAATTAAAAGAGAAGCAGCCACACAAAGATAATTAGCTTCACAACCTTATTCTTTAAGGCTATTTGGTATGGAGACGACGCCAAGGGCCTGAAGAGACTGCCACATCAATAACCCACTCCACCACCACTTAGGAGGGATGGTGTTGTCTTCTACGATGAGAGAGGGAAGGAGAGGTGGCGTTGCCACATCAGCCCCATGCCCTTGGCGTGGTGGCCATACCCGATGGTCTTTGAGCCTTTTCATATATTCCCTATTTCTAGTCACTTCATGATCATCAATGACGTACCTAGGGGTGTAAGTGAGCCGAGCTACTCGTGAGCTACTCAGGATCGACTCGTTAAAAGATCGACTCAAGATCGAATTAAACGAGTCTGAGCCGAGCTCGAGCCTAAATATGAGGCTCGTTTATTAAACGAGCTCGAGCCGAGCTTCAACTAATGGGCTTGCGAGCCTAAACGAGCTTAAACGAGCCTATATATATATACACACACACACACATACATACATACATACATACATACATACATACACATACACATACACACAGATATATATATATATATATATATATATATATATATATATATACACACACACACACACACATAGAGGCTCGTTTAGGCTCGATTAGGCTCGCGAGCCCACTAAATTGTTCACGAGCCGAGCTCGAGCTTCATTTTAAGGCTCGAGCTCGAGCTCGAGCTTCCTCATAATTAAACGAGCCGAGCTCGAGCTTGGTCAGGCTCGGGCTCGGCTCGGCTCGTTTACACCCCTAGACGTACCTAATTTATCTTTATCTTTTTCTTTTTCTTCATACATGTATATAAATGAAAATTTATTGATACATGTTGACATGTAAATGTTTAGGTTAGTGATGAATCCCTTTTTGGCATCTTGAAATGTGGAGATCATGTAGCCTTTTATGTTACCCATATCAAGATTCCCAACGTTTTAGTTTAGGAATAAAAGAAAGTGGAAGTTTGGAATATGTAGATGCTTATTTCAACATCATAGCTAAATTATATATGCATAAATTGATTCCTGTTGTTTAAAGCATCAGATGGGTAGATGGGTGGTAATCAGTTCGGATAAGATTAAAAGTATATTTTGATTAGTGTATCTGATAAACATCCATATGTTTGCAGCGAGTCGAGGATATCTTCCAAACTTCATACTAATTAAAATAGCATAGGATTAAAAAGTATTTTAAATATCTTTACATCCATTGAAGATTGGGCCAAGGAAGATAATGTAGATAAAGAACATATATGTATAACTTGGATATAAAAAAGTGATGATTTTGTTAAGTTTATGTTGACTTCCTTTACAATTATGTTCTATTGTTTATATTTTATATTTACTTTTCATGTTCTTGAGTTTGAGAGAAAGTTAGGTAACGATTTTATAATTATATCGTACATGCATAGGTTTGTTAAAAATTCTTCAAATGCCAAATTTCTTTATCAGGTCCGAGTTTCTTCCAAAACATTATACGTTCATCTTGATTGTTACTTATCCAGAAGACTCATTGGCTCATAACAATTGGCTAATGTATCCTTATAAAAAGGCATCATAAATTTACTTCGATTCTTGAACATTATTCGACATCTACTCATCCATAGATTCTACTTGATAACAATTGAATAACTACAATTTACATCATTACATGTCAGCAAGCGGAGTACGATTCCAAAATTTTCCCCTTTGACAATTGACATAATATTTCTCCACTAAACTAAAGAATATATGCTCCTCATGTGTCGACTTGTTTATACACAAATCATTGTTTTCAAGCAAATCATCAAACCATGCTTTTCTAAATTAAAATATCCAAACAAAAAAACTTATCTTTTTTTTTACAAGTTTTCAATGCGTTTAGATTCTCCTTTTCCCCTTTGTGTAGCCTATATAAGATGCAAATAAACTTCAAATTTAAACAAGTTAGCGATCTTACCTTGATTGATAGTTTTTAGCAATCATAAATGGATAGGGTGAAAGATTTGGCGTCCAAGAATGCTGTAGTTATTTTCACGAAAAGCTCGTGTTGTATGTGTCATAGTATCAAAGCGTTGTTTTATGATCTTGGTGCAAGTCCTGCGATTCATGAAGTTGATCACGATGCGGATATGGAGTGGGCCCTACGGAGGCTTGGTTGTAATCCGTCCATCCCTGCAGTGTTTGTAGGCGATAAATATATGGGTTCAGCAAGAGATGTTATTTCTCTTCATGTGGACGGGTCCCTGAAACAAAAGCTCATTGAAGCACGAGCTATATGGTTCTAGAACATGTGTGCTCAATAAGTGCTTTTACTAGGTTTAATGTTGTGTTAGAATACTGAAGACGAAGTCTAGGAGCCATTCTTTTTTGTCGGCTTCGTTGACAATATTGTATTGTAGTCAAACTCCAAATGAGTTTAATTTCGTTTTCGGTTTTCTATATATAAAATATCGGTTGTCTTATGACCTTGTACATTACTACTATCTTTTTTGAATTCCAAGCTCAGTGTTGTGATGTATCCAACTTAATCTAATCGATAAAATTGGTGCGGATTTAAGCATTTTGGAATGGAAAAAACTACATCTTTTGTCACTTGTTAGATTTTATGAGTGGAATCCAAATCAATTAAGAATTGAGAACGAAGTCGTTATTTTTTATTATGTATAAAAAAGAACTTAGCTTTACAACGGTTTGGAATAAAATAATAAAACCTAGTTACTTGATGGAGAATACACAAACTATCATTAAATACGGGTATATACAAAAGTAACCCCGAATAAAAACTGACCAAATATATTCTAAAACTAACACCTCCTCCCAAACTAAAGTGGTCAATGTGTGATCCAACTTAATTTTGGAGACAAAGAATTGAAAACAACTAGGCAAGTGTTCCTTGTTGAAAATATATGCATCCTGATCAGTAGAGATTGGTAGAAGTCGAATTGTTGTTCCAAGAACATGATGGTGAACAAAGTGAGAGTCGAACATGATGGTGAACTGTTGTGGAAAACATCATTATGGTCAATATTAATAGAACTATTGTTTGTTGGTATTTTCATAACCAAAACAGAAAACGCGGAAGCATAATTTTAGATATTTAATCTCGAATCTGGTTAAAATAAAACTTAAACAAGAAGAACAATTACATACCTGAATCCATTATGTTTTTCGGATCTAGAGATTAGAGTTGGTTTTCCGTTTGATCTCAAGGTTCTCTTTAAAATCCTATAGCAATAAGAAAACTAATTTTATGAATGTATTTTGTGTATATTGTCAATCTGCTTCTCATCAAGTATTTATATAGATGGAGATATAACCGAATGTGACATATATTAATGATTAGGAGATCTTGAGTCAAACCGGGAACTCAACCCACAAGATAAACATGGTAAGTGTATATCTTCATTTATTAATAAAATCAGTCCATCAACAATTTTATATAATTTTCATAATAATATAAAATTAATAATAACATTATTTATATATACATTTATTAGTTGTCCTAAAATATCCAACAATCTCCCAATGGACCACGAATATATAAATATAAATATAAATATATATATATATATATATATATATATATATATATATATATATATATATATATATATATATATATATAACCATATAAGCGCTTTAATGAATGTTATCATAGTATTGGTACCCTTTAACAATCTCGTCCATTAATCATAATTGTATAGGATCAAAGCGGTCTTCACGAAAATTTACGTAACTAAACTCATCAATGGTCACATATACATATATAACTAACGACATAGATTAAACATGACGTGTGGTTTTAAAATCAAAATAGATTTCCAACGAGTTCCTCTTTAGCTTAAGTGAGATCAAACTTCAAATAAGTGAAACTAATAATGGAATTAACCGAATTCTTAATTATGTAAAGAAAAACATCATTGTTCTTAAACAAAACATAAAACACCAACAAACTCTCACTAATACAAAATATCACACGGACGTATGCAATATGCTTATGAAATACCTTGGGAGGCAATCCCTTCGTGAGCGAATCCGCTATATGAAGTTTGTCTATATGTGCTTTATAAATAGTTATCCATTTGCACTATTTTGTTAACAACCAGAAACTTGATTTCAATATGATTTGACTTAGTAGAACTTTTGTTGTTGTTGGAATATAATATTGTTATCTTATTCTCACAACTTTAGTGATTTTTCAATACCAATAATATGCTACCTCATGACAGCATTCCATAACCATATTCCATGATTTAATACCTCGTAACATGCTACAAATTATGTTGCCATTATGGAAGAAGTTATCAAAGTCTACTCCATGAAATGGCTCATCATGCTAGCATGTAAATGTATTCCGAAGTGGACCGATAACCATTTTCGTATCCAATAAATTAGATTCCAAATACAAATTAATTATCTCCATAATATTTGATTTTCTATATTTGAGCATATAGCCTTTTGTTCTCTATAGATATCTCAAAGCCTATTTGGATGCATTTCAATGATCCATAATTGGGTTGCTTAAATATCTGCCCAACATTCCTATAATATAAGACTTATACATATTTGAGCATACATCATATTCCAAACAAATAAAAATGTAAGGAATCTTCTACATCTCTCTAACTTCAAGGTTAAATTGAAGGCACTGATTGAGACTCAATCTATCTCTTTTAGCAACAAGGGTGTCACCTGGTTTGTAATTTGCATGCAAAATCTTTCAAGGATCTTATCGATGTAGCTCTTATGTGATAATCCTAGAATTCCACAAGATTTGTCTCGTTGAATTCGGATTCCTAATACAAAATAGGCATCTCCAAGATCTTTGATTTAAGAATACTTTAATCTATTGATGGAAAGCGACGTGCCATCAATATATAAAACTAGAAAGACATATATACTCCCATTAGATTTGCGATAAACACAATCATCTACTACATTTACCTCAAAACCAAATGAGATAATGAATTGATGAAACTTGTGTACCGCAGATGGGATATTCCTAAGTTGAGGTTGTTAAGTTTGTTCATTTTGAATAGGAGATTTAATAACGTTGTCGGTCCCTGATTCATAATTTGCATACTATCGAAAGAAATAATAGGAATCAAGATTGATACCTTCTCAAGGACAATGTTTTTAACCTTACTTCTCCCCCAAACTCAACATCCTCAGATAATGTTGATATATCCAGAATGCAAGGTCAATATCCATGCAACTGAGAACTAACATATTGTCTCATTTCATTCCTTAAATTTAGCTTTGTTGAGCACATGAACGTGAAAATATTATGCCAGAATTCAAATGATTCATTTTGAGAACATAGGTAATCTTAGTTAATGCTCATTAATCCATAAACTTTAATCAATAAATTCAATTTATGACATACTTATTAGATATTGGAACAACATTAATATCAAGTCTTTGGACAACAATATTAACTTGCAAAAGATATCTTTGTTCTAGTGATAAAACATTGACAATAAATCATGTCAATTAACAAGTCCCTCTTTGGATTGACTTATTATTCACATGAAACCAAAGTAATTGTCACATGTTTATAACCACATATGTGTTTATCCAACCAAGTATCAACTAATACTTTGGTCGGCTAATTAACAAACACATAAACTATAAAATTTAATAATAAACATTGACAATAAATCATGTCAATTAATAAGTCCTTCTTTGGATTGACTTATTAATCACATGTAACCTAAAAATTATGACATATTTATCATTAAACATGTGCTTATCTGGCCAAATATTAAGCTACATTTGGGTCAATTAATATATGCATTAATTAACACATAAACCATAAAACTTAGTAATAAACATTGACGATAAATCATGTCAATTAAAAACCCTTCTTTGGATTGACTTCTTTATGACATGTAACCTAAAAAAAATTGTCGCAAGTTTATTACCATATATGTATTTATTCGGCCAAATATCAACCTACCTTTTGGTCGTTTGATATCCGCATTAATAAACACATAACCCATAACATTTAATTTCTCTGTAAATTAATTTTCACAAAAGTGACCACTTTGGTGATATATTATGGCAATTAAAATACTTTAAAAATAAATAATGTATATGTATGTCATAAATGAAACTCAAAAATATTAAATCCCCACAGTTTGAAATATTCAAGATAAAAACCACAAAGACTATTCGATCAATTCCTTAAATAAACCAATAAAAAATCAATTAGTTTATTTTGAAAAAAAAATAGAATATCAAAAAATCACAGGAAAACATAATCAGAATTTATTGGGGTCGTCCAAATTTATAATGTCGTCCGAATTTTATTATGTCGTTCAAATTTATAATGTCGTCCGAATTTTAAAATGTTGTCCGAATTTTATACGGTTATCGAAATTTATAATAATAATAATAATAATAATAATAATAATAATAATATTATTATTATTATTATTATCAAATATTATTATTATTATTATTAAAATAAAAAAAATAACAAAAAAACAAAATAGGGAAAAAAAAACAACAAAAAAACAAGAAATAATGGGGTGAAATTGAAAAAGAATGAGAGTACTTATAACATTAGCCATTCCAAATCTGCTTTATTATACACATCTTTAAATTGACGCACTTTAGATTGTCCGACAGTTGAAACCTTTCTTTCACTTCTTGTCAATAAACACAAATAGCCACGTAACAAAACAAGGGAAGAATAATATTGACGCACAGAGAAAGAAACAATTATAGGTAAATCAAAATAATTTTACTGATCTTAACCAACCATTTTTTTAAGATCATTAACCATCCATTTTTTTTAAAGATCTCAATCCAAAATAAATAAATAAATAAGAGTTCTTAAAGCTTTCAAAATACATTTTTATTAGTCATCATAAACGAACCAAGAATTTCTAATAGCAGATTCGAGTACGGCTAATATACCAATTGTTGGTATTTTCATAACCAAAACATAAAACGCGGAAGCATAATTTTATATATTTAATCTCGAATCTGGTTAAAATAAAACTTAAACAAGAAGAACAATTACATACCTGAATCCATTATGTTTTTCGGATCTAGAGATTAGAGTTGGTTTTCCGATTGATCTCAAGGTTCTCTTTAAAATCCTATAGCAATAAGAAAACTAATTTTATGAATGTATTTTATGTATATTGTCAATCTACTTCTCATTAAGTATTTATATAGATGGAGATAACTGAATGTGATAGATATTAAGGATTAGGAGATCTTGAGTCAAACCGGGAACTCAACCCACAAGCTAAACATGGTAAGTGTATATCTTCATTTCTTAATAAAATCGGTCCATCAACAATTTTATATAATTTTCATAATAATATAAAATTAAAGATAACATTATTTATATACATTTGTTAGTGGTCCTAAAATATCCAACATTGTTATCATACCACAATGACATAGGAAGGGCCTGAGGTGCCACCATGTTGACTAAGAGCCACTGTAGCCAAACTAATACATGATTTGTATCCGTTACATTATAGGGGTGTTGACCGGGTAATATTTTTGGGTTTGGGTAATTCGGGTCGGGTAATTCGGGTTTTTCATGTTAAAAAAATTACCCGTTACCCGACCCAAATTAAGTTCGGGTAATTCGGGTAGTGGGTCGGGTTTGGGTAATTCGGGTATTACCCGAAATATATAATTTTTTTGAATGACACCTGAAAATAAATTTAATGAAATAAATATGTCGTGCTCTATTAGTCTTGTTTATATAAACAAACGACGCATAAACGAAGTTACTCAAACTTTGAGCATTGAGATTTTTTAGTTAATAATACTTGAGATATCAAGTAATCTTTTAACAACTTAATGTAATCTAATAAGATGTTAAAAAAACAAATAATTAAATATCTTTGTTTAAAAGTTGAAAATGTTTAAGATAATTATAGCCATAAGTTTTGTCATGTTCTCAAGTTTCGTCAAGATAATGAGTTTGTTAGTTACAACAAAAACTATAATCTAGAAAACAATTAAGTTTTAAAGAACATGGTGAAATATAAACAAATGTTTTTAATATTGTTGGTGTCATACTTCCATAATAAAAGAGATTCATGTTTTACGATAATGATAGTTAGTTTAAGCGTGATCAAATACCTGCTACAGAGTACAAACTCTACGAAAGAAAACAAAAAGGTATTTATAAAATAATTCGGGTAATTCGGGTATACCCGAAACTCAACAAACGTACCCTATACCCGACCTGAAAAAAAAATCGGTTTACCCGAATACCCGAAAAAAGTTACCCGATACTCGATTTACCCGATATGTAACACCTGTTCCAGGTATTACCTAATTTATTTAAGATCTAGGGTGTGGACTCGGCTAGTTGGGAGTCCAACTCGTTGAGTAGAGGGCATTTCAAGGACACGGGATCTACACCTTACTCGATGAGTTGGAAGGCCGACTCGACGAGTAGGCACTGTAAAGATAAAACCCTAATTTTAGGGTTTGCACCCTGTATAATCTCCTTAAGAGCCTTGAGGCTAACCTTCCATCAGCCTCCAAACCCTAAGAACGTCTGTGCTAACCCTAATCCCCATTCTCTTTCATTTTGCGAGCTAGAGTGACTTTGAATCTTAAGAAGAAGGAGATAGTGAGAAGATCCAGCAAACCAAGCCCTCACTCTTGAGCTTGACCATCTTGTGGACCGCTGTAAGTCTTCAAGACTCGATTTTTATCGTAGAATATGGCTAGGTCTTGATTTTACTCTTCATTTCCTATCCTTCTTGTTGAATACATTCATGGAATTCATAAAGTTTGCAACTTTATGAATCTCCAGGGCAAAATGGTCCCAAGGTGGGATAGATCTGGCCTTTGGTCCAGCAAGGACACCATGCAAGGGTTTTTAGGGCATATTTCCCTCTTTTTGGCCATTTGAACTAGAGACATGCATTGGACATGCATGTCCATAAAGCCTCCATCTTTGGAACGTTTTGAGGACTAGAAACTCTTCTGGAAAGGAGGGATTTTAGATCCCTAGAGTTTTGGACCATATGGAAAAGCTTTGGAGCTTTCCAACCTTTGATAAGGGCCTTAGAGCATTTAGAACGGTTCTAGAAGGTAAAGTTGGAAACTTTATCCTTCTAGTCACCTTAGGGCTTCAAATCTAAGCTCTGGAGTCCCTACATTCGGTGTATCATCACACCAAACAAACATGAAGGGGGACTCGGCGAGTTTCCCTAGGAACTCGACGAGTCGGGTTGGATTTCCCCGCCTTCTAGATATCAAGTGAACTTGGCGAGTTGACGAAACAACTCGGCGAGTTGGATAGGGTTTGATCAGGTCTTCTTGACTCGGTAGGAACTGGACGAGTTGCTAGATGCACTCGACGAGTTGAGGTCAACATGGACTGTTGACTTTGACTGTTGACCTTGACTTTGAATAAGCCTGACCAGGGTTGACTTTGAGGGTAATTTTGGGATTATTATAAGTCTATCTTATGATGCTTTTAGGCTGTTGAGTTGGAGCACCACGTGGGACATATCTGATTCTACCTTGTCAGTTCAGCATTCGTGAGAGCGAGTCTCTTCACCATACCAATGGGTAAAAGACACCAGGGACGACCCATTTTGTGATATGTGGTATACTTGTTGATTGTAGAGATACGTGGTGTGATAGCTAGTTATGTTAGTGTTGTGCTATCTATATGTTCTATTTGTAGGGAAGACCATGGGAGGAGCCCATGGCACTTGGATGTAAGACCATGTGGGGGAGCCCATGACTTTTCAAGTAAAGACCGTGGGGGGAGCCCATGACACTAGATGTAAGACCATGTGGGGGAGCCCATGGATTTCCAGTTAAAGACCATGCAAAGAGCCCATGACACTTAGGTGTAAGACCATGTGGGGGAGCCCATGGCATCCTGGAGTAAGACCCTGGGAGGAGCCCACGCCATCCTTATCTATTTGTATGCATGACCTATTTGATATATGTAGCTTTTATAGCTGATATGATATGTGCTTATGTAGATTATGTGTGTGGTATGCTCTGGGGAACTCACTAAGCATTAACTTACAATTTGTTGATTTGTTTCAGGTACATCTGAGCCTAAGGGAAAGGGCAAAGCTTGATGGCGCGACGTGCACTCTCCGACAATTGTTTTGATGGGACACTCTGATATTTTGAATAAAATGTTAATGTTATGTATTTTGGAAACAGTGATTAATGTTGACTTACACTTTATGGAAATGCTTGGCTAATTAAAAATGAAAATTTTATTTTGAAATTTTGGGTCGTTACACGATACCCGAAAAAATCGGGCAGGTAATTCGGGTAACGGGTATTTTCGACAAGGCTACGTTACATCGTGATATTCAACTTATGTATTGCCTGAGCCGTCAGAGATTGTTTCTTATGCCTTCAGGATATGATAATATGATATTAAAGAAATAGTAACCACTAGTAAACCTTACATTGATCAAGTCACTGTCCCGGTCTGCATCTAAGAAGAATTCATAATTAAAGACGAGTTAGAAAAAAGCGGAGTCCATGAACATAGTACTCTTGCGGAACCAAAAAATATGGTGGACAACTTCATAGTGACCAAAATAAGAATTAACCCTAAACTTACTAACTATGAGAATTACATATGTAAGAACTTGATGTGTCATTGTGAGATAAACGTACAAAACCAACTATTGGTAAGCAATAGGATCATTAAGAGGGGTACCACACGTTGGAACAAAATGAGTATTGGGCTCAAGAGACATGGAGGCCACATTGTGTGTATGCCACTTTGACATTTACAACAATCCCTCGACTGCTTTCTATTATGGATCACTTAACTTGTGGGTTGGATATCATGACATTTGGTCCACAGGCCCTCTTGATCTCAAACTTCATAAATTAACAATTCCCCGCTTAGAGGTTTGTAACGTCCTAATTTTCACGATATAATTTTGAATTTTTAATTCATATAAAAGAATCCATTTTATTAAAGCAACATCATAAAAACCATTTGTTCCAAAAGATTACATTCCAAAATCAGAGTATGATCATAAGTGCGGAATCACAAAATACGATGTTGCTGATGTGTGTACAATCACGACTTCTCCTTCCCACAATCATCTGAAGTCCCTGAAACATTTAATCCACAACTATAAGACAAAGCTTGCTAATTTCCCACAAAATAGCACATCTCACAACAGGGGCGAATTTAGTACGTGCCACCCCTCAAATTTTGTTGTCAAATTTAAATTTAGTGAAAATTCATTGAAAATTTGTCAAAAATTTGTTGGAATTCCATCACAAATCTGTCAAGAATCCGTTATCAATCCATCACAAAGTCCGATTAAAATGAATATAGTGTAAATTCGTCGATTTAGTGATGGAAATTGCCTATGGATATGAGTTTTTTTCTAGTAGTGCAACCCCTAAAAATTTGTGCAACCCTTGATTTTTCTTTCTAAGTCTGCCACTTCATCATACTATATATACAAACATACAAGCATTAGCCTTCAATCCTTAACTGGTCCGCCTCTCTCGACTGCAGCGTAAAGTTGGTCTGCACCTGACCTTTAGCATAGAGATTGTCCGCCTAAGTATCTTGGCCAACCACACAAAGCAATACCGCCCTCAACTCACCACAAGATATGTCTGCACATATAATAAATAGACAAACAAACAATTCCACAAAACATGCAATTGTCTAACTGGTCTACCTGTCTAACAACTCAGTACAACATGTTTACATCATATCGAGGGCTCATCCTGCACTCTACGCTACAACTGGAAGATCACCAAATGAATGAATAGTTGTATGTAATCATAGATAAGATTTTACAGTCAAACATAAGATCCTACTCTAAAGAAACAATCAAACAAGGAACAAGCAAGAAAGCCTAGATCAAGAGTTCTCATTATCTTACATGAATACATACAACCCCTACACCATTCACTACGACGATCACCAAATCTATCGATACTCTAACAAGCATACCACTACTCCCATATATCCTATCATGCAAGGATATATATTATAAGACGTAGTATAACGAGAAAACTCACCTAAGCTAAAAAGCAGAAGCTCAAAAATAGCCTTAAAACAAAACAACTAACACAAGCCACTTAATGCCAAACCAGAACCAACCCTTCATCAAATACCCAATTCTACTCTAGTTTGACCAAATGTCAAATTGGTCAAAGGTTAATGGTCAACGATCAGACCACCGCACCGTGGCCAACCAATTACAGTGCCGTGGCAGATACATGACAAGACATCCGCGATCGAAACCCATCATCGCATTGTGGACAACCACCCACCACGCCATGGTGAGCATCCAGAATAACTAAATGGATTAAGCACTTAACCCTTAATCTACATAGCTTAAAATGTTAGATCTTATGACTATAATAGTCTTAATGGATAAAGTTTCCAACTTTATCCATTCTCATGTCTCAAATGCACTGAAACTCTAAGCCTAGCTTCAAAGTGAACCAAGACACATTCTTAAACTCAAGGAGGAGCATGCAAACACACCTTTCCTTCAAAACTCAAGGCCAGAAGTTACTTGGGTCACTTAAATGGTCTAGGAGTTACTCAAATCCAACAATATCTAGGAAAGGGACCCAAAACCACCCAAAAAAGTGCATAAACTTAGATCTAGAAAAGCAAAGGTCAAGGTTTGAAATTTATACCTCCAATGACTCAGAAATCTGAAGTAGATGATGGATCTAAGCTAGCTCATTGCTCCCTTGCACAAAAATGGAGTTCCTTCTACCTCAAGCTTCACAAGATCAAGAGAACAAGCTCAAAAACCAAGTACGGAGGCTAGGGTTTGGGAGGGTAGCGTTCTCAGAGGATGGAGGCTGCCAAATGAGGAAACCTTAGGAGTTAGAGCCTTCAAATACAACTCTAAACCTCGGGGACTAGGGTTTTGAACCAGTTGCCACCACGTCATGGCCAGCCTTAGACCATGTCGTGGTCACTTAAATGACGTGGCTGCGCCGTGGTGATTCTTCCTCACCATGTCGCGGTCAGCCAACACACCCAAAACTTCTAAGACTTTAAAATAATAACCCAAAAGAATAATACTCGAAAAACAGATGTATGTGTTTGGTTTGTTTTATTTTCTATTTTCTAGGATGGTGGTAATTTTAGGATTTAAGTGCTTTATTTTATTTGTTTCCTTATTATTAGTGTTTGTTGTCTCTAGATTTCCCAGAAGTTCGAGTTTGATGAGAGGAATATTTTTCGCGAGAGACTTTGATGAATTTTAGTGAGGAGTTAGGAATACAGCGGGAGAGACGAATTTGAGCAAATAAAGCGTTAATTTGATTGCCCGAGCTGATGAGTCACATTTCTAAAAGTTCATATGATCATTAGTGACCAACTTATTGAAGAAATATGCTGTGAAATGCACTTATATTCATATTTTTACACCCACCACGACGTGGTCACAATTGCCATGACATGGTGTCGTTATAGAATATGCACATTATTTGTCACTAGCTTAATACGACGTGGTCTTCCTACCATGACATGGTGACTGTCTCGAGTCTTTTTCCTACACCTTAGGTAACGTCCCATTTTCTCAACCAAAATTTTTCATTTTTATTAAGGTAAAACTTCCAATTTATAAATCCATTATTTAAGAAAACCATTTATTCCAAATTACATATATTAAAAATCAGAGTATCATAGAAAACACAAAATCTTCAATGTTGCTGATGAGTGTGTACAGTCCCGCCTTCTCCTTCCCGCAATCATCGATGTTACCTAAAACCATGAACAACTGAGTAAGTATAAAGCTTAGTGAGTTTCCCCCAAAATACCACCACATACACATAACAAACAACAAAATGCATACAGAGCCTTAATCCTGACTGGAACATTGTGTTGGCCTACACACTATCTGGACCACTCACAGAACCCTCCGCATGAGTGGACCGCCTCACCGGGCCTTCAGCCTATCTGTACCGTTCTCCGAAATACCAGGGTTTGTTGGCCTTCTGCCTTAACCCAACCGCTCCTCTCGAGCCTCCATGCCTTCGACTTACAGGCAGGCCACACAAGGTAACTTGGACTACAGTACAAAGTAGGACCGCCTCAACCCACCACAACCATATGTCAACATATAATAAAAAAGGATCAAGCAGGCACATAAAATAGGAAAACAACAATCATGTAACCTTCCGTTTGAAGTTAAATAAATAATAAACTCTAAAACCCTGAGATGTAACTTTTATTATTATTTTATATTATTGTAGCCAAAATCAATAATATTTAGCGGGGTGTTGGTTTTGGGGAGCCAAACAATATGATTTGGATTTTCGGGGGTTAAAAGTGTAATTCCAGGATTTATTTTGCAAAGAATTTTGAAGGCTGAGGGATGTTTGGTAATTATTGGATTTAATTTGAATATATTTTTTTGGAAGCAGGGGATAAAGAGTAAAATATGGACTTGGATTGAAAAGAATTGATGGGGGAGGAGCCGGAAGTGCCAAAACGTTATGAAGTTTCAATGAGACGGGATAAAACCCGTCACCTTACTCATCCATACTAACCCTAACCCTAGCCATATTTTTCAGCCACCACCACCTCCGGATCTTTCTTAGCCGCCGTTGCCATGACAAGTTCGACTACCGTTCTAACCGCCGCTACCTTGTTGTCGAACGCCACCGTCACATCCCCTGCTACCGCCAGTGACGTCGTGAACGGCCGGAGAAACCCCACCAAGAATGAAGACGGAGCTGCGACCAGTGACACACGGGTCGTGTGCGATCAGAAAGCTCGCGGTGAGGTTAACCGCATCTATTCTCTCATCTCTTTCGTTCCTTTTTGGTTGTATGGGGCCGTAATCGCCGTTTTGGCCGTCGCCGCCGTTGGTCGCCATTTCTGTTGCATTCCAACGACGTCCTTCCACCTTGTAGGTGGCTGAGTGTGTGTGTGTGTGTGTGTGTGTGTTCGCCTATAAGGGCTGCTTTCAGAACTAACGGTGAAGTATGTGCATTATTTTGGCAGGGAATCAAGATAACCCGCCACCACCACCATGAGGTGGTGGCTGTCATCTCTAACCACCGTATGTCGCCACAAGTTTGTTGATTGAGTGCATATCCCAGTGTTTCTATGTTTCAGGCGTGTGTATATGTGTTGTTGTTGGCTGGAAAACCGAGGAAAACCCCACCACCACCGTGAGGTGGTGGCCGCCAACTTCTGCCGCCGTTCCGCCACTACTAGCCACCATCTCCGGTGGCTGTGGGATTTCGGGTTCATTTGGATTGATGTTTGGAGTGCTTTTGGTGTTGCTTTGGCCTAAGATCATAACCACCACCACCGCGAGGTGGTGGCTGCCGCCATGAACCACCGCCAACCACCACTGCCCGAAGTGGTAGTGGGTGGTACCCGACTTGTTAGACTTTAATTAATGTAAAAACTTAATTATTGGATTAATTGGTTTGTGATTTGGTTGGAAACCCTAATCAGGGTTTAGAAAACCCTAATTTTGGGAATGTGAGTTTCGGATTTGATGGGACCCGCGTTTGGACCATTGGATTTTGGAATTTTGAATTACGTCCGACCATATTGTATGTTTGGACTAGTGGAGCGGTGGACTTAATGGATTAAGTCCTTAATGGGTTAAGTAGGAACACTTAACCCTAATCGTCATTTTATGTGAAAGACCCTAATTGGGTTTGGGTTCTTGTTGGGCCATTTCTTGGATTGGGCTGCAGTGGGCCTTCGTGGGCCAAATGGGAACAAGTTTGTGGACTAAGGAAATTATTGGGCTTTAGGATAAGGCCCATTGGAAAGGCTTAGGCCCAATTTGGAAAATTGGGCCATAAGTGGGCCAAATTTTGGCCTTGATGATTATGAGATATTGGACCATCGGAATGCCAAATGTTTGGACTAGAATAAATGATTGGGCCGTAAGATAAGACCATGTAGAGGTTTGGGCCCAATTTGGAAAATTGGGCCTTATGTTGGGACTTGATTCATTGATTGGTTTTTGGGCCTTCAGGGTGTGTGTTTGGGCCTTGGGCTTGGATCAAGCTAGTGTGGGGTTAAAATAGTCTTTTTACCCCAAGCATGGACTTATGGTTGTGTATTAGAACCCAATTACTAACTGGGTGTTGTTTTGATGTTGACAGTTAGGGAATCTGTCAACCAGTAGCTAGAGTTTTATCCGCGGGACTTCGGCAGTGTGAGGTGAGTCTCCTAACCATACCAATGGGTCGAAGGCACCAAGGCCAGCCCATTTTGTGATATGTGGAACACTAGTTGATGTAGTAATATGTGGTACACTAGTGGGTTATATGCTATGTGGTATGTTTGTTGTTTTGTGATACTTGCATGTAAGACCTCGAGGGGTTCCAGAGGCACTTGGATGTAAGACCTTGGAGGGTTTCCATGGCATCCTAAGTAAAGACCTTGGGGGGTTCCAGAGGCACTAGGGTGTAAGACCTTGGAGGGTTTCCATGGCATTCTTAGTTAAGACCATGTGGGGGTTCCTATGTGTGACAACCCGAACCTTTTTCCGTTACCGTTAGCCGATTTCCGTTAATAAAATTTGAATTTTATTGAGTTTCGTCAAATTCCTTTGGTTTGGAAAATCGTTTAGTTATATAATTGAGTTTTATATATGAGTCGGAACCAAAATCATGTGAAAAACCCGAGTTTCCTTTGAAAAATCAATAGTTTTCGGTCTGAGTGATGTTCACGGCCGTAAACTCATTTACGGCCGTACACCCGTTTACGGCCAGTGACAGGTGGCCCCCACCACCGACCATGGAACCTCCCTATAAATATGGGCATCTACCCCTCATTTACATTTTTCTGGCCGAAAACTCCCTCATTCCCCTCTCTAACCTCTGAACCGTAAACACCAAAACACCCTATTTTCTTCTGAAAATCATCAAGAATCACCTTTGGAGGTTGTTTTGGAGCATCTAAAACGCGTTTTTCATGGAATCCAACATCATTGTTCTTGAGTTTACGGCCGTACACGCTTCAAATCTTCAAATCTTCAAATCTTCAAAGGCCACAAACTGTTTACGGCCGTACACCCTTCAAATCTTCAAAGTTCCTTCAAGAACACCGTTCACGGCCGTAAACCCTTCAAGGGGCTGTTCACGGCCGAGACCGTTTACGGCTGTAATCCCTTCACGGCCGCAAACCTTCTTAAGTGGTGAACTTGGCTGAAAACCCACTTTCCTCGATTCAATCGAGTCCCGAGAACATTCCTAAACCGAAACAAGTGTTTTTCCAACACTATAATAAATGGTTTTGCTAATAAAATACATATATGTATTAATTGTTATTAGGATCCTGTTGAGTGCCGCGTACATCAACTCGAGGGTCTTTATTCCTAGTTTCGTTGTCCGACGCTTTCACACAACTAACAGTGAGTTCATACCCCTATGCTTTTACTATTTTTAACGTTTTCAGTGGGGGAATACAAGCCAAACACAAATGATTTTGTGAACTTATACAAAATAATTTCAACAGGTTTAAAACTTATGCAATTAATACAACCAAAAGATTTCCATGTTTTATAAAATATTTATATATTTTATCCATTTTGTAACATGCTGAGCATAAGGGACGTTTTCAACATACACCCATAATTGCATAGTTTTCAAATTAATACACGAATCCAGTACACAACATACATACAAACTATAATAGGTATAGTTTGAGATTCAATACACAATTTTACAAATTCAGAGTTTATACACTAACAAACATATAAACTATGACATACTTAGTTTATGATATACAATATACGTTACTACTTTCGGGATTTAGAGAGTACAACACTAGATAATTATTTAAGTATAATTATTGTTACACTACAAGTATACAAACGGATTCAAATACAAGAGAACAATACAGAGCCACATGTAAACTAGTTAATACAGGATTGTGAGACATCTCTCCAATTGTACCCTTCGGAGTACGTAATAAATCCTGTCATTTAGTATTGTTGGATTAGTGTCTAAGTCCATAACTATCACTGGTATGTACTTGACCCGATTGGCATGGTCCATTTGGGTTGCATGGCATCGGAACAATTTGGATAGACTTTTGTGAGAAAAGGATATTAATGATTTGTTAATATATTATAAGTTCTAATATATTAATATGAAATCATATTATTTAATTAGTATTGATCAAGAATTAATTTGGAATTAATTTTGTGATCAAAAGGAGACTAATTAAATATATGGGGATTGATTGTGTAAATCATTCATTCTTATATATGTGGACTTATGATCCATAGTTCTTCATGTTGGGCTAAACCCATGGAGTAACCCATGGATACTCCATGGAGGTTTTAACCCATGGAGCATGGAGAATATGGAAAGACATGAGTTACATGGTGTAACCCTAATAGCCACAATATATAAGGACCCCATGGCTCTAGAAATCGGCACTCAGGTGTGTACACATGAGGGCTAGCCGATTTGAGCATAAGAACTTCTCTCTCAAGTTATTCCAAGTTGTTGGTGGTGTTGTGTGAACCATTTGAGGTGTCACACTTGAGGCACTAGGCTCTTAAGCTCCATCGAATCAAGCTACAACATCAAAAGGTATGTCATTCTACTAGATTCTTGTAGTATAGTTACTTCTTATTATGCTAGTTAGGATGAAACCTTGTAATATCAAATATTTGCATGTATAATAGATAAAACATAGATCCAAGTTTTATAGGGTTGCATGTACACCATAGGAGTGTTAGAATGCTCAAAACCCAACAGTGGTATCAGAGCCTAAGCTTGTTTTCAATTATAATTGATGCAATTTGCTGAAAAATGCTGAAAAAAATCGATTTTCTGCTGTTCTAGACAGTGGACTCGCCGAGTCCATGCCTAAATTCATCAAACTCGTCGAGTTGGTTCATGCACTCGACGAGTTCGACCCCCTGACAACATATCTTCGAGTTTTAAGGCTGGAATTGGTCTAGAATCATTACCTTAAACTATTTTGGACTTATAAAACCTGTTTTTGATGTGGTAATGATTATGGTAAACCAATTTCAAGGTTGTTATCAAAATTTCATGTTTTATGTGTGTTTATGTAATTCTTGAAATTGTTGATATGATTGTTCATACACTTATGAGTTTTGGTAGATCATACGAATTATTTGCAAACTATTGTTAGTTAATTCTTGATCTAAATGTATTTTAACGGAGTCCATAATTTGTCCTCAAGTTATGGATTACCAAAAGTCATTTCTTTTAAAGATCCATTAAAATTCATAGGTTACACAATTGAAGAGTCTTTTTGTCTTATGAACTCCATAACTTGCCCTCAAGTTATGGATGTTCAAAAGTCTCTTCATTAAAGTTTTTAAAACCTTAATTAAACTCATAAGTTATGAAAATCCAAAAGTTTTTGAATGGTTCAAAACTTGCCCTCAAGTTTTGGAATTTGTAAAGTCTCACACACACTTTAATTCCAAACCCTAGAGTTTTAAAAGTTAAAATTCAACCCTTATACTTTATAGTATTATAAGTTAATAATATATATATGTATAAGAACAAAGTCAGTCTTACCATTAGTAGGCCTCATTCACGAAGCCGGTCTATAAGGGGGTATAAGGTTACTGCCTATAAAATGGCAGCTTAATGGGTGTCCACTATCACCCACCGCTTCCTTGACTGGTGGAGGGTCGTTAGCCGAACGGGTAGGACAAGGACTATAATTCTCCCTTCATTATAAGTATAATGATAAATATAAAGTAACTAAACCTTTTATAAATTCCCAATCTTAGTTACTTTAGGAAAATGTGAATTTGGTGCTAACCCATGAAATTACACTTTGCACTTTGCTTAAGTCGTCAGTGGAGCGCGTGTGGTTAACCGACACGCTAACTTGGATTTAACAAGGTAAGCAGGTAACTTAATGTTTATCATAGGATCGGTGGAGCGTGTGTGGCTAACCGGCACATCGATTAAGTGATAAATATTAGGGGTACCAAGTATATTTGCATGGTTATTCACACCTTGTTTTGTGATCCTCGGCATCCCAGTCATAAAACTTAAGAGGGCACAATCGAGATTGAAACATGCCATTGAAAAGTTCAATGAATCTCAAAAGATCTAGGAGTTTCAAATCCAATTAAAACCTAATAAATTATTTCGTTTTTCATGGTGGAAATTGGTGAATCGTCATTCGCCTACCTTCAAATATTTTATAGCTTGGATTATGGCATCCCTCTTCCAAGTTATAAAATATTGTGTTGGATCCTAGCCTTAATATTTCATATTGGGTGTTATGTTAAGTACTTTAAATCAACTAACTTGAATTTCTCCCATTGTAAATGTCTGGTTCAGACAACTATGATCTTCCCAAATCTCATGGAACAAGCTTTCCTAATGAAGATGATGTCTCGTGGTTGGCTCATGGAAATCATATTTCACTTCCTCCACCTCCAATTATTCTCCCTAACCCACAACTTCTTGAATAGTTCAAGGTCACTCAAGCCCTATTGGCAAGCAAGGTATATGTGTGCTTACATCTTGGAGATGAAGTCACATATTGACAAGCCGAGAGAGTTGGGCGTCAAAGTCTTGAGAAAGTTAGTTGTTCAATCACTTTCTAAGTCACATAGTGAGTTTCCTTTGGGATTACTATGAAACAGACTATGACATGACCCTTAATGATCTTATCTATTTTCTTGGTTCTGCTGAATCAACAATGATTTGGAGGACTGGTAAAGTGAATTTGATTAGAAGATCAACTTCCCAAACCTCCATGGACATTGACAATGGTAACATTGGATATCCAGAAAAGCCTTCTCTTCCCAATGGAAAGGGATCGGCCATAGGCAACTCGGTTGACCAAATGGTAAAGAGAACGGCTAAGTCTAAGATAATCCCATGTACCATTACCAAAGAGTCCATATGGTTCTATTGCCAAAGGAAGGGGCATTGGTTGTGAAGCTGCCCTAACTACCTGAAAGATCTGAGGGAAGGTCAAGTCAAAAAGTTTGACTCTGCTTCGGGTAAGTCCACTATCTAACTCTGTTAAGTTCCTTATTGATGATTCTTAATACAAAATGTGACTCGGTTACATTTTGATGTTTGGAAGGATCAAGCAAAGGGAAGGAAACTTAAAGAAAGAGTATGCTGAATCTGATCGCGAAGATGGATTTCAATCGCATGGTTCGTAGATCGGATTCTTGAGCTACTACTTAGGGGTTATGATAGATTGCTAGGAAATATGTAATAACATAGTTTTCATTTAAAGTTGCATTGTAAGGAAAAAAAATTTCCGCATTTTTAATAAATAAATAAAATTTTGTTTTATTTTATATCTCCTTGCAATGGCATTTATGGAAAATTGATGTTTGTATGTTTCTAGCAATAATAGAAATATGAATTTGATTCTTTCATTTGTGGTAGTGTCTAAATTTACCAAATAAGGAAAGATTCTCATCACCCAAGTTTTCAATTGGACCGAAACTTGGAATCATGCAAGTTGTATGATGAATGAGAATTTTCATCTTTGGAAAATTAAGACTAATTCCTTGTTCACATGTATATGTGAGTCAAGTGAAGGACTAAGGGATCGAGTACACATTCTTGTGCACTGGTTAAGTCCACCACAAAAGATCGATAAGACTATTCGTCATGATTTACTAAATTTTAGTAAATATGATTATATTTAAAAGTTTAAGTATAATTCTGAAGCATTGGAAAAATTTCGATGTATGACAGAACGAATGAGAAGAATCAAATTTGGCAGAAAGATAAAAGTTTCTCAAATTTGAAAATATGGGAGAGTACTTTAGTATCATGTTTTATGATTATCTTAATGATTGTGAGACCATATCACAATTCATCCTTTAAGGACATCTTAGTGCATTCTTATGGCTAAGAAGAGGAGTCATGAATTATTGAAATGGTTAAATCAAGAAGGTGACACATACTTCGTTCAAAACAAGTCTTAGAGTCATACTCCAAGATTGTAATTTGAGTGACACATCTTAAAGAAGGTTTATTAACACTTGTCAAATATAAGAGTAAAATGTGTCCCACTCTTGTACATTTGAAATTGGTAAGTTGTGATGTTTTGGATAAAACAGAGACCAACTTAGGCCAACTGTGTGAAGTGTTTGTCTTGATAAGAATCCGCACTATCTCTTGAATATTTGTTTGTCAAGGAATGGGTCTTGGCAAGAGAGTCTTATATGTCAAGAGGACAGTGAGAGACTGTTGGATTAGTGTCTAAGTCCATAACTATAATTGGTATGTACTTGACCCGATTGGCATGGTCCATTTGGGTTGCATGGCATCAGAACAATTTGGATAGACTTTTGTGAGAAAAGGATATTAATGATTTGTTAATATATTATAAGTTCTAATATATTAATATGAAATCATATTATTTAATTAGTATTGATCAAGAATTAATTTGGAATTAATTTTGTGATCAAAAGGAGACTAATTAAATATATGGGGATTGATTGTGTAAATCATTCATTCTTATATATGTGGGCTTATGATCCATAGTTCTTCATGTTGGGCTAAACCCATGGAGTAACCCATGGATACTACATGGAGGTTTTAACCTATGGAGCATGGAGAATATGGAAAGACATGAGTTACATGGTGTAACCCTAATAGCCACAATATATAAGGACCTCATGGCTCAAAAAATCGGCACTAAGGTGTGTACACATGAGGGCTAGCCGATTTGAGCATAAGAACTTCTCTCTCAAGTTATTCCAAGTTGTTGGTGGTGTTGTGTGAACCATTTGAGGTGTCACACTTGAGGCACTAGGCTCTTAAGCTCCATGGAATCAAGCTACAACATCAAAAGGTATGTTATTCTACTAGATTCTTGTAGTATAGTTACTTCTTATTATGCTAGTTAGGATGAAACCTTGGAATATCAAATATTTTCATGTATAATAGATAAAACATAGATAAAAGGTTTATAGGGTTGCATGTACACCATAGGAGTGTTAGACTGCTCAAAACCTAACAAGTATAACCAGAGTCTCCTGGAGGGAGAGCGTGAGATTTGTGAATAGATCTATTCGGGACTGACAATCCCACACCTAAACTGCTAGCTACAGTTAGGCATGCATGCCTAGGGTGACAAATGTCATTTATCCAACACTTGAAGAATGTCGTAAAGGTCACTAGGTCATATCAAGCATGGTTATACGAATCACAATAGTATAAACTAACCTTAATGTTTACGAGATTTCATTCTTCTTTAGTTTTATTTTCATTAATAAAACTAATTCATATATACAACTAGAGGATTCCAGGGTTTTCAACTGATAGTTTTATTTTAAGTAATGAAACTACTATATATACTGGTAGTGACCAGAGTTTTCAAACAGAACATTCTATACATTACTGGTGATAGCCAGGGTTTTCATACAAAAGGGTTTTTCATTCAAAACAACGTTATACAATACAGTTGGTGGTAACCAGACATACAAACTAATACATTATACACTACTACAGAACACAGTAATAAACATATATGTTAGAAAATATTGGATTTTCTTGGGAAGGATACAAACATTTTACAGATTCAATGACAGGTTTTCATTACAAAAACATGCTTATGAACTCACCAGCTTTTATGCTGATACTTTCTTTTCAAAACCGCTTGTATTCTCAGGAAATCAGTAAACAGGTACCTCAGCCGACTTTTGAGAAGACGGAGCATATAAAGTCTCGTCTTTATTTTGCTACTTTTGATGTATATAAATATGAATTAAACAGATGTAAACACCTTTTTATAAATTCAATGTAATGGTTGTGTTTACTTTGATTACTATGATGTAATTGTTGTGATACTACATATGACGTCATCCCACCCCGAACGTTTCTGCCGTTCCAGTTTGGGGGTGTGACACTATGGCATTGGCTAAGACCATGTGGGGGTTCCCATGGTACCCGGTGTAAGACCGTGGAGGGTTTCCAGGGCATCCTTATATGTTTGTATGCATGATTTATATGGCAGTGGGCTAAGACCCTGGAGGGTTTCCAGGGCACCCGGAGTAAGACCCTTGAGGGTTCCAGGGCATCCTTATTTGTTTGTATGCATGACTTGTGTAGTTGATACATATTAGGTGATTATGTTTGTAAGACCTTGGAGGGTTTCCCTGGCATCCTTATATGTTTATACGCATGGCTTATGTGATTGATATGGTTTATGTGATTATGTGGATTATGTAGAGTATGCTCTGGGGAACTCACTAAGCTTCGTGCTTACAGTTTTGTTTATGGTTTCAGTATCATTGATTTGAAAAGGAAGGGCCTGGCTTGATCGCAGCGCACACACCCGTGTTTCCGCCATATATGATTTTGGGACGAACTCTAATAAATGTTATTAATTTACCCTGATTTTGGAATGTTTGGATTTAGAAGATATCTGTGTTTTGACTATAATGAAAAATAATTTTTTACCCTTGATTTTTGGGTCATTACAAGTTGGTATCAGAGCCTTGGTTTGAGGGATTCAGACATACTTTCGGGTGTGTCTGGACTCAAACTGAGGATCTATAAAGTTTTCAAAAGAAAAAAAAATAGAGTTTTCAAGGAAAGAGTTTTCTAAGACAAGAAAAGGTGCGGTGCATGTAATCGGTCGAGCTCAAGTGAGTTTTCCCCAGAATACCCATATATGTTATCTGTTATGACTTGATTTATGAATCTGTGAATCGCATGCTAGTAGGGCTAGGAGATATGCCTTTATATGTTGCATGAGCTGGTAGACTTGCATGCTAGTGCTGATTAGGTAGCGATAGATTGGCCTGATATGTGATGCTTATAGCCTTGGGGATACTGGATGCAATGCTAGAATGAGAATGATTATTGGTATTGGTAACTGCTAAGTGTGTGATTTGAAAATTGTATACGGTTAGGATCTTATATCCTTAGAATAAATGATTTGGCCTTAATTCTTGTTCCTTGTGTGGTTGTGGTCCTAGGGTAGAGTCTATTATTCGACAGTCTATTAGATCCTGTTCTGTGAATAATTTGCATGCATAAGGTAGCCGACATTGAAGATGGATGGATGTGGATAGCATGAGTTGTGGTACGTGGGCTGAATGTTCTATGATAATTTCATGGGTTGGAGAGCCACTGCACGAATGCTGCTTGCTTTGTGCTTTGTGTAGCTCTTGAGTGATGGGAGTCAGGTACTAAGTGGATATGACGATATCCAGGAGGTGGATTGCTGACATCAGCAGCTGATGGCAGGGTGAGTTTGGGAACCTAGGAAAGCATAGGATATGCTCCAATGAGTTTAGTGGGGCGGTGCAGTGAGGTTGGGAACCTAAGGGGAGCCTAGGAGTTTCTTTGGTGTGTATTGTGTTGCTGTTTAGCGGATATTTGGTGCATCAGTGGAGTAGGCGACTTAGAGGATTCGGGAGGATTGCTGAGGAAAGTATGGATAGGTGTGGAAGGTAGTATTGGGCCCGTACTACTGAAAGCATAGGATCCATACTCGAATCGGTGAGAGCCTTGGAGAATCTAAGAAGCTTATGGGAAGGAGATTTCTTGGTTATGCTTGGACCGTGGGAATAGCTGCTTTGCAGGATGAGGATGAGCACACATGGGGAAGGACCAGGGTTTGGTCCTGGCTCTGGTGGTGAGCCAGTTAGTGGAAGGACTGCCATGGATTTAAGTTCGTGTTGGATTAATGAGATGGAAAGTGTTTTCCACACTAGTTCCTACCCCTTAGAAGCTAAGGCTCGGTTCGCCTTGGAACTCATGTATCGGGCAGCAAGGATTGATTGCATGATTTATTGTGCTTTCGGGATTGGATACTATGTCTTGGGAGTAGTTATAGCTCGGTTTAGGGCAGAAGTTGCTTCAGCTACTGTAATTCAGCCGGGGACGATTGAGCTAGTGAGTGTGTCTGGGTGCGAGACCCTGAATGATATGATTTCTAGATCCAAGAACGAGAGATTGATTTGGAGCACATTGGGAAGAGGGGACCAGATCAGGTGCATATATTGGAGGGTCCCGGGAAGAGACCCAAGATCTCGGATCAGTTTTCGAGAGGCCAGCAGGGCCGGATTCAGTGCAGTACTTGCGGGAAACTGCACGATGGAGTTTTTCGTTCCAAGGGTTTAGGTAAGTGTATCTCCGAGTTTGTTTCCCATGTTTGCGTTTGAGTTATATCTTCAAGTGATGTCATATGACATTTACATGTTGCTGATTATTAGAGGTTAGTGGAAGGTCGTTTTCCTTTTGCTGGTTTGAAGTGTTCAGTGTTAACTTGGTTTATGGTCGAGATCGGTTCAGGGGTATTATGCGGAAAGGTCCATGATCAGGGTTCAGCAGGGTGGTTATCCATCATCGTCAGGATTCGGTGGTTTCAATCATTGTGCCCAAATTGTCTTGTGGGGTCGCCAAGGGAAGTGGTCTATTGCTGAGGTTTTGGTCTAAGCATCTGTCATTTGGATTTAAAAATTTAAGTGTAGTATCATTCCAAAGCATCTGGGATTATCAGTGTTGCTAGGATTAGGCAAGTGTTCATCTAGTCTTCAATGAGTATGAAGTCTTTTGAGTTGGCTAGTAATGTATCACTAGCAAGGTTAAGCGTTACTAGTCAGCGGGTCTATCGTTGTTACAAGATAAGAATGTTTGAAAATTATTTAATTCTCATGTGCTTTGACAATTTAGTCGATTCAAAGTGGGGGAGAATCGTCCCGGGATTCAGAAGCAGGAGAAGTTTTGAAACTGGGATAAGTTTCGCATCCCCGTCAGGGAGGAAGGCGCCCAAGTGGCTGTTTGGTTTGAGGGTTGTGTGAGTTTGGAGTTCGGTAAAACTCCCCAGCATGTAAATCGCGTCTTCTTGGTGCTTGATAGCAGAATTTGGGGAATCAGGTTGGGGTTCCAGTCATGAATTGAGTTCAATTTGGGTATACGGTCGAGTGCGTGCTCGATTCTGTGTGCGTTCTGAATTGATAGATTGAGGATAAGGCATAGGGTTGCGAATATGGTGAGGTGAAAGTGTTGTAAGACTACGGGGGAGCTGTAGAATTCACTAGTAGTCAGATAGTGTGGAAAGTGTTGTAAGAGTGCAGGAGAGTCGTAGCATTCACAAGCGGTCAGATAGTGTGGGAAGTGCAGAAAGACTGCAGGGTAGCTGTGGCATTCACGGATTCGTTCAGATGAATTAGGACAGGGTGGGCCAGTTTGCATGGTTGTGGGTAGGTCACAACACGACTGGAGTCAGGAAACGGTAGGTCGAAGGAGATTGGGTAAGATGTAATACTACAAATATTCTAGTAGCATTCGCCTTTTTGCATCGGATTCAGTGGCGACAGGTTGTCACCCTATCATGATCGGATGGATCAAAGGATTAGAGGAGCCATGAGTGGTGGTATAGATAAGGCAGTTATTGTTAGACGAGGTATCCTTCGGAGGTCGCGTGGGACTGCTGAGTGTGTTTGTGGCTCAGCAATCGGTTAGGTGTACGATGTTACGAGTAGTTGACAGATAAGGTGGGATCAGAGAGGTCTCGGCTGCTTCTGAAAAGCAGCGAGTGATAGCAAGAAGAGTCGAAGTAGGTTCGGTGACTTGGTATTCGTGTGTGGAGTTTCTTGTATTCGAGGTATACGCTAAGTTGTTTGCAGTTGGATTAAATAATCTCAGAGTGGCTGATTAGACCCTGTTGCGCAGCTCTTGTCTGGGTCTTAATCGTTATAGGGATAAGTCTCCTACCCGAAGGATTATCTGATCTTTCTGTCGAGTATAAGTGTATCGCAGGGAAATTTGGCATGTGACCCTATTTTCTAGTGGGAACCTCAAGTTATCAGAAGCTGAGTAGCCAGTTGAAAGATAAGTGCAGTGGAGTCGACAATGATTCAATGTGGGCGGTCTGTCAGGGAGTCAGACCTTCTCGAGACTACAGATTTCAGGATTGAGCAGTGGTGTAATATTTGCAAGGGATTATTGTCGGCTAGTGAAGGGAATTCATTCATCTACAGATTGGAGAGCCGTACGAGGGTTGGTTTTGGTTGCCTTAGGAAGGTTATGGTATACTCGGGACTGTGGCCATGTTGCTCAGGCTGTGTGGTGTGTCGGGGTTGGTAAGGAATGATTTCAAGGAGGAAATATAATTTAAGTGGGGGAGAGTTGTAACATTCCGTTTGAAATTAAATAAATAATAAACTCTAAAACCCCGAGATGTAATTTTTATTATTATTTTATATTATTGTAGCCAAAATCAATAATATTTAGCGGGGTGTTGGTTTCGGGGAGCCAAATGATATGATTTGGATTTTCGAGGGTTAAAAGTGTAATTCCAGGATTTATTTTGTAAAGAATTTTGAAGGCTGAGGGTTGTTTGGTAATTATTGGATTTAAATTGAATAGATTTTTTGGAAGCAGGGCTAAAGAGTAAAATATGGACTTGGATTGGAAAGAATTGAGGGGGGAGGGGCCGGAAGTGCCAAAACGTTATAAAGTTTCAATGAGACGGGTTAAAACCCGTCACATTACTCATCCATACTAACCCTAACCCTAGCAACGTTTTCAGCCGCCACCACCTCCGAATCCTTCTCAGTCGTCGTTGCCATGACAAGTCTGATTACCGTTCTAACCTCTGCTACCTTGTCGTCGAACGCCACTGTCACATCCCCTGCTGCCGCCAGTGACGTTGTGAACGGCCGAAGAAACCCCACCAAGAACGAAGACGGAGCTGTGACCGGCGACACACGGGTCGTGTGCGATCGGAAAGCTCGCGGTGAAGCTAACCGTATCTATTCTCTCACCTCTTTTGTTCCTTTTTGGTTATATGGGCCGTAATCGCCGTTTTGGCCGCCGCCGCCATTGGTCGCCATTTATGTTGCATTCCGACGACGTCCTGTCACCTTGTAGGTGGCTGAGTGTGTGTGTGTGTGTGTTTGCCTATAAGGGCTGCTTTCGGAACTAACGGTGAAGTATGTGCGTTATTTTGGCAGGGAATCAAGATAACCCGCCACCACCACCATGAGGTGGTGGCTGTCATTTCTAACCGCCGTATGCTGCCACAAGTTTGTTGATTGAGTGCATATCTTGGTGTTGTTGTGTTTCAGGCGTGTGTATGTGTGTTGTTGTTAGCCGAGGAAAACCCCACCACCACCGTGAGGTGGTGGCCGCCACCTTCTGCCGCCGTTCCGCTACTGCTAGCCACCATCTCCGGTAGCTGTGGGCTTTCGGGTGCGTTTGGAATGATGTTTGGAGTGCTTTTGGTGTTGGTTTGGCCTAAGATCATAACCACCACCACCGCAAGGTGGTGGCTGCCGCCGTGAACCACCGCCAACCACTACTGCCCGAAGTGGTAGTTGGTGGTACCCGACTTGTTAGACTTTAATTAATGTAAAAACTTAATGATTGGATCAATTGGTTTGTGATTTGGTTGGAAACCCTAATTTGGGTTTAGAAAACCCTAATTTTGGAATGTGAGTTTTGGATTTGTCGGGACCCACGTTTGGACCATTGGATTTGGAATTTTGAATTACGCCCGACCAAATTGTATGTTTGGACTAGTGGAGTGGTGACTTAATGGATTAAGTCCTTAATGGGTTAAGTAGGAACACTTAACCCTATTCGTCATTTTATGTGAAAAACCTTAATTGGTTTGGGTTCTTGTTGGGCCATTTCTTGGATTGGGCTGTTGTCGGACTTCATGGTCCAATTAGGAACAAGTTTGTGGACTAAGGAAATTATTGGGCTTTAGGATAAGGCCCATTGGAAAGGCTTGGGCCCAATTTGGAAAATTGGGCCAAAATTGGGCCTAGATGATTATGAGATTTTGGACCATCGGAATGCCAAATGTTTGGACTAGAATAAATGATTGGGTCTTATGATAAGACCATGTAGAGGTTTGGGCCCAATTTCGAAAATTGGGCCATATGTTGGGCCTTGATTCATTGATTGTTTTTGGGCCTTTAGAGTGTGTGTCTGGGCCTTAGGCTTGGATCAAGCTAACTTGGGGGGCAAAGTACTCTTTTTTACCCCAAGCATGGACTTATGGTTGTGTATTGGAACGCAATTATTAATTGGGTGTTGTTTTGATGTTGACAGTTAGGGAATTTGTCAACCAGCAGCTAGAGTTTTATCCACGGGCCTTCGACAGTGTGAGGTTAGTCTCCTCACCATACCAATGGGTCGAAGGCACCAAGGTCGGTTCATTTTGTGATATGTGGGACACTAGTTGATGTAGTAAAATGTGGTACACTAGTGGGTTATATGCTATGTGGTATGTTAGTTGTTTTGTGATACTTGCATGTAAGACCTCGGGGGGTTCCCAAGGCACTTGGGTGTATTACCTTGGAGGGTTTCCATGGCATCCTAAGTAAAGACCTCAAGGGTTCCGGAGGCACTAGCATGTAAGACCTTGGAGGGTTTCCAAGGCATCCTTAGTTAAGACCATGTGGGGGTTCCCATGACATTGGGCAAAGACCATGTGGGGGTTCCCATGGCACCTGGTGTAAGACCCTAGAGGGTTTCCAGGGCATCCTTATATGTTTGTATGCATGATTTATATGAAAGTGGGCTAAGACTCTAGAGGGTTTCCAGGGCATCCGGAGTAAGACCCTGGAGGGTTTCTAGGGCATCCCTATTTGTTTATATGCATAACTTGTGTAGTTGATACGGATTAGGTGATTATGTATGTAAGACCTTGGAGGGTTTCCGTGGCATCCTTATATGTTTATACGCATGAATTATGTGATTGATATGGTTTTTGTGATAATGTGGGGTGTAACGCCCGCAGATTCGGGCTAGACAATTTAGAGACAATGAGCGTCAAAAATGACTTTTTGATGGAAGATTATTTAGAAGGAGTAATCTTAACCAAGTTATAGTATATGTCACAAGGGTTCCGTACATATAAAGAACGCCGAAATCTGAGTTATAACGAAGAAGTTATGACCCGTCGAAGTTTTACGAGAAAACCGGCACGACACCAGGAATCGTAAAAAGTGAATTTACGATAAAATACTTTCTAGCCTTAGCGATCTGATAGAAAGTCGTAGTATATGTTAAACCAAGAGTGTGCATAAAAAGAACGTCCAAATCTGACTTCGTATGAGGAAATTATGATTTTTCTAAGATTTAGCATAGCAGTGCACAGCCCAAAATTCAAATTTTAGATCGGTCGATTATTAGCAAAAATAATCTAAACAAGAAATGAAGATATCATTAATAGGAGTTCAACGATAAAAAGTCAGTCGAAAACGGAGCTTGTATGCAAAAGATATCGACGAAACTTAGTCCCTACTCTTCGACCGCGGCGAATTCGATATAGTTTTGTAAATCTGAGATAGAGTGAGAATTAGCCGACGGGATCTACATGAAAGTTGTAGTAATCATAAATACCAACGCGTGGATATAAAGAACGTCGATAATAGAGCTCGTATGCGAAAGATATGGACGAAACTTAGTCCCTACTCTTAGAGCGCGATAAATTCGATACAGTTTTGCAAATCGGAGATAGAATGAGAATTAGCCGACGATGTCTAAATGAAAGTTTTAGTACTCGTAAATACCAATGCGTGGATATAAAGAACGTAGAAAACAGAGCTCGTACGCGGAAGATACGGATGAAACTTAGGGCCTACTCTACGAGAAAACCCTTATAAATAAGAGATGAACTCTTCATATTTTCTTCACACCATAAGCCTTTCTTTCTCTCTCTAACTTGTCTCTAGACTCCCTAAACCTCCCTAAAGCCTAGGAAACTTCCCTAGCACTAGAAGAAAGCCCCGGAGCTCACGAAGGCTCCGAGAAAAAGAGTTTTTCGGCTCAGAAGCTCTGCTCCAGCGGAGCTCAGTTTTTAATAAAACCCGCTGTAAGTGAAATAAGCCTACCATACTTTAAATATAGCTTATATTTAAATATAATATCGTTGTCATGAACCTAGAAATAATATTTATCAGTGATTCAAAATCGTTATACTAATTGATCTACTTACGGAAATGATGTCTAGGCTGTGATTTAGTGAGGTGTTTAAAGTGGGATTTCCAAACAGTATACTTGGTATACCAAACGGACCCTACCTCCGATATGATCCTACCTGGTTGTTCCTTACTTGATAGATCATGAAAGTAGACTTTGAGTTAATGATGAATCTAGACTAATAATTAGTCGCAATAAAGATTAGACTAAAACTTAGCGATAATAATGTTAGGTTTCGTCAAAGGAAAATAGAATCTTTAAAAGCAAAGCGCTGCCCGAGTTTGGAGTCATCACTTTAACAAGTAAGTGCATAGTTACTTTCATCTTACACATAGATATGAAGTATTTTATATAAATTACGTGCTACGTGTGCATATTATCTGTATACTTGCTATCTATGCTGGATGAACGATTTTATACATGTTTTAAATGATTTAAACTGTATATGAATTTTATATCTACAAAATATGTTGGGTAAAACATGGGTAGATTAGAGATGAGATAAATGATGAGCGATGAAAGATGAGATGAATTATGAGCGATGATATATGAGTGGTAAATTATGGTGAGAAGCAATAACCTAAGCGATGACTTAAGCGATAAGCCAAGCGATGACCCAAGCGATGGACCCGTCATCTACCAGAGTATGGATGACAACCACAGACTATTCTAGACAGTCCATTGGAACACTAGCAGGCTCGCAAGATGTAGGTGTTGTGAACGATGTGTTCTACCGGTGTACTCAAAACCCTGGCGACTATGGGACATAGTGCCTGTTGTATAAACCCTGGCGATTATGAGACTTAGTGCCTAAACCCTGGCGACTATGCGACTTAGTGCCTGTCGAGTAAACCCTGGCAACGATGGATTTCGTGCCGATTCCTTAGGATGATCCTTAGGAATGAATGAACGAGGAATAGCTAAATCTTAGGGTATATCCTTAAGAGTAAAGAAGATAATGGGGATGGGTAATTAGGTTGATTGTTTGATGTTTAACATAATAATTATATTATTGTAGGTTGAAAACCCTATGTACTCACCAGGTTTCCCAACCTGACCCACTCAAGCTTATTTGTATCGCATGTGTCGATATGAAGCTACTTTACACTGAGGGATTCAAAAGAGATGTAGATCACTAGTGTAAATGAATGTAAGTTCTGTTTATGCTTATGATTCTGTATTGACGATGACATCCCAAATGTTTTAAATGGATAAAAATACATTTCTTCAGAAATGCTTTGATAACGTATTTATCATGTTTTTCTGGGAACAAATTCCGCAACATTTTTATTAAAAGAGGTACTCTGATTTTTATAAAGCATAAACAAAATCGGTCTTTTCTGGCCGTGAAAAATGGGGATGTCACAGTTGGTATCAGAGCATTAGTTTAAGCGAACTAGGAATAAGGATTTATTTTTAGACTTAAACTTAGAATTCTAAGCGATGATCGTGAGGAGTGTGTCTAATATATTTTAGGAAGTACACCTGAATAGACACAAGCACTAGTTTAATTAGGGAAGATGCCTAAAATGCTTTTATGTGCTAAATGATTTGTGATGATTTATGTTATCGTTTGATCGGATCTATGGTCTGTTGCCGACCAGATCTGGAAATTTATGTGCTGAGGTTTCTAAACGTTTAATTACGATATTAGAACTGATATGTAACTTTTTGGAATAATAAGGAGGAATACTCGTCTAAATCTTCCTCTATCTATATTCTCGTCTCGATACACCGAACGCCTGCTTTGGTGTATAGAATGTCATGATAAGGACTCATAGAAGACTGAGCAAATGGAGGAAATGAGAAGGCTTACGATATTGAATGATACCTATCAGAAGATATTTTAAGAGTGATATCTTGCCTTTAGAATGCATCTAATAAATAATACGTCTAGTACCGGAGAAGTGCACTTTCGATTAGCAGAAAGAAAGATTTTTGGTATAATCCATGAAGTTATACCATCGTATGAAATTTCCACCACCAACCGAGTTGAAACAGATTTGATGATTGAAGATACGCATGGAGGAAGTCCTAGTAGAGTCTAGGGAAAATTTTATGATAGTTTGGACACATTTTTATGTGTTAAAATTGTTTTTGTGATAGTAACTTGGAAAGCTGCGAGACAATACTTGGGACGAGTATGAGTAGGTGTGAATGGTAGTAGAGGCCTATACTACCGGAAGCACAGGACTCACACTTGGATCAGGGAAAGTCACAAGGTTACCAAGGCGCTAGTAATTGATTCCGTTTTGTTCATGTATGTCGTTACCATCGTTTTGGTAATGACTAAGAAGATGATTATTATTCCGACCCTAGTGGTCATATCATGTCGAGTCCGACTAAGATGAGTATGTTACATGGTTCAGAGAACCAAGATCGATGTAGCATCTAACTTAAGTCAGAAGATTGAAGTGAAAGATAATTGAAGCGATCAATAGAAGTATCGCAACCGTTGTTAAGATTAGAAGCTTGTACCTAGAAGTGCTACATGCTAGAATGTGATTATATCACATTAGAACATGAAGGAAGGTATATTCCGTTCTGGAATTTGACTCTAAAAGACCTGAGTCTAAGCGTTGCATCATACGACGAGATGTCATTAGAACATGTCCCATCAGTCTGTTATGGTAATCGAAGTAAAGACTGTTTCCGGAGGAGAAAGAGTCTCCAATAAGGATTGAGATTGGGACTTGAAGGTCACGATTGAAAGTTCAACATGAGATAGAGAGCGGGTGCAAGATCGAGGACCGTCTGCAGTCCAGAAGTCCAAGAGTTAGATACTTATTCGAAGGAACAAAGGAGTTACGGTTATTACCTAGGATGAAAAGATAACATATGAAGTCATTATACAAGCCCTATTTCGTTGATGATTCCTGAACGTAATCATCCTAAGGGGGAGATAATTGTAACGCCCGCAGATTCGGGCTAGACAATTTAGAGACAATGAGCGTCAAAAATGACTTTTTGATGGAAGATTACTTAGAAGGATTAATCTTAACCAAGTTATAGTATATGTCACAAGGGTTCCGTACATATAATGAACGCCGAAATCCGAGTTATAACGAGGAAGTTATGACCCGTCGAAGTTTTACAGCAAAACCTGCACGACAACGGGAATCGTAAAAAGTGAATTTACGATAAAATACTTTCTAGCCTTAGCGATCTAAACGAAAGTCGTAGTATATGTTAAACCAAGAGTGTGCATAAAAAGAACGTCCAAATCTGACTTCGTCTGAGGAAGTTATGATTTTTCTAAGATTTAGCATAGCAGTGCACAGCCCGAAATTCGAATTTTAGATCGGTCGATTTTAGCCAAAATAATCTAAACGAGAAATGAAGATATTGTTAATAGGAGTTCAAAGATAAAAATACAGTCGAAAACGGAGCTCTTATGCAAAAGATATGGACGAAACTTAGTCCCTACTCTTCGAGCGCGGCGAATTCGATACAGTTTTGTAAATCTGATATAAATGACGAAACTTAGTCCCTACTCTTCGAGCGCGATAAATTCGATACAGTTTTGCAAATCGGAGATAGAATGAGAATTAGCCGACGGGATCTAAATGAAAGTTGTACTACTCGTAAATACCAACGCGTGGATATAAAGAACGTTGATAATAGAGCTCGTATGCGAAAGATATGGACGAAACTTAGTCCCTACTCTTCGAGCGCGATAAATTCGATACAGTTTTGCAAATCGGAGATAGAATGAGAATTAGCCGACGAGGTCTAAATGAAAGTTGTAGTACTCGTAAATACCAATGCGTGGATATAAAGAACATAGAAAACAGAGCTCGTACACGGAAGATACGGACGGAACTTAGGGCCTACTCTACGAGAAAACCCTTATAAATAAGAGATGAACTCTTCATATTTTCTTCACACCATAAGCCTTTCTTTCTCTCTCTAACTTGTCTCTAGACTCCCTAAACCTCCCTAAAGCCTAGGAAACTTCCCTAGCACTAGAAGAAAGCCTCGGAGCGCACGAAGGCTCCGAGAAAAAGAGTTTTTCGGCTCAGAAGCTCTGCTCCAGCGGAGCCCAGTTTTTAATAAAACCCGTTGTAAGTGAAATAAGCCTACCATACTTTAAATATAGCTTATATTTAAATATAATATCGTTGTCATGAACCTAGAAATAATATTTATCAGTGATTCAAAATCGTTATACTAATTGATCTACTTACGGAAATGATGTCTAGGCTGTGATTTAGTGAGGTGTTTAAAGTGGGATTTCCAAACAGTATACTTCGTATACCAAACGGACCCTACCTCCGATATGATCCTACCTAGTTGTTCCTTACTTGATTGATCATGAAAGTATACTTTGAGTTAATGATGAATCTAGACTAATAATTAGTCGCAATAAAGATTAGACTAAAACTTAGCGATAATAATGCTAGGTTTTGTCGAAGGAAAATAGAATCGTTAAAAGCGAAGCGCTGCCTGAGTTTGGAGTCATCACTTTAACAAGTGAGTGCATAGTTACTTTCATCTTACACATAGATATGAAGTATTTTATATAAATTACGTGCTACGTGTGCATATTATCAGTATACTTGCTATCTATGCTGGATGAACGATTTTATACATGTTTTAAATGATTTAAAATGTATATGTATTTTATATCTACAAAATATGTTGGGTAAAAATGTTGGGTTTTGAGCATTCTAACACTCCTATGGTGTACATGCAACCCTAGAAACCTTGGATCTATGTTTTCTCTAAATACATGCGAATTTGATTTTCCAAGGTTTATTTCCTATCTAGCATGTTATGGGGAACTTGTAATACAAAATTCAAGTAGAATAACATACCTTTTAGTAGCTTGGATTCCTTGATGACTTTGTGAGCCTAGCACCCCAAATGTGATGCCTCAAATTCTTCACACAACACCACAATTCTTGGAATAACCTTGAGAGAAGTTCACTATACTCAAAAATCGGCTAGCCCTCTTACTTGCTTGTAGTAGTACCGATTTCTCTAGATAAGGAGTCTTTAGCCATATCGCCTCCTTTGCTGCCTCTCTTGCTGCTATATACTCTGATTTGCAAGTTGAATCAGCTACCGTCTCCTGCTTGGAACTTTTCCAAGTAATTGCTCCTCCATTTAGGATAAAGACCCAGCCTAACTGAGAGCGGAAATTATCCCTATCAGTCTGAAATCTAGCATCGCTATATCATACCACTCTCAAGTTATCACTGCCACCAAGGGTAAGGACCCAGTCCTTAGTCCTTCGCAGATACTTGAGAATGTTCTTTACTGCAGTCCAGTGAGCCTTGCCAGGGTTCCCTTGATATCTACTGACCATGCTCAAGGCAAAGGCCACATCAGGGCGAGTACAAGTCATAACATACATGATTGAGCCTACAGCGGAAGCATATGGTACATGACTCATCTCAGCTATCTCAGCCTCTGTACTCGGACTCTGAGTCTTACTCAGTTTGGCGTTACTCTGGATCGGTAATTCCCCTTTCTTGGAATCCTGCATACCGAACCTATTCAGTACCTTATCCAAGTAAGTACTCTGACTAAGTCCAATTTGTCTCTTACTCCTGTCTCTCAATATCCTTATCCCTAGGATATAGGCAGCTTCCCCAAGGTCCTTCATAGCGAAACACTTCCCAAGCCAGGACTTAACCTCCTGCAAGGTTGGGATGTCATTTCCTATGAGTAGTATGTCATCCACATACAACACCAAGAAGCTAACTATAGTCCCACTAGCCCTAACATATACACATGACTCATCCTCACTCCTCGAAAAACCAAACAATTTGACTTTCTCATCAAAGCAAAGATTCCATCTGCGAGGTGCTTGTTTCAACCCATAGATGGATTTCCCAAGCTTGCACACCTTATTAGGGTTCTCTGTACTGACAAAACCCTCTGGATGACTCATGTAAACATCCTCAACCAACTTTCCATTAAGGAAAGCGGTTTTGACATCCATTTGCCATATTTCGTAGTCATGAAATGCAGCAATGGCTAACATAACCCTAATAGACTTAATCTTTGCTACTGGTGAAAAGGTCTCATCATAATCAACTCCCGGAGTTTGAGAATAGCCCTTTGCAATCAGTCGCGCCTTATAAGTGTGTACATTACCATCCATGTCGGTCTTCTTCTTGAAGATCCATTTGCACCCGACTGTCTTACGACCTGGTATATTGTCAACCAAGTTCCAAACTTGATTGTCATACATGGACTGTATCTCGCTTTCCATAGCCTCTTTCCATTTAGCAGCCTCAGGGCCTGCCATGGCTTCCGTGTAACTGTTAGGTTCATCCAGAACTACCAATGTACTATCATTGATAAGTGTATCACCTTCTGCAGTAATATGGAAACCATAGTAATGCTCAGGTGCATTCCTAACTCTCGTGGAACGCCTCAGAGGTATGGGCTCGTCAGTCGGATCAACAGGAGTTTCGTCCTCAGGTTGATTACTAGGGTTTGAGGTCCCTTCACCACTTGACTCTTGAATTTCTTCAAGGTCAATTTGCATCCCACTATTTCCTTGGTTTATGAACTCTCTCTCACGAAAGACTCCTCTTCTAGCTACAAAGACCACATTCTCACTAGGTCTGTAGAAGAGGTAACCAAAGGATCTTTGTGGGTAACCGATGAAAATACACCTCTCACTTCGAGGTTCGAGCTTATCATGAGACTCACGCCTCATGAATGCCTCGCAACCCCAAATCTTGATGTGGTCCAAATTGGGAACTTTCCCAGTCCACATCTCATGATGTGTTTTGTCAACCTTTTTAGTAGGGACTAGATTCAAGATATGGGCGGCAGTCTCTAAGGAATACCCCCAGAATGAGATTGGTAGTGAAGCTCGACTCATCATGGAACGAACCATGTCCAATAAGGTTCGATTGCGCCTCTCAGCTATACCATTCAACTGTGGTGTCCTAGGAGGTGTCAATTGTGAGACAATCCCACATTCCTTAAGATAGTCAAGGAACTCGATACTAAGATACTCTCCTCCCCGATCGGATCAGAGCATCTTGATGTTTCTGCCCAGTTGATTCTCCACTTACTGCTTAAACTCTTTGAATTTCTCAAAGGTCTCTGACTTATGCTTGATTAAATAGATATATCCATATCTACTATAATCATCAGTAAAAGTCACATAATACCGATTAGCATCCCTTGTGGCAGTTTTGAAGGGTCCACACACATCAGTGTGTATGAGGTCCAACAAACCCTCACCCCTATCACGAGTATCAGTGAAGGGTGACTTTGTCATTTTTTCAAGTAAACAAGACTCGCAACTATCATCCGACTTTAGGTCAAATGATTCCAAAACTCCAGCCTTTTGGAGTTGGCCCATGCGCTTCTTGTTAACATGTCCAAGACAACAATGCCACAAGTATGCTTTGTCTAAGATATTTGAAGAATCAATACACAACACATTATTTCCTAGATTATCTACAACATTCACAGCTTCATATACACCATCACAAGGTAATGCTTTAAAGTAAAATACATCATTGTAATAAACATTAATAGCACCATTATCATTATCAAATGAAAAGGAAAACCCTTGTTTGTACAAGCCATGAAAGGAAATAATATTTCTCGCCATTTCAGACGAGTAACAACATTTATTCAAATCTAACATTAACCCATTATTAAGCAATAAAGAATAAACTCCTATCTTGGTAACAGATGATGCTTTCCTATTCCCCATGATTAAGTTTTGTTGGGTTTTGGTATAATACAACATCCTATGGTGCACATACAACCCTAAATACCTTGGACCTATGTTTTCACTAATTATACATGCAAATGGTTTCCAAGGTATTGAACCTATAGCTAGCATGCAATTGTCATACAAACTACATAAAATACTAGATAGTGTAACATACCTTTTTGTGTGGCTGGAGGTCTTGATGTATTTGGCCTTAAGAACTTAGCCCCAATAGTGTGGAAGCCTCAAATGAAGTCACAACACATCAAGAACAAAGGTAGGACTTGAGAGAGAATCTCCATGCACTCTAAAACCTTCATGAACTCCAAGAACATGCACACACACTAGGGGGTGACTAGGGGTGGCCGTTTTAGGTCATAACATATGTATTTATATGTGTTGAATTCTAAGAGTCATGGGTATAACCCAAACCCATATCCATGGATTTTATGATTCATGGTTCATGTGGCCCAACTCTTTATGTATCCATACATAAACTTGGTCCAACATGGATCATAAGCCCAACACATATAAATATAACTAATTACCATAATTAGTCCCCATAGTTTTAATTAGTCTCTTTTGATCACTAAATTAATTCCAAATTAATTCTTGATCAATACTAATTAAAACATATGATTTCATATTAATATATTAGAACTTATAATATATTAATAAATCATATATAACCTCTTCTCTCAAAAGTCCATCCTAACAAATTGTCCTGATGATATGCAACCCAAATGGACCATGCTACTCTTGGGTCGAATACATACCAATAATAGTTATGGGCTTAGACACCTAATCCAACAGTCTCCCACTTGGATAAGTCTAAAACTATTATTGCATATGACTCCAAAACCCGACTAGCAATCGTAGCTCTTAAAGCCGCTGTCGAACTCTGAACAAATCAATGATGCGTCCATTAGATAAGGGATCATATATTCCTCCATTCTAGATATCATATGGACTGAGACATGGATTATAATCATTCTCTCTGTCCATTTGTTGTTTCCCGATTTCCGATTTATGACGACTGACTAATTGAACAAATCAAATCAGTCCAGGCCCGGCCAAGCACTTACGTTTGTCATCACCAAATCATCGAGGGGCCCACAGATATCGCTTTTATCCCTCCAAGGGTAAAAGGAATGGATAAACTTCGACTCATATGCTTGTTCTACTACTTGTTGAATCATACACAAAGGCACGTTTTATAACATCGAGTTACCAAATGCGTTTACGTGCAATCAATGTATAATCAACTCATAGGCAACAAGTCATATCTCTAGGTTTGAAGAATATAAGATATTATCGTCTCACGATCACTCGTGATAAAATCCATGAAGTGATTCAAGTGAGCGTGGGTTGAATCCAATACTCGAATCCTTATTCCAGGAGTACTCATGAATGTTGTAGTAACTCTTACTATGTCCACTACCTTGGACATCTACAAACCCGATTCATGACAGTCTTTCCTTAATACCTACTTCCAACGTATTATCGACTGTGGATGGTTTGAATAACTTAGTCATTCGGGAAGAATAACCTAGCTATTCTGGAAGTCAAAACATGCAAAGTGAAACACAAGAATAATACTAATCACTCTATGGTCCCAAGCACCTTTGAGAGTAAATAAAACACCTTTTATTTAAACACCATATTGATAACTCATTATTCATTGTATAATGTTTCAAATAATCAACTTTATACTTGAATTAAAACAATAGTTGTCCCATGCTCCAAGCATGTAAACTATGTTTTCTAAACACTAGTCATGCCATACACCAAGTATGCACACTATGTTTATCTATGATCTTTACTTTGTGAAATAGATCAATTGAACATGATTCCAATGATGCTCATTTCACAATCCCAAATTTTTATCACAAATGTAAGAATTCCAAATTCTTACCATTTAACGAAATCTGTTAGATTCTAAACTTATATGCATTGATCCTCTCGTAATGACTATGCACAAAGTCACAAAGACTTGTCAACAATCATTACAGGGTATTCCAATGGAGATCAATTCCATGGAAACGAAGTCTCACATTCAAAGTACATTCCTTTGAACATCCTTCTTGCATTAAGTTTTCTAATCTTACACAGATTTGAAGAACAACTTCCACCTATGGAAACCTTTCCAGATTCCCATTTTGACTATCACTTCTGAACAAGAGTTACCTCTTTTCAGAATATGTCAATATGGTCCTTCCAAAATTAATACTTATACTTCCAACTGTCCATGAGCAACCAATCTTTGGTAAACCTTAGATTGTCCTTAACAATTGCTTAATCATTTTAGTCATATCCAATTCTAGACTTTTCCCTTCTTAATGCCCTGAGCATTTGGAAAATTTAGAAAGGATAAATATTACAGCACATGCAATCGATCCTATATCCGAAGCATACGGGACACGATTCCTGATGTCTCACATAAAGACGTGATCATAGACCAGTCTGTTGCTACAATATTTTTTTATTTGCCATGTTTTCAAAATTTGACTATGAAGAGGGATGCCGTAATCATAATCGAATTTTGAAAACGCAATATATATAGAATTTCATGAAGTCGAACCATTCCAACATAAAATTCATATATATATTTGACTAAAGATGATTAAAATCTCAATCTAAGCTTTTAGAATTGAAATGAAGTATAATTTCCTCTCCCTTAATTATAGCAAAACAACTTTTCAACCCCTGCAACTTCACGAATTGAAACTTTTGTTTTCTATAATTAACATTGCTAACTTGCAATACTGAACATAATAATCATGCTCCCACTAACATGATAATTATCAACACAACACTTATGCTACCACTAGCTTTGACATGTACTCAGAAATCAGCTAGACTTCTAGAAATCAATACTTTATTGACTTTCTTAACAAAGTTCAGTTTTTTGATACGAGATGCTTTGATAAGAATTTATCAAATTCATACACCTTTCCTTAGATAGCTCATATGTGTGTCTAAACAATTTTAGAACTATGAAAAGGGATGCCGTAATCATAGTCTCAATTGTTTAGACCTTTGCCACTTCTCACAAGTCCATGTTAGTGTGTCGGTTAACCACACACGCTCCACTAACGACTTTGAGAATGCAAATAACACAATTGCTATCTACTTAAAATCTACTTAGTGAAAGCGTTTCCTCACCATCATTTTCATGAATCGGAGAGAAACCTTATGACACTTAGATTTTGTGGTGAATGAGTTCCTATCCATGTGAATTTGTCAAAACCATAATCACAAGACAAGGTTAGTGACAAATCCAACCTCATATGGATTGAACTTGTGCAATCTTAACTTCTTGCCAACTGGCAGCACAAGGGCCTGTCATTGCTTCCAAGTTGTTATGCAACCAACTGAGAACTCTCAGAACTCCTATGCAAAGCCAATTTTAACTGGAATAGGCACAAAAATGTCAACACGATAGGTTATAAACCTCAAGTCGTGTGCTAGTGAAGAACTTCAGGTTTTTATTCTTGATTAGTTCTTGGAACTTTCAAGAGCTTTAAGACTCCCACTGTCCTCTTGACATATAAGACTCTCTTGTCAAGAACCATTTATTATCAAGGGTCAGTGCAGATTCTTATCAAGACTAACACTTCACATAATTGGCCTTAGTTGGTCTCTGTTTAACCCAAAACATCACAACTTACCAATTTCAAATGTACAAGAGTAGGACATCTTTTACTCTTACATTTGACTAGTGTTAATAAACCTTCCTTAAGATATGTCACTCGAGTTACAATCTTGGAGTATGACTCTAAGACTTGTTATGGAACGAAGTATGATTCATCTTTTTGATTTTAACCATTTCAACAATCCATAATTTCTCTTCTTAGCCAAACAAATGCACTAAGATGTCCTTAGAGAAACAATTGTGATATGGTTTCATAATCACTAAGATAATCATAAAACAAGATACTCAAGTACTCTCCCATCTTTTCAGATTGGAGAAACTTTTATCTTCCTCCCTTATTTGATTCTTCTTATTCGTTTTGCCTAACATTGATACTTTTCCAATGTTTCAGAATATACTTAAACTTGTAAGTATAGCCATATTTACTAAGCTTTAGTAAATCATGACGAATAGTCTTATCGATCTTTGTGGTGGACTTGACCAATGCACAAGAATGTGTACTCGATCCCTTAGTCCTTCACTTGACTCACATATACATGTAAATAAGGAATTAGTCTTAATTTTCCAAAGATCAAAATTCTCATTCTTCATACAACTTGCATGATTCCAAGTTTCTACCCTACTGAAACGTGGGTGATGAGAATCTTTCCTTATTTGGTAAATTATGACACTACCACAGTCGAAAGAATCAAATCCATTTTCCAATATTGCTATCAATGGAAACATATAAACAACAAATTCTCACAAATGCCACTGTAAGGATATTTTAAAATAAAATAAAACCTTTTCTTTTATTTTAGAACTTTGCGGAAAAACTTATCCTTACAATGCAAATGCATGTGAAAAACTATGTTGTTATGTATTCCTAAGCAATCTATCACAACTCTTTAAGTAACAACTCAAAATTCTTCCTTTAAGCTTCCTCTTCACTTTGATTCTTAAAACATCAAAATGTGATCTAGTCACATCATGTAATAAGAATCTCCAAATAGGAACTTAATAGAGTTAGATAATGGACTTTACCTGAAGTAGAGTCAAAACTTTTGACTTTACCATCCTTACAGACTATCAGGTAAATTTGGCCAGCTTCGCAACCAATGCCCCTTCCTTTGGCAATAGAAGGTTTGGGAAGTCGATCTTCTAATCAAATTTGCTTTTACCAGTGCTCAAAATCATTGCTGACTCAGCAGCACCAAGCAAATAGGTAAGATCATTAAGGGTCAAGTCATGGTCTGTCACATAGTAGTCCCAAAGGAACTCACTATGTGACTTAGAAAGTGATTGAAGATCCAACTTTCTCAAGACTTTGACACCCAACTCTCCCAGCTTGTCAATATGTGACTTCATCTCCAAGATGTGAGCACACATAGACTTTGCTTGCCAATAGGGCTTGAGTGACCTTGAACTTGTGAGTTAGGGAGAATAATTGGAGGGGGTGGAGGAAGTGAAATTCCAAGAGATTTGGGAAGATCATAGATGTCTAAACTACACATGTACAATGGGAGATATTCAAGTTAGTTGATTTAAGTCCTTAATATAACACCCAATATGAAATATTAAGGCTAGGACCCAACACAATATTTTACAACTTGGAAGAGGGATGCCGTAATCCAAGATATGAAATATTTGAAGGTAGGCGAATGACGATTCACCAATTTCCACTATGAAAAACAAAATAATTTATTAGGTTTTAATTGGTTTTGAAACTCCTAGATCTTTTGAGATTCATTGAACTTTTCAATGGCATGTTTCAATCTCGATTGTGCCCTCTCAAATTTTGTGACTGGGATGCCGAGGATCACAAAACAAGGTGTGAATAACCATGCAAATTCACTTGGTACCCTTAATATTATCACCTAATCGATGTGCCGGTTAACCACACACGCTCCACCGATCTATGATAAACATTAAGTTACCCTTCGCCACTCTTACTAGTCCATGTTAGTGTGCCGGTTAACCACACACACTCCACTAACGACTTGGTAAGGTACAAAGTGTAAATTTCATGGGTTAGCACCAAATTCACATTTTCCTAAGTAACTAAGATTGGGAATTTATAAGTGTTTAGTTACTTAGTATTTATCATTAATACTTTTAGTGAAGGGAGAATTATAGTCATGTCAAACCCGTTCGGCTAACGACCCTCCACCAGTCAAGGAAGCGGTGGGTGAGAGTGGACACCCATTAAACTGCCATTTTATAGGCAGTAACCTTATACCCCCCTTATAGACCGGCTTCATGAATGAGGCCTACTAACGGTAAGACTGACTTTTACTCTTATACATATATATAAATATTAAAACTATAATATTATAATAGTATAAGGGTTGAATTTTAAACTATTAAAATTCTAAGGGTTTAACTTGGAACTAAAGTATTCATGGGGGGAAACTTTACAAATTCCAAAACTTGAGGGCAAGTTTTGAACAATTCAAAAACCTTTTCAATTCCATAACTTATGAATTTAAAGTAGTTTTAATAAAAACTCTTCAAGTTCCATAACTTGAGGACAAGTTATGGAAGACTTTAAAAAACATTTAAGGAAAAATAAACTTTTCATTTTTATAACCTATGAGTTTAAAGTAGTTTAATGAATAAACTCTTCAAGTTCCATAACTTGAGGACAAGTTATGGAAGACTTTAAAATCATTCAAGAAAATAAGACTCTTCATTTTTCCTAACTTATGGAAATATTATGAGTTTTAAAGAATCATAAATGTGACTTTTCATATAACTTGAGGACAAGTTACAAAAGCACATTTTATGAGCAACTTTAAGATTAATATGGATTGAAAACAAATTATCACATAACTTTTCTATTAATCTAGACTAACTCATAAGAACAAGACAATTCAAATCAAACTTTTTCATGAAATTAGCCTAACCATTAAACTAATACAAAACATGAATCTATTGACAATTATCTTTGAAATTGGTTTAGCATGAACATTACCACATCAAAAACAGGTTTACAAGACAAAAAACAGCTTAGGGTAATGTTTCTAGTCCAATTCCAGCCTTAAAAGTCGAAAATATGTTGTCAGGGGGTCCTACTCGTCGAGTGCACGAACCAACTCGACGAGTTGGATGAATTTCTTCATGACTCGGCGAGTTCATCAGTGGACTCGGCGAGTCCAGTGCCCAGACAGCCAAAATTTTCGATTTTTCAGCCATTTCAGCAAGTATAACATGAAAACAAGCCTTGTCTCTGATACCACTGTTGGGTTTTGGTATAATACAACATCCTATGGTGCACATACAATCCTAAATACCTTGGACCTATGTTTTCACTAATTATACATGCAAATGGTTTCCAAGGTATTGAACCTATAGCTAGCATGCAATTGTCATACAAACTACATAAAATACTAGATAGTGTAACATACCTTTTTGTGTGGCTGGAGGTCTTGATGTATTTGGCCTTTAGAACTTAGCCCCAATAGTGTGGAAGCCTCAAATGAAGTCACAACACATCAAGGACAAAGGTAGGACTTGAGAGATAATCTCCATGCACTCTAAAACCTTCATGAACTCCAAGAACATGCACACACGCTAGGGGGTGACTAGGGGTGGCCGTTTTAGGTCATAACATATGTATTTATATGTGTTGAATTCTAAGAGTCATGGGTATAACCCAAACCCATATCCATGGATTTTATGATCCATGGTTCATGTGGCCCAACTCTTTATGTATCCATACATAAACTTGGTCCAACATGGATCATAAGCCCAACACATATAAATATAACTAATTACCATAATTAGTCCCCATAGTTTTAATTAGTCTCTTTTGATCACTAAATTAATTCCAAATTAATTCTTGATCAATACTAATTAAAACATATGATTTCATATTAATATATTAGAACTTATAATATATTAATAAATCATATATAACCTCTTATCTCAAAAGTCAATCCTAACAAATTGTCCTGATGATATGCAACCCAAATGGACCATGCTACTCTCGGGTCGAATACATACCAATAATAGTTATGGGCTTAGACACCTAATCCAACAAGTTTATCTTCCCGTGCTCCACTTTCTCACTTCTTCTTAGGCCCTGCAAATCAGTACAAATGTGAATACCACAACCTGTATCAAGCACCCAAGAGTTAGTATGTAATGAGTTTTTAGACAATATAGTGTAAATACTTGCATAGGTGGGTTTAACTTTCCCATCCTTTACATCCTGCAAGTATTTGGGGAAGCTTCGCCTCCAGTGCCCCTTTTCCTGGCAGTAGAAGCATTGTGCTTCCTTTGGGTTTGAAGAAGGAGGAATGGAACCTTTCTTGGTTCCACTTGAAGAGGAGCCATCAAGAGACTTTCCCTTGGTACCCTTCGAAGGGATCTTTCTCTTCTTCCCCTTTCCCTGCCCAATTGCCAAGACAGGAGCAGTAGTAGGAGTGGGAGTAATAGTTGATTTACTTTTAAGGCCACTTTCAGCGGTCCTTAAAAGTCCTTGAAGCTTACTTAGTGTGACTTCCTCCTTTTTCATATGATAAGTCATACGAAACTGATCATAACTTGGAGGTAAGGAATGGAGAATGATGTCAATTGCCATGTCCTCAGGAAGGTCCACATTAAGCTTCAATAACCGGTCCACGAACCTTTGCATTTTCTGCAAGTGACCGGTGAGGGATTCTCCCTCTTTCATCCTAGTTGTTATCATGGAGGAAATGATTTCATACCTCTTCTGACAAGCACTCTGATGGTACCTATCCATCAAATCCAAGTGCATCTCAAAAGGGTAGAAATCTTCATAGGATTTCTGGAGTTCTGCTGTCATTGTGGCCAACATGATGCAAGACACCTTAGTGGCATATTTCTCATGGGTAGTGTACTCAGCAATCTCCTCAGGAGTAGCAGTTGACTCACCGATCACCTTTAGCTACTTATCGAGGACATACTCTTTGCCCTCATAGCGAGTAATCATTATGATGTTCCTGATCCATTCATTGAAATTTGAACCATCAAAAATGATTTTCCCGCACAAGTTCATTAATGAAAAGGAGCCTGTAGGGTTTGAGCCAGTAGCAGTGTTGGAAGACATCTGACAAGAAAGAAAGACAAGTTTTATTAGATAAAGTGTCTTTAATAAGTCACCCAAATGAAGTATTAAGGCTAGGACCCAACAAACTATTTATAGTTGAAAGAGGGATGTCGTAATCCAAGCTATAAAATATTTGAAGGTAGGTAAATGACGATTTACCAATTTCCACCCCGAAAACGAAATAGATTATTAAGTTTAATTGGATTTGAAATTCCTAGATCTTTTGAGATACATTGAACTTTCAATGGCATGTTTGAATCTCGATTGTGCCCTCTCAAGTTTGTGACTGGGATGCCGAGGATCACAAACAAGGTGTGAATAACCATGCAAATTGACTTGGTACCCTTAACTTTTATCACCTAATCGATGTGCCGGTTAACCACACGCGCTCCACCGATCTATGATAAAATTAAGTTACCCTTTGTCACTCTTACTAGTCCTTGTTAGTGTGCCGGTTAACCACACGCGCTCCACTAACGACTTGGTAAGATACAAAGTGTAATTTCATGGGTTAGCACCTATTTCACATTTTCCTAAAGTAACTAAGATTGGGAATTATTAAAGTGTAGTTACTTTATAATTTCATTATACTTTTAATGAGGATTTAAAGTACTTGTCCTACCCGTTCGGCTAACGACCCTCCACCAGTCAAGGAAGCGGTGGGTGAGAGTGGACACCCATTAAGCTGCCATTTTATAGGCAACAACCTTATACCCCCCTTATAGACCGGCTTCGTAAATGAGGCCTACTAACGGTAAGACTGACTTATTCTTATACATATCTATATATTTAAACTTTTAATATAATAATAGTATAAGGGTTGAATTTTAAACTTTTAAAATTCTAAGGTTCAATTTGGAAATTAAAGTATTAGGGTGTAAGACTTTACAAATTTCAAAACTTGAGGGCAAGTATTGAAACTATTCAAGACCTTTCATTTCATAACTTATGAGCTTAATGGTCCATTAAAATGAAGACTCTTCATTTTTGTGTAACCTCTTATTCTTTAATGACACTTTTAAAGAAGTGACTTTTGGTTATCCATAACTTGAGGACAAGTTATGGACTCCATGATTAGCCATTAAGATCAAGAATCATACTTACAAGCAAGTTACACATAATTCCTATGATCTTCTAAAACTCATAAGAACGTGAACATTCATATCAAAATTTCAAGAATCATATTAACACATATAAAACATGGAATTTTGATATTAGCCATTGTAAATGGATTAGCATAAGCATTACACCATATAAAACAAGTTTTAAAACACCAAAACAGTTTAGGGTAATGTTTCTAGTCCATTTCCAGCAGCAAAACTCAAAAATCTGCATTCAGGGGCTCCTACTCGTCGAGTGCAAGAACCTACTCGACGAGTAGGATGAATTTCCACATGGACTCGTCGAGTCCCCCGATGGACTTGGCGAGTTCATGCTGCAGAGTCCAGATTTTTGAGCTTTTTCAACAAGTTTGCATCAAGTATCAAGAAAACAAGCCTAGGCTCTGATACCACTGTTGGGTTTTGAGCATTCTAACACTCCTATGGTGTACATGCAACCCTAGAAATCTTGGATCTATGTTTTCTTGAAATACATGCAAATTTGATTTTCCAAGGTTTATTTCCTATCTAGCATGTTATGGGGAACTTGTAATACAAAATTCAAGTAGAATAACATACCTTTTAGTAGCTTGGATTCCTTGATGACTTTGTGAGCCTAGCACCCCAAATGTGATGCCTCAAATGCTTCACACAACACCACAATTCTTGGAATAACCTTGAGAGAAGTTCACTATACTCAAAAATCGGCTAGCCCTCTTACTTGCTTGTAGTAGTACCGATTTTGCTAGACAAGGAGTCTTTATATAGTTGTGACACAAGTAGGGTTACACCATGTAAACCCTAATTGTCATGGCTTTCCATATTCCATGATCCATGGGTTTGTAACCCCCATGGACTATCCATGGAGCACCTTATGGGTTTTAACCCAATCCATACAAACCATGGATCATTAGCCCACTATACAAGAATAGATTATTTACATAATCAACCCCATATATTTAATTAGTCTCTTTTTGATCACTTAATTAATTCAAGATTAATTCTTTGATCAATACTAATTAAATAATATTGTTAATATATTAGTACTTATAATATATTAATAAACCTTAAGTGTCCTTTCTCTCATTTTGGTCTATCCAAGCATTGCAATGCCATGCAACCCAAATGGACCGTGCCGGGTCGGGTCAAGTACATACCAAATATAGTTATGAACTTCGACACTATATCCAACAAAAACATTGGTAGATTAGAGATGAGATATATGATGAGCGATGAAAGATGAGATGAATTATGAGCGATGATATATGAGTGATAAATTATGGTGAGAAGCGATGACCTAAGCGATGAGCCAAGCGATGACCTAAGGGATGACTTAAGCGATAAGCCAAGCGATGACCCAAGCGATGGCCTCGTCATGTAGCATAGTATGGATGACAACCACAGACTATTATAGACAGTCCTGTAGGTGTTGTGAACGATGTGTTCACCCGGTGTACTCTAAACCCTGGCGACTATGCGACTTATTGCCTGTTGTATAAACCCTGGCGACTATGAGACTTAGTGCCTAAACCCTGGCGACTATGCGATTTAGTTCCTGTCGAGTAAACCCTGGCAACGATGGATTTCGTGCCGATTCCTTAGGACGATCCTTAGGAATGAATGAACGAGGAATAGCTAAATCTTAGGGTAGATCCTTAAGAGTAAAGAAGATAATGGGGATGGGTAATTGGGTTGATTGTTTGATGTTTAACATAATAATTATATTATTGTGGGTTGAAACCCCTATGTACTCACCAGGTTTCCCAACCTGACCCACTCAAGCTTATTTGTATCACATGTGTAGATATGAAGCTACTTTACACTGAGGGATTTAAAAGAGATGTAGATCACTAGTGTAAATGAATGTAAGTTCTGGTTATGTATTGACGATGAACTCCCAAATGTTTTAAATGGATAAAAATACATTTCTTCAGAAATGCTTTGATAACGTATTTATCATGTTTTTCTGGGAACAAATTCCGCAACATTTTTATTAAAAGAGGTACTCTGATTTTTATAAAGCATAAACAAAATCGGTCTTTTCTGGCCGTGAAAAATGGGGATGTCACATGGGGTATGCTCTGGGGAACTCACTAAGCTTCGTGCTTATAGTTTTGTTTATGGTTTCAGGTATCATTGATTTGAAAAGGAAGGGCCCGACTTGATCACAGTGCACACACCCGAGTTTCCGCAATATATGATTTTGGGACGAACTCTAATAAATGGTTTTAATTAACCATGATTTTGGAATGTTTGGGTTTAGAAGATATCTGTGTTTTGACTATAATGAAAAATAAAATTTTTACCCTTGATTTTTGGGTCGTTACAAATCATACAGCTCACTCCCGCCTACTAGTCCTCTCACAGCACACTGTCCAACTACCAACTAACCTCCATTAAATGCGTAACTATAAGTAGCCAGAGGTGAGATAGCCACCCGAACAAATGATCCTACTCTAGAGCCACAACCAAACAAGGAACATGCAAGAGAGCTTAGAGCAAGAGTTCTCAGACTATCCTACATAACTACAGACAGTCCCTCGGGCACTCCACCAAGTGATAGCCAATAAGTACAGATAACATACAGATCCAACAGTGCACTATAGCATAGCAACATCCTACATACCGGGATACCGATCTAACAAATCACTACAATATGGCAATATACTTGTAACATCCCAAACTTCAGAAGTATGATTTAGGGGCTTATGTGTAATTTTAGGAGCCTACTCGGCAAGTAGGTATGCCTACTCGTCGAGTCAGAGCGGGTTTGTTGGATTAATGTCTAAGTCCATAACTATATTTGATATGTACTTGACCCGACCCGGCATGGTCCATTTGGGTTGCACTTCACCGACACAATTTATATGGATAGTCTTTTGAGAATAGTATATTTATGATTTATATTAATATATTATAAGTTCTAATATATTAATATGGAATCATATTATTTAATTAGTATTGATCAAGAATTAATTTAGAATTAATTAAGTGATCAAAAAGAACTAATTAAATATGGACTCTTATATATATGGAATGGGCCAAGTTCATTTAGGTTGGGCTAAGCTTTCATGGATGGTCCATGGAGCTTTTAACCCATGGATCCTATGTAAATGAAAGGTCATGGGTATTAGGGTTTACATGGATGTAACCCTAATCCTCCATAATATATAAAGGGGTCCTTGGCTCACAAAATTGGCACAAGTGTGTGAAAATAAGAGTGGGCCGATTTTAGTGTGCATAACTATTCTCTCAAGTTCTTCCAAGGTGTTTTGGTGATTTGTGATTCCATTTGAGGCTTCCACACTATTGGGGCTAAACTCTTAAATCTTGAAGACATCAAGCTACATCAAAAGGTATGTCATCTAACTAGAACTTTGTAGTATAGGTGCTTCATAATATGCTAGTTAGGATGAAACCTTGGAATAGTTAATATTTGCATGTATAATAGAGAAAACATAGATCCAAGGTTTATAGGGTTGCATGTACACCATAGGAGTGTTAGAATGCTCAAAACCCAACAGTGGTATCAGAGCCATGGGTTGTTTTCTGTTATATTGATGCAAATGTTTTATTTTCAAAGTTGGAAAAAAAAGAAAAAAAAACATGACGTTTGTCAAATTTTAAGATAATTACTTGTTTTTGTGAAAAACTAATTATTTGTAAAATTTGAATCATTTGCTATATGAGTTGAATTAGGTCAAATTTAGTAAAAGATAAAATGATATGATTATTTTATTAGTTTTAAAAGTTTGATCTAAAGAGTTTTTTGAAACCTCCATAAGTTATGGATATGAAAAGGTTTTTAAAAAAAATTGATTCAAAGTTTTTTATGGAGTTACAAAACTTGGTCTTAATGTTTTAAAGAATTCCATAACTTGTTCTTAAGTTATGGAACATGAAAAGTTTCATCATAAAACAAGTATTTAACTCCATAAGTTATGGAATCCAAAAGTTTTCAAGAGTTACAAAACTTGCCCTCAAGTTTTGGAATTTGGAAAAAGTTTTTTTATGATAAAAAAAAGAATTGAATTCTAAAACTCTTGGGTTCATAACTTAAACAATTAATTAAATGGTTTTAATTTTGAATTTAATAATTGGAATTATGATGTTTTATTGAATAATTCAATTAACTCTTATGGACTTTATTAATAGATAATTAAAGTGTTTAATTAAAAGAGAATTAATAATTCCATAATGACATGGTTTAAATTTAATTAAATTAAGAGTATAGTTTAATTAATAGATTAAACCACCAAGTATTTTAAATGTCTAAAATACACCCTTATACTATTATAATATTAAAAGTTTAATATATTATATGTATAAGAGCAAGTCGTCTTACCATTAGTAGGCCTCATTCACGAAGTCGGTCTATAAGGGGGGTATAAGGTTACTGCCTATAAAATGGCAGTTTAATGGGTGTCCACTCTCACCCACCGCTTCCTTGACTGGTGGAGGGTCGTTAGCCGAACAGGTAGGACAAGGACTATAATTCTCCCTTCATTAAAAGTATTAATGATAAATACTAAGTAACTAAACTTTTTATAAATTCCCAATCTTAGTTACTTAGGAAAATGTGAATAAGGTGCTAATCCATGAAATTACACTTTGCACTTTGTTTAAGCTGTTAGTGGAGCGTGTGTGGTTAACCGACACACTAACCTGGACTTAACAAGGTAGGCAAAGGGTAACTTAATGTTTATCATAGTATCGTTGGAGCGTGTGTGGTTAACCGGCACATCGATTGAGGGGTAAATATTAAGGGTACCAAGTATATTTGCATGGTTACTTCACACCTTGTTTTGTGATCCTCGGCATCCCAGTCACAAAACCTGAAGGGCACACTCGAGATTGAAACATGCCATTGAAAAGTTCAATGAATCTCAAAAGAATCTAGGAGTTTCAAAACCAATTAAAACCTAATAATACATTTCGTTTATCTTGGTGGAAATTGGTGAATCGTCATTCACCTACCTTCAAATATTTTATAGCTTGGATTACGGTATCCCTCTTCCAAGTTATAAAATAGTTTGTTGGGTCCTAGCCTTAATATATCATATTGGGTGTTATATTAAGGACTTAAATCAACTTTACGTGAATTTCTCCCATTGTTGATGTCTGGTTTAGACAACAATGATCTTCCCAAACCAAGCTTTCCTAATGAATATGACTTCCCAAGTTTGGCTCATGGAAGTCATACTTCTCTTCCTCCACCTCCTCCAATTATTCTCCCTAACCCACAAGTTCAAGGTCACTCAAGCCCTAATGGCAAGCAAGGTCTATGTGTGATCACATCTTAGAGATGAAGTCACATATTGACAAGCCGGGAGAGTTGGGTGTCAAAGTCTTGAGAAAGTTGGATGTTCAATCACTTTCTAAGTCACATAGTGAGTTCCTTTGGGACTACTATGAAACAGACTATGACATGAACCTTAATGATCATATCTATTTGCTTGGTGCTGCTGAATCAGCAATGATTTGGAACGATAGTAAAGCAAATTTGATTAGAAGATCAACTTCCCAAAAACTTTATGGACAGTGACAATGGTGACACTGGAAATCCAGAAAAAGCATTCTCTTCCCAATGGAAAGGGATTGGCCATAGTCAACCCGGTTGACCAAATGGTAAAGAGAAAGGCTAAGTCTGAGATAGTCCTATTACCAAAGGGTCCATATGTTTATTTTGCCAAAGGAAGGGGCGTTGATTGCAAAGCTGCCAAATTTACCTAAGGATGTTAAAGTCAATAAGTTTGACTCTACATCAGGTAGAGCCCATTATCTAACTCTGTTAAGTTCTATTCTGAGATCCTCATTACATGATGTGACTGGGTCACATGTTGATGTTTTAAGAATCAAAGAATAGAGAGAAATCTTAAAGGAAGTATATGCTGATTCTGATCGCGAAGGTGGATTTCGATCGCATCAGAATTTTGAGCAGTTGCTTAAGAAGTTATGATATATTGCTAAGGAATAGATAACAACAATTTTCCATGTGGATTGTAAGGATAAATTTTTCCGCAAAGTTTTAAAATAAAAGAAAATTGTTTAATTTTATTTATTTGAAGTATCCTTACAATGGCATTTGTGGAAAATTGTTGCTTATATGATTCCATTGACAGCAATATTGGAAAATGGATTTGATTCTTTCATTTGTGGTAGTGTCTAAATTTACCAAATCAGGAAAGTTCCTCATCACCCAAGTTTCAATTGGACCGAAACTTGGAATCATGCAAGTTGAATAGTATGATGAATGAAAACTTTCAAGCATTGGAAAATCAAGACTAATTACTTGTTCACATGGATGTGTGAGTCAGGTGAAGAACTAAAGGGATCGAGTACACATTCTTGTGCACTGGTCATGTCCACCACAAAGCTCGTTAAGACTATTTGATTTACTAAAGTTTAGTAAATATGGTTATACTTACAAGTTTAAGTATAATTCTGAGACATTGGAAAAGTCTCAATGTATGACAGAGCGAATGAGAAGAATCAAATTTGGCAGAAAGATAAAAGTATCTCAAATCTGAAAAGATGGGAGAGCACTTTAAGTATCATGTTTGTGATAATCTTAATGATTTAGAAATCATATCACAATTAGTCCTCTAAAGGTCATCTTAGTGCATTCTTATGACTAAGAAGAGGAGTCATGAATTGTTGAAATGGTTAGATCAGGAAGATGAGTCATACTTCGTTCCAAAACAATTCTTAGAGTCATACTCCAAGATTGTAACTTGAGTGACATATCTTAAAGAAAGGTTTAAAACACTTGTCAAATGTAAGAGTAAAAGTGTCCTACTCTTATACATTTGAAATTGGTAAGTTGTGATGTTTTGGATAAAACAAAGACCAACTAAGGCCAATTGTGTGAAGTGTTTGTCTTGATAAAGAATCCGCACTATCTCTTGAATATTTGGCAAGATAGTCTTATATGTCAAGAGGACAGTGGGAGTCTTAAAGATCCTAAAAGGAATTTCAAGAACTAATCAAGAATAAAACCTGAGGTTCTTCACTAGCACACGACTTGAGGTTTATAACCTATCGTGTTGACATATTCTGTGCCCATTCCAGTTAAAGTTGGCTTTGCATAGGAGTTCTGAAAGTTCTCAATTGGTTGCATAACAACTTGGAAGCAATGGCAGGCCCTGTACTGCCAGGCGGCAAGAAGTTAAGATTGCATAAGTTCAGTCCATATGAGTTTGGATTTGTCATTATCCTTGTCTTGTGACTATGGTTTTGACGATTCACATGGATAAGAACACATACACCATAAAATCTAAGGGTCATAAGGTTTCTCTCCGATTCATGAAAATGATGGTGAGGAAACACTTCCACCAAGTAGATTTGAAGCAGATGGCAAAAGGTCTAAACAATTGAGACTATGATTACGACATCCCTTTTCATAGTTCTGAAATTGTTTAGACACACATGCTTGCTATCTAAGGAAAGGTGTATGATTTTGATAAAGTTTTATCAAAGCATCTCGTATCAGAAATCTGAACTTTGGTAAGAAAGTCAATAAAGTATTGATTTCTAGAAGTCCAGCTGATTTCTGAGTACATGTCAAAGCTAGTGGGAGCATAAGTGTTATGCTAATAATCATGATGTTAGTGGGAGCATGATAATTATTGTTAGTGTTGCAAGTTAGCAATGTTAATTATAGAAAACAAAAGTTTCAATTCGTGAGGCTGCAGGGATTGAAAAAGTTGTTTTGCTATAATTAAGGGAGAGGATATACTTCATTTCAGTTCTAAAGGCTTAGATTGAGACCTTAATCATCCTTAGTCAAGAATATATATATATATATATATATATATATATATATATATATATGAATTTCATGTTGGATTGGTTCAACTTAAGGAAATTCTATATATTGCGTTCTTAAAATTCGATTATGATTACGGCATCCCTCTTCATAGTCAAATTTTGAAAAACATGGCAAATAAAAATATTGTAGCAAAAGACTGGTCTAGAATCATGTCTTTATGTGAGACATCATGAATCGTGTACCATTTGCTTTGGGTACAGGATCGATTGCATGTGCTATAATATTTGTCATTTCTAAATTTTTCCAAATGCCCAGAGGCATTAAGAAGGGAAAAGGTCTAGAATTGGATATGACTAAAATGATTAAGCAATTGTCGAGGACAATTTGAGGTTTACCAAAGATTGGTTGCTCAGGGACAGTTGGAAGTATAGTGCTAATTTTGGAAGGACCATATTGACATATTCTGAAAAGAGGCATCTCTTATTCAGAAGTGATAGTCAAAATGAGAATATGGAGTTATCTCCATAGGTGGAAGTTATCTGTGTAAGATTAGAAAACTTAATGCAAGAAGCATGTCCAAAGCAATGTACTTTGAATATGAGACTTAGTTTCCATGGAGTTGATCTCCATTGGAATACCTTATAATGACTGTTGACAAGTCTTTGTGACTTTGTACATATTCATTACAGGAGGGTCAGTGCATATAAGTTTAAAATCTAAACAGATTTCGATAAATGATAGGAATTTGAAATTCTCACATTTTTCGATAAGGATTTGGGAGTGTGAAATTAGAATCATTGAAATTATGTTCAATTGGTTTATTTCACAAAGTAAGGATCATAGACAAACATAGAGTGCATACTTGGTGTATGGCAAAGCTATTGTTTAAGAAAAACATAGTGTACATGCTTGGAGCATGGGACAACTAGTGTTTTTAATTCAAGTATAAAGTTGATAAAACCGAAACAATGAATAATGAGTAATCATTATGGTGATAAATAAAGTGTTTATTTATATTCATAGGGTTTGATACCATATTTGATTCATTTATTCTTGTGTTTCACTTTGCATGTTTTGACTTCCAGAATAACTAAGTCGCTCTTCCTGAATGATTAAGTTATTCAAACCATCCACAGTCGGTCATATGTTGGAAGTAGATATGAATCAAGACTATCATGGGTTGGTTTGTAGAGGTCCAAATTGGTGGACAAAGTGGTGCTACAACACTCATGAGTGCTCATAAGTTCTGAGTATTGGATTCAACCCACGCTCATTTGAATCACTTCATGGATTTTATCACGAGTGATCATGAGACGATAATATCTTATATTCTTAAAAACCTAGAGATATGAGTTGTTACTATGAGTTGGTTATACATTGATTGCACGAAAACGCATTGGTAACTCGATGTTATAAAACGTGCCTTTGTGTATAATTCAACAAGTATTAGAACAAGCCATATGAGTCGAAGTTTATCCATTCCTTTTACCATCGGGATAAAAGCGATATCTGTGGGCCCCTCGATGATTTAGCGATGACACATGTGAGTGCTTGGCCAAGCCAGGACTGATTTGATTTGTTCAATCAGTCAGTCATCATAAATCGAAAATCGGGAAACAAAAAATGGACAGAGAGAATGATTATAATCCATGTCTCAGTCCATATGATATCTAGAATGGAGGAATATATGATCCCTTATCTAATGGACAAGTCATTGACAAGGTCAGAGTTCGACAGCGGCTTTAAGAGCTACGATTGCCAGTTAGGTTTTGAAGTCATACTCAATAATAGTTTTAGACTTATCCAAGTGGGAGACTGTTGGATTAATGTCTAAGTCCATAACTATATTTGATATGTACTTGACCCGACCCGTCATGGTCCATTTGGGTTGCACTTCACCGGCACAATTTATATGGATAGTCTTTTGAGAATAGTATATTTATGATTTATATTAATATATTATAAGTTCTAATATATTAATATGGAATCATATTATTTAATTAGTATTGATCAAGAATTAATTTAGAATTAATTAAGTGATCAAAAAGAACTAATTAAATATGGACTCTTATATATATGGAATGGGCCAAGTTCATTTAGGTTGGGCTAAGCTTTCATGGATGGTCCATGGAGCTTTTAACCCATGGATCCTATGTAAATGAAAGGTCATGGGTATTAGGGTTTACATGGATGTAACCCTAATCCTCCATAATATATAAAGGGGTCCTTGGCTCACAAAATTGGCACAAGTGTGTGAAAATAAGAGTGGGCCGATTTTAGTGTGCATACCTATTCTCTCAAGTTCTTCCAAGGTGTTTTGGTGATTTGTGATTCCATTTGAGGCTTCCACACTATTGGGGCTAAGCTCTTAAAGCGTGAAGACATCAAGCTACATCAAAAGGTATGTCATCTAACTAGAACTTTGTAGTATAGGTGCTTCATAATATGCTAGTTAGGATGAAACCTTGGAATAGTTAATATTTGCATGTATAATAGAGAAAACATAGATCCAAGGTTTATAGGGTTGCATGTACACCATAGGAGTGTTAGAATGCTCAAACCCACCAGGGTTTTGGCCACGTGTTAAGTGACCAACTCGCCGAGTCGGCGGCTGGACTCGACGAGTTGGTGCTGGGAAGAGAAAACCCTAATTTAGGGTTTGCACCCTATTTAAAGGACCTTAAGTCCTTACCTCAGCCCCCTTATCACCCCTTGACGTCCAGAAGCAGCCCTAACCGATCCAAACCCCCATTTTGAGTGTGTGAAGGAGGGAAAGTGTGTTTTGAAGCATTTGCAAGAAGAAGGCTTGGAGTTTAAGAAGATTTGATCATAGAGGAGCTGGTGGATTTGATCTCTCTGCTCAGTGGCATCAGTCTGAAGGTAACAAGTTGTTACCTTGACCTTGTTATTTCTAGATCTCTTCATGTTAAAGATTAGGGCTTTTATAGCATGGGTGATATTCATTTTCGGGTATGGGCTAGGATCTAAAGTTGCAACTTCAGATCTGAGCTCATCTTGGACTCTAAAGCCATAAAGTCTCCAGCTTTAGCAAGCATGAACCCTCCATGTTGAGATAAACCCCATTGTAAGCTTGAGATTGACATTCTAAGCCTTTAGAGCCTTGCATGCACGTAAGGGTTGCAACTTTTGGTAATAAACATGCCTTAGGAGCCTAGATCTGCAATATGGAGCCTTTGCATGACTTAAAAAGCATCTGTATTGTTAAAGGATTGAAGGGACTCGGCGAGTCGCAAGGTCGACTCGGCGAGTCATATGAAGATAGTCATGTACTCGACGAGTTGGATGAACAACTCGGCGAGTCCGATGAAGATGGCCTTGGGCTCGGCGAGTCAGATGTATGAATCGGCGAGTCGGCTAGGGTTTTTCCCCAACCCTTTGATACGCGTGAACTCGGCGAGTTGCGAAGAAACTCGAAGAGTCAACCAAGGATTTCACGACACCTCGAGTTCAGGAAGGACTCGACGAGTCGGTGAACTGCACTCGACGAGTCGAGTCAACATGGACTGTTGACTTTGACTGTGGACTTTGACTTTGACCAAGGGTTGACCAGTTGACTTCTGAGGGTATTTTCGTAAATTGAATATTGATAGCAAAAGACATTGGTGAATATAGGTGTGGGAGTTGGAGCTACTTTTGGAAGATTTTGACACTACCTTCCGAGCTACTTGCGAGGTGAGTTATCCTCACTATACTCAAGGGTCTAAGGCACCAAGGCCGGCCCTTTGGATTGTTACGAGGTTATGTTATGCTAGTATGATCTGTTGGATCGGTATCCTAGAGGGTAGGATAATATTATATGATATGTGGTATGATCTGTTAGATCGGCATCCTGGTAGATAGGATGGTGTTATGTGCTATGTGGTATGATCCGTTAGATCAAGTATTGTCAATAGACTGTTGTGTGATTAATTGTTATATGTGCACATGTTTGTTTGGCGGTTGAGGCTTATCTGCTTTGTGCGAAAGCCAATAGACTTGGGCATTTCAACCTGTTGGTTGTGGGCCATGAGTATTCCATCCCGAGGATGACTGGACTCATAGTATGTGGGCATTCCAACCTGTTGGTTGTGGGCCTGGGGTATTCCATCCCGAGGATGATTGGACCCATAGTATGTTGGCATTCCAACCGGATGGTTGAGGGCCTGGGGTATTCTAACCTGATGGTTGACTGGACCCATAGTATGTTGTTCATGATTATATGTGTATTGTTGTGGGTATGGGTATTTTGGGGGAACTCACTAAGCTCGCGGGCTTACAGTTTCAGTTTATTGTTTCAGGTACATCAGGGGATCGCGGCAAGGCGAAGGCGTGATCGTACAGCTCCTCATGTTTTATTTATGTTTCTGGGAAAACTATGATATTATACATTTTGAAAACAAAGTTGTAATGATTTTTAATGGTTTGAAATGTTTTTAAAAGTTTTAAATCGGCTTGAAATTTTAGGTGTTACAATACTCAATACCAGAATATGGATCTATCAGATCACTACAACATAACAACATACTCGACACCTAAATACAGATCTAACAGATCACCACAACGTATCAGTATACTCGATACCAGAATACAGATCTAACCGATCACTACAGCACAATGACATACTAAGTGGAAACAACCCAAGAAATGCATGACCGTAGATAATTAGAGGTGAGATAGACACCTAGAAAGATGATCCTACCCTAGAACCACAACCTAACAAGGAACAGGTAAGAGAGCCTAGATCAAGAGTCCTCAGTCTATCGTACGTGACTCTATATAGTCCTTAAGGCATCCCTTTAAAAATAGATAATCGAAAACTAGTGGGCCGACATTGGTGCCTTCGACCCACGGTACAATGTGGCGAAACTCACCTGAAATGAAAAAACCCGAGAATATCGCTATCTGTTCCCTGCTACACGACTTGCTCCCGCGGATCGACTAACATCCGAACCATATGAAACTTCACCAAACACCCACACCAAAAGATGGTGAGATTCTGGATCTAAAGAGCTTCACTCCTCCAAGGTGGTCTCCACTCCTTTCCTTATTCTTAAAAGGCACAAAACACCCACACTCAAGCTTAGAAATGGTTCACAAGATGGATTAGGGTTGCAAGAACGTTCCAAGAGGATGGAGGCTGATGAGGCGAGGGGAAATAAGGCTATAATGGGGTATAAATATGAGTCAAACCCTAAAAATTAGGGTTTGCATAACTGGAACGTATGCCCTGCATACAAATGTACTCAGCGTACACACGTACGCATGGCATACTCCTTCAGAACCAAAAACTACGAAAACGCCACAAGGGCACTTATTGCGCTCTTTCTTATACTTGTCCATATTGCTATATAAATAAATCATAGGGTCAAATTTAAAAGTACCTCATCATCGAGATGTTACATCTTATGAGTACAAAATGTCCAAGTCTTCAAGATGAGTTCCATAGCAGTTAACCACTTCGATATTTCCACATATTGGTAAGCAATCCTACACACACGTAACATGATTGCCTTACAATTTCTATCCCATGGGAGTCTGTTCCTTTTTCTCCCTCTTTACTTTTATGTTTTGCATCGCATGAAATGAGGGTATTGCATCAAATAAGTGTGGGGTAGGGGGTTTATTGCATTAGGAAAATTTGATTTTTGAAAAATTTTGCAGTATCATAAAATTGCTAGTTTTTACAATATGCATTCATATGAACTTGAAATAAAAGTTTAATTTAGGAAAATATAGCTAATTAAATTTTTTTGCTAGTATTGTGTGGGATGATCCGATGAGATCAAAAATGTTTACCTGAGCCAACACATGTTATAGTGTATTTTTGGCTTCCCATTAGTAGTGAAAAGTCAGGAGATATGAAAGATAATCTGATAGTTTATATGATGTAATAAGTTTTGCAGTGTGTACCTGAAATCCATCCTGGAGAGCTTATGTAGTCATTGCACTTAGACTAATAACTCTAACCAATAAAGGTTGAAGTTAAGCTCCTTGCTTAAGCATGTAGGATTGGAGTAAAAAAAGTGAGATAAAAAAAAGAATTACAAAACAAATTGAAAGAATTTTGGAACTGTCAAAGTATGAAAATCAAAAGATCAAAAATTCTGAAGAATCAAAAGTTGAAGATACAAAAAACCAAACAAGAAGGTGGTGAATTCAAAGAAATTGAAAAGCAAATATCAAAGAAGAGATGAATTCTAAAGAGCTCCATTATGGTATCAAAGTTGTAATTCTTTTTAGAATTTATGTATGCTTGGTAGTTTAACCAAAAATACCTTGAGGTTAAGAAAGATTTATGGGGATGGATTCGCAGGGTTGCAAAAATGAATGTCGTATAAGCTAAGGGGTGAAGGTTTATAAGGATTGTGAGTATTTAGTGTAACATTCCAAAATAAGAGCCAAAAAAAAAATTCATTTTTGAAACATATTCTTAGCAAAACATTAGAAATAAAACATTCACTGATCATATCATTTCATAAAAAATGTCGCGTGTCCGGAAACCATTTTATAAAAACATAATAATGTCAGAGTGCAAATCCCAGAATAACCCATGATGCGGAAATCAATGTGTGTGTATGATGTGCCGCTACCGCGCCAGCTCCTTCCCCTTCGACGAAGAGGTACCTGAAAACAAAACTATAAACTGTAAGCACAAAGCTTAGTGAGTTCCCCCATCATACCACATACCATACAGTTACATAACATACATATATTGTCCGGCATATCTGGGTGCCCGACCTACCCCTTCGGTCCTCCCGACCGGATACTGTCTAGCATATCTGGGAGCTGGCCTCCCCTTCGGTCGTCTCGACCGGGTACTGACTAGCATATCTGGGTGCTGGTCTCCCCTTCGGTCCTCTCGACCGGGTACTGGGGACTATTTCACCCCCTTACTACTACCACATAACACATTTATCACATAATCTATCTAGCATGTCTGGGCACGACCGCCCCTTCGACCCTATCGGTCGGTAATCTGGGGACTATCTCCCCCTACTGTCACTAGTACATAGCATCATATCATTTTAGCACATAACATATCACAGGTAGTAACAACCCTAGATGAATATCACAGAGACAATCATCTATCATGCAACTCCTACTGGTGGGCCGACATTGTGGCCGTAGACCCACCGCTACTAGAAGGTAACTCACCTCAAAGTGGCTGCTGATCTGCGTGGGAACTGACTGACTTCTGCTGCTGCTGCTCCGGAAATCCTCCGGCTATAATTCCCACAAAAACACTCAGTCAAATACTGCTAACCGACCTCAGGGTAAAATGACCATTTACCCCTAACTAAACCAAGAGTCAAAATCAAAGTCAACTTCCAGTTGACCCGACTCGCCGAGTTGGCTTGCCAACTCGCCGAGTCCCTATCCACTCGATTGACCATAATCTCGTCTCTACTCGTCGAGTTAGGCATTGACTCGACGAGTTTCCTTCTAAACCGATGACCACTAGTCCTTCATCCTACTCGCCGAGTTGTATGAACAACTCGTCGAGTTCATCTTCAACCGAAGAACATTCTATGCTGAGACTCGCCGAGTCGTATGAACAACTCGCCGAGTCTGTTCTTGAGGCTCGCCGAGTCAGGGCATTGACTCGCCGAGTTCCTCCATGAGTGAGTCTGGCTTCCGACTCACTAAGTCACCCCCCCCATGACTCACGACTCCACTCAGCAACACGAAAAGGGGAAAACTCGAGGACTCGCGACTCGACTCGCCGAGTCTGATGAACGACTCGCCGAGTCGGCCACATGCCACTATTATATACTCGATTTTGCTTGGATCCAGCTCATTCTATACGTAGATCTAGGTTCCTAGGGCTTGATTAACACGTAAAGTTTCCAACTTTACGTGTAAATAAACACCAATGAAGGTTTTAGGGCTCAAAATGCACTAAAAGAGTAGATCTAGGGCTTTCATGCAATATGGCTTCATAAAGGCAGTGGATCCGAGCTTTTGGAGCTCAATCATGCCTAGATCTAAAGGTTAATCAGCTTATCACAGACCCTATTTCATACCCAAGCTTGGAAATGGCTCAAGAAGGACTTTAATGGAGCTCTAAGGGACTATAAGCATGAAAACAGAGGGAAACTGAGTGATACCTCAAGGAAATCTCTGAAATAACACCAAGATGCCTGGCCTCCTTCCTCTCCTCTTGATCTACTCTCCTTTCTCTCTCAAAGTCTTCAAGAAATCACACCAAGCACTTCAATTTCACAAGGAACGATGTTAGAACGATATAGGGGGCTCTGAGGGTGAATGGGGGCGAGCTTGGGGCGCATAAGGTTGGTTTAAATAGGGTGCAAACCCTCGGAATTAGGGTTTCACCTGACAGCGGGGACTCGCCGAGTCCAGAATATGGACTCGCCGAGTCGCCAACTTAAACGTGTTCCATGTCCCGGCTCTACTCGGCGAGTCGGGCCTACAACTCGCCGAGTCCAAGGCTAAAAATGCAAAATACTTAGATAAATTTACATACCAGGAACCAGGTGCTACAAATCTCCCCCACTTATTTTAGACTTCGTCCTCGAAGTCTGCTGCTCGGTCCTGAACAGCTCGGGGTAATGCTCCATCATTTCTTCCACCGGCTCCCAAGTCCACTCTGAACCCTTTCGGTGCTGCCATTGCACCTTCACTAATTCCACCCTCTTGTTCCTCAGATCCTTCGACTTCCGGTCGAGGATTGCGACTGGGCGCTCAATGTAATTCAGGTTGTCGTCAACCTGGATATCCTCTAACGGCACCACCGCTGAATCATCCACTAGGCACTTTTGCAGCTGGGAGACATGGAAGGTGTTGTGGATCTGACTGAGCTCGGCTGGCAGATCCAGCCTATATGCCACCTTGCCCACCCGGGCCAGAACCCTGAAGGGTCCAATGTACCTGGGGCCCAATTTGCCCCGTTTCCTGAATCGGATGACACCCTTCCATGGTGACACCTTCAGGAGGACCATATCCCCGACCTGGAACTCCAGATCTGATCGGCGCTTGTCAGCATAACTTTTCTGCCGACTCTGTGCAGTCTGAAGCCTGCTCCGAACCTGCTGGATCCTCTTGGTCGTCTTGAGCACCACTTCGGTGCTCCCCATGACCCTCTGGCCTACCTCACCCCAGCATATCGGGGTCCTGCACCTCCTCCCGTACAACATCTCGAAGGGAGGTCGGTCGATACTCGCGTGGTAGCTGTTGTTGTACGAAAACTCAGCTAGAGGAAGATAGGTATCCCAGCTACCACCGAAGTCTAGTACGCACGCCCGCAACATATCCTCCAGAGTCTGGATGGTCCGCTCACTCTGACCATCGGTCTGCGGGTGAAAAGCGGTGCTAAAATGTAGACGAGTACCCAGCTCGTCATGGAACTTCTTCCAAAACCTGGAAGTAAACCGTACATCTCTGTCTGAAATCACGGAGACTGGCACTCCGTGCCGCGCCACCACCTCTCGGATGTAGATTTTGGCCAACTTCTCTGCCGAGATACTCTCCTGGATCGGTATGAAGTGAGCGCTCTTGGTCAACCGATCCACGATGACCCATATAGAATCCACTCCCCGTGTGGTCCTGGGAAGCTTGGTGATAAAATCCATCGTGATGTCTTCCCATTTCCACAGCGGGATATCCAACGGCTGCATCTTGTCGTGTGGCCTCTGGTGCTCGGCCTTGACCTTCCTGCAGGTCAAGCACCGCTCAACGTACCATGCTACATCCCGCTTCATGCAGGGCCACCAATAGTCTAGACGAAGATCTTTATACATCTTCGTTGCCCCGGGATGAATGGAGAATCGGGATTTGTGCGCCTCCTCCATCAGAACCTGACGCACACCCCCGTGATACGGTACCCACACCCTGCAGTGTAGTGTCAATAACCCTCGACTATCACAGTCGAAGGAGGAAACCTGTCCCACAATCCGCTCGCTCTTCCGATGTTCCTCCTTCATAGCCTCCTGCTGAGCCTCCCGGATCCGCTCCAAAAGCGGAGTCACCACTGTCATCCTCAAACAGTTATTCCTGATCGGTGCCGCCTTGCGGCTAAGCGCATCAGCCACCACGTTGGCCTTTCCCGGATGGTAAAGGATCTCGCAGTCGTAATCCTTTACCACGTCCAACTACCGACGCTGCCTCATGTTCAGATTCGGCTGATCCATGAGGTACCTCAAGCTCTTGTGGTCCGTGTAAATCGTACATCGAACCCCATAGAGGTAATGTCGCCACATCTTGAGGGCGAACACAATAGCCCCCAACTCCAAATCATGCGTCGGGTAGTTCGCCTCGTGAGGCTTCAGCTGCCTCGACGCGTAGGCGATGACGTGCCCTTTCTGCATCAATACTGCGCCCAAACCTGAGATGGACGCATCGCAGTACACAACAAAATCCTCCATGCCCTCTGGCAGGGCTAAGATTGGCACCTTGCACAATCTCTGTCTCAGTGTCTCGAACGCTGCCTGCTGCTCAGGCCCCCAACGAAAGACCACAACCTTCCTCGTTAGCCTGGTCAGGGGTAATGCTATCTTGGAGAAATCCTGGATGAATTTCCGATAGTAGCCAACTAATCCCAGGAAACTCCGAATCTCAGATGGAGACTTCGGAACCTCCCATCTCATCACGGTCTCTACCTTGGCCGGATCTACCGAAATCCCGTTCTGGTTGACAAGGTGCCCAAGAAACTGCACCTCGCGCAACCAGAAATCACACTTGGAGAACTTGGCGTACAAGTTCTCCCTCCTCAAGGTCTCTAGAACCTCTCGCAGATGCTCCTCATGCTCCTCCTGCGTCTTGGAGTAAACCAAGATATCATCAATAAACACTATCACAGACCGGTCTAACATCGATCTGCACACGCGGTTCATGAGGTCCATGAACGCGGCAGGAGCATTGGTGAGCCCGAAAGGCATCACCACGAACTCATAGTAGCCATAACGCGTCTGAAACGCCGTCTTCTGCACATCCTCCTCCCTGACCCTCATCTGATGATACCCTAAACGCAAATCTATCTTGGAGAACCAAGATGCTCCCTGAAGCTGGTCAAAGAGGTCGTTAATCCTCGGGAGTGGGTAACGGTTCTTCACCGTTACCTTGTTCAGCTCCCTATAGTCTATACACATACGATGCGACCCATCCTTCTTCTTCACAAACAGAATCGGGGCTCCCCAGGGTGAACTGCTCGGTCGAATGAAACCCTTGTCTAACAACTCCTGAAGCTGTGTAGACAACTCCTGCATCTCAGGAGGAGCCAACCGATACGGTGCCTTGGCTATCGGAGCCGCACCAGGGACTAGGTCGATCCTGAACTCCACCTGTCGCTCCGGAGGTATCCCTGGCAACTCCTCGGGGAATACATCCGCGACTTCTCGTACTACGGGCACTTCGCCCACCGTCGCCCTACCCGCCTCCCGGGTATCCATAACATACGCGACATAACCTGCGCAACCCTGCTGAAGGTAACGCCTAGCTCTCGCTGCTGAACATAAGGCTGGTCCTCGCTGTGGCCTCTCGCCCTGAATCACCAGCTCTCCCCCACTTGGGGTCCTGATCCGCACCAACTGTTGCGCGCAGTCGATCACTGCCCCATTAGGGCTGAGCCAATCCATGCCTATAATCACCTTGTTCCCACGCAATGGAATGGGAACCAAGTCCACCAAGTAGCGCTCCTCAAATAACCTCAGCACACAATCTCGGAAGACCTCAGATGCTCGCACTGATCGGTCGTCCGCAATCTCGACCTCTAGAGGGCAATCCAACATACCCGAAGACTCAGAAAACTTCTTGCTAAGCGCAAGAGAAACGAATGATCGGGTAGCACCCGAATCAAACAGTACCTGTACTGGGATACCGTTCACATGGAACGATCCTAAACAGAGCACATATCAATAACATAAACATCATAAAAATAAACCAGAGGGAAAGAATCATACCCGTCACCACATCGGGTGCAGCGCGTGCCTCCTCGGTAGTCAGCTGAAATGCCCGACTCCTCACCACTGGAGCCTCTGCCTTGCCCTGCCGGCCATCGGTAATCTGCAGGGTCGCTGGAGCTGGCGCCTTCACTGGCGCTGCTGCTGTCAACTGGGGGCAATTGGCCTTCTTGTGGCCCCTCTGGTTGCAGTGGAAACACAGCAACTCTGACGTCTGTAACACGGGTGCAGGGGTGGTACAATCCCTGCTGAAGTGCCCTAACTTGCCGCACTTGTAGCAGCCTGACGATCCCAACTTGCACGCTCCCTCGTGCGTCTTGCCGCATTTCCTGCAGCGGCCCCGCCCCTGTTGGCCTTTCGGCCCCGCATCTGGTCCCTTGGGCTTCTTCCCCGAAGCCCCCATAACATGCCCCTCTTCCGCCTTTCTCTTCCGAATGTGCTCCAGGTCTATCTCCCTCTCCCTTGCCCTGGCAACCATAGAGTCCAGGGTAGGGCAAGCTGAAAAACTGACATGCTCCCGAATGTCAGCTCGTAGCATGTCATGATAGCGGGTCCTCCTCATATCCTCATCACCCGCGTACTGGGGTACCAGTAACGCCCTCTCCTGGAACTTGGCGGTGATCTCCGCCACAGTCTCCGTCGTCTGTCTCATATCTAGGAACTCCCTGGCCAGCTGCTGAAGCTCGACAGCCGGCGCAAACTCTGCCCTGAACCTGGTCACGAAGTCCGACCAGGTCATAGCCTCGACAGCCGAGGCTCCCAACGAGTCACCAACGGATTCCCACCAATCCCTAGCTCGATCTCTCAAACATCCTGCTGCAAATCTCACCTTCGACCCCTCGGGGCAGAAGCTAGTCAACTGTGCAGACTCAATGTCTGCAATCCATCGCCCGGCAGCTATGGGGTCCTTCGCCCCGTGAAAATCCGGCGCACCACTGCCCCGGAAGTCCTTGAAGGACAGTGTGCGAGATCCCGACTGGCCAGATGCCATGTCGCTCCTGAATGCCCTGAGGCGATCCTCCATCAACTCCACTATCCCTTCCTTGATCGACCCGAAGATAATGGGGGTCGAATCAAGGATGCCTCTGGTGATCTCTGACGCGATGAACTCGCGTAGCCTCTCGTCTATTGGCTAGGAACCTGATCCCGAACCCGATCCCTCTCCTGAACTGCCAACTGCTGGCCTCGAGCGTAGTACCACCATTCTGCAATACATAACGACAACTGTCAGTGGTACTGATACATCTAAAGGGATCACGTCTACTGCAAGGTTCCTGGTCTCGCCTCATCCTTCCTTAATTCAAGTACGGATCCTCTGCTTTCAGTAGTACGGGCCCATACTACCTTCCACATCTATCCGTATTTTCCTCAAGAACTGCCTCGACTCCACCAAGTCCCTACTACTACTACTGTTGATCTCATGCTAATCTCATCCTAGGCTCGCCCTAGTAAGTCGCCAACCCACTCTCCGCCCTCAGCTGCATAAGAAGTCCCTGCTTTCTTCTCCTAACTAGCTCGCGAATACTATTACATATTACTCAGACTAGATAATTCTTCGAATGAGGGATCCTACCCTACAACGGTTGGACTCAAACAAGAGCTGCGAAATAGGGCTAGACCCAACCCCCTGAAATTATTTAGTCCTTACAATATGTAACTTAACATATTCGTTTACTAGTTAGTGAAAGACAACTAGAACTCCTAAAAGCACATAGCAAGCAGCATTCGGACATTGAGTACACATAATCAAGTATATACTACTCTGGCTATCATATCGACTGATCTGTACTAGCATACACTACTAAGCTCATACTATAAGGCATAACCTAAACAGGCTATCCTACTACTGTCTACTCGGTACTAGCATGCAATTCTCATAAAGTTGGAACACATAAAGCAGGCACATAAGGCATCATTCCTAGATCCTTAGTCCTATTCTAGCATGCTGTTCTACTGAAACTGAAACTGATAATCATAACATAAACTTGTATGGGTACTTTGGGGAAAACTTACTTGAGCTCGGCCGGTCGCGCACATCACACACCTCGTTCTTTCTCGAAACTCTTTTACTCAGTCTTTAGAAAATCATTTCCTTATAAAAATCTTTTAATCCCTCGATTTGAGTCCAGACATCCCCCGAAGGTGTGTCCGAATCCCTCAAACCAGGGCTCTGATACCAACTTGTAACATCCCAAAATACGAGCCAAAAAAAAATTCATTTTTGAAACATATTCTTAGCAAAACATTAGAAATAAAACATTCACTGATCATATCATTTCATAAAAAATGTCGCGTGTCCGGAAACCATTTTATAAAAACATAATAATGTCAGAGTGCAAATCCCAGAATAACCCATGATGCGGAAATCAATGTGTGTGTATGATGTGCCGCTACCGCGCCAGCTCCTTCCCCTTCGACGAAGAGGTACCTGAAAACAAAACTATAAACTGTAAGCACAAAGCTTAGTGAGTTCCCCCATCATACCACATACCATACAGTTACATAACATACATATATTGTCCGGCATATCTGGGTGCCCGACCTACCCCTTCGGTCCTCCCGACCGGATACTGTCTAGCATATCTGGGAGCTGGCCTCCCCTTCGGTCGTCTCGACCGGGTACTGACTAGCATATCTGGGTGCTGGTCTCCCCTTCGGTCCTCTCGACCGGGTACTGGGGACTATTTCACCCCCTTACTACTACCACATAACACATTTATCACATAATCTATCTAGCATGTCTGGGCACGACCGCCCCTTCGACCCTATCGGCCGGTAATCTGGGGACTATCTCCCCCTACTGTCACTAGTACATAGCATCATATCATTTTAGCACATAACATATCACAGGTAGTAACAACCCTAGATGAATATCACAGAGACAATCATCTATCATGCAACTCCTACTGGTGGGCCGGCATTGTGGCCGTAGACCCACCGCTACTGGAAGGTAACTCACCTCAAAGTGGCTGCTGATCTGCGTGGGAACTGACTGACTTCTGCTGCTGCTGCTCCGGAAATCCTCCGGCTATAATTCCCACAAAAACACTCAGTCAAATACTGCTAACCGACCTCAGGGTAAAATGACCATTTACCCCTAACTAAACCAAGAGTCAAAATCAAAGTCAACTTCCAGTTGACTCGACTCGCTGAGTTGGCTTGCCAACTCGCCGAGTCCCTATCCACTCGATTGACCATAATCTCGTCTCTACTCGTCGAGTTAGGCATTGACTCGACGAGTTTCCTTCTAAACCGATGACCACTAGTCCTTCATCCTACTCGCCGAGTTGTATGAACAACTCGTCGAGTTCATCTTCAACCGAAGAACATTCTATGCTGAGACTCGCCGAGTCGTATGAACAACTCGCCGAGTCTGTTCTTGAGGCTCGCCGAGTCAGGGCATTGACTCGCCGAGTTCCTCCATGAGTGAGTCTGGCTTCCGACTCACTGAGTCACCCCCCCATGACTCACGACTCCACTCAGCAACACGAAAAGGGGAAAACTCGAGGACTCGCGACTCGACTCGCCGAGTCCGATGAACGACTCGCCGAATCGGCCACATGCCACTATTATATACTCGATTTTACTTGGATCCAGCTCATTCCATACGTAGATCTAGGTTCCTAGGGCTTGATTAACACGTAAAGTTTCCAACTTTACGTGTAAATAAACACCAATGAAGGTTTTAGGGCTCAAAATGCACTAAAAGAGTAGATCTATGGCTTTCATGCAATATGGCTTCATAAAGGCAGTGGATCCGAGCTTTTGGAGCTCAATCATGCCTAGATCTAAAGGTTAATCAGCTTATCACAGACCCTAGTTCATACCCAAGCTTGGAAATGGCTCAAGAAGGACTTTAATGGAGCTCTAAGGGACTATAAGCATGAAAACAGAGGGAAACTGAGTTATACCTCAAGGAAATCTCTGAAATAACACCAAGATGCCTGGCCTCCTTCCTCTCCTCTTGATCTACTCTCCTTTCTCTCTCAAAGTCTTCAAGAAATCACACCAAGCACTTCAATTTCACAAGGAACGATGTTAGAACGATATAGGGGGCTCTGACGGTGAATGGGGGCGAGCTTGGGGCGCATAAGGTTGGTTTAAATAGGGTGCAAACCCTCGGAATTAGGGTTTCACCAGACAGCGGGGACTCGCCGAGTCCAGAATATGGACTCGCCGAGTCCAGAATATGGACTCGCCGAGTCGCCAACTTAAACGTGTTCCATGTCCCGGCTCTACTCGGCGAGTCGGGCCTACAACTCGCCGAGTCCAAGGCTAAAAATGCAAAATACTTAGATAAATTTACATACCAGGAACCAGGTGCTACATTTAGAAATGGAAATTTTTTAGGAATCATAGACACAAATACATGCATTACGATCTTTGGATAATGGTTGGGTTTTAAATAGATTGTTTTATGCAATATTGGTAAGATAAAAATTAGTTTGCTTGGGGGAAAGCAAAGATTAAGTGTGGGGTATTTTTATATGTGCATATCTATACATATATTTTACATCATATCTTAATATTTTTAGCCATTTTTATGCCTAATATAGAACAAAAGATACTTAATCTATTGTATGTTGTGTTGTAGTGGTAAAAGACATGCTCGGAGCAAAAAGGAAGCAGGAAGATGGAAGCCGGAAGCTAGGAACTTCGATCAAGGCTAAAATGAAGAAAAGACTCATTCCCACGATGTGGTGTTTTGAAGTTTCCTGTCGAATCTCGAAGACTTGCGAAATATGTGATAAACCCGAAAACCACGTCGTGGTGGACCGACTTCGAGAAAACTATAAATAGAAGACATAATCCTATGAAAACCCAACTTTTGCTGGAGCTATTGTCGTCTTTTGAAGGCTAAGATCACACTTTAGAGCTTGGAGTTGCAGAAGATCAATTATAGCTTGGATTTGATAGATTTTAGGCAAAACAACTTCCTATTACGTTTTTCTTCTTGTGTTTAATCATGAATATTAAGTTGAACTTCGTTTTTATGTATTTACCTGTTGAAATCATAGGCTAAAAACCTATTAGCTTCGTTTAGATTAGATTGCTTGACTTTTTATGGTTTGATTTATGGTTTGGATTATGCATAGTTGGTTATTTGTTACTTTAGCTTCTTAAAGAACCTATCTATGCTTATGAGAACTACTTTTTAGTTTACTTATGAGTTTAATTAAGTTTTCATGACCATCACTCTTGATTGAACTTGAATCTTATGATCTTTGTGAATTGGAAAATTATAGGACTAGTGTTTTGACCAAAACCTAGGGTTAAATAGAAAAGTAGGTAAGTAATCGTAGGAGCTAATATATGAAGACCAATCATATATTGAATTGATTTAATGAACCAAATTCATCAATCCATTATAAGTCTAATTTAACTTGAACCGAACACTAGTAAATTTGTTAGTTTATCCGTCTGATCACCATATGAATGAACTTATTTGCTAAAGGATTAGGTTAGTGAACATTAACCTGGTCATCTTAGGAATCGGTAACCAACAAAGCATTAAACCATTGCACTTCCATAAATCAACCATAATAGCAAGTATATCAAAGCTAAACGAAAGTCTCTCAATACCTAGGTTAAAATCATCTTTTGTGTTTCTTGCTTTTAGTTTTAGTTTTTGTTTCATTAGTTTATAGTTAGTTTTGTTTGGTTAGTTAAGTTTCTAGTTTTGCAAAACTAGAGAAACCCCCTTTCCTCATTTAAATAGTAATTTAGGTAATTAGTAGATAAAATTAGCTAATCATTCTGTTACTTGTGTTTGATACCTGACTATTTGTATTATTCTATTTTCAACTAGGTACACTGCCTTAGGAGTGATAATTAGTTACATTACTAGGTTAAATAATGCATAATTATTTACGCATCAGTAACCCACTCACACATCTAACATGGTTTCCCCAAGTCCATACACAGCCATATCTAAGCAAATCTTTGGATCCTACAACCCAAAAATTCTCTTCAACTCCAAGCAACCCATATCTGAGTACCACATTACCAAAAAAGTCCTAGAAGGACTCACCAATACTAGAGGGTTGTCGATCCAAGATCCAACTGATACTTGCAAATCCGAAAATAACTTTTCCAGACTTACCTATCAACCGGTTTGAAAGAACATCTTCGATCCAACGACGCCTAGAGATCCTCGAGCTTACCTTAATCCTTTCAACCTCTAATGAACCCCAAGATCACCCCGATCCAAAAACCACTAATGAATCTCGATCACAACCCGATCCGCCAACCACAAACGACTCTCGGGCTCACCCTGATTCGATAACCACTGATAAATCTCGAGCTAACCCTAATCTGTCAACCAATGATGATTCTCAGGCTCACCCCAATCCACAATCACTAATGAATCTTGGGTTCACCCTAATCTGTCAACCACTACCATAGTAAGCCAAACCGACATAAGGCATAAAACAAACTTATGAAACTTATTGTCCCTATCAGGCTTTTAGATTGTTACTCAAACCTCCAGGCCCCAATCAAACAAGAATAAACAAGGAATTTTTCATCATAATCCTCCACGTGAATCCCTAACATCCTAGAACCCTATACACTCATAAAATCTAACAAGCAACAAAAGATGTAGTTTTTTCATTCCAAAATGCTTAAATTCGCACCAATTTTATCGATTAGATTAAGTTGGATTCATCACAACACTTGGCTTGGAATTCAAAAAAGATAGTAGCAATGCACAAGGTCATAAGACAACCGATATTTTATACATAGAAAACTGAAAACAAAAATAAACTCATTTGGTGTTTGACTCTAATACAATATAGTCAACAAAGCCGACAAAAAAGAATGGCTCCTAGATTTTGTCTTCAGTATTCTAACATAACATTAAACCTAGTAAAATCACTTATTGAGAACACATGTTAGACATGTGCTAGAACCATATGGCTCGTGCTTCAATGAGCTTTTGTTTCAGGGACCCGTCAACATGAAGAGAAATAACATCTCTTGTTGAACGTATATATTTACCGCCTAAAAATACTGTAGGGATGGCCAGAGTACAACCAACCCGCCGTAGGGAACATTCCATATATGTATCATGATCAACTTCATGAATCACAGGACTTGCACCAAGATCATAAAACAGCGCTTTGATACTATTGCACATACAACACGAGCTTTTCGTGAAAATAACTACAACATTCTTGGACGCCAAATCTTTCAGCCTATCCATTTATGATTGCTAAAAATTATCAATCAAGGTAAGATCGCTAACTTGTTTAAATTTGAAGTTTATTTGCATCTTATTATAGGCTACACTAAGGGGAAATAGAGAATCTAAACGAATTGAAAACTTGTAAAAAATATAAGTTTTTTTTGTTTTGTATATTTTAATTTGTAAAAGCATGGTTTGATGATTTTCATGAAAATAGTGATTTATGTTATAAACAAGTCGACACAGGCGGAGCATATATTCTTCAGTTTAGTGTAGAAATACTATGTCAATTGTGAAAGGGGAAAATTTTGGAAACGTGTTTTGCTTGCTGATATATAATGATGTAAAGTGTAGTTATTCAGTTGTTATCAAGTAGAGTCTATGGATGAGTAGTTGACGAATAATGTTCAAGGATCGCAATAATGTTATGATGCCTCGTTTATAAGGATACATTGGCCAATTGTTATGTGTAACATCCCAAAAATTCAGATAATTTTTTTTAAATCATTCTCAAACATCCAATATTCATATCAAATCAACCAAAAGTGTATCATAGTGAAAATATCATCAGAGTACTAAATCCCAAAATCACATCATGCGAAAAACCTGGGCGGATGCGTTGCGATCATGTTGGCACCTTCTCTTTCGATTTGGAAGTACCTGAAACATAAACTAAAAACCGTAAGCACAAAGCTTACTGAGCTCCCTCAAAATACCCCATACCATACATACATAATAGTCAAAATATATCTGGGTCTATTTCACCCCCTTCGGTCTCTTTCAACAGGTACGAGGTATATTTCACTCCCTTCGGTCTCTTTCAACCGATACTGGGTTTATTTCACCCCCTTCGGTCTCTTTCAACCGATATTGGGTATACTTCATCCAATTCGGTCTCTTTTAACTGGTATCGGGTCTATTTCACCCTACAGGTAGCATACAATCATAACAAGAGTCACAAAGACAACAAGCATATACAGACATAGTAGGAAATAGTCACGAAGACAAATATCATCCTATAAACATAATTCGGTGGGCCAGCATTGGTGCCTTGACCCACAAGTATAGTGAAGAGACTCACCTCAGTATCAAGATAAACAAATCACACTCGGGATGCTGAATCGAAAATCCCCACAATAAATCACAAAAAATATAACCCTAATTAGCAATTAGGTCATTAACCCAAACCGAGACTCCAAATTCTAAATCTCGGCTCCTAGGGTAAAAAGGTTGCTTTACCCTTCTCTTATTGGGCCTATCATATCACGGTCCAAAAAAAACTAGCCCACAGTCCAAAAGACACTCAAGGCCCAATATAGGCCCAAATATATAAAAGGCCCAACTCAGAAAGACTGTGGCCCAACAAGGGCCCCAAATCCTAAAGTCCAAGGTAGCTCGAAAAGAAAAGCCCAAAATGGGTGTTCTGAGAGAGTACACCCGACGTACTCTTTCCTACACCCCGCGTACTACTGTTTCACAAAGGGAAGGTTCTAGGGCCAAGATGCAGTACGCGCAACATACTTAGACCCAACATCAATGACCAAAACTTTCTATTAAGGTCTTAATTCTTTAAGACCCAACATCCAAAAAGTTGTAATCTTTATGTTTTTTCATGGCTTAATAAGTTCCAAAACCCAACTTAAACACTTTATCCATGTGGAATGAACACCAACCTTTATGGTTCATCAAAACCCATCAAGATGACACTTTTATGTACTAACAACATCAGAAATGTTAGCATCTAACATTCTAAGCTCCTGGAGTATACTAGATCTAACACATAGAGTCATCCACATAGAAGCTTTATACATCCAATAAGCTGGAAAGAGTGAATAACCTCTGGATCTACAAGCTTCCACTTGATCAATGATCCTCTACAAGGCTTCTTCTTCTTCAAAGTGCACCACACACACACCAAAACACACACAATGGTCAATCTCTTGAGAAATAGGTTATGGTTTCGAGATATAGCTCCAAAGAGGCAATTGAGGCTGATAAGGTGAAGGCTTATGGGACATAAGGTGTTTAAATAGGGTACAAACCCTAAAAATTAGGGTTTTCCCCTGACGTACGTACGCACTGCGTACAACTGGTATGCGCCGCGTACCAGTGGCCTAAACCCGTGTCATGCATACTTCGAAGTATGCCCGACGTACCTTATGTACGCCCAACGTACTGGTTCTTAAGTCAAAATAAAAAGGGAAAATAAATAGCTAAGAATTTACATTGACATAACGGGCGGTATATTATGAGCCAATGAGTCTTCAGGATAAGTTACAATCAAGATGAACGTATAATGTTTTGGAAGAAAATCAAATCTGATAAAGAAATTTGGCATTTGAAGGATTTTTAACAAACCAATGCATGTACGATATAATTATAAAATCGTTACCTAACTTTCTCTCAAACTCAAGAAGATGAAAAGTAATTATAAAATATAAACAAGAGAATATAATTGTAAAGGAAGTCAACAAAAACTTAACAAAATCATCACTTTTTTATATCCAAGTTATACATATATGTTCTTTATCTACATTATCTTCCTTAGACCAATCTACAATGGATTTAAAGATATTTAAAATACTTTTTAATGCTCTGCTATTTTAATTAGTATGAAGTTTGGAAGATATCCTCGATTCACTGCAAACATATGGATGTTTATCAGATAAACTAATCAAAATATACTTCTAATCTTATCCGAACTGATTACCACCCATCTACCCATCTGATGCTTTAAACAACAGGAATCAATTTATGCATATGTAATTTAGCTATGATGTTGAAATAAGCATCTACATATTCCAAACTTCCACTTTCTTTTATTTTTGGTTTCCTAAACTAAAACGTTGGGAATCTTGATACGGGGAACATAAAAGGCTACATGATCTCCTCCTTTCAAGATGCCAAAAAGGGATTCATCACTAACCTAAACATTTACATGTCATCATGTATCAATGATTTTTCATTTATGTACATGCGTGAAGAAAAAGAAAAAGAAAAATTAGGTACGTCATTAATGATCATGAAGTGACTAGAAATAGGGATTGTATGAAAAGGCTCCAAGACTATCGGGTATGGCCGCCACGCCAAGGGTATGGGGCTAATGTGGCAATGAAACCTCTCCCTCACTCTCTCTCGTCGTGGAAGACAACACCACCCTTTTCTAAGTGGTGGTGGAGTGGAGTTGTTGATGTGGCAGTCTCTACAGGCCCTTGGATAATTATGTATGGTTATTTTTTGATTGAAGCTAGACTAAATGACTTGTGTTTGGCGTATTAGCTGAAAAGCTAGCTAGTAGCTTATAAGCCAACTGATAAAAATAATGTTTGATAAAACTAGCTTATAAGTTGGCTAGAATATATAAAATGACATAAAAGACATTTAAAAAAATATGTTTTTTGTAATTAATTAAAAGTATATTCAAGAAATTTTTAAAAAACTCTTGAAAAGCTAGTTTAAGTTGTTTTTTTTTAAACTAGTTTATAAACTACTTTTTAACTAGACATAAAACTTAAAAAAATCAAAATATAAACTGGCTTATCAGATAGTTATGACACTCCAAGCACAAGCTATGTTTGGAATGCATAAACTACTTTCTTTTTTTAGTTTATTGTAATTTAGTGTTCGGTAAGACCACAAAAATAGCTTATAAACTAGAAGCTAGCTTTTCAACAAACTCACCAAATAAAACATTAGCATGTTAAGCCAAAAAAATGTTTGCCTTACTTTATTAAGACACTAACCTTTTACATATTTCTCCTTCTTTTTCCTCTCAACTCATGTTAAAATTTATTAATATTGTTGATATTGATGAACGTTGTAGAATATTATTTATGGATTGGAATGTATAGTAAATGATGATTTAGTCTCATTAGATGGTTTATTCGGTCCATATGTAGACAACATTTTATCCATAAAGATATCGGTAGTTACTCATTCATTAAATTTTCCCATACATGATTATATAGAGAAAAAGAAGCAGGCCCTCATTCTCTCTTGTGTGCCAATATACAATCCTCCACATTTTCACAACATTACAAAAAGAAAAGCACCATTAACTAACGTGTCCACACTACCAAGCATCACATCTTGACAAATCCAAGAATAATAATTAACCAACTATTGTGATATTTCTTAGAGCTTAACGCCGTTTGTGGATTGATTTGTCTGGTTAAGCCTGAGAATCAAAGCAAAGAAAGAGCCAACGTTAGTCGTCGTCCAGGAGGGGGTCCCGGAACGAGACTCCGACGATCTATTCAGTAGTTCTATGGGAGAATTAGGGTTTTGTTTTAGATAGATAGATGGATATATATATATATATATATATATATATATATATATATATATATATATATATATATATATATAGAGAGAGAGAGAGAGATGATCCTTTCTTCTAGAGAAGAAGTATCTCTTTTATACCTGTCGTCGATGGAGCATGTCCACAGCAGTACCTTTTTTCGTGTTTGGATCGTCAAGATGTGGAGGTGTCCTATTGGTGGATCGTACACCACCATCGGTTATTTGCTATTGGTGGCCTATTACTCATCTTGAGCGCTACACTTGTCACTCTATGGAGCAGTTGGCTTTGTTTTGGCCTATTACGCATCTTGGCGTTAGAACGTCGGGGCCTACCAAGGCCTCGAGGGCGAGGGCCTGTGCCTAACACTTAAGTTGAGTAGCGACCTTTATCTAGGTAGCCCTTTGGATATACATTCCATTATCTTTGATTTATTCCTATAGGCATACGTTAACAAGTCCCCTAGGCTAGTAAACGTCAGTGTTAGGTTGGGGTAGCTGAGTTGTTCTAGCTTAGCCCTAAACACGTGTTCAGATGGGATAGTTCTGACGTCCACTGATGTGACGAAGTCATCTGCCCAGACGGTTTCATCATTGTAACTATCCGCATTTCCCGCCTTGCATTTAAGACTTCCCTTATCAGGGACGGTTTCCTTTTTCATCGCTCTACTGCTCTTCAAATGTCTCTTCTTTTCTCTTTGCTTCGTTTCTCTTTCGTCTTGCACCTGTTAGTGGTAAACAATGGCAACGCCGATCACCGTAATCAAACCTACACCAAAGAAGTTTGAGTCCCTGCAGGCCCGATATGGCTGTCTTCCTGAGCACAAGGTGTAATATCCTTGAAGGGGGGCGTGTATTTCTCGGCCGCTGGAAGGGAAGGTTGGAGTCCCAATCCCAATCTTTGATGTGGGTCTCCGGCTGCCGACAATCGACTCTTTTTGATGAGATCAAGAGCCAATATGGCTTCTCTATTGACGATCTGACTGCTAACATTGTCAACAAACTAGTTGGTTTCAAGATGGCCTATCAAGCTATTGGTGTGCTCCCTCAATTTCAGGCTTTCAAGTACTTCTTCAACTCCTCTACTCAGTCCGACGTGCATATGTTCTCTCAGCAATGGGGCGTCCATGAGTTTATCATAAACCAAAAGGCCCTCAAGAAGAACTGGCAGGACAAATGTTTATGGGTGAACCACAACTTGGTCGGTTTTGGCTATCCTTGCAGAACCACTTTCACCGACCGAACGCCTCAACTCTAGGGGGCCAACGATATTGTGCCTCAAGAACTAAGGACTATTTCCTTCAATGGGGGAGGATTGGGAGGACTATACATTGATCGTCTTCGGTATGAGTGCTGCCTGGAGGGCATGTAAGATGATGCCCCAGTTCTTCATGAAGAAGGATGGTGAGTATGCATCTCCTTCCCCCTCCCCCACCCCCCTTTATATCAATCTTAGTGAGGTAAGGGTAGGTCTGTGTTGATCTCCTTATTTATGCAATTCGTTATTTGTTTTAGGTCACGAGAGGATCCTTTTATTAGAGATAGTCCTTCGGGACAGGTTCCAGGGTAGCCGTCAGTACAGAGAAGTGCCTCTGGTGGAGATACTTCCTCCATCGGTCAATGTTGATCGTGTTCTGGCTCTTTCTAGTCCTGGCGGTGCTTTGGCACAAGGATCCAATGCGCATGTTGACCCGGAGTTGGTCGACGCACCTGTTGAGGGGGTTTCTCTCGACGGTCCTCCACCTCCTGATCCAGAGGGCGAGGTGTCAAGGGAGGCGGTGATTGGGGGAGCCACTCGACTATCAAGCGATGGTTGGCTTGGTTAGACTCCCCACTTACTAAGGGCGCCAGTAACAACACCATTGGTAGGCGTCTTCATAAAAAGCGAAACATGGACTTCCTGTTGGGGGAGTCGGATGCGGTGGTGGACATTCCTGATGATGACACTTCGAAACAGTCGGAGGGAATGGATGAAGAGGCGACTGAACAGCCTCGTGAACCCAATAAGGAGCCAAAGGATACTACCATTCTTAGGGTGGGGGTGTCTCCGGGCAAGAGTCTAAGGGTGGGTTCCAAATTACTCCTGACTCTGCTTCACCTTCAACGAGAGATGGCACAGTTACAGGTTCCTCTTCTCTACATGTGGCGATCCCTGGCATCTATGTCCCTGAGTGGGGGCTCACTCGTGAATCCGTACTAACACAACATCCTTTTGCGTACGAATATGGCCACCACACGTTCCCTCCTACTACTATCAAAGCCCTGGAGCTCCTCTCCAATTCACATATGTCCAATAGTCTCCACTATGTAGCAGCTCAGGTTGCTCCTTACTTAGTGGTTGCTGCTCGGCGCCTCCGTTAAGTAAATTCAGATTCAGCGGAGCTTGCCTGTATTAGGGCCGAGCGGGATGAGCTAAGGATGAGAGTGCTGGGTGGTGGGTGTCGAGACCACCAAATAAAAAAAAACCTTAAATACGACGAAATACAAAAATGAGTTGTAGTAGCGGTAATAGGGATCGAATCCATAGGGATTGGTTTGAATGAAATCTATGTATTCAGTTTCTATGAAATAAAAATATAAAATGAAAGAGGGTGGGGGGGGTCTTATAATGTTAAATGCGATAAAAACTATTTTACAAAAATAATTAAAATGGAAAAAGACAAAATCTATAAAATAAAACGTTTCAATATTGGGATAAATCGCAATTTCAATTAAGTGACTAATCATCATAATTTTGTGGTGCAATGGGTTTGATGGATCCTAATTTGGATATAGCAATATAAGAAGCTTGAGATCATAATCGTTCAGATTGATCACCAACACTTGAAGTTCTAGACGATGATCCAACTGGTTGAACATTTGTCTGAGGATTAATATTCCCAGAGATACATGACCAGAGCTCTTCATCGAGTCCATTCAATTAATCTTGCATACGATCAGCCCATTGATCATATTATTCAGGAATAAGCATAGGAATCTTAGTTGAAGATCCTAGCAAATGAGAGAATGAAGTCATCGAGTTGAGATTGAAGTTCGCCATTGATGTACGGATGAAAATTTTTGAGAATTTTTGAGAAATCAAAGAGAATTTGAAAGCAAATTGCTGAATTGAACTGAGATAACAAATAAAACACTCGATTCAACAAATCAGTTGCGGAATCGAATCACAACTGAAGATCTAGAACGCTTTTTCACTTCAAAAGGTGCGGAAACTTTTTGAATCAGAAATTTGATACAAAAACCTTTTGAATCAGAGTGAAAATCAGATCGCAGATTATGATTCCTACTCTGATACCAATTGTAGTGACTAAAGAACATGGTTTGGCATGTAGAATTAAAGATTGCACAATTAACATGGTGATTTGGGTGTTCAAGAGATGTATTGATTATGTATTGTGTTACAAAAAAGGACATAGATCTAGTCTACATGGATAACACACACTTACACACTCAACTTTTACACCTTTCAAGCACACCTCTACAAGTGGACTAAACCCACCTTATATAGAGGTGTTTACATGTCTCTCTCTCACTCTCTATCACATGTCAAAAGGCTAATACACCACATGCAAGTGGGTTTTACATGTCTCTCTCTCACTCTCTATCACATGTCAGGCGATCATAGGTTGAGCACCAGTAAATTTTTATCTGAAAAATAGTTCATGTTATGAATCTGATGTAGTGTTCCCAATAAAACAAATGACGCGTCAATATCATTGATATAACTTAGTATACAGTACTTTGGAAAAATTTGACCCTACTAGTGGTCTATGCTACATCAATGTACGGAAAATTTCGACCGCCTAACAGATCCCGGAAGTGTAAACACTTAAATCGCGAGATCGGACCTAGAATACTAGAAAATAATAGTAATATTTATCCGCAAACTAGATTAAACTGGAGCGAGCAGTGCAATACTAGTTGCGGCCGTTGAAGCTCTGAGGATCACGAAGTGTAGACACGAAGTTCCTCATTTCAGCTCGGGATTCCGCCGCTTGGCGCTCTGCTTCAGCCAAGCGTCCTTCAAAAGTGGCTCGGTGTTCTCGGAGTTCTTGCACTTCAGCTCGGGTCGCAGCCATTTCCCGTCGAAGAAGTTCGGTGCGGTCTCGAGTCCGATCGTGTTCATCATCCAACCGGCGGATGCGAATGGAAGTGACTTGGCTGGTGGCACCAACCTCCATGAGATGTCGGGTGTTAACTCTTGTTTGCTCTTCGGGGCGTGTGACACGGTGAACTATGACAGGGAGGGCTCGGTCGGCTGACCCTCCTCTGCTGAGATCGTAGAAACCTCGTTGCATGCCATAGGGAGGTCGTTGACCTTGCTCTCGGCTCCATCGATGTATAGTTTCGGCCCATTGGGGCGTCGGGCCCTGGTAGTGTCGCGGAGGAATAGGGGCAGGGTGTGGATTGTAAACTTCGGGTTCCGAATCGGTTCCATCTGAGTCTTCTTCTCCTTCCTCTTCTTCTTCACCGTCTACTGATTCATCCTCTTCCATGGGTTCCTCGTTTTCCATGGGTTCTTCTTCGGGATCTTCCTCTGGGTCTTCCACGATCCAACCGACATTCCCTTGGTTGGGGAAGTAGGGGTCACCTGGTAAGTGGAATCCTGCCATCGTACCTGTACGAGAATGGGGATAAGGAGGAATGTCGCGAGAAAAACTTTGGGAACAAGAAGTTAGTTGTCGAAGTTGTGACTACGGCTTTTTGTGTTAAAATACTCCTATAGTATTTTTTTTTAGTTTGATTCTTGAAATTTTTGGTAAGCTGCAGACTTGTTGCTCACCATGATCCTTCTTCGGCATACATTGGTCCTACATTGGCTGAATATAGTTGATCAGGCTATATTCATCCAAGATCTGACTACATACCCCGAAGTTGGACCGTGGTGTCCAACCTCTCTTGATACTTTTATGATACTGAATTGATGAGTGCGGTTGTATGTGTACTTTTTATAAAAATACAAGCTTTTATTTTTAAAGTACTTTTTGAAAAGTTACGTCAGAGAATTTTTGTCCCGTTGTGTTTATAGTTTGTATATCTTACGTGGTTCGATATACTTAGTTCACTATAAACAAAGCTCTGATACCAATCTGTCACACCCCCAAACCAGAACGACGGAAACGTTCGGGGGCGGAGGACGTCATGCTCAATATCATAACCATAGTGAAGAAAGTAAAACACAACCATCATAGATATAATTTAAAAGATTACATTGTTGCCAAAATACATGTTCCAAAATACACGTTTCCACATTTAAATTACATATGATGATAAAATGTAGCAAAATAATCTACGCTTTAGCGTCTTGACTTCAGAAATCTTGCGGTTACCTGTATTACTGATTACCTGAGAATAAAGTTGTTTTGAAAAGAGAGTATCAGCATAAAGCTGGTGAGTTCATAAGTATTTTATAAAAATGAATGTTGTTTCCTTAACGTTTGTTACAAGTTTGTTTCCAGAAAATCCATTATTTTCTAAAAAATTTGTTGTAAACTGAATTGAAACAAGGCCTAGTATGTGTAAGTAAATCGTCATACTTAGGTGTGTGTTTTATATTTAAATAAAACTCTTTTGTAAAAAGCCTTAGAATTTCCGTGAATTGTATGTTGTGTTAATATTCCATGTGAGATGTTATAATCATACGAAAGACTAGATGGCCTTGAATGCGACGTTCTTCAGGCGTCGGGAAGTTATGACACTTGTCACCACAGACCTGCCGGTCTAGCTGTTGCAAGCAGCTCAGGTGCGGGTTTGTCGGACCCAGTATAGATCTATACACAACTATCACGTTCTCACTCTAAGGGATTCTGATTATAACTAAAGGACTTTTCTGTGGTACTTGGAGTACCCCGAAGGAGAATGTCTCACAAATATTCATTAACGAGTTCACGTAGTGTGTAGTGAAAGTTCGTTTTGTAAATCGATAATGTTATTGTTTTCTTTGACAAATGAAGTGTTCAAAACTATACCTATTATAGTTTATCAAAAGTGTTGTATGATGGTATGAAACCTTGTTACGCATGTATATGTATTTCAAATAAAGGACATTGGAAATACTAATTTTAAAACTTACACACCTTGCTCAACATGTTACAAGGTGTGAATAACTCTTAAATATGCATTTGAAAGTTTTACCCTTAATTGTCACTGTTTTTGAGTAATTACAGAAAAATCATCGTAAGTCAAAAACTGAATCCGCAAACTCTGAGTATTTGGAAAAAGTGTCTACTGTGTTCATAAATTTTCCCATAATTTTTGGTGGTCTCAAACTAGTGTGAAAATGTTCATTTTCACAACCTGGTCTGATTTTGTTGCTGCAGTGATAGGCAGTTTTGTAAAAATCACCATAAATTGTAGAAAAATCGTATGGAGGTGTGCAAGTTGTCCTTTTAAAGGTATAAACCTGAACTACTTGCATATTATACAGTTTTGAAAAATATTAAGTTTAAGTTGGGTAAAACAGTTGGTGAACAGGTCACAACTTTTCTGTTGTAAGCTGTCAAGTTGAGTTTTGAATATGTTTTGGTGTTTTAACTTGTATCCCCCCTGAAAACTGAAGAAAACTAGAAAATGTAGGGGTATGAACTCACCTTGAGTGATGACTTGAAGAGTGGAAGGTTGAAGTTAAGGAATATCAAGTCAAGAGCACTTGATGAACACGGGAAGACTTGGATGATCCTAAGAACGATTTTTGGTGTTAAGATATGAGTCAATGATCCAAGAGTGTTATGAATTTATGGAATAACACTTGAGTTTAGATGGAATACTTACCAAAAAGTGCAGTAGCAACTCAAGAACACTTGCACAAGGTGGTGGGAAGTAGAGAGAAAAGAGGCTTCCTTGAAGGTTTGAGAAGTGTGTAAGTATTTGAAATGAGCAAGTAAATCAAGAAATCCTCCAGGGATTTCTTTATATAGCAGGTTGCTAGAGCAACTTGAGAGTTTGAAGTGATGTGTGCCTTGGTTTGTGTGATGTGGATAAGGTGGCAAATGTGAGGATGACACATGGAAGGGCAAGTGGGCACACTTGACCCACTTGGTAATATAAGCCATTTTAATTAATAAATACTTGAAAAATAATTAAAATAAGAGTTGTGGGGTTTTTAAATGGTAAAATATGGATTTGGGTGAAAATCCCACGTTAAAATCATGAAAAACGGGCTTAAAACGAAGTCGTGGTCGAAAACCGGGTGGAAAATGGGAAATCCGAAGTCAAGGCTTGGTTTCGGGTCTTGGCAGCCTTGGAACCAGAGTGGCTTGGTCGCTGAATTGGATCCGAAGGGAAACGGACTGCAGTCCGAGCAGGTACCGCAGGCGGGTTCGTCAGGAAGGACCGGAGGCGAGTTCGGATGCGGGCTCCAGGTTTGATGACTGCGGTTCGGAGGTTGCGGCTCGCTGGCTGCGGCTTGCTGGCTGCGGCTAGCTGGCTGCGGCTACACAAGGGGACTCCGGTTCAAGTAGGGTTTGGTCCCTATAGAGGGACTTCGGTCCTAAAAGGCTATTTTCCAGGATATCTTCCCGTTTCGCATGGTTTTTCACCAAGTCAGGTGTCGGGATGCCCCAAATGATTACAAAAAGATCAAAAGAGGTTTTGAAAGAGATTTGGGAGAGATTTGACATACTTGGAGAGATTTCACCTACTGGAAGAGATTTGGGAGAGATTTGACATACTTGGAGAGATTTTACATACTTGGAGAGATTTGGGAGAGATTTGACATACTTGGAGAGATTTCACATACTTGGAGAGATTTGGGAGAGATTTGACATACTTGGAGAGATTTCACATACTTGGAGAGATTTGGGAGAGATTTCACATTCTTGGAGAGATTTAGGAGAGATTTCATCTTAGCCATTATTATCGTATAATCTCGTAATGCAAGGTTCGTGAACCCCGTTATGCTTCGTTAATGATCGTTTTAAGTCCCCGAAAGGGTCCTTAGTCGTGTTTTGATGCGTTTAACTCCCTTTTTAGGGTTTTTACACTGTTAACACATAGATTTTTCGAGACACTTGAATTTTTGACATACAAATGCACATTTTTATTCATAGAATAACTTATAACATACAGGCACTAATTAAATTCGACCGGTTTGACTTGTTTGACTTTGACTAGAATTTGACGGTTGTCACCGTATCCCCCCGTTAGAAGGAATTTCGTCCCGAAATTTTGCATTTTGAGTGGGACTTCAAGGGTCGGGGAATAGATGTGGGTATTTTTGCTTCATTTGGTCCTCACGTTCCCAAGTAAACTCGGGTCCTCGCTTGGCGTTCCACCGGACCTTTACAATGGGAATGCGGCTTTGTTTCGTCGATTTGACCTCTCGATCCATGATTTCAACAGGTTCCTCTACAAAGTGGAGGTTCTCGTTGATCTCAATTTCTTCCAATGGAATGACGAGGGTCTCATCCGACAAACATTTCTTCAGGTTTGACACATGGAATGTAGGATGAACGTGCTTGAGTTCCTGTGGTAATCGTAGCTTGTATGCCGCCGGGCCAATCCTGGCGAGGATTTCGAATGGCCCGATATACCTTGGATTTAATTTCCCCCGTTTTCTGAAACGTATTAAACCCTTCCAAGGTGATACTTTTAGAAGTACCCGATCTCCAACTTGGAACTCCAAAGGTTTTCGTCTCTTATCTGCGTAGCTCTTTTGTCGGTCTTGCGAAGCCTTCATTCGTTCTCGAATTCGGACGATCTTCTCGGTCGTTTCCCTTATGATCTTCGGGCCAGTGAGTACGCTGTTAGGGACTTGCCCTTTTGCTAGTTGCGTATCGCCCACCTCGGCCCAGCACAGGGGTGATCTGCACTTACGGCCGTAGAGGGCTTCGAACGGAGCAACTTTGATGCTAGTGTGATAACTATTATTGTAGGAAAACTCAATAAGAGGTAAATGAGTATCCCAAGCTTTACCAAAGTCTATCACACAAGCCCTTAGCATGTCCTCTAACGTCTGAATGGTTCTTTCACTCTGACCGTCAGTCTGTGGGTGGTAGGCTGTACTCATGTCCAGCCTAGTTCCCATAGCTTTATGTAGTGACTGCCAGAATCGTGACGTGAACCTACTATCTCTGTCGGAGATAATGGATATCAGTACTCCATGAAGGCGCACTATTTCTCTAATGTAAATCCTTGTCAGCTTCTCCATTTTGTCTGTCTCTTTTATTGGTAGGAAGTGTGCGGATTTGGTTAACCTGTCGACGATTACTCAGATGGTGTCAAGTCCACCCGCGGTCTTAGGTAACTTGGTAATGAAATCCATCGGAATCCGCTCCCACTTCCACTCGGGTATCTCTGGTTGTTGAAGTAGTCCCGAGGGCTTTTGATATTCTGCCTTAACTTTGGCGCAATTCAGGCACTTGCCCACAAAGGTAGCTATTTCAGCTTTCATGTTCGGCCACCAATACATCTTCTTGAGGTCTAAGTACATCTTGTCTGAGCCGGGATGCACGGAGTAGCGAGTTTTATGAGCTTCGTTCATGACAACGTCCCTGAATCCACCAAATTTTGGTGTCCAGATCCGGTTCATGAGACAACGAACTCCGTCACCCCTAACTTCAAGATTTTTGTCCATTCCTCTCAATGCTTCACCTGTCACGTTCTTTGGCTTCAAGGCTTCCTCCTGAGCTTCCTTGATTTGTGCGGACAGGTGGGAGTGGATGGTCATGGTTAATGCCTTTACTCGGCGGCCCGCGTACTCCTTTCTGGTTAAAGCGTCTGCAACCACATTGGCCTTTCCAGGGTGATAACGAATCTCGCATTCGTAATCGTTTAGTAATTCCACCCATCGCCTTTGTCTCATGTTGAGTTCCTTCTGATTGAGGATATGCTGGAGGCTTTTGTGATCGGTGAAGATGGTGCACTTGGTGCCTTAAAGGTAATGCCTCCAGATTTTTAGGGCGAAAACCACTGCTCCTAATTCAAGGTCGTGCGTCGTGTAGTTTACCTCATGCGTCTTCATTTGTCTTGAGGCGTAGGCAATGACTCTTCCTCGTTGCATTAACACACACCCTAGACCTTGGTTTGATGCATCGCAGTAAACCACAAAGTCTTCGGTTCCATCTGGTAGGGACAAGATCGGAGCACTGCATAGAGTTCGTTTTAGTGTTTGGAATGCAGCCTCTTGCTTATCTCCCCAGACGAATGTCACTCCTTTTTGAGTCAGGGTGGTGAGTGGTTTTGCGATTTTGGAGAAGTTTTGGATGAACCTCCGGTAGTAACCGGCGAGTCCTAAAAATTGTTGGATCTCCGTGGGTGTTCTTGGTGCTGCCCAACTTTCAATCGCCTTGATCTTTGAAGGGTCCACATGGATTCCTTCCTTGCTGACTACATGCCCGAGGAAATTCACCTCTCGAATCCAGAACTCACACTTTGAAAACTTGGCGTACAATTTCTCTGCCCTCAGCGTCTCCAGGACTCGACGTAAATGCTGGCTGTGTTCTTCCTTACTTCGGGAGTAGACTAGTATATCATCGATGAAGACAATTACGAACTTGTCTAAGTAAGGTCGACACACTCGATTCATCAGGTCCATAAACGTTGTGGGTGCATTTGTTAAGCCGAAAGGCATCACTACAAATTTGTAGTGACCATAGCGCGTCTGAACGCTGTCTTGGGAATATCCTCCTCTTGAACTCGTAGTTGATGGTATCCAGATCTAAGGTCAATCTTCGAGAAGAAACTCGCTCCTTGTAGTTTGTCGAAGAGGTCATCGATTCGAGGCAAAGGGTATCAGTTTTTGATGGTGAGTTTGTTTAATTCGCGGTAGTCAATACACATACGGAACGATCCGTCCTTCTTCTTAACGAACAAAACTGGTGCTCCCCAAGGCGAGAAGCTTGGTCTAATGAAGCCTTTGCTCAGTAGTTCGTTCAGTTGACTGGACAGTTCCTGCATCTCGGCTGGAGCTAGACGGTATGGCGATTTGGCTACGGGGGTAGCTCCGGGAATTAAGTCGATTCGGAATTCGACTTGTCGAGGAGGGGGCACTCCGGGAAGGTCTTCTGGGAATACATCGGGGAAATTGCAGACCTCCGGAATGTCCTTGATGTCTTTCATTCTTTGACCCTTATCTACGACGTGGGCTAGGAAGGCGTGGTACTCCTTGCGGATATACGTTTGAGCCTTGATACAAGAGATGATCTGAAAGTTTGAGCTAGGCTTGTCGCCATAAACGACGAGAGCTTCGCCACTTGGCAGATTAAGGCGAAAGGCCTTTTCGTGACATAGGATTTTCGCATGGTGAGGGCATAACCAATCCATGCCAATGATAACGTCAAAACTTTTTATGGTGACCGGCATAAGGTCGATTTGGAAAGAGTGATTATTTAAGGTGAGGGTACACCCGGTGTAAATATCGTTAGTGTTCTCTGTTTTTCCGATAGCCATTACTACGGTGAATGTGTCTTTTAGTGTTTGTGGTGTTTGATTAAGAAAGCGTTTAAATTGGTGGCTCACGAAGCTTTTCTCCGCGCCACTATCGAAAAGAATGCATGCGTAGGTATTGTTGAGGGGAAACGTACCGGTAACCACAGTTGGATCTGCGACGGCTTCCTCATGACCTATCGCCAGAACTCTGCCCACTTCGCCCGGGTTGGGGTTTCTTGCCTTTGGGTAGTTACGTTTGAGGTGTCCTGCTTCTCCACATCCATAGCATGTTCGGCTTGCTCCGGCGTTGGCAACTTGTGCGTTCGGTTGGGCTGGAGTTCTACAGAATCGGGCGGTGTGCCCCTTTTTGTTACAGTTGGTGCAATGCATTTCACGGCATGCACCGTTGTGGTGGTAGCTGCATTTGTTGCACTTGGGCAGGTTCCCGGCGTATTGTCTTATCGGAGTGGGGTTGGCAGTGGTTGTGGCAGCGTGCACAGCAACCACTTGTTGTTTCTTGGCAGGGTTTTGAGTAGGCTGGTCCTTCTTCTTATTCCAGAATTTTCTTTTGTTGTTTCCCGCTTTTGCTTGCTCGGAGGTGGTCGTTACAATGCCATGGCTGGCGTTATGGTCGATGAGTTGCTGTTCCAGTTCCTTGGCACTGTCGAAGGTAGTTGGCTTTGAGGCCAATACGTGTCCTTGGAGTTGTTGAGATAATCCCCATACGTATCTTTCCACCTTCTTGCTTTCAGTAGGAACCATCCCGGGACACAGCATGGCTAGATCGCTGAACCTTGAGGTGTACGACAGGATGTCAGAGCCTGTCATTTTAAGACCCCAAAATTCTTCTTCCAGCTTCTGTATCTCACCCCTGGGGTAGTACTCCTTCATTAACATGGTTTTCAGATCTTCCCATGTTATCGCATTAGCCACTGGGAGCGTTAGTGCCTTGACGTGACCCTTCCACCAGGTGAGGGCTCTTTCGAAGAATGTGCATGAAGCAAATTTGACCTTGCTTGCTTTAGGGCATGCACATATTTCGAAAATGGTCTCGGTTTTCTCGAACCATTGTAGCAACGCTATGACACATCCGCTTCCGTTGAAGTTTTTGGGCTTGGCGTTAGTAAAGTCTTTGTAGGTACACTCTCTCGAGCGTCCCTGGCCGTCCCCGTTATTAGAATTCGAGGCACCACTGCCTGTACCTCCCGAATTACTGGGGTTGATTTGGGCTATCACGGCTGCCACTGCGGCCGCTATCGCAGCCTGGAACATGGCTGGGTCGAACTGAGGAGGTGGTGGTGGGGGTGGTGCAGTCCCAGCTACTTCGCCGCGTCTAGGATTTCTACGAGGTGGCATTTTCTGCCATTTTACAAGGATGAAAAGACAATAAGTCTTTGATACAAGTCGAGTGTTAAACTAAACATTATTAGTTCTTTATATGCATCATGACTCCGACTTGTAAAAATGTTGTAAGAATTCATTCATACTAGAAGTCTATAAACAATGAAATATAGACTTTATGAAATTCGATAGTATTGATTCTCATGAAATGTCTGTGATAGTATCCATACCGGGTCCAACCAATAATCACTTGATGTATAATATTTACATGAAATTAAGATTAAATAAACTTTCGAATCTAATGGTTCTGTCATGGGCCCACAACCAAACAAGGAACAGGATCCAAGGCGGAACCACCATTTCTAGGTCGACATGGTCTCAATTACATATAACTTTGGTTTATATCTCAGGCGATCATAGGTTGAGTACCAGTAAATTTTTATCTGAAAAATAGTTCATGTTATGAATCTGATGTAGTGTTCCCAATAAAACAAATGGCGCGTCAATATCATTGATATAACTTAGTATACAGTACTTTGGAAAAATTTGACCCTACTAGGGGTCTATGCTACATCAATGTACAGAAAATTTTGACCGCCTAACAGATCCCGGAAGTGTAAACACTTAAATCGCGAGATCGGACCTAGAATACTAGAAAATAGTAGTAATATTTATCCGCAAACTAGATTAAACTGGAGCGAGCAGTACAATACTACTTGCGGCGGTTGAAGCTCTGAGGATCACGAAGTGTAGACACGAAGTTCCTCATTTCAGCTCGGGATTCCGCCGCTTGGCGCTCTGCTTCAGCCAGGCGTCCTTCAAAAGTGGCTCGGTGTTCTCGGAGTTCTTGCACTTCAGCTCGGGTCGCAGCCATTTCCCGTCGAAGAAGTTCGGTGCGGTCTCGAGTCCGATCGTGTTCATCATCCAACCGGCGGATGCGAATGGAAGTGACTTGACTGGTGGCACCAACCTCCATGAGATGTCGGGTGTTAACTCTTGTTTGCTCTTCGTGGCATGTGACACGGTGAACTATGACAGGGAGGGCTCGGTCGGCTGACCCTCCTCTGTTGAGATCGTAGAAACCTCGTTGCATGCCATAGGGAGGTCGTTGACCTTGCTCTCGGCTCCATCGATGTATAGTTTCGGCCCATTGGGGCGTCGGGCCCTGGTAGTGTCGCGGAGGAATAGGGGCAGGGTGTGGATTGTAAACTTCGGGTTCCGAATCGGTTCCATCTGAGTCTTCTTCTCCTTCCTCTTCTTCTTCACCATCTACTAATTCTTCCTCTTCCATGGGTTCCTCGTCTTCCATGGGCTCTTCTTCGGGATCTTCCTCTGGGTCTTCTACGATCCAACCGACATTCCCTTGGTTGGGGAAGTAGGGGTCACCTGGTAAGTGGAATCCTGCCATCGTACCTGTACGAGAATGGGGATAAGGAGGAATGTCGCGAGAAAAACTTTGGGAACAAGAAGTTAGTTGTCGAAGTTGTGACTATGGCTTTTTGTGTTAAAATACTCCTATAGTATTTTTTTTTAGTTTGATTCTTGAAATTTTTGGTAAGCTGCAGACTTGTTGCTCACCATGATCCTTCTTCGGCATACATTGGTCCCACCTTGGCTGAATATATTTGATCAGGCTATATTCATCCAAGATCTGACTACATACCCCGAAGTTGGACCGTGGTGTCCAACCTGTCTTGATACTTTTATGATACTGAATTGATGAGTGCGGTTGTATGTGTACTTTTTATAAAAATACAAGCTTTTATTTTTAAAGTACTTTTTGAAAAGTTACGTCAGAGAATTTTTGTCCCGTTGTGTTTATAGTTTGTATATCTTACGTGGTTCGATATACTTAGTTCACTATAAACAAAGCTCTGATACCAATCTGTCACACCCCCAAACCAGAACGACGGAAACGTTCGGGGGCGGAGGACGTCATGCTCAGTATCATAACCATAGTGAAGAAAGTAAAACACAACCATCATAGATATAATTTAAAAGATTACATTGTTGCCAAAATACATGTTCCAAAATACACGTTTCCACATTTAAATAACATATGATGATAAAATGTAGCAAAATAATCTACGCTTTAGCGTCTTGACTTCAGAAATCTTGCGGTTACCTGTATTACTGATTACCTGAGAATACAAGTTGTTTTGAAAAGAGAGTATCAGCATAAAGCTGGTGAGTTCATAAGTATTTTATAAAAATGAATGTTGTTTCGTTAACGTTTGTTACAAGTTTGTTTCCAGAAAATCCAATATTTTCTAAAACATTTGTTGTAAACTGAATTGAAACAAGGCCTAGTATGTGTAAGTAAATCGTCATACTTAGGTGTGTGTTTTATATTTAAATAAATCTCTTTTGTAAAAAGCCTTAGAATTTCCGTGAATTGTATGTTGTGTTAATATTCCATGCGCGATGTTATAATCATACTAAAGACTAGATGGCCTTGAATGCGACGTTCTTCAGGCGTCGGGAAGTTATGACACTTGTCACCACAGACCTGCCGGTCTAGCTGTTGCAAGCAGCTCAGGTGCGGGTTTGTCGGACCCAATATAGATCTATACACAACTATCACGTTCTCACTCCAAGAGATTCTGATTATAACTAAAGGACTTTTCTGTGGTACTTGGAGTACCCCGAAGGAGAATGTCTCACAAATATTCATTAACGAGTTCACGTAGTGTGTAGTGAAAGTTCGTTTTGTAAATCGATAATTTTATTGTTTTCTTTGACAAACGAAGTGTTCAAAACTATACCTATTATAGTTTATCAAAAGTGTTGTATGATGGTATGAAACCTTGTTACGCATGTATATGTATTTCAAATAAAGGACATTGGAAATACTAAGTTTAAAACTTACACACCTTGCTCAACATGTTACAATGTGTGAATAACTCTTAAATATGCATTTGACAGTTTTACCCTTAACTGTCACTGTTTTTGAGTAATTATAGAAAAATCATCGTAAGTCGAAAACTGAATCCGCAAACTCTAAATATTTGGAAAAAGTGTCTACTGTGTTCATAAATTTTCCCATAATTTTTGGTGGTCTCAAACTAGTGTGAAAATGTTCATTTTCACAACCTGGTCTGATTTTGTTGCTGCAATGATAGGCAGTTTTGTAAAAATCACCATAAATTGTAGAAAAATCGTATGGAGGTGTGCAAGTTGTCCTTTTAAAGGTATAAACCTGAACTACTTGCATATTATACAGTTTTGAAAAATATTAAGTTTAAGTTGGGTAAAACAGTTGGTGAACAGGTCACAACGTTTCTGTTGTAAGCTGTCAAGTTGAGTTTTGAATATGTTTTGGTGTTTTAACTTGTATCCCCCCTGAAAACTGAATAAAACTAGAAAATGTAGGGGTATGAACTCACCTTGAGTGATGACTTGAAGAGTGGAAGGTTGAAGTTAAGGAATATCAAGTCAAGAGCACTTGATGAACACGGGAAGACTTGGATGATCCTAAGAACGATTTTTGGTGTTAAGATATGAGTCAATGATCCAAGAGTGTTATGAATTTATGGAATAACACTTGAGTTTAGATGGAATACTTACCAAAAAGTGCAGTAGCAACTCAAGAACACTTGCACAAGGTGGTGGGAAGTAGAGAGAAAAGAGGCTTCCTTGAAGGTTTGAGAAGTGTGTAAGTATTTGAAATGAGCAAGTAAATCAAGAAATCCTCCAGGGATTTCTTTATATAGCAGGTTGCTAGAGCAACTTGAGAGTTTGAAGTGATGTGTGCCTTGGTTTGTGTGATGTGGATAAGGTGGCAAATGTGAGGATGACACATGGAAGGGCAAGTGGGCACACTTGACCCACTTGGTAATATAAGTCATTTTAATTAATAAATACTTGAAAAATAATTAAAATAAGAGTTGTGGGGTTTTTAAATGGTAAAATATGGATTTGGGTGAAAATCCCACGTTAAAATCATGAAAAACGGGCTTAAAACGAAGTCGTGGTCGAAAACCGGGTGGAAAATGGGAAATCCGAAGTCAAGGCTTGGTTTCGGGTCTTGGCAGCCTTGGAACCAGAGTGGCTTGGTCGCTGAATTGGATCCGAAGGGAAACGGACTGCGGTCCGAGCAGGTACCGCATGCGGGTTCGTCAGGAAGGACCGGAGGCGAGTTCGGATGCGGGCTCCAGGTTTGATGACTGCGGTTCGGAGGCTGCGGCTCGCTGGCTGCGGCTACACAAGGGGACTCCGGTTCAAGTAGGATTTGGTCCCTATAGAGGGACTTCGGCCCTAAAAGGCTATTTTCCAGGATATCTTCCCGTTTCGCATGGTTTTTCACCAAGTCAAGTGTCGGGATGCCCCAAATGATTACAAAAAGATCAAAAGAGGTTTTGAGAGAGATTTGACATACTTGGAGAGATTTCACCTACTGGGAGAGATTTGGGAGAGATTTGACATACTTGGAGAGATTTCACATACTTGGAGAGATTTGGGAGAGATTTGACATACTTGGAGAGATTTCACATACTTGGAGAGATTTGACATACTTGGAGAGATTTCACATAATTGGAGAGATTTGGGAGAGATTTCACATTCTTGGAGAGATTTGGGAGAGATTTCATCTTAGCCATTATTATCGTATAATCTCGTAATGCAAGGTTCGTGAACCCCGTTATGCTTCGTTAATGATCGTTTTAAGTCCCCGAAAGGGTCCTTAGTCGTGTTTTGATGCGTTTAACTCCCTTTTTAGGGTTTTTACACTGTTAACACATAGATTTTTCGAGACACTTGAATTTTTGACATACAAATGCACATTTTTATTCATAGAATAACTTCTTACATACAGGCACTTGTTTGACTTTGACTAGAATTTGACGGTTGTCACAGAACATAAATAGATGTTTTACTAAAAACTATTTTCATAGAATACCATCAAAACCATACAAAACTACTCATAATCAATTAATTGTTCTATTGGTTCACCCAATATTGGAAATAAAAACTAACTACTCATACTAATAATAACAATAAAAATGATAGAAATTATACCAAGACCGATTACCATGCAAATATGACAAAGTTTCTTGAAATCATCACTTCTTGTTGCTCCAAAAACTAATCCAAGTATTAATACAAAAATTAACCTAACTTAATTAAAAAAAAAATTAGAAGACAATAAAATCAATGATAAAGATACCAATGATAATAGTGTTGATCGTTCCAAAAATAAAAAACAAAGCAAAGGAGGAGACACCAAAAGCGCCGTCACTCCACGTGCATGCTGCCGACGGATATGTGAAATGCAATGCCTCGTTTTGTTGAAAATGCCCTAACGTTTGATTCCCACGTTCCGAACACAAAAGAGTAGTAGTGGACTTCATACTTCTTAAATTGGGATGAAATAATTAATTCATATGGGCTGCTGAATTCTTCATTTTTGGGCTCCATCTTGGACTCTATGTATTGGGCTGCAATATTAAATCTTCATATTGGGATGCCAAAACTAAAACCCGCAACAATCTGTTCTGCTGTTCACAAGGCTGAAAACTGCATCAAAACTCGTTGGAATCTATTTATTTTCGCTGATATCAAAGATCATCGAGTTGGGAAGATGCCTGTAAACTTTCAGCTCAATCGGACATCGTTTTCCCCTCCATTTGATCGCTTGAAGAAAGTCACGCAAAGCTGTCAAAAATCCGAAAATTAATTTATACCATTTTGTTTTCTTGTCGCTCCCAGATTTTTCAATCGTGGTTGCAAGGCATTCAATATGGCTTTAACGATGCTCCAAAATATCATCGTGCTCATACCAAGCTACACTAAAATAGCTTAAACGAGTAAAAATATTCAAAACAATAAATCTAACGATTTAATGCAAAAAGAATATTAAAAATACTAAAAGTAAAAGAAAACGATTACTAAAATATATACAAATAATCAAGTTATCAAAATTCCTCAAGCTTAACATTTCTTTGTCCTCAAAGAAAACAATATGGAAAAGTCAAACCAACGAAAAACAACAAAAATAAAAATACGACCAATGCAAACTTATGAAGACTAATAATTTTTTTTCGAATAAATCATAAAAAAAAGTAGACCAAGATTATGTAAGTTGCAATTAAGATACCGTCTTAATAATCATGCAAAAAAATCCAACTTATACCCAATTATTGAAACAAAAAAACAAAAAAAAAAAACAAAACAAAAATTAAAAATTTCAACAAAATTAGGACAAGTAACATAACCACTAATCCTAATATTTCAATATCAACAAACATAAACTAGCTAATAAACATAAAATATCATAAAAAAAATATTATACTAATGTCACATGAGAGTGCTAAAAAAAGTTTTTTTTTTTTGACAAATAAAAACATGAAATTAACTAAATACAATGCATAAAAAAAACTAAACTACCCTAAATAAAAATAATAATAAAAATAAAAATAAAACATCATCCCCCAAGCTTGAACCTTTCCTTGTCCTCAAGGAAGACAATAACGGGACAAATTGGGAATGACAAACCAAACAAAATAAAAAGGAGGAACATCTTCGGTAGCAAATCAAAACAACACTATTTAGAAATAAAAACATTCATTTTAGATTTAAGAATCACATTAAGGGACCAATATTTGTTACACTTCTATGAAAGAGACATATATGAAAGAGATACAAAGCTACCTACACATACTTCTCTAATATGACGTACATGGCACAATTTGTGATCCGATCTAGCATTCACATCACAAGAGGTTGTCCCCCCTTTGCATACCACTTACCATTCACAATTCTCTTCCAAATTAAGAAACCAGACCAAGAAAAAGAACTCAAATCTAAAAGACAAAAGATAAACGAGCTATATAAACAAAGGTTAACAAATCTACAATCGTCTAAAGATACTATGCTCCTACCAAAATGAGATCCATGCAAATAAGATACTCGAGCAAAAGATGATAATGGAACACTATTATAGTTGTCAACAAAAGACGAATTCTAGCATAAAAAAATCATAACGGAAATGAAATATATAAGAAGAAATCCAAAATAATCTAAACATCTAAAGAACAAAAAAGAGATACAAATCCTTGGCTTGACCTTTTTTTTTTACCTTTCTACTTTTTTTTAGACAACAAAACCCCAAATATACAATTACAAATACAAATATAAAGACTTAAACTACTAACATAAAATTTGTAGATACACAGTGAGAGAAATACTAAAAACATCTAACTATATTCGCATTGTATAATTGCGATAATATCCGACTTTTCTAAACGTCTTTTTAAAGACTTTTAAAGACTAAAATAGATAAAAAAAAACGAATTTCAAACTTTACATAGAAAGATAGGATCAAAACTTGACTTTTATAACAAAAATAAAAACATATGAAACTTCACATAACACATACTAATTACTAGGCTTCTACTAAAATTTGTCGAAAATTAGTACAGGATTTTCCGAACGACTTTTTAAAACAACTAACATTTGATTTACAAAACACAAAATAACTACAAAGACACTTACATAAAAAAAATGAACAATAATAAAAAGGGGTAGTTGTCTTCTTTTTTCATTTTTTTGGCTCACTTTTTTGGTTTACCAAAGAGTTTTACAAATATAACATAAAATAAAAATACAAAGCATAAATATATACAAACTACAACTAACAAAACTAACTAAAAAATGTAAGCACAAAAGCTAAGTAAAAAACTAAATTGAGATTAAATAGGAAAATGTGTCTATATCATGAAGTAGGATGACATGAAATATAATAGCTAGACACGAAAGATCTTATAATAGCAGTGTTCCAGTTCTTGTTCTTTTCTTTGGAAGATTGGTATGCTTAATAACTAATACACTCATGGGATACCATTTCTAAGACTTTAGGGCTAACTTGTCTAACGCGTCATGTCATGCTTGCAATAAGTCAATTCATTTGCATAAATTGCGCGTACTCTATCATATGTGTGTTATAAGAAAATGTTACAAATGAAGGTCACTTTGAGAAATTCTATTGTTTCTAAAAGATTTACACATTTACCATATTAAGACTTGCAATTAAAGATGTTCGGAGGTGAAAATAAAGAGACAATAAAAATGCATAAAAATGAACCTAAACTAAATGTTATGCTATAAAAAAATTGAAAAGAAGAAACTAAAATCTTTTTGGGTTTTAGATAAAAATGAGAAAAAAAAATGCATGCAAAACTTAAGCTAAATACAATGCTAAAATGAAAACTCTAAAAATAATAAACTTTTTTTTTCTGGAATTTTCGATTGAATATGATCTACAATCCAAATTAAAAATGTGATCATATATACAACCTAAAAATACATGAAAACAAAAACAAAAATAAAAGAAATACATAAAAAATATACATATAGAAACTTCAGCATAGAAAAAAATCAATCAAAATAACCAATCTCCAGCAATAGCGCCAAAAATTTGGTGGGTGTCGAGACCACCAAATAAAAAAAACATTAAATACGACAAAATACAAAAATAAATTGTAGCAGCGGTAATATGGATCGACTCCACAGGGATTGGTTCGAATGAAATCTATGCATTCAGTTTCTATGAAATAAAAATATAAAATGAAAAGGGGGGGGGGGGGAGGTTTCTTATAATGTTAAATGCGATAAAAACTATTTTACGAAAATAACTAAAATGGAAAAATACAAAATCTATAAAATAAAACTTTTCAATATTGGGATAAATCGCAATTTCAATTAAGTGACTAATCATCACAATTTTGTGGTGCAATGGGTTTGATGGATCATAATTTGGCTATAACAATCTTAAAAGGTTGAAATCACCTAGACTTTTCTTAGTTAATATAGTGGTTAGAGAAGCTTATAACACATTTTCTTAGTTAAAGTCACAATTTCCATAAAGCATGTAATTAATGAAAATTAACTAGCATTAAGATTTAAAAGTCACCAAATCAAAGAGGAGCCAAAATGCTTTCACTACCATGTTGGAGAAAATATTTTCATGGTTGCGTGAAAGAAAAACAATCACAAGAATCATTTGTTGCTTGTTAATTTGAAGATCTATTACGTAATCAAGAAATTAACCAACTAATTAAATATTCACATATCTAAACTCATGATTAAAGATATATGACCATAAATAGATGTTTTACTAGAAACTATTTTCATAGAATACCATCAAAACCACACAAAAGTACTCATAATCAATTAATTGTTCTATTGATTCACCCAATATTGAAAAAAAAAACTAACTACTTATACTAATAATAACAATAAAAATGATAGAAATTATACCGATATCGATTACGAAACGAAGATGACAAAACTTCTTGAAATCGTCACTTCTTGTTGCTCCAAAAACTCCATTCATAATCCAAGTATTAACACAAAAATTAACCTAACCTAATTTAAAGAAAATAAATTACAAGACAATAAACTCAAGGGAAAATGACACTGTAGCACAATAAACTTTTGTCATTTTTTCGATTTGATCACTAAACTTTTTTTTGCACATTAGACCATTAAACTCGTTATTGACCTGTTAATTAAATCATTTTGGACCAATTTCAAACGGTTACCCGGTAACCAATCGTATGTTCTAAAAAAATTTAGTGACCAAATCGGATAATAGTGTCGATTGTTCTAAAAATAAGAAACAAACCAAAAGAGGAGTCACCAAAAGCGCTGTCACTCCACCTGCCTGGTGCCGGCGAATATGTGAAATGCAATGCTTCCCTTTTTTTTTATTTTTTTGTTGAAAATGCCCTACTTTGATTCCCACGTTCCCAACACAAAAGAGTAGTGTGCTTCATACTTATTAAATTGGGTTGTAATAATTAATTCATATGGGCCGCTGAATTCTTCATTTTTGGGCTCCATCTTGGATTCTATGTATTGGGCTGCAATATTAAATCTTCATATTGGATGCCAAAACTATAGTTGGCAGCAATATGTGCTGTTGTTCACAAGGCTGAAAGGTGCATCAAAACTCGTTGGAATCTATTGATTTTCACTGATACCGAAGATCATTGAGTTGGGAAGATGCCTGTAAAATTTCAGCTCAATCGGACATCGTTTTCCCCTCCATTTGATCGTTTGAAGAAAGTCATGCAAAGCTGTCAAAATCCGAAAATTAATTTATACCACTTTGTTTTCTTGTCGCTCCCGGATTTTTCAATCGTGGTTGCAAGGCATTCAATGTGGCTTTTACGATGCTCCAAAATAACATCTTGCTCGTTCCAATCTACACAAGAATAGCTTAAACGAGTAAAATTATTCAAAACAATAAATCTAACGATTTAATGCAAAAAGAATATTTAAAAATGCTAAAAGTAAAAGAAAACGATTGCTAAAATATATACAAATATTCAAGCTATCGTTGTGGCTGGAGGAGGAGAAGCGCGAGTTTGAAGAGCGTTATGACATTTTAGGTGGTGAGTAGGCATCTATGGAGGATCAGGTTGCAAGTTTGGATAGGTCGGTGGAACGTTTGTCAAAGAGAGTGGAAACTCTGGTGGAGGAGAAATGATTATTGGAAGAGCAGGTGAAGCGACAGGCTGGATAGCTGGCTGCCAAGGAATTCAGGAGGAAGACTGTGGAGGGGGTTATGGTGTGGCCGCTCCGAGAGGGCATTGTTCGGGTCGTTGATCAGGTCATTGAGAGTCCTGAGTTCTCAACTGGAGTTCGGCGTATGAAGGCGGTGTGTGTCGCAGTTGGTGTGGAGGGAGGCAGGTAGGCGGTGAAGGAACAGGTGGCCTCCGGGAAATTCGATCTGCAGGAGCCCAGTGTTGTGATGGAATTGACTCAGGACAGGCATGCTTCTGTGAAGACGCTCATGGAAACGGATTTTGCCTCCTCCTTCATTTGGGCGAGCTCGATTTGGGAGGCCTTTGCCAGTTGTGTTGTGACCCTAACATTGAGGAGAACCCTCCTGAAGGTGACCGTCTCAAAGTTGGATCTTCCTCCACTACTCTTGGTAAGTGATCTTCCATTCTTCCTAGTTTGTTTATATAAAACAATGTTTGAATTTTTGGTGTTCGGAGACGATCTCTCAAAGACAATATTGTTAGGTGTTGTTTGGCCCTGCGTGGCCTTTTTAAGTCCGGGGGTTTTCCGACAAAACATTTTTTTTTCTTTTGATAATATAGTCGTTTATGTTTCTACAATACTTTTGTTTCTATCCCCGAGTGGTTTATGTTGGCCAGTGGTGAACACGTGCCCTTACTTTTCCTTGTTGAGGCGATTCTTCCCCAGGTTTATGTTGGCCTTGGGGAGTCGACTCGAGACAATTAGGTCTTTTTGATTGGTGGGCAGGTGTGTGGGTTGGCGATCTAGCCGTGTTACTGGATTTGCCCAACTTATGACTTTAGGACTCATATTTGCTTAAGGTTCTTTAGATTTATCCCATGAGCTCGACTTAGGCGCTCAGAATTTGTTCTTTCTTTGGGTCATAAATCATTATTTCTATGTTAGGGATTTTTGTCCAGTTTGCTTTGTTAAGGTGTCTATTTTTGGCTAAGGTTTACTAATTACCCTTTTAGGACTTTGTTCTAAGTCCTGGGCTTTGGAGAGTAGTACTCCGGCCCTAACCATCTAAGTCAAGTCGAGATCGTCACCTTGAGGCATTTTAGGAATTCGGTTTTTTTATGTTTTAAGGGAAATGTTATGATCCTTTGAAGCTTTTATTCATGTCAAGGTCAAGATTTGTGGCCTTTTAGGCTGAATTGACATGTTTAAGGGGAGGTTATGAATCTTTGACGCCTATGGTTGCATTTTCACAATGGATTCACTCAAATGATGTGGATGATCAGTCATTGTTATCATTTAGTAAATGTGCACAACCTCTTATGTAAATGTTATCAAGCTTGAACAGTAAAAAACGTTCTAATATTTTTTTTTTGATAGTTGACATCCTTCACTTCATTGATAATGTTTTTTTAGAAATAACTACCTTGTTCGGCGAGTAAAGAAAAAGAGGGGGAGATGACTACATCATGGCATAAGCCAAGGCCTAGCTCTTGGGCTGACTTACTGGGGTGTGATTGTCCATTCGTAGTTTGATCACATTTCCCTTGCCTCGGATGTGCCTTATCTGGACCTTTTTCCTTACTCTAGGGGTGGTGGTGCGAACTGCATGCACTCCAGGTGCAGGGGAAGAATCCTCCGTCCTGAACTCTTGGGAAACCAATCCCATCTTCGTGTGCTTTGTGGTCCTGCTCGCATGTTCCTTGGCGGAGTTTAGGTTTCCCTTGGGTCGTGCGCACCTAGACCCATCCTTTTCCTATGCCCAGTCTTTTGCATCGGGGCTTTCTACTAGTATGCACCAAGTGTGGTGATTTGTGGCGTTTCCCCTATGTTTGGCATGGCTGAGTCTAACGGTCTCGTGTTTCCTGTTGAGTATGTTCAAGTTTGGATGTTGCTTTACTTTGTTAATGGTTGCACCAAAGTTTAGCGCTCGCAACGACCTGTTTGCAACAAGTTGTGATATTGCTTTTACTCCTTGTATCGGATCAAAGGGTATTCCTTCGACGTCTGGTCTTGGGGCCTGGTGATGGATATGAGATATTTTTGGTGGTTCCATGGCCCAAGCTTTTTTCGATCATGATGGATGCTTACCTTTCGCCCACTTAATGAAACGGCCAGGGGTGACAAGAGGGAACCTGGATCCTCTTAGGGTGACGGGGGTGACCCCATGGTATCGACACCTTGTTGAACTGATGACCGATGGTTGGTGGTCAAAGTCATGAGGTGCTGGCTTTGAGAAGGAATGAGCACCTAGTATTCTGGGCATTCCTCAACAGTGACTTTCTGGGGTCCAATCTTGTCTTTGTGTGTGATGGGTCGATGTGCTTCCGGGCAAGACATCCTTCCAGCAATGGCTCTCGGGCCTCCTAGTTGCGGATCGCTTGCTTAATTCTTTTCTATAGGAAAGTACCTTTCTTTTCCTAGCTGCACCTTCTCTATCGCGAGTCATATGATTTTAGCGTTGGCCCTCTTGTTTTCTGGGGGTCGCTTGGAAAGGGGCCATACGAGAAGTAATTTGGTGAACATTTGAGTCGATTGGGGATCTTCGTGGCATTGGTGATCTGTTCTGCGTCGACGTCTCTTCCATAGAGAGCTTCAGTCAGTACCTTCTTAATTTGGTGGTCGAAAGGTGCTAAGGGCAACCTGTTCAGGGTGTCGGTGTTTGTGACTTTCTTTCAGGGAGTCTTCTCGACTTTGGGATCCCGCTGGATTGTATCAATTCTTGCTCTGCATTTTGGTATTTTTGGCCCTTTTGGTCTCTAACCCTATTGGTGGTAGTAGAGACTCATCGGGGGTTGGAGAGAGTTCTACTCCAGCTTCTCGTGCCTGGCAGAGGCCTGTTCCAAGTCCTTATTTGTCTTTTGTTTCGTTTTCTATGAGGGGCTCTCGAATCTTGCTCTGATTCAGAGTGATTTCTACTTGGTCATCTGAAGATTGGCCCTTCCTCCCCTTTAGAATGAACTCGCCTAGACTTGACGTCATCTGCCTTCTCATGGTGTCGTGGGGTAGAACTGCCTTACTCAGGTCAAGGTAATCGATGCGCTTTTGTTGTGGCTTTCCATGTTTGCTTGTTGCCATTTGGTTTGTGACCCCGCTAGGGGAGCTCGGTTCTCGGGGGATGCTTGCACCTACAGGCCTTATGACTTCGGGTTTTATTGTCTTACTCTCCTCACATGTCCCACCCCCCCTTTTGTTCGTTGGTTAAGATTCGCGCTAGCCCTGGAGCAGCGAGGGCCTGATATTAGCAGTGTGTGGGCTAAAGGCAACGATAGTGGCCGATCCGATGCTCGTGCTAAACTTCATGATTTCGTGGATCGTGGATGGTATGCCTCTTAGTTGGGAAAGCACCGGCCGCTCGAGCAGGATGTCATGCTCTATCAGGGATCATACTATTAAAAAATTTATCGTGCGTGTGACCCTGTCTCTCCCATCGTGGCTAGTTATAGTAAGAGGGAGATGTATCGTTCCTAGCGGATATAAGTTGTGCCCTGTAAACCCTGTGAGGGGACCGACGGTCGGAGGCATTAAGATTTCCTCCCAGGAGGCCAGCAACTGTTGGAAACAGTGCTCGTAAAGGATGTTAGTGTCGATGCCATTGTCTATGTAGACATAATTGATTTGTATCTGACGTATGCAAGCGGTTACCAACAACAGATCCTTAAGGCTCCAGCCTGGCATCCTCGGATCCTCTGACAAAAAACTAATACTGAGGATGCTTTTAGGGAGTACCTCGACATCATCATCCACTTTGCAGTACCCACTTCTCTTACGAGGCCTCGTGATGGTAAGGATATCCTCCTTAACTTGGCATTTTCCAACATCCTTCCGATCTCGGGTATTCCTCTGGTCAACGTCGAACTTGGACCTCAAGTCCTTTGAATTTGCCGCGAGGTTGCCCGCTAGATGTTTTTCATCCATCTCCTTCCTCATAACCGTACACTTGTCGGTATCGTGCGCTTTTCTCTTGTAGTACTCACAATAGTTTCCTTTCTCTTTGTCCACCTTTGGAGGTTTTTTCTCAACTGCATGCACCTCAACTCGGTGGCTCCGGGGCTCATCTTTACCAAATGGATGAAATTTGTGAGATGGGTGTCTTGAGTGTCGGTTGTACTTGTCATGGCTACTATCATGGCTTCTGTCGTGGTGATCTCGGTGGTTGGGGCTTGCATGGGAGTTTGTTTCTTCTTGCTTGATGTACGCGTTTGCGACGACCTTTAGGTTGGCTTCCTTTAGTTCCTCACCTTCGATCTATTGGAGGTATTTCTCGACTCTATATTTGAGCTCGTCTCTCGACTGATCTGTCCCCTGCATCTTTTTTGACAAAGGGTCGGAGAGTAGACCTTCGGTGAAGGCACCAGTTACAAGGAACTCTTCATGGTCTGGGATGTTGAGTGTCGCCAGCATGAATCTATCGTAATATGCCTGTGTCGACTCTCCTTCTTTTTGCTTGCATGCCATTATGAAGTTTTCATTTCCTTTCCTCTTTCTCAGTTGCATGAAATTGTTGAGGAAAAGGTATATTAGTTGTTCGAAACTCGCGATGCTACCCGGTCGCAACGCCTTGAACCACTTTTCGACGTTTCCAGAAAAAGTAACAGGGAAATACGTACACATGAACTACTTGTCCATCCTTAATGAAGTCAACGTCCACTCATGTGTGTCGATGTGCTCGTCGGGGTCAGTTGTTCCGTTATACTTGGGGATATTTTGTATCATCGCCAAATGTGGAATCTCATACTGCAAGAGCTCCTAGCAAAAGGCAAAAGTGATGCTTCTCACCAGGTTTTCCATGCGAGAGTATGGAAAACCACCGTACATCGTAAATTGTTGAGTGTAATATGGGTTCCCGTATACTTGATTGTACATTGTTGCTTGCAAGATGTATGGTTGCTATTGGGAGCTCGATTGCGTTCTTTTTTTGCAGTTGCGAGCTTTGTTCAGGCTGCTGGGGTATGTTCAGAGTTGAGCCCTAAGACTGTTGAGCGAAGGTGTTGAGTTGGTGTGCCGATAACAAGTGACGTTTAGACTCTTGCGACGACGGTGTTTGGTGGTTGGATCTGTGTGACTGCTGAAAATAGGGGTTGAACATTGGAGATTGTTGAGAGAAAAGCATGATATGTGGCATTCCTGCTACTGGAGAGAACTGATAGCTTGACATTGGGTATTGTGTGGAGGACAGTATAGTCCCTGCGGACCAAGTGTTCATCCCCGCCTGCTGCAGTAGCGCTTGTGGCTGAGAAACTACCGGTTGCGACTGTTGAGTCGACAATTGTGATTGTTGAGCCGACAGTTGTGACTGTTGGGTCAGTGGTTGCGACTGGTGATTCGTTGTTTACTAGGGCGTTGCGTTCGCGGTTGTAACCGACTGATCTGTTGTGATGGGCGACGGTTGCCATAGGGTGGAGATTGTTGTCGTTGTGGTTCCCATTATTGGGCCTGATGTCTGCATTGCCAGCATGTGGGTGGAGGCTTGTCCATGTGTGCCATCGAGCGACGACATTGATCTGAGTGGGCTCGTTTCTCCCCCGCCGAACGTCGTAGGTGCCTTTCCCATCATTGTCTCCGTCTAAGGTCGTTTTAAGGTTGTGTAACTCTGAGTACACGCCCGGATGGCGCCAAATGTTATGATATGTCTTTGAGCTTAATGCCATTTGTGGACTGCTTCGTTTGGTTAAGCCTGAGAATCACATCAAAGAAAGAGCCGACGTTAGTCGTCGTTCGGGAAGGGGTCTCGAAATGAGATTCCAACGGTCTGGTCAGTAGTTGTATGGGAGAATTAGGGTTTTGTTTTAGATAGAGATAAAGGTGTTCCTTTCTTCTTGAGAAGAAGGATCTCTTTTATACCTGTCATCGAGGGAGCATGTAACCGACAGTTCCTTTTGTCTTGTCTAGACCGTCAGGACGTGGAAGCGTCGTATTGGCGGATCGTGCACCACCAGCGGTTATCTGCTATTGATTTAGAATCACCGAAGAGCATCGCTCTGAGCGCTACCCTTGTCGCTCTAGGGAGTGGTTGGTACTGTTTTGGCATGTTATGGATCTTGAGGTTAGAACGTCGGGGCCTAAGTGCAAGGCCTCGAGGGTGAGGGCCCGGGCCTAGAAATTAAGTTGAGTAGCAACCGTTAGCTAGGTTTTCGTGTGGATATCCGTTCTATTATCGTTGACGTATTTCTAGAGGGATACGTTAACACCAACCGAACCATATTCTTTCTATCATGTTCATCGAATTCGATGTAACAAACATTTTTAAAAAAAACTTTATATAAATTTGTGACCTGTCATTAAGACTTGTGTCAAGTGTTTTCTTGAAAATAATGGCCATGGTTACAATGGAGGTTGCTAAATATCTAGTGGTTATATTCAGTAAAACTTCTTGTTGTATGTGTCACACCATTAAGACTTTGATTAATAACTTTGGGTCAAATCTTGTGGTTTATGAGCTAGATGGACATCCTAATGGACAGCAACTGGAGGACGAGCTGAAAGCAGTAGGATGTAAGCTAAGTGTAGCAGTTGTGTTTATTGGGTTACAACTGTTAGGTGGTTCGAATGAGATCATGTCACTCCATCTCAAGGGGGAACTAGCTCAACTACTGAAATGGTAAAGGTAATTGCTATATGAAGTAACATTGTCTTGTTTACAATGTCAGGATCTATTATATGGGTTTTTTTGGCAGATGTTAGCCTATAAAATCTTTATATTGTTTTCCTAATTGCTATATGTATCAAGAACATTCATAAATGTATCCATGCCAATTTCGTTTCAGGCCTTACATAATCTTTCAATCAATCAGCATAAACAACGAACAATAATGATTAGAAAGCATAATAATAAAGACATACAACTGATCATTGGTAGCAAGAATCATCTATAGGCAGAATGAATGATGATGGGAGCTTACTATTGTCCACAATTATTATTTGCATCAGAAAATATGAACAAATGATATGTCTTTAATTGAGATAATCTTTCAAAACAGGCCTATTTCTTTCTATGATTTCATTCCTCTTCCAATTCTCTACTGCTTTCTTAACAGTAGAATTGGCATTTGCAATCTCCTCAGCATAAAACTTGTACTCTATGATTCCTAAAGGTCCATGTTCGAGTACTTTGACCATAGTCTCCATCTCATGCTCAACCTGCCTATAATAATAGAGTTCAAAACCATATCACACATTAGAAATCAAATTTAATCATACATAACTGTTCTTATATGTTTCATACAACAGAATGAAAAGGACTTCTCTTTAGCTTTAGCATATAGAAATGAAAGCATACGCTAATAAAGTAATTTGAAAAACATAATTTAAACGTAATCCCCCAAGCAGTAGGTTGACCGATAACCTCCAAATTAACGTGTGCAAAGTTATTAACACCTCGCCAATTTATAGCAAAAAAGAAACAGTAATTCAAGAAAACAGAAAATTGATCGACACAAAGTAAAACATACACGTTGGAGAGATGGAGTACCTAAAGAATATGGAGAACGGAAGCGAGCTTCCCAGTCTGCTTTAAGAGATCGTCATATCACGAATTTAAAAGTGTAGCCTGAATTATAAATGATACCAAATGAGATATTTAATGAAGAACTGATAACTGAGAACCGAGAACCACCGCCTTAGATCTTGTGGATCAAATGTTGAAATTAAAAAAAGGGGAAAATGAGTTTTATGGATACTAATTTTTATTGTTGCATACTAGGTTTGATATGCTCAGGGTATGTGGTGTTGGTTGTGAGTCTCCAGGCCAATGGTGGAGCGATGGTAAGATCAGTGTGTTCTGTGATTTTAGCATTCTAGTCGATTAGATGGTGTCACTTTGTACCATGAACCAGTCAGTGTATGAATCATGTGGGTGGGACCTAGTAGTCATATAATTGAGACTTTTTTGTTTCAGATCGTTAGTATTTGGCATGGTTGGGTATTGGCCTTGAAACTTCGGACTGGAAGTTCGATGTAATTGTCTTGAAGGATTTGTCGGTGGTTATACACCTAGGCTGGAGCGAGATTCTTGGATTGACCACTACTACGCTTGTGGTAGTAGTGGGCTAATGATGACTTTGTAGAAGGTCAAGTGCGTACACGAAGTTTTATTGGGTAGGAATTTTGTATTGAAATTTTTTGGAATACACGATCGGGATGTTTTGAGAATTCATTCTACATGTTTCGGCAGTGATCCTAGTCGGGGACTAGAGGTAAGTATGACAAGGGGATGATTCTCAATTTTAGGGCATGGTTTCTATAGTTAGACTAATGGGTGCATGTGTTGCAAAGTATCGTTGGAGCCATGATGATGGTCAGGCTAGGATAGCCTTTGTCAGTTAGACTCTTAGTTGGAGTCTCGTGGGCAACCATGTGTGAGAGGTACATCTTCAGCAATAAGTTAGGGTTTCTACATTTCAATCTTTTAGTAGGTCGTCGTGCAACCAGGAAGATCTTAGTTAGACCGGGTCTACAAACTTTTGGTTAGCAGAATGTGATGTAAATGTTGATCCAACATCAGTGGTTGAGACCCATGTTGAGAGTCGCCTTTGTATTCGAGTGCAAGGTTGATGGCATCGTCGAATGGTCGGGGGTCCTATTCTAGTGAGATAATTCAGGGTCAGAGGGGCTTTAGTCGGTTGGGTTGTGGATTAGAGTCATTTTGGTTGTAGTTTGAACAATTTTGTTTGTCTGGAAGTCAGGCATGGTATAAGGTTATCAGATACAAGAAAAGTAGTAGAACTTTCTCTTTGTTGGTTAAAGAGGTGGCGTGTTAAGGTTCGTTCTTCGTCAGGGCATGGGATTTCCGCTAAGATTGGTTTTTGGTAGTTGTATCGGAAGGTAGTTGTTTGTGTGAGATGATTTCTCAGTTCTATTTTTTGCATTCAGGAAAGCTCAGAAGGGGTCGACTGGTCTAGTAGGATAAGTTATAAGGAATGATTTCGAGGATAAAATCTAATTATGTGTGGGAGAGTTGTAGCACCCGTTTTTCAGATTGGATCGGTATAGGGCATAAAGGAGCCAAATGCACGATTTTTGGGATAAATCATGTGTCACGACGTGACCATAGGGAGGTCACGACGTGAAAAGCCACTATGGAACACGTTCATTTGATGAGTACCACGATGTGGCAATAAGGTGGCCACGATGTGGCAGCTGTTCTAGCCCAAACCCATGATTTTAAGGTTTCTCTCGTATTTAAGCATCTTATCCCAAGGATTAGGGTATCCACCTCAGCCCCCATCACTCTCAAACCTTAAAAACCCTAACCTTGTTTCCCCATGGTGAATCTTGGATCATTTTGGTGCTTTTGGTAGCATGAAGTATAAGAAAAAGGTGTTCTAGTGTATTGATCCAGCAAGGAAACTTCATCATCATTCTCTTGGACATATTTTGGACCTTAGTAAGTCCTCACGCTTCCATCTTTTGATGGTTTCCTCTTTAGATCTAGGTTTTATGTCATGTTTTGGCCCCTTTGATGTGGTTTGTATGGTTTGAAGAGATAAAGTTTGCAACTTTATGGTTTCTCTAATCCCCTTGAGCATCTTATCTTATAGATGTGTGAATTGGTGGTGGTTTGAAGACTTTGCATGAATTTTAGGTCATATTTCATCTTTTGACCTAGATTTGGGAAAGGACAAGTATGGGGCATGCATGTCCATAAAGTTTGCATTTTAAGGGATCATTAGGGTCCCTAAAACCCTTTTGGAAGTTTTGTATTGGAGACTTTAAGGATTAAGTGCTTCATGGGTGACTTCATGCCTTAAGTGAGATCAGGACTTAGTATTTGGGATCTGGGCTTATTGGGATGTCTTAATGCATAAAGTTGGAGACTTTATCCATCAATACATTGGGAAGAATCAGATTTGAGCTTTGGAGCTCATGGAATGGATGGAAAACAGCTTAATCAACTAAGTTGTTGGGTCGCTATTCCCTCGACATGTCATCTAGTCGTCACGAGACGAATGGGGGATAAGTCAACTATTTTGTCTTATTCTACCACAACGTGGCTAGTAAAGGCTACGACGTGGTGATTCTCTGAGGTTGACTTGGATAGTTGATCTTGATCATTGAATTGTTAACCTGGGTTGACTTTTGGCTAATTGTTAGTTCTAGAGTATAGACTAAGGTTGGACCTTGTTTGATTCTATAAGTGTGTTGTACGTCTTAATGTCATTGAGCTGAGTTTTAGCTGACTTCGTGAATCAGGTAAGTCTTTTCACTATACTATGTAGGATGCTAGCTATCTTTGTGACTCTTGTATAGGTTTGCTGGGATGGGCTTGTTGTATGGTGGGTTAGGCCTGTTTGCATGTTAGGATAGGCCATTGATATGATGGGTTGTTTTAGGCCCTACTGATATGTTGGGTTGGCCCCGTTGGTATGCTGGGTTGGGCTCGTTATATGTTGGGTTGGACCTGTTTGTATGTTGGGCTGGTCCCGTTGTGGGATATGTGGTTTTCTGGGGAACTCACTAAGCTTTGTGCTTACGTTTTGTGGTTTAAACATTTTTCAGGTACTTCCAGTTCCAAAGGGAAGGGCTCGGCTTGACTGCACTGCATCCCTTGATGGCTTTTCCGTACTGATTATTATTGTTTTACTCTGATAATGAAAATATACATTTTACTTTGGTTGGCTTTGGAACGAATGTATGGATTTAATGGGTTAAAAATGAAAAAATTTATCGGTATTTTTGGGACGTTACAAGATTACTATGGTGAAGTCTTGTACGGATGATACGGAGTTGAGTTACATGATACAGTGAGGTACCTTTTACCCATTAAATCGTATTTACACTATTTGATTATTATTAAGATTTGATAGACCCGAGTGTATTACTGGTATTCATGATATGGTACTGTTACGAACCCGTTGGTAAAACGAGTAAGTAAATCTTATGATTAAAGATTTAGTTGAGACTGTGAGGATTATAAACCCTAATATTTGAGAAATACCCGTTATGAGAGATTTCGCTAATGGCTTAAAATTTAAGCCTATTATGATTAAATTATGAGATTTGATTAGTTGGTGACAAGAGGCCCCGAAGGGTAGCTAGTAGTGAGTTATGACAAGTTTTGAGAAACATGTTGTTTGATGATTAGGTGCTACCATATGACGATCCGATAGACAACAAATGATCGAAACCGAAACTAGAATTATTCTGCGAACTAACTAGGTGAGTAACACTACTCTAACATCCATTGATGTTTTATCTGTGATATACATTACAAGATTCAATTTATTAATTATTAATGAATGATTGATTGATATTGGAAAGATTAATTATTCTGAAAGATTAATATCTGTTGAAAGTTTGATCTTGATTGAGAAATGCATTATTAATTAAAAGAAAACTTATAAATGAGAGATAGATCCTTGATGAATAGATTATAATCGAGAAATGGATCACATTAAAATATAGATCGATTATGAGTACCTGCTTGTATTCGATTTGTGATAATTATGAGTAATTGCTTGTATTTGATTTGTGATATATGTGATATTTATGATCTTTGTGATATTGGATATGTAAATTGTATAAAGATCTAAATAATTGATTATTTTTGAAAGATTGATGAGTTTTGAGAAATAAATCATTATTGAGGGACTGATTATAATTGGAAGATTGATGTTTGATTAATAGATCGATTATAATTGAGAGATAGAGTACAATTGATAGATAAATTATTAATAGGTTAAACTATTAATGTAATAGATTCTGATTAAGATAAATCATAATCGAGAAATCGCTTATTACTGAGAAATTGATTATGAGAGAGAGAGAGAGAGAAAGAGAGAAAGAGAAAGAGATCATATAATTGAAAGATTAACTAGATTGAGAATTTAATTATTAATAAGATAGATCCGTGATGAGATAGATCGTTCTTGAGATATATTTTGATTGATTATTAAGTGAGATATAAAGTCTATTTGATAGAGTGATTATGGAAGAGAGATAGATCACGATAGAGAAATAAAGAGAGTGAAAGATCATTGATCAGAGATTGATCATGATTGAGAAATAGATTATTGTCTGAGAGATAGATCATTGATTAAGAGATATAATAGAAATGAGTGATAAATCATTATTGAGAGGTTGGTTATGAGAATACCGCTAATTAATATAAATTAATTATTACATACATGAGAAAATGAACTACTATGTGATTTATATGATTTATCAAATTATGTTATAGCACTTGTTATTCATTAAGCTGTGACGCTTATGTTATTATGATGATTTATTTTGTAGATATATTATTGCGATGTCCTGCTCGATCCAATACTTAAGGCCAAAACGATCATTGTGATAACTACTTATATTCCAGAGTGCTAATACACACATAACTACTTGTATTCTAGAGTGCTAATACACACAAAAATTGTTGTAAATTTTTAAATGAGAAATGAAATTTTTGGGTTGTACTTGGTATGAACTCTTGTGCGTTACAAGTTATTACAAGAATGCAATGTAGACATTGTAGAAGACTTGTTAAAAGATTTCAAAATAGAAAAATTAAAGTAAAATGAAAGGGTAGTAGAAATATCTTTATGATTAAACACACACAAATCATTGATGAGTTGTCCAAGAATACCAAGGGAGAGTTTATTCTTTGACAAATGGTCCTACATGAGACACTCTTTATCAAACAGGCACACATGCATACAATACATACAGTCGGAGTCACAAAGACTATAAGCGCATACCATACATACAATGAGCCCTACCCGACATCGGACCCCGCTAGAAACAGATATGTCATTAACAGGCAATGGGCCCCGCCCAAAACACTCATCAAGCCCCGCCTGGCATCGGACCCCACCCGGTATACATACAAACACATATAATACATGCATGAGTCATAAAGAAAGCTAACATACAATAACATAATCTAATGCGCCGACATTGGTGCCTTCGACCCGCAAGTACTGTGAGAAGGCTCACCTAAATCACAAATTCGATCAACACTCAGCTCAAAACCGCCGACCACAGCTAACGGCTCTCCTATCAAATGATGTGTGCTTAACACCTCCTGTCAATCCACATAAGGCAAACCCTAAGTCTACCTTCTAAAAATAGAGATTGACCAAAAAGTCAACCCATGCCAAAACTCAACGACCATAGTTGACTTTAGCTAACCGCCACGTCGTGGCCTTCCTTGGACATGTCGTGGCCTTCACCCAGCCAACTTACGAGAAATTCCCAGTCGCCACGTCGTGGGCACTGGGTTTCCACCAGCTTAATGGGTTAAGTTGCCTTCCTCGAATCCAAGAGCTCCAAAGCTCAGATCTGGTCCAAAATATGGTCTAAATGAATAAAGTTTCCAACTTTATCCATTAAGAAACCCAAAGAGATCAAGATCTCAAACCATAGGTGCAAATAAAGCCAAAATCCATAATGTCTTAGCCATTAAGACCTTAATCCGAAAACGTCCTTAACCCCAACTCTTCCAGAAGCTAAAGGGGGTACCAAAGGTCCATGGAAATGATTACTTGATGGACATCCATGTCCCATGCATGTCCTTAACTCAACTTAGGTTAAATGGAAAGAAATGACCTATAACTTATGCAAGATTCACATATCACAACCAAACTCCAGATCTATAAGATATGATGTTCAAGGGACACTAAGGAGCAATAAATTTGCCAATTTTATTCCATCCATTAACTCAAATCAACTAAATGAACGAAAAAGGGACTAAAACAACCTAGATCTAAGAGAATAACTCAAAAGATAAAGACTTGAATCCTTACAAATGGTCCAGAAGGTGATAACCAAGATGATAAAGTGTTGCTTGCTTGATCCTTGCACCAATTATTCCTCACTTCCTTCCTAAAAGCACCAAAACCACCCAAAATGAGCCAAAGCCACCAAAAGGAAAAAATTAGGGTTTATCTGAGGTTGAGGGGGATAGAGGTCGAGAATGAACCCTAGGATCGAGTTAGATAGACTTACATGCGAAGGGAACCCTAAAAGAGGCATGGGCTTGGGCCTGATCATATGTCACGTCATGGATTTCCTTGGCCATGCCGTGGTGGTCCAAAAATCATGCGACCCATTTAACCATTGCCACATCATGGCCTCCCTTGGCCACGCCGTGACACAAAGTTTCCTTCAAAACTCCATCTTAAGTTTTTGCTACAATTAAGTTTAACCAATCTGAACACGATTCTTACAACTCTCCCCCACTTAAATTAGATTTCGTCCTCGAAATCACTCCTTACCACCTTATAGACGCCTGACAACCTGGACACTATATACACAACCCCGATACAGACTAAAAAGTTGATCCATACATACAACAACCTTGCAAAACTATAATCGAACCCAACCTTAGCAGGGATCTCGTACCCTAACGAAGAACGGACACTTGTCTTACTAGTGTTAACCATTGAAGAATAACCATCACTACTTTGCCCGAAAACTAAAATCCAAAAACCTTGTCTGACTCCCCGACAACCAAACCATTCTGAATCACTGTCAATTCGACTCCACTTCGCAATCCAATTTGAGTGTAAACCATTCCAACACTGGACTATCTTGTTGTTTCCACCAGGAAATAGAATCCCTGATCATTCATTACTATCGAAAACCTTTCACTTGATAACAAGGTGACTCCTAACACAAGTCTCCATCATGGGTACCATCTCAGGCCCATCTTGTCGTACCATAACTATAATCCTAATGCAATCGAGACCTCCCTCGTATCATACTTAAACACCATGCAACTCCTGAACGAGGGTCAATCTGGAAAGAGATGTCCTAGATTGCCTGCCATAATGGCTCTAACCGCCCTCCTGGTCCAACCATTCATCACTGTTGAATCCTTCAATTGAGATCAAGGGGGGACTCCCAACACAAGTATCACGCCTAAGTGTCAGACCAGTCTAACAACTCACATCCTGATAACCGACAAAATTTTGCAAATTTGGTCTATCCGAAATCTCCTATATCCATGGTGACCTCCCGTTGAACTAAGATGTAAACTCCCCAATCAATCACGGAGACTGACAGTCTCACACCTGGTCCCACTACAAGGCTTTGACTAAAAGTCTAATTAATAAGGGCTACCCTAGCCTAACCATCACACAGACACTAACCACTGACCACAGAATCATCCCACACTAAACGTGATCCAATACCTTGCTCAAGCCAATTTCCACCAAGTCTCACCCACTCTATCATAACCAAACAGGCCTCGCCCATGGGTCTCACCCAATCTACACAATCGAACGGGCCGCGCCCATGGGTCTCACCTAATCGAGTGCTATACAGGCCTAATCTCACCTCAGATCCAACGATACTCATACCAACACAAAGAGAAGTTCTCCGACAATACTGTCTTGTCATGGTCTAATCCCACCTATAGGAAACTACAAGCCAAATCGTAGATTTACGACACTCTTACAGCTGCTCAAGAACCAGGTGAATGCTACGGGTAACCCCGTTGTCTTACAACACTTCCACACTACCTGCCAACCTATTGAATGCTACGACCACCCCCTGTAGTCTTACAACACTTCTACACTGCCATGGTCCCAACCCATGGTCTTACCACTCATTTACCATACCAACCATGATCCTCTTGAGTCGAACCCGAATCCGACTATACCCTAACCAGGTGTTTAGGTTATGCTTTGAACCCCAAATCCTTAATCAGACAAGAACAGGCAGAGAGGCCCTAACACAACCCTTAACCTGTTCCTGATCATATATCCACCATGTGTCACTACTAATGTGCAATGAGACCTAAATATCCATTCTTGTGCAACCCTTAGACCAAATGTTTCCCCCCACATGGATTCTACTGCGCTTTTCCACTCCACAAAAAATTGATGGATTTCCAATCCATCCCACAACCTTACTATTCAAATTGTCGACAACCACTAGTCAATCCTGGCAATCACACACATTCCAAAACTAGATGAATACTTCCCAAAATCTCAACAAGCTCAATGATCCCAAGTCCTTTCCATTGAACTCACTACTAGTCCTTGGCGACTTATCGGGTGACGAAGAATAACATCTCAAATATCGAAACAGGTACCCAACCAATTCCACGATCTACTTGTACTTTGAACAATTTCCATGCGAAGCTGCAACTGACCACAACACAAACGTATGAACTTGGCAACTACTGATCTTACACCCACGATCAGATCAACTCCGTATTGCCTTGAAACCAGGAAAACCCCTACATATCCTGCATTTAAACCCGACATTCCCCTCATGAATTTCTGGAATTCTTGATGATACTACCAAAGATCAAATCAACTGCTAATCTTTTCTCACTTTAAGCTTGTTCCAATGATGGATGATGCCTCCCACCTCGGAATCCACAACTGGCTCACCCAAAATCCATTAAACAAGGATCTCGGTTTGCTAAATGGCGTATGAATATTCTCAAGATAAAATGTCTAAACCATCATGAAGAAAACTTCTAATTTCTAGGTGGGGACTAAGATAAACCACATATAGCATATCACACACAAACATGCAATCATAAGCACAATTAATAAAAGAATGAAGGAGGTGAATACAACACATACCTGTGACGTCAACCGATGGAACTCGGATCCCCACGGCCTATGACTGCAATGCTTGGATCCTTACCACAGGAACCTCCACTCTACCCTCGCGACCATCATTAATCCTCAAAGTGGCTAATGTAGGTACCCTCACTGGTCCTCTCATCAACTCCAGACAGTCGGCCTTCTTGTGGCCTACTTAGTTGTAGTGAAAACATAACAGACTCGTCCCCTGGGGAAAATCTCTACTGCCATGACGAATCCTGCCACAATTATAGGAACCCATACCCCTAGAATGATAAACCCCATCATGATGCTTCCTGTACGTATTGCACTGGCCTCGGCCCTGCTGGCCCATCAATCGTTGATCATAAGTCTTGGGTCTCTTCGTGGGACCCCCAACTGTCTGCACCTGATTTGTCTTCCTCTTCCCTATGTGCCCCAAATCAATCTCCCGCTCTCGGGTTCTAGAAATCATGTCCTCCAAATTCCGACAAGCTGAAATGCTCAAAAACCCCCTGATATCGTCTCGTAGCATATCCTGGTACCTTGTCTTCTTCATCTTCTCATCTGCAACATATTGTGGAACCAAAAGAGCCCTCTCCCTAAACTTGGTTGTGATATCCGCCATAGTCTCAATCGTTTGGCAAAGGTCCTGAAACTCCTTCGCCAACTGTTGCACCTAAATACTTGGTGCAAAATCTGCCCCAAACCGGGTCACAAACTCATCCCAAGTCATCATCTCAAGGGCTTCGCCTCCTAAAGCAAAATCTACCTCCTTCCATTAATCTCAAGCTCTGTTCTTCAGAAGACAGGAATCAAATCCGACCTTCGACCCCTCAGGGAAGAAACTCGTCTGGAAAGCGTTCACCACATCCACTAACCACCTCCTACTAGTAATGGGGTCCTTTTCCCCAAAGAACTTGGGAGATCCACAAGAACAAAACTCGCGGAAGGAAAGAGTTTGAGCTCCCATAATAGCCATAATCTCAGTGCGGAATGTGCCCAGACGCTCATCTAAAATCTCCATAATCTCCTCCTGGACTGTTCTAGAAGATCATAGGAGTTTGCTCCAAAATATCGCGGGTGATCTCCGACGAGATGAACTCCCGCATCCACTTATCAATCGGATCAGTACCTGCAACTGAGCCAGAACCAGAACCTGGACCTCCTCCGCACGTGCTCATCATCACTCCGAGTCGTAATCATACAAATGATCGAAACATACCCAAGAATCCTCAATCCATAGGCTTCGTAGATTCTTCGTAACTCTCCTCGATTCGAGTATGGATCTTGTGCTTTCAGTAGTACGAGCCTAATACTACCTTCCACACCTATCCATAATTTCCTCAAGAATTTCCACAAACCCTCCAGGTCACCTTATCAAACTAGTACTCCAAATACTCGCTAAACAACGCATCCGTACCCACTAAAACACTTCCTAGGCCTTCCTAGGTTTCCGACCTCACCCTGTCATCAGCTGCTGAAGAACTCCCACCAATGTCAGCTAACTACTTCATGAACACAATCACATGCCACAAAGCTTAGATAATCCTTCGAGTAAAAGACTCAACCCTACAACGGTTAGACTCAAATGAGAGCTGCATAATAGAGTCAAATCCATCACTCTGAGATTATTTAACCTTTGCAACATCTGACTTTACATATTCACTTAATAGTTAGCTCACATCAGTAAGAGTTCCATAAAGCACAAAGTAAGCAGCATTCGTGCAGTAACACTCCAAGCCACAGAACAAACAAAGAACATCCAAAGCTCACTTACTACAACCCATGCCAGGAACTTCCACTCTCACTATCAGTTGCCTTATGCATGAAAATTATACACTTAGCAATTAAAAATTCCAAATATAGCATAGCATCTGATCCTCTTAGGCTACGAAGCATCGTATATTAGGCCAATGCATCTAATCATCTAAAATCCATACTAGCATGAAATTCCAAAAGCTCAAAGAATCAGGCATATAAAGGCATCTGTCCTCGAATGAAATCCTGAGCAGGTCCTTAACGCTAGTCTAGCATGTCATTCTCATAACCTATAATCATAACAAACATGTATAGGTATTTTAGGAATCACTTACTTGAGCTCGGCTGATCGCATGCATCCTATCCCTTTATTCTTTTAAAATCTTTTTAGAAATTTATTTTCTTTCAAAAAGATTATCAATTCCTCGGTTTGAGTTCAGTCACACCCGTGACTTTGCCTGAATCCCTCAAACCCAGGCTCTGATACCACTTGTAATGTCCCAAAAATTCATAATAAAATTTTCATATCTAAAACAATAATTCATACATACAAATTGTCCCAAAATCAATCAAGTAATTATATTATTTAAACATTAGAGTAATATCTTTATTTGCCAATGCGGGAAACTCTGGGGATGCAGTGCAGTCACGTCGGGCCCTTCCCTTTTGAACCAGAAGTACCTGAAACCATAAACATAAACCGTAAGCACAAAGCTTAGTGAGTTCCCCAAAATAATGCATACCATACATATCTACCATATCAACGCTGTACCGGGTCTATTTCACCCCAAATACATATATCAAACAGACACACATGCATACAACACATACAACAGGAGTTACAAAGACTACAACCACATACCATACATACAGTAGACCCCGCCCTGCAACGGGCCCCGCCCGGAACATATATGTCAGTAACATGCGATGAGCCCCACCCAATATACATACAAACAAATACAAGACATGAAAGAGTCACAAATACATCTAGCATACTATAACATAATCTAATGGGACGACATTGGTGCCTTCCACCTGCAAGTACTGTTAGGAGACTCACCTGAATCACAAAGCCGACCAACACTCAACTCAAAACCGTCAACCACAGCTAACGGCTCTCCTGTTAAATGATGGGTGCTTAACACCTCCTGTCAATCCACACAAGTGAAACCCTAAGTCTACCTTCTAAAAATAGAGATTGACCAAAAAGTCAACTCATGCCAAAAGTCAATGGTCAAAGTCAACAGCCAGAGTTGACTTTAGCTGACCGCCACGCTGTGGCCTTCCTTGGCCACGTCGTTCCCTTCACCCAACCAACTTACGGGAAATTCCCAGTCGTCACACCATTGCGACCTATGGCCATGCCATGGGCACTGGGTTTCCAGCAGCTTAATGGATTAAGCTGCCTTACTCGATTCGAAGAGCTCCAAAGCTCAGATCTGGTACAAAATATGGTTTAAATGAATAAAGTTTCCAACATTATCTATTAAGACACCCAAAGAGATCAAGATCTTAAACCCTAGGTCCAAATAAAACCAAAATCCATAATGTCTTAACCATTAATGTAGTTATGATTTAATCGATTATGTAATATGAGATCAGAATCAAGAAAGAATTAAGAACACAAGATCTAAATATAATCTGGTTGGCTCTATTATGCTTTCTTGAAATACAGAGAAATATAAGAGAGTACAAGTCGAATGCAAAAGCTACCCTCTAACTCTAGTATTCATCCTATATATATGTATATATATATATATATATATATATATATATATATATATATATATATAAGGATAAGGAAAGCGTACAAAAAATATAAGGGAGTAAGACTCTTAAACTTCGATACAAAATGCCCTTATAATAAACAAACATACAAACATACTTCGACACCAAGAAAGACCTAGATAGACTTCGACACCTCACAACATCTTTCGACCTCAACATTCTCCCCCTTTGTGAGAAGTGTCGAATCTAAGTCATAAACATCTAAGCAGCTTGATGTATAACTTTATGAATTTCTGCATACCTGTTAACCACTTTACGAATTTCAGCTTTGTCACCTTCATTGTTCTTTGCACAACTATTCATTTGAACAATAAGGTTTGTGTAATGAGGTGTGGTATATCTTTCAACATCACATGCTTAAAACAGAAACTTCGTAATCTTCCCTTTCTTATTCTTTCCAACAAACACAATCCCCAAAAGCTTCATACAAATCTCCCCATCTTCATAGCTCTTCAAACTAGCTTGGCTTTTCAACATCGATTGAGGCACAATGATTTGTTTACCAATAGCCAATGCTAATTCGACATCAGTTAAAGCAAGACATTCATAGTAATTGTATATGAACAACTTGATGTGAGCAAATCCGATAAGTAATCTTCTTTGCTTGTTAACTGAAGCTTTGAGACATCGGTCCCCTTCAAAATTCTTGCAACATAAATCAAATCATGAACATTCATCAAAGGGAAGTCAGCAACAGAAAAGTCGAAAGCGACATTGTTTGCTTTGACAACATGGAAGCGATAATTCTGTAACATTCCCTCGAACAAAACATCTTTGGAAATACTAAGAACTCGATCTATCTTGACCAATGACCAAATTTCCTCTTCCCTTTTACCCAGAACAGCATGAAAACGAATCTTCAACCGTTTGAATTATTCTTTGTCTTCGAACTTATCAGTAATCTGATATTGTTCTGCCATGAATATCATCTTGTTGATTGGAAAATCTAATTGATTGAAATCAGAATTTTCTATGGCATAACTCTTCTTCAGAATTTTCTCAAAGTCGTTCATTTCACCAGTTAAAACTTGGGCTTCAATGTATTCATAACAAAAGTGCTTTAAAGGATCACCCTTATCACGACCAGGAGGGTCATTTGCCCTTTGTCGAAGAATGCTTTGAATCTGCCTTTGTTTCTCCATTTCATTTTCAACAGTAACTTTCTTTTCTTCAGCAGTGGGTTCTGTAGAGATACCTATCCCTTTTTTTTCATCTCTTCTGTCGATGGAGGTGTCTTTTACAAACTTGAACTTCCAACAACAGAACCAATCACAACCCCTTTTTTCAATGGTCTTGTTCTTGTTGTTGTTGAAGTAATTATAGTTGAAGTCTTTGGTAACGAAGAATGAATTTGAGTAGAGATGACTTCCCAACTACTTTCGCATCATCATCTCCTTTCGAAGAACCAATCCTCCCATACGGGTCTTCGAACCCATGCCCATGCCAACACTTACCTTTTCTCCCCCTTGCACCCATGTGTGAACAGGTGGGGCATCCGTTGACATTAAAGTAGCCAACTTCGCAAGTGGAGCTAATTCATTGTGAATAATAGACTCCAACAAGCGAAACTTTTGAGTTAAAAACTCAGGAGTAAGTAATGATGATGATGAAGAACTAGACTTCAAAATCAATTCCTTAAGAGTCTTCAACATCTCTTCACCTTTGCCAAAACTATGAACATCAAGTTCAACCTTCTTATCAATCTTTTGAAGTAATGAATGATACCACTTGACAACATTCGTAACAACATCAGTGATTATATCCACTTTTGTGTGGAGAGAAGAATAATATTGACTAAGAGCTGCAACTTCTTTCGCCATATCAACCCTTAGTTCTTCAATCTCCAGGTTGACATCTTCACAAACCTTCTTTACATCTGGAACAAATAAAAGATGTCTTTCTTTTGCCACAAATTTCAATTCCTCAAGCTCATGATTGAAAGTTGAAGATTGAGCCTTTACACGGTTCTCATTATTCATGTCCAGTAGATCCAATTCATTTCTCAATCGAAGCTCTTGAGCCTTGAGCATCACATCTACTTCAATCCCAGACACATAATTTCGACCCTCTGCATCAGCTTGAAGCTGTAATAAATAATTAAGCTTCCTGTTGAGAATCTTGAATTTTTTTTCCCAAACATCAACATGTGATCATGAATGTTCTCTTCTTCTGGATCAAATTCAATATCAGCAAAAGTTCCCATAAATTCACCATCTTTAGTGGTTTCATCTTCTTGAACAGTTTTGGGGCCTTCGGTGGATTGTGATGAAAACAATGAAGTGATGGGTTGATTCATCATGTTTTCAAAAGTTGGTGATTGCGTGGATTGAGGTAAGGTGGTAGGAATAGAAGTATGGAATGGCGGTAAAGAAACAGTGGTGTCAATGATAGAAGTTTCAAAGTAAGATGAAATAATAATATTGGAAGTACCTTGGGTTTCATTTGTCGGTACTCCTTCACCCATATTGACATTTGAGTCCATATTAGATATGTTCGCAGGGATGCCTGAAGTTCGAACCTCCTCATAAACTAACTCAGCAATCAAAACTTTGGGTGGTATGACAATAGTCTTCTCAGGAGTGGAGATCTTCAAGGGATCACCTTGATTAGTGGTTGTGTCCACATTATATGTTTTGATAGTGCCACCAGGACTTCCAGTCTCCTCGACATTCGACTTGATTGGAGAGCCCCTCATTGGTGATGGAATACCCATATCAATATCATGAGGTGGTGATTGAGACTTACCACTTTCATCAAAATCTGACTCAGGAACAACTTCATCCTTAGAAGCATCAACAACTTTCTTCTTCTTTTTAGATATATGTTTCGCCATATCTTCAGCTCTTCGCTTTTTGGATGCAGGTGACACAGGAGCTGGAATCTCACAATAAACGACTCCCTTTCGATTAACTTGAGGCTTATGAATTTTCTTGGAGATAGAATCATGACATTCAGGTGAATGTCGAGGTCTGTGAGCCACTTTCTTCAATCATTTAAGTACCCCAGACTTCGAAGGCATGGTCTCCTTTGCTTGTGTAGAAAAATCTTCGACAATAGGCTAAGCAACTTTCTTTTCAACTTTCTTTGGAGATACTTTAACAACTTTCTCCACATGCTCTGAACTAGGCTTCGAAGGACTAGCCTTAACTCCTTTCTTAGAACCTTTACTCTTCTTCAATGGACCACCATCAACTTTTGATAACAACACTCCAGTTTCAATCGAAGGACTGATAGTTGTAAGATAAGCCACCAAAATTGGATTTGTAGGATCAACTCTTCGAAGCATAGCATCAGGAATTCGTGCAACCGATGGAAAATCATCCAGATTATCCTCCACCGCCTTTGGATGATGATACAGAGAGAATTCAGCCTTAGGTTCATCATCAGGAACAACAATACCTTCTTTTTCATACACATACTGCAAGATAAGACTCCGGTACTGAGCACACGAAATTCCATTCACCACATTTGTGTTACTGATGCTTTTAACAACCTCTTCCCACAATGGTGTCGCATAATCCACCTGTAAATCATAATAAATCCTTGTGACCATGTCATAAATATCCAGTTTGGCCTTATCCAATCCAACACTTCGACCCGTCAAGCATCGAAGAAAAATACCAAACAAGAAATTCCAGATACAAGTTAAAGAAGATTTCTTAAAATCACTTATCTTGGTTAAAGTTGGTTGATAACCCATCTCATTAAACATATGAAGCGCTTGTTCATTTGAGACTTCATAGAAAGGGCCGACATTTGGAAGTTTCAGAATTTGAGCAAATGTCTTTTTAGTTAATGTGAACTTCTTCTCAGTAGACAATTGAAAGTTAACCACCTTGATTGTTTTGTTGTACACTGCAGTGGAACCAGCAAGAGACAACCATGTCATCGGTATAGAAAAAGATGTCGACATTGCTGTAGACAAAACAGAATGGCTCAAAGCAACGATGAACATCCTCAATTCGTCAGGATATCGAGTAACATCCGGTTGGACTCGGTAATTAGTGCTTTGAATCTTCATTAAAGGTTGAGAAGTGACATCGTCTATTGTTTAGGATGGATAAACTTGATCATGAACAACCGCCATTGTTAGGGTTTTCAAATAACTTGATAGAATAGAACGTATTGGGCAAGAAAATATTTAGGAATTTTTGATCGCGTAAAGTTGGAAAGAGGTGACCCAAAACCCTTTTATACGTAAACCCCAATTTCAATTTGAAGCGTTTAAGCATTAAATGCAATCCACGTGTCACCATGAAAAGCGGACCAGTAGCCGGAAAAGTAGCCACGACTGAAAAGTGATGATCACTTTTTCCTTGAAAACAGCAAGGTAACCAGAACGTCACATCAATCAGTCTGTTCATTTGCCCCAAGAAGATAGGAACCGTCAGTAACCCTTCGGCATGGAGGCAAGGCTCTTTCGCTTTTGAGTTTAGAAGCGAAGTCGTATGCCAAACTTTTCAAAATCATCAGCCTGAGTTGGTATTACTCAGAACCTCAAGGATTTCGTGAGTGCATATGTCAGCCAAAGAATTAAGCTAAGAAGCAAATAAAAGAGAATTTTGGTTATGTGATGTCAAATAAAATTCGACATAAAGGCAGAAAGATCCCGGGCAAAGATCACTTTGCGCAACATCAAGAGAGATGTTGAACAGCTTGTGTGGTTTCCCATGAATTACAATCGAATACTTATAGAGAATTATCGAAGGGCTTCTTTTATAAGGCTTCGCGAGTAGACAAAAATTTTGTTACTTATCACAACTCCATATAAGTGTGAGAAATTGTAAACGAAATTACCTGTTTGACCAGTATAGTCAGTGACAAGTATGCTTGGAAAATTTTTGCAAGTAACTAAGTATCGAACAGATATTCAAACGAAAATCATATTCCAAAAAAAATTTAATCTTGGATCTTGTTGGGTAAAAATATCGTGTGTTTCGAACATTTTAGCAAGATCACACAAAAAGAAAGAATATGATTTTGAATATCGAAATAAGGTACTGAAACAAATGTTTCATTACATTCTAGAACAAAAGCTCCCCGTCAATTCCTTAAATGTTTCGAAATATTGGATTTCACCTTCATCACGGTCTCATGAATCCAGATCCTAAACACAGACTGTTTACATACCTATAACCTGGTTGGTTTGGACCAGAGATGTCATGGGTAGGTGTCTTTGTGTGTGATCGTGTAAGAATAGTTGATGAAAAAGATTGGTGAGAGAATCGAAAGTACCTCTGCTATTAGTGGACCAAGCAGGAAACTCTTAATTCATTTGAGAAGAGTAAGGTAGCTCATGGACTAATGTGAATATAGCCTGATTGGGAAGGAATTCTCGTGATGAAAAATCCATTAAGGCTTCGAAATGCATTGAGTCATGGAGGCTTGGGTCGACATGCTGCAGCATGCTTCTAGGGACACTTAACTAGTGCAAAGTATCGAAAATTTACCTTCCCTTAGAGCTGCAAAACATGTTCTACTATAGATCTTCGCTAGAGAGTTGTACATGCATGTTAACCAAACAAAATACAAAATATTTTTGACTTTTTGTTTTTGAATGAAAATTACAAAAATAAGAAAATCTTTTTGTTATTTTTGATTTTTGAACTAAAAGAACAAAAATAAGAAAATATTTTTGATTTTTGAATGAAAAGAACAAAAATAAGAAAATCTTTTTAATATTTTTGATTTTTAAATGAAAAGAAAAAAAATAAGAAAATATTTTTGAGATTTTTGATTTTTGAATAAAAAGTAACAAGAAAAGAAAATCTTTTTGATATTTTTGATTTTCGAATGAAAAGTAACAATAAAAGAAAGAAAAGTGTACCGTACATGCGAAGTGTAAAGCGTCCATATAAGGAATGTAAGTATCGACGTTGTGGTAGGAATGAGGTAGTGAAGCATGTACTGAATCGTTCAGAGGAATTGGGAATGCGAAGCGTGTCGAAGCGTTGACTATGAACAATAATCTTTGAATGGATCAACGAGAGTTCGACATCACTTGACATTATGACGAATTCAGACCAGGAACAACATTCACATCTAGCATGCCTAAGCCCGATAAAATCCTTAGAAAGGTTTTCTCGTCCAAAGGTTTTGTGAAAATATCAGCAAGTTGATCAGTAGTTTTCACAAAATGAACTTCAATGTTGCCTTCCTCAACATGATCTTTGATAAAGTGGTAACGAAGCGCAATGTGTTTAGTCTTCGAATTTTGTACTGGATTATGGCAGATGCGAATAGCACTTTGTGAATCACAATACAACAGAAATTTTCTTCATGTTGATTGCATAATCACGTAATTGACTTTGAATCCATATGATTTGAGAAGTGCAAGCTGCAACAGCAACATATTCTGCTTCTGCTATGGAAATCGAAACACAAGTTTGCTTTTTCGATTGCCAGCTAACAAGCTTCCCATCCAAAAGTTGACATCCGCCACTTGTGCTTTTGCGATCAAGTTGACAACCTCCCAAGTCTACATCTGAAAATGCTTGAATGAAAAATTTTGATTTCGAAGGATACCACAATCCTAACGAAACTGTGCCCTTGAGATAAAAAAAATATTCTTGACAGCGGTGAGATGAGGTTCCCTAGGATTCGATTGGTACCTATCACAATTGCACACAACAAACATAATATCAAGTCGACTAGCCATTAGATATAGTAACGAACCTATCATGCTTCGGTACAAAGTGAGATCAACTGCTGGTTTGTCTAACGAAGGACCAATCCTTGTTCCAACTGCCATCGGTACTCGAAACTTTGAATTATTCATCATTTCAAACTTTTCAAGAAAAGTTCGAGAGTATTTCTCTTGATTGATAAAAATTCCATCTCTGCTTGACGAATGTTTAACCCCAGAAAATTATTTATTTTGCCCATCATGCTCATCTCAAACTGACTTTTCATCATGTTCTTAAATTCCTTCGATATATTAGGATCAGTAGAGCCAAAAATAATATCATCAACATAAATTTAAACAAGCATGAGATGATCTCCAACTTTCTTTCCAAAGAGAATGGGATCAATTGATCCTTGTTTAACTTTCGATGATTTTAAGAAATTAGTAAGAGTGGCATACCAGGCTCGAGGAGCTTGCGTAAGTCCATAAACAACCTTATCTAAAACATAACAATGATTAGGATATTGTGAATTGACAAAACCTGGAGGTTGCTCGACATACACCGTTTCTTCTAGCACTCCATTAAGAAAGGTAGACTTTACATTCATTTGATATACGTCGAAATCCTTGTGTGCTGCATAGGCGAAAAAGATTCGAACAGCCTCGAGTCTTGCGATAGGGGCAAAGGTTTCTTCATAATCAATACCTTCTTGTTGCGAATATCCTTTTACTACCAGCCTAGCATTATTTCGAACATTTTCCCCTTCTTTATCAGTTTTATTTTTGAAAATCCATTTTAAACCTACTACTGATACATCTTGAGGTTTCAGAACAAGTCTCCACACTTTATTTCGTTCAAACTCAGCCAATTCAGATTGCATGGATACAATCCAATCAGGATCATCTATAGCAGTCTTGACTGATTTTGGTTCAATTTTAGAAATAAACACATTGAACATACAAAATTCTTGATTAGCATTTAATACCTCATTTTTCACACGTAAAACTCCAGCTTGAGGATCACCAAGAATTTGTTCGTGTGGATGACTTCGTGTCCATCTATCCATTGGTGGATATGCAGGATCAAAATCTAACAGTGCATTTTTCGAATGTTTCATCTGTTTCGGAGCCTTCGCCGACAATAGACATATTATCAGGTATGTCATGAAAAACATTAGTATGAATATGCGAAGTATTTGGTAAGAATTCATTTTTCTCCCCCTCAACAATTGAATCAACAATAGGATGCTCCCTGTAACGGCCGTAGATTCGGGCTAGTCTATTTAGAGACAATGAGCGTCAAAAATGACTTTTTGATGGAAGATTATTTAGAAGGATTAATCTTAACCAAGTTATATTATATGTCACAAGGGTTCCTTACATATAAAGAACGCCGAAATCCGAGTTATAACAAAGAAGTTATGGCCCGTCGAAGTTTCGCGACAAAGCCGACACGACGTTGTGTAACGTAAAAAGTAAATTTTTGATAAACTACTTTTTAGCCTTAGGAATCTAAATGAAAGTTGTAGTATACGTTAAAACGAGAGCGTGCATAAAAAGAACGCCCAAATCTGACTTCGTATGAGAAAGTTATGTTTTTTCTAAAATTTGGCATAGCAGTGCACAACCCGGAATTCGAATTTTAGATCGATCGGTTTTTGGCCAATGCAACCTAAATGAGAATTGAATATCTCATTAATAGGAGCTCAATGACAAAAAGAAAGACGAAAACGGAGTCCGTATGTAGAAGTTATGAATTTTACGCAGTCATTTAACAGTATAATCTTCTCATACTGTTAAATTTAAAATAGGTCGAGAATTAGCCGACGAAGCCAAAAGGAAAGTTGTAGATCTTGTCTTTACCTACGCGTGGATATAAATAACGTCAAAAACGGAGTTCGTATGCGAAAGTTATGAATTTTTAAAGATTGGTTGTTTTACCTGCGTCCGGCACCACGTGTCAGCACCAGACTTCGCCTTGGAGTCTATGCAAGGCTCACGACGTGAGCACCCTTTTTCACGATGTGAATCGGACCAGGCAGCCTATAAATAGAGGCGTAAATCACCCCCAAAACTCACACCTTTCATACTCTTTCTCTCCCATCACCCCAAACCCTCTTCCCCCTTCCCTAGCAACTTCTTAGTGCTAGAGGCGAGTCCCGGAGTGACGGAGGGTTCCGAGAAGAAGAGCTTTTAGCTCAGAAGTTCTGCCCCTACAGAGCCCGACTCCTAGCCAAACCCCCTCGTAGGTAAGATACGCCTACCCTATTTTAAATATAGTTTATATTTAAGTATAATATCGTTATTATGAACCTATAAATAAGATTTATCAGTGATTCAAAGTCGTTATACTGATTGAACTACTTGCGAGAGAGGTGTCTAGAATGGTCACTTTGGGTTTGGTTGTTGGATTTCAGAAAAGTTATATGCCGAAATGGTCCTGCCTCCCAACTGTCCTGCCTGGCTGATCCTTACTTGATAGATCATGAAGTAGACTCTGAGTTAATGATGAATCTAGACTAATAAGTAGTCGCAATGAATATTAGACTAAAATCTAGTGGTAATGATACTAGGTTTCGTCGAAGGAAAATAAATTAAGCGAAGCACTGTATGAGTTCGGAATCACCACCTTAACAAGTGAGTGCATAGTTACTTTCATCTTACACATAGATATGCAGTATTTTATATAAATTACGTGCTATGTATACATATAACCTGTATGATTGCTATCCATGCTGGATGAACGATTTTATACATGTTTTAAATAATTTAAACTGTATATGTATTTTATATCTACGAATATGTTGGGTAAAACAAGGGTAGATGAATGATGAGAGATGAAATATGATATAAGTGAACATTGGCAGCTATAGACTTAGTGCCTAATAAATAACATCGACAACTATAGACTTAGTGCCTATTGGATAAACTTTGGTATTTATGGACTTAGTACATGTTAGATAAACGTTGGTAGCTATGGACTTAGTACCTATTAGATAAACACTGGTAGCTATGGATTTATTACCCAATGAATGAACTTTAGCATCTATGGAATTAGTGCTTTACGAACGAGCATTGGCAGCTATGGACTTAGTGCCTATCATATAAACCCTAGAAGCAATGGACTTCGGAATGAACAAATGCAGGATAGATGATTCTTAGGGTAGACCCTTAAGAGTAAAGAAGATAATGGATATGGGTAATTGGGTTGATTGTTTGATGTTTAAACATAATAATTATATTATTGTGGGTTGAAAACCCTATGTGCTCACCAGGTTTCCCAACCTGACCCACTCAATTCATTTGTATCACAGGTGTCGATATGAAGTTACATTACACTGAGAGATTAAGGAGATATAAATCACTAGTGATAATGAATGTAAGTTCTGTTTATGCTTATGTTTCTATATTGACGATGCCATCCCAATGTTTTAAAATGAATAAAATGCATTTCTTCGGAAATGCTTTGATAACGTATTTATCATGTTTTCTGGGAACAAATTCCGCAACACTTATCTTTAAAAGGTTACTCTGATTTTCAAAATAAAGCATAAACAAATCGGTCTTTTCTGGCCGTGAAAATGGGGATGTCACACTCCCCCTCAACATTATCATTCATTTGACTTTGTTCCCCCTCGAAATGATGTTCCCCCTCAACCCTACTAGTTTAACTCAAGTGCTCCCCCTCCCTTGAGCATAGGTGGCTAGCAGCGGTGTAGGGACCTGATTGGAAAGTCGGCAAGAAATGGAACAGAAGAATCTCCAAATATGAAGTAGAATAGGTGGCTAGTAGCGGTGGAGGGACCTGATTGGAAGAAAATGTCGACAATAGTGAAAGGAAGTGGAAGATCTTACACCCTGCTCCCGAGTGTCACTTAACGAAAGAAGAGAACGGAAGTCAGAGGATTTGGAAGGAAAAAAAACTTTCGTGCTCCCTAGTTTTTTTTGGAAGAGAATAAAAGAAGAGAAAGAATAAAATCCAAAAAAAGTGTGGCAAATGCGTGAAATCGGCAGAAACCTGTGGCCAAAATCCAATTTAGTATAGATTTCTGTTCACCAACTTAGTATATAAATATATATATATATATATATATATATATATATATATATATATATATAACAAAAAATACTACATATTTTTTAAGTGTTATCATTTCTTCGTTTTAAGATTTTCATATTTTCTTCAATTTATCACTTTTCATATCTTCAAAATCTTGAAACGAAGAAATGATAACACTCAAATGAACCTCTACCTATATATATATATATATATATATATATATATATATATATATATATATATATATATATATATATATATATATATATATATATATATATATAGGGTCAGATCCGTTGAAAAACTCATAGTTTTCCGAGAACCCGAGAACTAAAGGTGGAGCGTTAGATCAAAATTAACCCATTAAGGGCATGATCGTCATCTTACCAATTTTATTTAATTTTTGATTTTTTTTGTTATTTTAAATATTAATAAGAATATCTAAAAATTATCATAATAAATAAAAATTTTGGATTTTTTTAAATAATAATTTTTGAATTTTTAAAAATATGTAGATTTTCAATTTTTTTATTGAAAACATGATGTTTTAAAAAAAATCTGAAAGTTTTTTTTTGTTTGAAAAAAAATGCAGTTTTTTAAAAACAATAAATTTTTAAAAATCAGTATATTTAAAAAAAAGAATCTGGAATATTTAACTAAAAAAGCTATAATTTTTTAACAAAAAAATCAATGTTTAAGTGCATATATGCAGATTTTTTTCAAGTGCATATATGCATATTTATTATACTATAATATTTATAAGTAAATCATAAAAAAAACAAAAAAAAAACCATTTTTATTTACTAATCTATAAACACAATAGTCCAAGTATTTTAAAAATACAAAATAAAATATAAAAAAAAAATGCTACATATTTTTTAAGCGTTTTCATGTCTTCGTGTCAAGATATTCATATTTTCTTCAATTTATTACTTTTCACCTCTTCAATATTTTCCACAAAATCTTCCAATCTACAAGAAAATTAATAAAAATTGATTAATGCAAGAACATTCATAAAAATACATATGTATATATCATGTAAAATTCACATGTGATTATATAATATGATATTCACATGTTATTGTTTCTTTTAAGATTCATACGTGAATTACATGTGATTTACATATGGATTACATGTAATTCATATGTGATCCACTTGTGATTTACATGTGAATCATATGTGATTTACATGTGAATCACATGTAATTCATATGTGATTTATATGTGATTTACATGTGAATCGCATGTGATTCACATGTAAATTACATGTGAATCACATATAAGTTATATGTGATTTACTTGTGATTCATATGTGATTCACTTGTGATTTACATGTGAATCATATATGATTTACATGTAATTCACTTGTGATTTACGTGTGAATGTGATTCATACGTGAATTACACATGTGAATCACCTGTAATTTATATGTGATTTACATGTGAATTGCATGTGATTCACATGTGAATCACATACTTCAAACACTATAATCCATATACAGTACATTCTAATTTAATTACGGAAAAAACTATATCTTTTTTTTGGGACCCACACTCTTTCAAATTCTCTCATGTAAAAACTACAAAATGTTGATTTTAATGAAAAAAAAAACAAACCATGATCCATCTTGCATTTGTATTTTCTCTAAGTATCCACTTGCACATGTGAGGAAACCTTCTATTTCTTTTCTTCGATGTTGAAGGTATAATTATTTAAACAAAAAGTGTTTGCATTGCTGATGATGTGTACTCAACATTCCTAGTCAAGACATTTCGTAAGTCTCTTGAAGGGTAAAATGGACATTTACGTCTTTGTTCATACAACACTTCTTATAGAGAGACATAGTAAATTAAAAGAAGATATTGAAATGGTAAGTTAATTAGGAATCTTACTCGTGTTCAATGACAATGTCAAAAAAGAACTCTGTAGGATTGAAAATCCATGATGAAGGAGTATAAAATATAAACATCAAATCTTTTTAACTTAACAAACTTTTTTCTTTAATTTACTAAAATACCTCCAACCATTCTGATGATCATGCTGGTTCCCATGATGCTACCCCACCATTTTTGCTCTGTAGTGTTATGATCACAATCAAGTTAATCTGTTTAGAAATTAAATTAGAATGTCTATTAAGGAATCCAAGTATTTGTGTTTATTTTTATTTTAGGCATGATCATCGAACACTAGCTATATACGGTTAACAAGATAAGATTATGAGCACAATTAAATCAATAGAATATGAGATACATGCAAAAAAAATAGTGTTTTAATGGAACGCTTATTTGATAAAAACCATTATACCTGACCAAATCAGAAAATATTATATAAAACAGAAAATAGAAAATATTTTGTTGAAGCTAATGGTACGGTATCTTATATTTTGTAGAAACCTAGGGCATGGAATTTACAGGAAGTGCAAGTGTGGCTTCAATCAGTAATTTCAACTAAATATTTTATCATTTTTATTTACTACCTCACTTTTGTCACTTCAAATAGAAACACGGCGACCTACAAATACTTGACCAAAACCACATTTGCCTAGCTTCCTCTCAACCTTATATTGTGGTGATCCACCTACTTGAACCTGAAAACCAACCAATGAAGGATCAAAGAAAGTACATACTGATGTATTCAAATGATCAATTGACTGATTGAGCGATTCGAAAAGCTATGATACAACAATTCAAATAGATTATAACTCCACAATGCTAATAGGAAGCCATTTATACTTAATGACATCTTGCCTATGCAGCCTCTCAAAAAGTGTAAGCAAGTGTAGAAACAAGGGAGACTACAAACATTAAAAATATAAAAAAGACAATTAGAAAGATGATCAAGGGATTTCAAATGGTTCATGGGTAGCTAAGACTATAAATGGGAATTTTCCTAAACCATCATGCATCTAGCTCTACATGATAGCTATGGAAATATAACCACAACTTCAGAAACTTCATTCGAGTAATTAAGAGGTTCATTTCCTTACTGAGACTATGCAAAAATTAACAGGCTTTATAATTTCAAAACAAAATAAAAAACAGAGAGAGTGTGTAGTACCCTCTCAGGAAAAGGGGCAATATTTCCTTTTTCCTCCTAGGCTGTAACCTTGTTAGTGCTCAATCCGCCGCAATCCCCCATTTAATTTCTAAACAGAATATGAGATACACGCAAAAAATAGCTTCAAACACTAGCTATATACAGTTAACAAGATAAGATTATGAGCACAATTAAATCAATAGAATATGAGATACACGCAAAAAATAGTGTTTTAATGTAACACTTATTTGATGTTCAACATTAGAGATCTAACATCCAAATGCCAGACACTATACAAGTAGAAGTCAACCAAATAAAAAACATACAGAGACCACGAAAATAAATTACCTCTTGTTCATGTCGAATCGTGATAGCAAACTGTGGTGCTACAACCTTGTTAATCAGCCTCTTATATTCACTGGACCAAAAAGTCCAAGAAATTTCCGTCACCACACTTCTGAACTTATCAATCAACAACATCAACAAAGCCGTTATCGCCGACGCCGACGTGATTAAACTTCTGAATCACGTCTTCGAGACCGGAAGCTTAGAGGCGAAGGAGAATCGGGAGGTTCGGAGCAATCGGACCTGTGGCTGATTTATTAGGGCACGGAACTTCGAGAGGGAAGAATGATGCAACCACTGCATTGTTCAAACTATCAATCATCGGGGGATCTTCAATGAAGGTGGTGGTTGTTGACAGAGGTAGGGTGGTTGTTGGAGGGAGGAGGGGCAGTTGACGAAGAAGGAAGATGTTGGTGAAGAACACGATACATTGAGAGAGAGAGAGAGAGAGAGAGAGAGAGAGAGAGAAAGAGAGTAATTAATATTTCAATTAACAGTTAATTTGATCTTTTTAATTTTTTTATACCGGATTTACCCCTGTAGTCTATTGCTAAAAACATAATATACCTTTAAATTTAGTCATATTTACAAAATATTCCACTAATCATCTTATCCGTCCAAAAAATTGATCCAACATTCCACTTTTAGTTCTCGGGTTCTCGGGAAACTTTGAGTTCTCAAATGATCCTCTCTCTCTCTCTCTCTCTCTCTCTCTCTATATATATATATATATATATATATATATATATATATATATATATATATATATATATAGGGTGATGTTCAATAGAGAACCATAATTAACAAGGAACCAATGAACCAATCGTGGGTATCGGAAATCATAATGATCAACGGCCAAGGAAATAGATGTATACTTGTACATTGGACACACACACACCGGACTATACCAAAAAATCACCGGACTATACCAAAAAATCCACCTCCTTACCAAAAAAATTCACCTCTTTTTTCCGTTTAAATATTTTTAGGCCACATTTTTTATTAAAAAAAAACCGAATATACTGTTGTTCACGATTTTTTGTTCTCTTTCCATAGATATCCATGTTGATATATAAAAAATGAACTTTTTTTTTTCGAAAAAACCCACTTCATTTTGTTATTTTTCTCAATATTTAAGTTTATTTTTATCCAAAAAAAATAATTATACGAAAAATATTAATTTTTTGTACTCTATTAATAAACATCAACACCGATTAGAAAAAAAAACTCGATAGGTTCACAAACCAAAAATATTAATTTTTGTGAATCTAAACTGTAAATATTTGAATTTGTAATATTCACAATGTGAATTTGACTTATTATTTCAACACTTTGATCATTCGCAAATTAACTTAGTGAAATTTACATATGAATCGAAATATATTCCATATAGTTTTATAATATTTTGACGTTTTCATTACTCATAAGTTAATTTTGTAAAATCAACAAATGGATTTATTCACATTGTGAATCTGACTTATTATTATTTATACTGTGAATCTGAGCAGGTTCACAATGTGAATCTGAACATGTTCACAATGTGAATCTGAACAAGTTCACAATGTGAATTTGAACTGAAATTTCAGATTTTTTTTTTTAAAACATCAATATGAATCTACGTTTAAAGAGTACCGAAAAATATGAATTTTGATATATTTATTATTTTTTTTTCTACAAAAAAAGACCATAACTTTTCAACAAACAAAGAAAATGAAGTGAATTTTTTGAAAAAAAAAATCATTTTTTATATATTAATATGGATTTCTATGGAAAGAGGACGAAAAATCACGAACAATGGTATATTCGTTTCTTTTTTCGAAAAAAAACATGGCCTAAAAAAATTAAGTTAAAAAAAAAGAAGTGAGTTTTTGTTATACTCCGGTGAATGTGTGTCCATTGTAAAAGTCTACAACCATTCATTTTGCCGTTAATCACTTTAAATTTCGACGTTTTGAATTGGTTTCTTGGTCCCTGTAACACCGTAAAATTTAAAACCAAATTTTCATTTCAAAACACAAATAAACATATGTCACATTTCCTCAAAATCACTAGTAACAAATTATCAACACATTTTTTTATTTAAAATTGTTTATCACAAATCCAGGATCCTCCAAACATAACTCTTTCTCTCGTGTGTACAATCGAGCCGGCGCCTTCTCGATATCATGAAAAGTACCTGAAACACATATCACATAACACGGTAAGCACGAAGCTTAGTAAGTTCCCCAAAATACCACACACATCTCAGTAGCCTCTCATGTCTATACTCAGATAAGACCCTCCGGTCAATGTGTCTCAGTGGGACCCTCCGGTCCCATAACTCGGGTGGACCCTCGGATTCTAACTCAGGAAGCTCATAATAGTAATACTCAGCATAAATCACAAAGACATAATGCAGAATATCACAAACACACAGATAAGCACATAAGACATCTCAGCCGCACAAAGATACCACAAATGGTAAGTATAGTGAGAAGACTCGCCTCGAAAGCTAACAAGTAATAATCTCGCACACGAAAATCTCGAACTAGCCTCCGCCTATCACATAGGATAAATATCTCTAATTAATACTCTATTCATACTCAATACCAAAAGGTTGTCTTCTCTTTCTCTTTCTAACTCTTAGATTGGGTAAAAGACCATTTTACCCCTCCATGGTCTCCATTACTCATGTATGACCAAACCCTAAAGTCAACAGAAGTCAAACTCGAGTCAACAGTCCATGTTTGACCCGACTCGCCGAGTGCATCTATGTGACTCGTCGAGTCCCCATGTTTCTTCTGTCATATCGCGAAAGTCCACCGTGACTCGTCGAGTTATCTCGCCAACTCGCCGAGTCACCCATGTCCAGACTCATCGGGGAAAAACCCCAGCCGACTCGTCGAGTCATCTCATAGACTCGGTGAGTCCCTTCAATCTGATTTCTTATTCAGACGATTCAAAGCAGCTCTACTACTCCAAACACTAGATCTAGCATCCCAAGACTCCATTGGCACGTAAAGCTTCAATCTTTACGTTCATGCATGGTAGTTTTGCTCCAACATACCAAAACATGCTCTCACAATGTGTTAAGCACAATATCCTTCATATGAGTGAATACAGTTGGGACCTTTGGACTCTAGGGACCTCACAAGGTCCAGATCTGAGGTCTAAACCTCAAGACAACTCTGTAAGCTCGAAATCCCAAATAAAGGTGGCATAAACCCTAACCTTCCAAAATCAAGAGATCTAACCATAAGAATGATAAAAGTATGAACTTTTCACATTTTACAGAAGCTCTTGGCTAAAAAGCAACAGATCTAACAGCCTCTTCTCGTTCCTTTCTTGAATTCCTTCTCTTCCCCTCCAAAGATGCACCAAAATACTCAATATAAGCTCAACATTCTCTTTTTTAGCTCAAAAAGGCAACTAGGGTTTCTCTTAGTGAAGTTGGGCAACTCATGAGCTGCAAATGAGGCTATAAGTTCCCTTATATAGGCCCCAAACCCGGGGATTTAGGGTTTCACTACACAGCACCTACTCGGCGAGTAGCTCTCCGACTCGTCGAGTCCGCTCATTAAACCCACGCAGTCAACTCGACTCTACTCGACGAGTTGGACTCACAACTCGTCGAGTCACTCAATAAACCCCAAAATAAACACACCATTAATATACCTAGGATTCCGGATGTTACAGTCCCTTTATTAATAATGGTTCTCTATTGAACTTTTTTTTTTCTTTTTCTCTCTCTCTCTCTATCTCTCTCTCTCTCTCTCTCTCTCTCTCTATATATATATATATATATATATATATATATATATATAATGTGTCCTTGTCCACGTTTTGTCACTCGTGGTTGCTGATTCTATAGCATAGGCATGTAGCTGCCCATATTTGACCCGAATCTAATATTGATACCCGAATCTAATATTGACCCCCCAAGCCACAATAGAGTTTATTACTTCTTTTCTAAGTTTCACGTTTAAACCAAGGATGGTTGTATTCCGGGTGGTAACTTTCTCGTTTAAACCAAGGATGATTCCATATAGGGATGGATAATAATAATAAGTTCATCGAATGAGTCTATTTTTAATTTGTATTTTGAAACAATGTGATATTTTACATCTGTAATTTTTAAATTAGAAAACGGCAATTTTTTATTTAATTATTGACTTGAGTGGGAACTAAATCTAAACTAGAATCGGACTGTACCAATTCGATTTATACCTTGTCTAAGTAGAATACAATGTTTAAGATTCATCAACTTTATCTGTCTTTTTCTAAGCTTCATAAATACTATTAAAATAATTCAAATTGGTCCTTTTTTTTCCCTAAGTTTCAAATATTGGAATATTGCCAAGAACGCCCTTAAGCGTTTTAAGCTTTTATGGTTTTATTTTTATATTTATTTTTTTCTTTCACCACTTTTACCCTATATTTTCATTCAACTTTAGAGTTTTATTTATTTAAAAAAAAATTCACATGTTTTCTTGTTTCCTTTAAGTGAAACTTCCAAAAAAAAACTTTACGTTAGCAATGTTTTTACGGTTTTTTCATACGTACATTTTTTTTCCTTCCAATTTTACCCCATGCAACTTATTAATTTTACTTGGAAATAAGATCCAATCTTTTAATGCAAATTCGAAGTTTTTTCTTGAAATCAACAATTTCTTTAAAAAAACTTTGATATATGTACTAGTATGTCTCTTTTGAGGAGCAAGCGAAGCACAATATGTGTACTAGTAAACATAATAACAGAGATTTTTTCAGGTGCAAGAGATGACCCTTATAGTAAATGACGTTGATTGTATACTTTGTTAATTATATACATTGTGTTAATTATAAAAATATAGTTAATGTGACATTAATCAAAATACATTTTTATGATTAAAATAGCGTTGATTACAAGAAGTATTACTTAGTTTAATGGTAAGTAGCATATATGACTACAAGTTCAAGACTCCTTATTACCATTCTTTTCATATCTTTTTATAAGACGGACATTACATGCTACGTCAACGAAAAATGTTTAATCACCATGAACATGAGAAAAAGTTGACAAAATGTATAAGAAAATAAGGTGAAACTAAAAATAAAAGTGCTCAGTTAAAAACATAATTTATTTTCAAATTTAAGGATTTTTTTGTATGTTTTACTTTAAGACGTGAAAAATGATAAATAAATGGTAAAATAGTAACACTAAGGAAGTTGAATGAAAATTATTGAATAAAACGATAAATACAAATCATAAAATAAAACCGTAAAAACTCAAAAAATTAGAGGTTTTTCTTGGCAATACCACATTACTATTAACATAAATTCGATATTATACAGTTTTCAAAATGCCTTAAGAAGCAAGATAAAAGAATATGAAATGATCTAAGAAAAACATATAAATTGTTTTTCTTTTGCGTGTATCCACGTCATGTTGAGTATTAACGGATGTTAACGAATAAACGCCGGAATATACCAAAAGAAGTCAAGGACTGGGTCAGGTGGTCAAATAAGCACCGTCGACCGTCTTATATATTTTATCCGTTTGGGTGACGTCATCTCCCTTAAAAGTCTCTTTTGGGACACAATTACTTTGTGTACCGTGTTGTCTTGGCAACAATATCCACGCCAATAAAAATCTTACACATTTTTACCTAAACTTGTTTTTTCTCTAAAATTACCCCAACAGACTTTTCAACATTTATAGTTTCTACCAAACACACTTTTCATTTCCTAAAAGAATAACCACAGACAAACGTCAATGATGATGCAATGGGTGTTTGGATGTATCCCAAACTCCATATGTACAAAGTCTATTGGTCGTAAAAAACTTCAATATGTATATCAGTATTTCACTTGATATGATTTAGATCAACATTTGAGATCAACCCAAAAGAGTAAACCATTATAGGAAAATAATTGATGTAGCAAACGTGTGATCGAATAGACCATGTTGAAACACATAACAAAAAATAACTGTATACTTTCTATTTTTATTGTAGGTTAAAACACAGTCAAATCAATATTTATCTGATTATTACTATAACAATATGGTAGTTTATAGTTGATAATGAAAGAAAGATGGTAGTTTTTATTTATATAAAAAGAAAAATCGAATGTTGCTCTAATTATATTGTTACTGCTACACTCAATTGTAATTTTATATCTTAAGTTTGTTCATTGTTTTATTTTGTTTTTAATTTGTATTTTATAATTTTTTTTGTTAGTTTTATCTATGCATTTATGACTGGCGTTCAAAAAAAAAAGTATTTGACTAAAATTATAATTAATTTTATGGTACAATTTAGACTAATTACAAAGTAGGGTGCACGGACCAAAAATTTAAAAACTTTATTGCCCTACCCATTATAGAAATATTATATATATATATAGACTATGGAGCACCCAACACACCTACTACCTTTTCCTATTGATTTCTCCGCTTTCTTCTCTCTTCTTCCTCTCTTTTGCATCTACAATCTCTCCTGATCTCTACTCTCTTTCTACATCGGAAAACGTTTATTGTATGGCCGCCAATTCGCAAAGCCGGGGAATCGCGAGTTTGGGGAAGCGATTTGTCAGCCAGATCCGAAGCTCATCTGCTCGTGATTCGTCACTGAATCTCAGGTATACATATTTTAGAACTTTTTGAGCATTGAAATATCTGTTTAGAGAAGTTAATACAAGTGTAACGAGTTGCGTGTGCTGATCGTAAGTATTCTAGACTAGAATTCAAAATATTCTCACATTAATCGTCAATGTTGGTTATTTGAGACGAGGTATATATGTATTCGTTTAATCATTAATGTTAGGCATCGCATACACACATATGGGAAAATATATACGCAACAAAAAAATATCTGAAATTAATTCTTCTGGATCGCGTATGTGGATTTTGCTGAATTAAACCTAAACATTTAGTTGAAGGAAATCGATCGAGGATCAGGAAGTAACTGCATATGATCTTCGTGATAATTATTTAATTCCTTGATTGAATTCCAAATTTCGTGGTGAAATAGAGTCCGTGCAAAAGTTAAAGAGTAAGCCGTACGCTTTTTTAGAAGGATAAAGTGAGAATAAGTTTCACTATCATTTCCATGTCGTTTTGCTAATTTCCATCCATAGTGCCCGGCATTGGATAAGCTCTGGACCACTGAGGTAGTTGAAATTTGGTGACTGATTAGGGCCCGCCACCAACCCGACCCATGTCTCTAGAACTTGGGGTGTAGTCCAAGACAAGATAACGCATCATCATTGCATTCGCATCATCACATAACATATCAAATCATTTTCCATTTTTATGTTCAAATTTCAAGCTAATTCAGTGTGGAAACATGTCGTAATTTGAAATTTGGTGGTTGTGTATGGTTTGTACAGGAGAGGAGTGCATGTGTCAGTGTACGACAAGAACATAGACGAGCAGCTCCGTCCAACATTGGTTCCTGAAGAAGCGATAACCCGAAAAGATTCGGAACAGTACTGGGCACCACACCCAAAAACTGGGGTTTTTGGGCCGGTGGATGAGGGAGACTCCGGTGGTGCAGCTGGATCTGAGGCGGCAGGAGTTGATGGTTCGGTGTTGGAGGAGAAGGCCTTCTTCCGTCCATCAGAGAACTTGGACAAGCCTGTTCACCCTTGAGTACTGAGTCTGAGTGATAGTCCAATATGAATATTACTAATCTGTGTAAGGACTGGTGGTATGTTGGTTTGTTATATATGTGTAGTAAGAATAAAGGGTGGTAGTGGTAGTGGTAGTGGTGGTGGTGGATGGTGGTGTAATTCGGTGGTTATGGTAAGTGGGATGTGTAACTAGACATGAGCATGATGGAGCATGAAATATATGTATGTATGTTTAGTTTTCTATATTTTGTAAAGTTTGTGATGGGTCTTGTAATTGAGGTGTCGGGTCGGGTGGTTTGGGTCAAAATAAGTTATGTAACTTTACTTTTGACATATTTTTTACAAAAAAGTAAAAAAATAAAAATAAAATTTTAACATTAGATAATCACTTTTTTACGATATTGCATAATTGACATGGATTACTATAATTTAACCTAGAAATATACACAAGTAAAATACTAATATCAGAATTCAACTACCAAACACGAAAGTCAAATTAGTTGCTTCTATCAAACTAAAGTAAAAAATTTACTATTTTTTTATGTACAACAATATGAATTCTTGCGCGTTGCGTAGCGCGGGTTAAAAATATATTGTTAGAATATAGTTTTCAGATAACTTTTAGTTAATTGGATTCATCAATTTAGGTTCTTTTATTATTATTATATTTAATGTTTTCCTTTTAACTATGTTAAAAAATATATATTTAATTTTTTTTAAACATTATTTGATATTTTACTTTAGGTTTTAATTTTTTATACTAAAATTTTAAGCTTATTTTATATATTAATGTAGGTTATTTATTTAACTATATATTGAAGTTAACAAATTAACTATATCATATTGATAAGTCACAAATTCTTTTATTTATAATAATGTTTACAACTAAAAACATATTTAAATTAATAAATTAAGTATATTGTATGAAAATATGAAAAGTTGAGAGTTTCGAATGAATGTGGTGAAAGAAAAAATGATTCTTTTATAATATAGTATGATGATTATAGTTTTAATGTTTAAGTCATTGTGATATATACAATTATTTGATAATTTTATAAACCGTTTAAAATTGTGTAAATTATATATCAAACGTATGATAATCTACATATAACGGGTAACAAAATGTATGAACAAAAATATGAACTACAACTTTTAGTAACATAAAAATACAAAAACATCTATTATCACATTTGTATTAAAAAGGATATATATACAACGAATAATAAAAAATATGAAAAATAAAACTACAACTTTTAATAACATAAAAACACTAAAACATTTATTATAACATTTATATTAACTTTTCATATTTAAATCACAAATCTCTTTAAATACATTAATGTTTTTAATGAGCAAAACTTTACAACCTTATAAAAGAAAGGAAAATAAAAAGTTATTAGTGATTACTAACTAATAATTATAAGTTAAAAACTCTTGAGTTGTATCTAATAAATATACATAAATTAGAAAACTCTTGAGTTGTAGTGTGAGTTTCAAATGAATACGGTATTTGGAAATGTGTATTTATTATTATTATTATTATTATATTCGTCTAAATAATTGGTTTTGATGCATCATTTTAATCACTTCAATTATTAAACATAAAGATATTTAATTATAAATTTATAACATACATAGGTGCATATATATGTTAAACAAATCACATATAATATATATTTTCGTAAATGTCATATGTAATTCTTGTTGTAGTAATATAGATAAATTAGTTTCATATGAAGAACATATCATGATAAGTCATCATAATTACATATCAAATGCTAAAAATTATGTTATCTTTCAAATATTGTCTTGTAAATATGTTGTGTAGGATAACCCAACAAAAAAATAATAGAAAATAAACATAATCAAAATAGAAAAACTACAATCAAATAAATAAGAACATTAGTTGGTTGAATATATAAATAAAAATATTACATAAATATACGTTTAAATCAAAAGTAAAAACTAACATTCGTCTACTTTGCTCAAAAAAAAAAAACATATATCCGTTTTCTAAATCTTCTTTCTTTATTTAACACCATTCAACCATAGAAATTTGATGACAATTCTTCACTAACCTGCAATCAAAATGTTTTTCTTGAAAAAGAAAAATGAGAAAGATATTCCAAGCAAAACATTGATGTTTGGAGAGTCACATTCAAGATTGAGTAATACATACAAATCACATATAAAGATCAAATGAGAAATTGAATATAAAGAAAGAATAGAAAAGCTTCATTTGTTTTGATTGAAAGAAAAAATCATATTACAATTACCATCGATGCGACATTACCCATTTCTTCAAATCATCATATTTGGATCGTGAATACTTCAACTATATGAAAACTTTTGAATCATAATATCTTCAACCAAATGACGACTTTTTGTAAGAAAAATGTACTAATATAACTACATATATAATGAAGGTGAAAGGGTGTGGGGGTTTCAAATGCATGAGGTGTTGAACTTATAGAGTGTGGGATTTTCTTGGAATGGGATTATGTGTGATTAATTACTTTGAAGGTGAAAGGGTGTGGGGGTTTCAAATGCATGAGGTGTTGGCAAATTTTTATGGGGGTTTCAAATGCATGAGATTCAAGAAAAAATGCTAGCTTTATAAGTATGTATGATGCGGCATATTTAGGATATACTTTCTTTACATCTCTATATTTCTTACTGAAAACAAGCAAATTCATCCTCTTGTGGCTGAGATTACCGTTTTTCGTAGGGAAAATGACTCTTGAGGGTAAATAACTATTGTGTTTGTTCTCATTTGGTCCCTTTCCTTTTTTTTGTACTCAATATACCATCGAACTTGTTGTTTGTGTTCACCATAACCCTTTTGACCGACTTTTGACTTGTGATAGCCGATCAAAGGGTTATGGTGAACACAAACAACAAGTTCGATGGTATATTGAGTACAAAAAAGGAAAAGGAACCAAATGAGAACAAATACAACAATTGGTTTATGCTGACAGATCACCATAATATACCTTGAGGTAAACATTTATGTTGATAAATATACCTCTCATATACAATTATATCCTTTTGCAGAGAGGTCTTGACAGATAACCACAGTAAACATAGCATAGACCATGTTTTAACGCAGTTACCCCTCCGAAACGTTCTTCATATACGTTATGGCCAAAGAAGGTTGCAGTCTTTGATAATTTTGCAACTTTAATTTCATTAAACTTTTCGGGGAAAATGACTCAGGAGGGTAACTAACTGTTGAGTTTGTTCTCATTTGGTCCATTTCCTTTTTTTGTACTCAATATACCATCGAACTTGTTGTTTGTGTTCACCATAACCCTTTTACCGACTATCACAGGTCAAAAGCAGGTCAAAAAGGTTATGGTGAACATAAACAACAAGTTCGATGGTATATTGAGTACAAAAAAGGAAAGAGACCAAATGAAAACAAACGCAACAGTTAGTTACCCTCAAGAGTCACTTTCCCTTTTTCATATCCTGAGTTCTCATGTTCTTATTATTCTTGAAGAAACTTCCAAACATGAGTACTTTCAGAATTCAACTACCAAACATGAGTACTTTCATTCACATCCCGATGTAATTTCTTCCTTTGCCCTCAAACGAGAAACAAGCTCATTTAAGAATCATTTGTCCTGTTGAGTCACTTTGAATTGCCAAAGTGTAGTGGGAGAGAGAGAGAAAAACAAAATTCAAGAGCAATTGATATATATATATATATATATATATATATATATATATATATATATATATATATATATTCTTTAAACAAGAAATATTTTATTAAACTAGCCAAGGAGTTACTCAAAACCAACCAATTACATCAAAGAAATAGTAAGTTTAAGGTGTTTGTTTTTTTCTAAAAAACCACTTCTGACCACTTATTGCTGCACCGCGCAACACACACGCAACACTTGGTTCTTCGCAACTGTTTGTTTTTCAGAAGACATCTGACTTAAAAACTGATGCGCGTGTGCTGTGTGGCGCAACAGTGAACCCTCTGCTTCAAACCTCTTCATACCTTACTTTAACTTATTACAGCAGTCTGCAGAGGTTAAAAAACAAACAGACTTATTATTACATACTGCAGCCGTTTGCTCTTCCTCTTCTGCTACAGAGGGTTGCAGAGGTGGTCCGCAAATTTCATGCATTTCCGCTTCGAAAAAATAAACAACACCTAATACTTTTAAGCCAACCCACCCAATTAAGGTTAACCTTATACTCCCTCTTAAACACCAAAATAAACTTCCACGTCACAATTTTATATATAAAAAAATAGGCCTTATTAAGGCTTTCCCTTACCGAAGAGGACAACATTATGAAAGAGCCACAAATGCCACCATAAGGTAAAAAATGACGCCTCCAAATAGTCTTTGTGCAACTTCTGCAAACACAAGTTGCAAAAACAAAAATTCTAATCCCGAAAAGAAGCTAGAGGCGACACTTGAAGGTCCACCAAGTTCCCAACTGAGCCAAAATAGTAAAAGCAAAAGAGCAGCCAAATAAAAAACGATTCACAAAATCTATGTCCACATCACACACGAGACAAGTCACTGACGGAATATCCAAGCCTCTAATAGTAAGGTTGGGTTGAGTAGGAAGTTTCTTCAAACCCATCTGTCATTTAAAAATATTAACCTTCACCGGAACAAGCCGACACCATCGTAGAAATATTACTCAAAATCATAAGATGCTTATCTACGAGAACTCTCGTTGATGCTACTTATTGTCACCCATCCCTAATAAATCCTAAACCCACCTGTCCTTGGTCGAGGACAAAAAAAACCTAGGATAAGAGGTTAATAAACTCCGCCCTTTTAACCTTTCCACTCATCCTCTTGGGTTACACATCAAAGAACTTAAAACTCGGGTTGTTACATTTTATCCAAGACCATGACTTTCTTATCAAACTCAATGAGATGTATTCTCGAAAATCTCACTTTTAAGGACACGTCACCAAGCCATAAGTCCTCCCAAAAAACACTAAGACACCCATCACCGACCTTTTTTTTACAATATGAAAAAGTCTCGCACCTTAATCCCGTAAATTATCCACCGTTTTATGAATGTTGATCCAAAACGAGTTCAATCCCCTTTGTGTATACGTTGATGGATAAAACCATGGTACCTTTGAATAGCCTTGGCTACCCTAACCTAAAGAACATTAAGCGAGGAACGGTGTAACACCTATTTTCCAGATTGGTTTAGCTTGAAACTTAACGGGATCAAAGATGTAGTATTTGGGAAAAACTTCATGCCACGACATGGTGCATGGATGCCCACAATGTGGCAAGGTCATTTTGGAAAGCGCGTTTTGGTGGGCTCCACGACGTGGCGAAGGATGGCCACGGTGTAGCTGCTGCTGCAACCCAAAACCCGGGATTCTTAAGGTTTCTCTCATATATAAACACCTTAACCCCCATTCTTGGTCATCTTTCTCACCCTCCATCACTCCCAATCGCAGAAACACTAACCCTAATCCTTTTTAGTGATCCTTGGCTCACTTTGGAACTTTTAGTAGCTTGAAGAAGAAGAAAGTTTTCTAGTGTGTAATCAAGCAAGCAAGCCTCATCATCCTTCTCTTGTGCATTCTCTATACCTTTGTACGTGTTCAAGATCCTAGCTTTTTGGTGATATGCTTCTAGGTCTAGATTTCTTGTCCATTTCCTTCATGATTGTGAATATTTGAAGGAGTGGATTCCATAACGTTGGAAAATTTATGGATCCATATGGTCTATTCAAGGTCAAAAGTTGTAGATATGGAGTATCTTGGAGTATTTGGTCCCATGCAAAAGTTTAAGTTCATTTCTCCCATGTGTATAAACTAAAAATGGAAGAGACATGCATGTCTATAAAGCACCCACTTTCATGGTCCTTTTGTGTAGGAAAGCTTTTTGGAAATATTTGGTTGAGTAACTTTGGTGATTAAGAGCTTATTGGTTAAGTTATGCTTCATGATGTTTTAAGGGACCTAGGTTTAGAGATCTTGTCACATTGGTATGTCTTAATGGATAAAGTTGGAAACTTTATCCATCAAGACATTGGGAAGGACCATATATGATATTTGGAGTGTAACATTCCGTTTGAAATTAAATAAAATAAGTAAATAAAAAATAAATTCTAAAACCCCGAGATGTAAATTATATTTTATTTTATATTATAGTAGCCAAAATCAATAATAATTTAGCAAGGCATTGGCTTCGAGGAGTTAAAAGTCATAATTTTGGATTTTGGGGATTAAAAGTGTAAGTTCTGGATTGGTGTTGTAAAGATTTTTAGAAGTCAGGGGTTGTTTGGTAAGATTGGGACTTAAATTGAAAGGATTTTGGAATGTTGAGGGCTGAATGGAAAAATATGTACTTCAGTTGAAAATAATTGACATGGAGGGGATGAAAGTGTATTATGTGCAAAGATTTCATATGGGTTGGCATATAACTCGTCACCTTACTCGCAATGTTAAACCATAACCCTAATTAGTTTTCCAGCCGCCACCTTGTATCCCCATTGTCCAGCCCCGCCGCCACCCCATCATCTTGCTGTTCCGATCAATCAAGGTCACCGGCGGACCATTGCTGTCGGCGAAGCTAGCCTCACACGTTCCTATTGCCGGTGATAACGAAGGCTTTCGGGAAACTGGAGACGTCGCACCAAGTGGATACTGGAGGACCTAATGTCGACGTCGTGGTTGCCGCTGCTGTCACTCCCGGTCACAATTTCCTTTCCGTTTTAGTGGTGATACGCCCCAGCCACGCCCGTCGCCACCACAACTCCGAGTGGCCATTTTCTGTTGTGCTCTGGTTGCCGCCTGCCACCCGAAGTGGCTGTGATGGGTGTGTTTTCAGTATTACATCTCGTGTTAGTGACTGTGTCGATGATTGCAAGCCGTGTATGTGTGTTTGCTTGGTCGGAAACAAGATAATCCACCACCACTACCGTGAGGTGGTGGCTGTCACCCCAACCACCGCCTGGCACCACGGGGATGGCTGTGTGTGTTTTTATTGTGTATTTTAGGTGTGTGTTGATCGTGTTATGTTGTATGTATGTTGTTTGGCCGGAAAAACCCATCATCATCACCATGAGGTGATGGCTGCCACCTCCCGCAGCCACCAGCCGCCACCTTGGGTGGCTGTGTGCTTGGACTGTTATTTAGGATGCATTTGATGTATTTTAGTCTAGAATCATAACCACTATCGCCGTGAGCCACCGTTGACCACCACTACCCGCGGTGGTAGTGGGTGGTACCCGACTTATTTAACATTAATTAATCTAAAAATTTAACCATTGGACTGATTGGCACATGATTGGGTTAGAAACCCTAATTAGGGTTTAGAAAACCCTAATTTTGGAGATGTTAGTTTTGGATTGCCGGGAACCGTATTTTGGACCATTGGATTGATGTTAAGACTTATGTCCGACCACACCGTATGATTGACCTAGTAGAATGATGGACTTAATGGATTAAGTCCTTAATGGGTTAAGTAAGAACACTTAACCCTAATCTTCATTTTATGTGAAAACCCTAATTATGTTTGGGCTTCAAGTTGGGCCTTCTTTTGGGCTTTGGTGATTGGCTTATTGATGGACCAATTGGGAACATGTTTATGGACTAAGGAAATTATTGGGCTTTAGGATAAGGCCCATTGGGAAGGCTTGGGCCAAATTTGGAAAATTGGGCCATAATTGGGCCTTGATGATTATGAGATATTGGACCATCGGAATGCCAAATGTTTGGACTAGAATAAATGGTTGGGCCTTAAGATAAGACCATGTAGAGGTTTGGGCCTAATTTGGAAAATTGGGCCATATGTTGGGCATTGGTTGATTATTTGGCTTTTGGGCCTTCAGAGTGTGAGTTTGGGCCTTGGTTTTGAACCAAGCTAGGTTAGGGGGTAAAATGGTCCTTTTACCCTAAGCGTGGATTTATGGTTTTATGCATTGAAACCCAAATGGTTAATTAGGTGTTGTTTTGATATGGACAGTTCGAGAGTCTGTCATCTAGCAGCTAGAGTTTTATCGCGGGACTTCGGCAGTGTGAGGTGAGTCTCCTCACCATACCAATGGGTCGAAGGCACCAAGGCCAGCCCATTTATCTAGTTGTGATGATTATTGAGGATGTGCTATCGACACATTATGTCTTTATGTGAAGACCATGCGGGGGTTCCCATGACAATTAGTTATATGTAGTATGCCAGTTGTCTTCGTGACTCCTTCATATAGTGGTTACTTGCGAATATGCTATCAGTATGTTATGTATTTATGCGAAGACCATGTGGGGGTTCCCATGGCCAATTATGTAATATGTGGTATGCTAGTTGATTATGTTTTATGTGATATGCTAGTTGTCTCTGTGATGCTTGCATGGAAGACCTCGGGGGGGGGGGGGGGGGGTTCCTGAGGCAGTTAGATGTTAGACCATTTGGGGGGTTCCCATGGCGGTTAGTGAAGACCATGTGGGGGTTCCCATGGTAGGTAGTTAAGACCATGTGGGGGTTCCGGTGGCACTCGGTGTAAGACCTTGGAAGGTTTTCATGGCATCCCTATATGTTTATATGCATGAATTGTGTATGTAACATCCCGTTTATTAAATAATAAACCTGGAACCCCAAGATGTAAATTTATATTGTATGTTATTCTATTGTAGCTCTAAAATCCATAATATTTAGCGGGGTGTTGGTTTCGGGGAGCCAAATGATATAATTTGGGTTTTCGGGGGTTAAAGTGTAATTCCGAGATTTATTTTGTAAAAGATTTTCAGAAGTCAGGGGGTGTTTGGTAAGTATTGGACTTATTATGAAAGGATTTTTAAGACTGAGGGCTGTTGGGTAAATTACAGATTGGATTTGAAAGGGATTACAGAAGTCAAGGTATAAATGGTAAATATTGGAGCTAAATTGAAAACATTTCGGAGAGGAGGGACCGATTGTGCCTTTATGGGATGAAGTTTCATGGAGTCGGGGTATACAACCCGTCACCCTCCCGATAACCCTAACCCTAATGTAACCCTCCAGCTGCCACCTTATATCTCCCTTCTTCTCTGGCGCCGCCACCACCCGACTCTAACTCGTTTCCGATCTGTGAAGCTCTGAACGGCTGCCATTCTCAGCCGATGACAATACCGCCGTGTGAGCCACCATCCAGCGCTATTTCTGTCCCCCTTTTCCGGTGACGACGAGGACCACCAGCGGGTTTTCGTTCATTTGTTGACGTTGCTTTCGTTCGCGATCACCACGTCCTTTCCCTGTTTCGCCGGTGATACGCCTCAACAACGCCCGTCCCGCCGCTCCAAGCAACAACCTTCTTCTGCGCTCCGGTTGCCATCCGCCACCTGATGTGGTTGTGTTGGGTGCGTGTTTCAGCGGACCTTGTACAGGTGGGACGCTTCTTCTAGCTACAGGCGGTTGTGTGTGTTTTCTGTTGGCTGGAGAACGAGGAAAAACCACCATGGCTGCCAACCATGGTGGCTGCCGCCATGCTACCCTATTCTGCCACCACCAGCCACCGTGAGAGGTGGTTGTGTGCGCGTTATGGTGTTTGTGTGCGTGTGTTTTAATGGTAAAGTGATGTGGGAGCGTTTCCTGGCCGGAGATCCGAAGAAAAACCCCACTGCCACCACCATGAGGTGGTGGCTGTCACCTCCAACCACCGCCTGCCACCGCAAGGGTGACTGAGTGTGTTATTTTATGAGTGTGTACATTTAGATATTGTTTTATAATTGTATTTAGTGGCCGGAATAATCAAGGAAATTCATAACCATCACCGCGAGGTGGTGGCTGCCGCCGTGAGCCGCCATTGACCACCACTACCCGAGGTGGTAGTGGGTGGTGCCCGACTTAATTAACAATTAATTAACCTAAAAGCTTAACTAATGGACTAATTGGAACGCGGTGGGGTTGGAAACCCTAATTAGGGTTTAGAAAACCCTAATTTTGGACATATGGGTTTTGGATTGTCGAGACCCGCGTTTTGGACCATGGGATTGATGTTATGACTTATGCCCGATTACATTGTATGCTTGGCCTAGTGGGGTGATAGACTTAATGGATTAAGTCCTTAATGGGTTAAGTAGGAACACTTAACCCGAATCATCATTTTATGTGAAAACCCTAATTTTGTTTGGGCCTTGAGTTGGGCCTTTCTATTGGGCTTTGGTGATTAGGCTATTGATGGGCCATCCAAGAACAAGTATATGGACTAGAATATTTGGATGGGCTTTAGGATAAGGCCCATTGGAAAGGCTTGGTCCCAATTTGGAAAATTAGGCCATAGATGGGCCATAACTGGGCCTTGATGATTATGAGATGTTGGACTGGAATAAATGGTTGGGCCTTAGGGTAAGATCATGTAGAGGTTTGGGCCCAATTTGGAAAATTGGACCATATGTTAGGCTTTGGTTCATTGGTTGACTTTTGGGCCTTGGGCTTGAATCAAGCTAGGTTGGGGGTAAAGTAGTCTTTTACCCCAAGCATGGACTTATGGTTATGTATTGGAACCCAATTATTAATTGGGTGTTGTTTTGATGTTGACAGTTCGGGAATCTGTCATCCAGCAGCTGGGGTTTTGTCTGCGGGACTTCAGCAGTGTGAGGTGAGTTCTCCTCACTATACTCAAGGGTCTAAGGCACCAAGGCCGACCCTTTGGATTGTTATCCTGGTTATCTTCTGGTTGTGTACTGTTATGATCTGTTAGACCGGTATCCTGGTAGATAGGATGATGCTATGCTTAGGGATCTGCTAGATCTGTTTGACTGTATGTAGACTGCTATGTGATTATCTGTTATATGTGCACATGTTTGATTGGTAGTTGAGGGTATACCATCCTGAGGATGATTAGACCCTAGTATGTATTGGATAAGGTGTCTAAGTCCATAACTATATTTGGTATGTACTTGACCCGAGAGTAGCATGGTCCATTTGGGTTGCATGGCACCAGAACAATATGAAAGATGGACATTTGAGAAGGGGTTATTTATGATTTATTAATATATTATAAGTTCTAATATATTAATATGAGATCATATTATTTAATTAGTATTGATCAAGAATTAATTTGGAATTAATTTAGTGATCAAAAGAGACTAATTAAATATATGGGGATTGATTATGTAAATCATTGTAACGACCCAAATTTTACAAAGAAATTTTTCATTTTTAATTAGTCAACCATATTTCATAAAACATGAAAATCCCAATAATTGTTTTCAAAACCACCAACATTACAACATTATTATTTTCAAAACATCAGAGTGTCCCCCAAACCATATCAGAAAAGAGAGATAGAGTGCACGCCGCATCATCACGCCTTGCCTTTGCCTTTGGGCTCCGATGTACCTGAAACAAATCCACAAACGGTAAGCTGAAAGCTTAGTGAGTCCCCCAGAGCATACCCCACACAAACCACATATCACATTAACTATAAAAGCTATCTCTACCACTATCACACGTCAATTAGCTATGAAGCTATCTCTACCGTTAGCCACAAGGGCTATTTCTACCATCAGCCATAAAGGCTGTCTCTACCTTTAGCCATAAGGCTATCTCTACCATTAGCCATAAAGGCTATCTCTACCGCATATCATGCATACATACATATCACACCTCTACATAGCAAGTAAACCAACTAACGTAAATTGGGCTGACCTTGGTGCCTTAGACCCATTGGTATGGTGAGAAAACTCACCTCACAAAGCTGAATCGGCAACTGAATTCAGGTATGTCCTACGCTGCTCCTCCCAAACTGCTATTACCTGTAAATAATCTTAACTCAGCCCCTAAGGCTCCTCTGAGTCAAACCTGGTCAAATTCTAGGTCTGTAGTCAAGGTCAACAGTCCATATTGACCTTGCCTCGTCGAGTGCAATCAGCCACTCATCAGGTTCCCTGCTTAACTCATCGACTCGCCGAGTCATCCGAGAGACTCGTTGAGTTCCTTGATATTTACGGCCGTAAACTCCCAACCGAATACCCTTGACCATGAACCCTTGACCGTGAATGAGGAAACCCTCTCGACTCGTCAAGTCTCTTGCACGACTCGCCGAGTCCCCTTAGTCCATTATGTTTACGACCTTTTCCAGTGGGACTCAAGGTCCCAAACTTCAGATCTATCCTCTACTAGTGTAGATAACACGTAAAGTTGCAAACTTTACGTGAATGCAAGGCCTCACATGGCCATAACACCAAGACTAACCTTCAAACAAGGTTTTCATGCATGGAGAGGGAATAAGCTTAATAAAAGGTGCAACTTTATGATGTTTATGACCTAAGGAGGTCCAGATCTGGAATCATATCCTTGTGATAGGTCCAGATCTAAGTTTTCTTCCATCTCCTCAAGGTTGGCCATAACCTCCAAAAACAAATCAAAGCTTAAGGTAGCAGATTAATACCTCAGACAGATGCCCAACACGAAATAGATGCTTGATCTAATACTTCTCCCTTGATACTTCCTCTTCAAACTTGGAATCCTCCCCAAAATCTCAAAGATAAGCTCCCAATTGTTCTTACTTCACACACAAGAGGGTTTGCGACCGTGAACGTTCTTCTATGGTGTTAAGGGAGGCCACTAGGGTTTATAATGATGTTTATATAGGGGCAAACCCCAAAACTAGGGTTTTCTCTAAACAGCTCTGACTCGCCGAGTCGGGCTTTCCGACTCACCGAGTCTGTTCCGACCCGCATCCAAGATGTCACGACCCTACTTGACGAGTTGATCTCCCAACTCGCCGAGTCCATGCATAAATCCTCCCCAAATTGGCAACTTTCCCACCAATACCCGAACCAGGTGTTACAAGTCTCCCCCACTTGAACTAGACTTCGTCCTCGAAGTCTGCTGACCCAAATAAATCGGGGTAATGCTGTCGCATCTCCTCTTCCGGTTCCCAAGTCCACTCGGAACCCTTCCGATGCTGCCATTGCACTTTTACCAGTCTTACTTCCTTATTCCGAAGAACTTTCGTCTTCCTATCCAAAATGGCAACGAGCTTCTCAATGTAGTTCAAGCTCTCGTCCACCTGGATATCACCCAGTGAGAAAATCACGGCCTCGTCAGCGATACATTTCTGAAGCTGAGAAACGTGGAAGGTGTTGTGAATCTGGTTAAGCTCTTCCGGCAAATCCAAGGGATAGGCTACCTTGCCCACCCGAGCCGAAATCTTGAACGACTCAATATACCGAGGTCCTAGCTTACCCCTCTTCCGAAACTGGATGATCCCTTTCCAAGGTGATACTTTCAATAACACGAAGTCCCCCACCTAGAACTCCAAGTCTGATTGTCGTTGGTCAGCATAACTTTTCTGACGGCTCTGCGCGACTCGCAGCCGGTCGCGTACCTGCTGAATCAGCCTGGTAGTCTTGAGCACTACCTTAGTGCTTCCCATGACCCGCTGTCCAATCTCATCCCAACAAACCGGAGTCGTTCACCTCCGACCATATAACATCTCGAACGGATCTCGATCGATACTGGCATGATAACTGTTATTGTACGAAAACCCTGCCAGTGGAAGATACGGATCCCAACTCCCTCCAAAATCCAACACGCATGCCCGTAGCATATCTTCCAGTGTCTGGATCGTTCTCTCACTCTGACCATCGGTCTGGGGGTGGTACACTGTGCAAAAATGTAGCTGAGTGCCCAGCTCCTCGTGGAATTTCTTCCAGAACCTGGATGTGAACCGAACATCACGATCAGAGACTATCGACACAGGCGCCCTGTGTCTAGTCACTACCTCACGCACGTAAATATCTGCCAACTTCTCCGCGGATATACTTTAAGATATTGGAATAAAATGGGCACTCTTCGTCAGCCTATCCACAACCATCCATATGGCATCCACACCCCTCGCCGTCCTTGGAAACTTTGTAATGAAGTCCATCGCGATCTCCTCCTACTTCCACATGGTAACGGGTAGCGGATGTACCTTACCATGAGGCCGCTGATGCTTGGCCTTGACTTTCCTGCAAGTCAAGCACCGCTCTACAAACCAAGCAATTTCCCGCTTCATGCAGGGCCACCAATAACTCAGCCTCAAGTCCCTATACATTTTCGTAGCTCCTGGATGTATAGAGAACTTGGACTTATGCGCTTCCTCTAATATCTTTTGTCTCACTCCCCCGATCACCGGTACCCACACCCGGCCACACTGCGTCAAGAGACCAAGACTATCCTTAACAAACAAAGGATACTGTCCTCGGATTCTCTCTACCTTCTATTTCTTTTTCTTCACACGCTCACCTTGGGCCTCTATGATCATCTCCAACAATGGAGAGATCACCGTCATTCTCAAACACACATTCCCAATCGGGGAACCCGCCGTCTTACGACTCAAAGCGTTGGCCACTACGTTGGCCTTCCCTAGATGGTAAAGAATCTCACAGTCATAATCCTTCAGCACATCCAACCACCTCCTGTGTCGCATGTTGAGGTTCTGCTGGTCCATCAAATACTTTAGACTCTTGTGGCCGGTGTAAATGGTACGCCGCACTCCGTACAAATAATGCCTCCAAATCTTGAGGGCAAACACCACGGCTCCCAACTCCAGGTCGTGAGTAGGGTAATTTGCCTCATGTGGCTTCAACTGTCGCGAGGCGTACGCTACCACGTGCCCTCTTTGCATCAGTACTGCACCTAACCCTGTAATCGATGCATCCCAATACACCACCAGATCATCTAATCCCTCAGGTAGTACAAGGATCAGAGCTTCACACAATCTCCGTCTCAATGTCTCGAAGGCCAACTGTTGATCCGTACCCCACCGAAACGTCACATTCTTCTTGGTTAGTTGTGTCAATGACACAACAATCTTGGTGAAGTCCTGAATAATTCTCCGATAATAACCCGCTAAACCCAAGAAGCTACGAATCTCTGATGCATTCTTCGGTACTTCCCACCGCATCACAGCCTTAACCTTGGCTGGATCAACCGAAATACCCTCCTGGTTGATGATATGCCCCAAGAATTGTACCTCTCGCAGCCAGAAATCACACTTGGAGAACTTGGCATACAGCTTCTACGCCCTTAGGGTCTCCAACACCTCCCTTAAGTGTTGCTCGTGCTGCTCCCTGGTCTTAGAATAGACCAGGATATCATCAATAAAAACGATCACTAACCGATCCAGCATCGGTCTGCACACCCTGTTCATGAGATCCATGAATGCTGTTGGGGCATTGGTGAGCCCAAACGGCATCACCACAAACTCATAGTGCCCATACCGAGTCCTGAAAGCCGTCTTCAGTATGTCCTCGTCTCTAATCCTGATCTGATGATACCCTGACCGGAGATCAATCTTGGCAAACCAAGACGCACCTTGCAGCTGATTGAACAAATCGTCGATCCTCGGCAACGGATAACGGTTCTTCACCGTTAGCTTGTTTAGTTCCCTATAATCGATACACATCATGTGGGATCCATCCTTCTTTTTTACGAAAAGGATCGGTGATCCCCACGGGGAACTGCTCGGACGAATGAACCCTCGGTCTAACAGCTCCTGAACCTGTGTAGATAACTCCTGCATCTCGGGTGGTGCCAACCGATATGGTGCCTTTGCTGTCGGAGCGGCACCCGTTACCAAATCAATGCGAAACTCCACCTGCCTCTCCGGAGGCACTCCTGCTAACTCTTCGGGGAAAACATCCTGAAATTTCTGAACAACCGGCACGCTGCCTATATCCGTTGGGGTCTCAACCCTCGTATCTGAGATATAAGCCAAAAATCCCATACATCATTGCTGCAGAAACCTCCTAGCCCTCGCAGCCGAACAGAGGGTCGGTCCTTGCGATGCCCTATCACCATATATCACTAGTTCTCCCCCACTTGGGGTCCGAACCCTCACCAACTGATGCTCGCAGTCGATCATGGCCCTGTTGGCCCCCAACCAATCCATTCTGATAATCACTTTTAGCCCTCGCAACGGTATAGGGACTAGGTCAACATGAAACCTATCACTGAGAACATTTAGGACACAATCCCGATACACCCTCGCAACACTAATGGTGCGGTCATCCGCAATCTCTACCTCGAGTGGGTAAACCAAAGCTCCTGGCGTGTCCCGGAACTTCTTGCTAAGTGCAAGTGACACAAACGATCGGGTAGCACCCGAATCAAACAAGACATGAGCATACATACCATTGACCAAAAAGGTCCCTATGCAAGCATAGATCACACATAAGTCATACAAAAGTAATATAGGTAGGGAATATTAGGTACGTACCAGCTACAACATCTGGCGCTGCTCGAGCGTCTTCGGTGGTCAGCTGAAACGCGCAACTCTTAACTACCGGGGCTTCCACCTTAGCAGGGCGACCATCGGTAATCCTCATTGTAGCGGGCGCAGGCACCGCCACCGCTCCTCCTCCTCCCTGCAACTTCAGACAGTTGACCCACTTATGGCCGGTCTAGTTGCAGTGAAAACAGATTAAGCCCTTCGTGGGGCAGTCTATGGTCATATGGCCCTGCTGGCCACATGCATAACATCCCGAGCCTGCGATACGGCAAGCTCCACTGTGTACCCGAATACACTTGGCACATCGGCCCCGACCCTGCTGACCCTTACTGGGAGTGTCTGACGTCCTAGGCTTCTTAGCCTGTCGTATTGCTGCCTGAGCCTGCTCAGGCTTCCGCTTCGTGCGAGATTCCAACTCCATTTCCCGTTCCCGGGCCTTCTCCACCATTTAATTTAGGGTCTTACACCCCGTAAAGCTCACAAACTCCCGAATATCGTCCCTCAGCATGGAATGATAACGGGTCCGCCTCATCTCCTCATCGGTAGCGTATTGCAGAATCAACAAAGCTCGTTCCCGAAACTTGGTGGTGATCTCCGCCACCGTCTCGGTAGTCTGATGTAAGTCATGAAACTCCCTTACTAGCCTTTGCACCTCAATAGGTGGTGCAAACTCTGCATCAAATCGCCGAACGAATTCGGCCCACGTCATTTCCGCCACTCCGGCTGGTCCCACCTGGCGAGTAACCTCGCCCCACCAATCCCGTGCCCTATCCCTCAGCATACATGAAGCAAACCTAACATTTGCCGCATCCGTGCAGGAACTCGTGCGCTGGGCGTTTTCAATATCTGCCACCCAGTGTCGACTGACAATGGGGTCACTGATCCCGAAGAACTCAAGCGCCCCACACGCCTTGAACTCCCGGAACGAGGGAGTTCGGGCCCCCGACTGGCCCGCAACAATTTCAGCCCTGAATGATCTGAGTCTCTCCTCCATGATTTCCTTTATGCCCTCCTTGACCGTCCCAAAAATGACTGGGGTAGCGTCAAGGATGCCCCTGGTAACCTCGGCTGCATTAAACTCGCGCAACCTCTCATCTATGCCGTCTGTAGTGTCACCCGATCCATTCCCGGATCTGGATCCCGATCCTGATCCTCCTGCTCCGAAATGTGTCACCACCATGCTGAACTGGAATGTCATAAATCATAACAATCAGGATTTCCATAAAAGGGATCTCCCCACACCGGTCCTCCTTGAAGTCGTCAGATCTAACATTGGTTCGGGTACAGGTCCTGTGCTTTAAGTAGTACGGGCCCAATACTACCTTCCACACCTACCTATACCTTTCCCCAATGCTCTACCTGATAACCCCCAATTCGTCCCAAAACCAAACCATATTCCACAGACTACCGCATGCATCAATATCAGGCTGTCCTAAGATTTGCTCTACTCATATCAATCAGACCAATCATAATAGGTTGCCTTTATGCATGCAAATTATACACAAAAAAGGATCAAATAGACTTTTGAATAAAAGATTCTACCCTAGGACCACAACCAGACAAGGAACAGGAAATAAGGCCAAATCAATCATTCTAATGCTATAAAGCACCTAACCGTATATAATTTTAAAAGCATACACATAGCAAGTTCCATACGATCATCCAAGTTCAAATATCAAAATAACATGGCTAGCACATTGGGGAACTACTTACTTGGATCGGCTGATCACGCACGTTGCACTCTCATCTTTTCCTTCTTTCAAAAGCTTTTTATGTCATTTTTGAAAACAAATTTATCATTTCGTTAGTTTGAGTCCTGACACACCTGAGAGTATGCCTGAATCCCTCAAACCAAGGTTCTGATACCAACTTGTAACGACCCAAATTTTACAAAGAAAATTTTCATTTTTAATTAGTCAATCATATTTCATAAAACATGAAAATCCCAATAATTGTTTTCAAAACCACCAACATTACAACATTATTATTTTCAAAACATCAGACTGTCCCCAAACCATATCAGAAAAGAGAGATAGAGTGCACGCCGCATCATCACGCCTTGCCTTTGCCTTTGGGCTCCGATGTACCTGAAACAAATCCACAGACGGTAAGCTGAAAGCTTAGTGAGTCCCCCAGAGCATACCCCACACAAACCACATATCACATTAGCTATAAAATCTATCTCTACCACTATCACACGTCAATTAGCTATGAAGCTATCTCTACCGTTAGTCACAAGGGCTATTTCTACCATCAGCCATAAAGGCTGTCTCTACCTTTAGCCATAAGGCTATCTCTACCATTAGCCATAAAGGCTATCTCTACCGCATATCATGCATACATACATATCACACCTCTCCATAGCAAGTAAACCAACTAACGTAAATTAGGCCGGCCTTGATGCCTTAGACCCATTGGTATGGTGAGAAAACTCACCTCACAAAGCTGAACCGACAACTGAATTCAGGTATGTCCTATGTTGCTCCTCCCAAACTGCCTATAACTAATAAATAATCTTAACTCTACCCCTAAGGCTCCTCTCAGTGAAACCTGGTCAAAGTCTAGGTCTATAGTCAAGGTCAACAGTCCATATTAACCTTGCCTCGTCGAGTGCAATCAGCCACTCATCAGGTTCCCTGCTTAACTCATCGACTCGCCGAGTCATCTTAGAGACTCATCGAGTTCCTTGATGTTTACGGCCGTAAACTCCCAACCGAACACCCTTGACCGTGAACCCTTGGCCGTGAACCCTTAACCGTGAATGAGGAAACCCTATCGACTCGCCGAGTCTCTTGCACGACTCGCCGAGTCCCCTTAGTCCATTATGTTTACGGCCTTTTCCAGTGGGACTCAAAGTCCCAAACTTCAGATCTATCCTCTACTAGTATAGATAACACGTAAAGTTGCAAACTCTAGATGCATGCAAGGCCTCACATGGCCATAACACCAAGACTAACCTTCAAAGAAGGTTTTTATGCATAGAGAGGGAATAAGCTTAATAAAAGGTGCAACTTTATGATGTTTGGGACCTAAGGAGGTCCAGATCTGGAATCATATCCTTGTGATAGGTCCAGATCTAAGTTTGCTTCCATCTCCTCAAGGTTGGCCATAACCTCCAAAAATAAATCAAAGCTTAAGGTAGCAGATTAATACCTCAGACAGATGCCCAACACGAAATAGATGCTTGATCTAATACTTCTCCCTTGATACTTCCTCTTCAAACTTGGAATCCTCCCCAAAATCTCAAAGATAAGCTCCCAGTTGTTCTTAATTCACACACAAGAGAGTTTGCGGCCGTGAATGTTCTTCTATGGTGTTAAGGGAGGCTACTAGGGTTTATAATGATGTTTATATATGGGGCAAAACCCGAAACTAGGGTTTTCTCTAAACAGCTGTGACTCGCTGAGTCGGGCCTTCCGACTCGCCGAGTCAGTTCCGACCTGCGTCCAAGATGTCACGACCCTACTCGACGAGTTGATCTCCCAACTCGCCGAGTCCATGCATAAATCCTCCCCAAATTGGCAACTTTCCCACCAATACCCGAACTAGGTGTTACAATTGATTCTTATAATATGGGCCAATGATCCATAATTCTGTAGGTTGGGCTAAACCAATGTGACAACCCATAGATGCTCCATGGAGGTTTAAACCCATGAATCCTAAGGAATATGGAAGTTCATGCACATTAGGGTTTACATGGTGTAACCCTAATTTTGCCACACTATATAAGAGGTCCCTGGGCTACTAAAATCGGCACCCTAGTGATCTTTGGAAGAGCATAGCCGATTTTTGTGTGCAAGAAATTCTCTCTCAAGTCCTCCATTGTTGGTGGTGTTGTGTGAAGCGTTTGAGGCATCACATTTGGGGTGCTAGGCTCTTAAAGGTCCAAGGAATCAAGCTACAATAAAAGGTATGTTCTCTAACTAGATTTTTGTTATACATGTACCCATGTTTTGTATGCTAGTTAGGATAATTCTTTGGAAAACCAATTGCATGTATAATTAGAGAAAACATAGATCCAAATCATTTAGGGTTGTATGTACACCTTAAGGTTGTTAGGATGCTCAAAAATCATCAGTATGTTGTCTCTATAGACTGTTATATGATTATCTGATATAGGTGCACATGTTTGATTGGTAGTGGAGAGTATTCCATCCCGACAATGATTGGACTCAAATTATGTTGGCATTCCAACCCGATGGTTATGGCCGAGAGTCTTCCATCCTAAGGATGATTGGACTCATAGTATGTGGGCATTCCAACCTGATGGTTGAGGGCCTGGGGTATTCCAACCCGATGGTTGATTGGACCCATAGTATATTGGCATTCTAACCCGACAATTGACGGCTTGGGGTATTCCAACCCGATGGTTGATTGGACCCATATTATGCTGTTTGTTATTATATGTGTATTGTTGTGTATGGGTATTTTAGGGGTAACTCACTAAGCCTTCGAGCTTACATTTATGGATTATTTTTTTAGGTACTTCGGATGACGGCGGGAAGGCGAAGGCGTGACCGTACACTTCCTCGTTTTATGATTGTGATTTCTGGGAAAACTCTGATATTGATTTATTTTCAAAACAATTTGTGAACATTATTGGTTTTGGATGATTTTACAAACAATTTATGAACTTGGGTTGATTTTGAAAAGTTTAAATTTTTGTGAATTTTATGGGTGTTACATTGTAGTTGATATAATTTATGTGATTATGTGTATAAGACCTTGGAGGGTTTCCATGGCATCCTTATATGTGTATATGCATGACTTATGTGGTTGATGTGGCTTATGTAGCTTATATGGCTGATATGGTTTATGTGACTATGTGGATTGTGTGGGGTATGTTATGGGGAACTCACTAAGCTTCGTGCTTACAGTTTTGTTTATGGTTTCAGGTATCATTGCTAAGACCATGTGGGGGTTCCCATGACATTAAAGTAAGACCTTGGAGGGTTTCCACGGCATCCTAGTATGTTTGTATGTTTAGCTTGCATGATATTTCCTTGGTTAGCTAAGTGTTGGATTAGGTGTCTACGCCCATGACTATAATTGGTATGTACTTGACCCGAGAGTATCATGGTCCATTTCAGGTTGCATATCACCAGGACAATTTGTTAGGATGGACTTTTGGGAAGAGGTTACTTATGATTTATTAATATATTATAATTTCTAATATATTAATATGAAATCATATGATTTAATTAGTATTGATCAAGAATTAATTTGGAATTAATTTTGTGATAAAAAAGAGACTAATTAAATTAATGGGGACTAATTATGGTAATTAGTGAAACATATGGATTGGGCTATTGATCCATGTTGGACTAAGTTTATGTAAAGATCCATAAAGAGTTATCCCATATGAACCATGGATCATAACCCATGTGTATGGATTAGGGTTTACCCATGACCTTTGGAATCCTACACTATATATATGTTTTTCATACCCTAAAATCGGCTAGACATGTTCTTGGAGTTCATAGGAGCCGATTTTGAAGCTAGCGACCCTTCTCTCAAGTTCTCCTTTGTCCTAGGTGTGTTGTGAACCGTTTGAGGCATCACACTTGGGGTGCTAAGTTCTTAAAGGCCAAACACAACAAGCTACAACAAGAGGTAATTCTATAACTCAATTTTACGTTATTTATGGCAATTGTATGCTAGTTGTAGGCTTAATGCTTTGGAAATAATATTGCATGTATAATTAGAGAAAACATAGATCCAAAGCATTTAGGGTTATATGTGTACCATAGGATGTTGTAGTATACAAAACCCTTCAGTGGTATCAGAGCCTAGGGTTGTTTTTTTTTATATTGTTGCATTGTGTTATTTTCAAAGCTGGAAAATCTGCCATTTTCGTTTCTGCATGCCCACAATGACGTGGCAATAGTTACCACGACGTGGTGATGCATCTGTGTGCAGAATTTCGAGTGTTTTGGCCAAATTGGATTAGGATCATTACCCCAAACTGTTTTTTTTGAACCATGAAATCTGATTTTTGATATGGTAGTGATCATGTTTGTCCAATTAAAAGATAATTGTCATAATTTCAAGATTTGTATTAGTTTATATGATTAGGCTAATTTCTTGAAGATTGTTGATATGAATTATCTTGTTCTTATGAGTTTAATTAGATCATGTATGAATTATTCGATTATTGTGTTAATTAAAATAATGATCTAAATGCCTTTAATGGACTCCATAACTTGTCCTCAAGTTATGGAAAATGAAAAGTCTTTTCTTTAATAAGTCATTAAACTCATACGTTATGGAAAACCAAAAGGTTTAACGAGTTACAAAACTTGTCCTCAAGTTTTGGTATTTGAAAAGTCTCAAATTATGAAAAATTAACTCTTGTAATTGAAAGGTTTCAAAAGATGCAACTCTTAGGTTCATAACTTAAAAATTAATTAAATAGTTTTAATTTTGAATTTTTAATAACCTATTTGCTTTGAATAATTCAATTACACCTTATGGACTTTGTTAAATTAATTAAAGTGTTTAATTAAAAGAGAATTAATAACTCCATAATGACAGGGTTTAAGTTTAATTAAATTAAGAGTGTAATTTATTAATGGATTAAACCATCTAGTATTTTAAAAGTTTAAAATAGACCCTTATACTATATAAAATTAAAAGTTTAATAATTATATATGTATAAGTTAAAGAGTCAGTCTTACCGTTAGTAGGCCTCATTCACGAAGCCGGTCTATAAGGGGGGTATAAGGTTACTGCCTATAAAATGGTGGTTTAATGGGTGTCCACTCTCACCCACTGCTTCCTTGACTGGTGGAGGGTCATTAGTCGAACGGGTAGGATAGGACATTAATTCTCATTAAAACTATAATGAAAATATCAAGTAACTAAACACTTATAAATTCCCAATCTTAGTTACTTTGGAAAAATGTGAATTTGGTGCTAACCCATGAAATTGCACTTTTCACCTTGTTAAGTCGTTAGTGGAGCGTGTGTGGTTAACCGGCACACTAATCTGGAACTGATAGTGTGTGGCAAAGGGTATCTTGGTGTTAATCATAGATTGATGAAGCGTGTGTGGTTAACCAGCACATTGATTAGGTGATCTGTAACATTAAGAGTACCAAGCACATTTGCATGGTTATTTACACCTTGTTTGTGATCCTCGGTATCCCAGTCACAAACTTGAAGGGCACAATCGAGATTTAAACATGCCATTGAAAAGTTCAATGAATCTCAAAAGAATCTAGGAATTTAAATTCATTTAAAACTTAATAATCAATTTCGTTTTTCATGGTGGAAATTGGTAAATCGTCATTTACATACCTTCAAATATTTTGCAATTGGATTACGGAATCCCTCTTCCGAATTTGTTAAATATTGTGTTGGGTCCTAGCCTTAATATTTCATTTGGGTGTTATATTAAGGACTTAAATCAACCAACTTGAATTTCTCCCTTGTAGATGTCTACTTCTGACAACTATGGTCTTCCCGAATCTTTTGAATATTCCTTATAAAGATGATATTCCACAAGACGATCAAGGTGAAATATTAATCCCTTCTTCGTGCTTTAGTGGAACTTCACTTCCTCTACCCCCTCCAATAATTCTCCCTTACCCACAAGTTCAAAGACTTGAAAAGTTCATGGTCACTCAAGCCCTATTGGTTAGCAAACACCAAGATGGAAGGTCTGTGTGTGCACATGTCTTGGAGATAAAGTCACACATTGACAAGTTGGGAATAATGGGTGTCGTTGTTTCAAGGAAGTTGGCTGTTGACTTGGTTCTTCAATCACTTCCTAAGTCATATACCGGGTTCTTTAAGGACTACTATATGGGAGATCACGACATGACCCTTATTGATCTTACCTATTTGCTTGTTGCTACTGAATCAGGAATGATTTGGTGCACTGGTAAATCAAATTTGATTGGAAGATCTACTCCCCAAACTTCCATAGACATTGACAATGGAAACATTGGAAGTCCAGAAAAGATTTCTCTTTCAAAGGGAAAGGGAAAGACTAAGTGTGTGATTGTCCCATGTATCATTCCCAAAGAGTCCATATGTTTCTATTGCCAAGAGAAGGGGCATTGGTTGTGAAGCTCCCATTTCTACCTGAAAGATTGCAAGGATGGTAAAGTCAAAAAGGTTTAACTCTGCTTCAGGTAAGTCCATTATCTAAATCTATTAAGTTCCTATTTGGAGATTCTTAATACATGATGTAATGTAATTACATTTTGATGTTTTGAAGAATCAAAGAAAAGAAAGGAAGCTTAAAGGAAGAGTAGGTTGATTATGATCGTGAAGAGATGGATTTCGATCGCATGGTTCGATGATCAGAATTTTGAGCTGCTAATTTAGAGTTATTATAGATTGCTTAGGAATAGATAACAACATAGTTTTCATATGTATTTGCATTGTAAGGAAAAGTTTTCCACAATTTTAATAAATAAAATTTGATTTTATTTTAAGGTTCCTTACAATGGCATTGGTGAAAATTGTTGTTTATATGTTTCCATTTATAGCAATATTGGAAACTGGATTTGACTCTTTCGTTTGTGGTAGTGTCAAAATTTACCAAATAAGTAAAGATTCTCATCACCCAAGGTTCATCTGGATAGAAACTTGGAATCATGCAACTTGTATTGTGTGATGAATGAGAACTTCATCTTTGGGAAATTAAGACTAATTCCTTGTTCACATGTATATGTGAGTCAAGTGAAGGACTAGGGGATCGGGTACACTTGGTTGTGCACTGATCAAGTCCACCACAAAGAACGATAAGACTATTCGTTATGATTTACTAAAGTTTAGTAAATATGGTTATGCTTACAATATTAAGTGTAATTATGAATCATTAGAAAAGTTTCAATGTATGGCATAACGAATAAGAAGAATCAAATTAGGCAAAAAGATAAAAGTTTCTCCAATCTGAGAAGAAAGGAGAGTACTTTAGTATCGTGTTTTATGATTATCTTAGTGATTATGAAACCATATCACAATTGATCCTCTAAGGACATCTTAGTGCATTTGTATGGCTAAGAAGAGGAATCGTGAATTGTTGAAATGGTTAAATCAAGAAGATAAATCATACTTTGTTCCAAAATCAAGTCTTAGAGTGACATGATCTTAAGAAGGTTTATAACACTCATCGAATGTAGAGTAAAATGTTTCTTACTCTAGTACATTTGAGATTGGTAAGTTGTGATGTTTTGGATAAGACAAAGACCAACTAAGACCAATTGTGTGAAGTGTTTGTCTTGATAAGAAACCGCACTAACTCTTGAGTATTTATTGTCAAGTAATGTTTTTTGACAAAGAGAATCTTATATGTCAAGAGGTCAGTGGGAGTCTTAAAGATCTTGAAAAGCTTCAAGAACTAATCAAGAATAAACCTATTGTTAATCACTAGCACACGACTTGAGGTTTGTAACTTATCGTGTTGGCATATTCTTGTTTCTGTGCCCATTCCAGTTAAAGTTGACTATGAATGTGAGTTCTATGAGTTCTCAACTGTTTGCATAACAACTTGGAAGTAATGGTAGGCCCTTGAGCTGCCAGGTGGCAAGAAATTAAGATTGAACAGGTTTAGTTCATATGCGTTTCGATTTGTCACTAACCTTGTCTTGTGATTATGGTTATGAAAATTCACATGGATAGGAACATATACACCATAAAATTTAAGTGTCATAAGGTTTCTCTTTGCTTCATGAAAATGATTGTGAGGAAACGCTTTCACTAAGTAGATTTTAAGGAGATAGCAGTTGTGATATTTGCATTCTCAAATTTGATTATGATTACGGCATCCCTCTTCATAGTTCGAATTGTGAGAAATGGAAAAAGGTCTAAACATTTGAGACTTATTGCTGTAAGTTCTAAAATTGTTTAGACACACATGTGAGTTATCAAAGGAAAGGTGTTTGAGTTTGAGAAGCCTAGATAAAGTCTTATCAAAGCATTTTGTATCAGAAATATGAACTTTGGTAAGAAAGTCAACAAGTATTGATTTCTAGAGGTCCAACTCATTTCTGGGTACATGTCAAAGCTAGTGGGAGCATAAGTGTTATGCTAGTAAGATAATAATAATTATGCTAGTGGGAGCATAATCATTATGGTAAGTGTTGAAAGTTAGCAATGTTAATTATAGAAAACAAAAGTTTCAATTTGCAAAGTTGCAGAGTTTGAAAAAGTTGTTTTGCTATAATTAAGGGAGAGGAATTTATACTTCATTTCAATTCTAAAAGCTTATATTGTGAGATTTTAATCAAATTTAGTCAAGGAAAAATATGAATGTCATGTTGAAAAGATTCAATATAAGGAAATTCTATTTGTGGAAATATTATAGCGAAAGACTGGTAAAGTATCATGTCTTTATGTGAGACATTATGAATCGTATTCCATATGCTTCGGATATAGGATCGATTACATAAGCTATAATATTAATCTGTTCTAATTTTCCAAATGCCTAGGGCATTAAGAGGGAAAAGGGACTAGAATGAGATATGACTAAAATGGTTAAGCAATTGTCGAGGACAATCTAAGGTTTACCAAAGATTGGTTGCTCATGGACAGTTGGAAGTAAAGTGTAAATTTTGGAAGGACCATGTTGACATGTTCTGAGAAGAGGTAACTCTTCTTCAGAAGTGATAGTCAAATGGGATTATGGGAATGTTCCATAAGTGGAAGTTGATCATAAAATTTGTGTAAGATTAGAAACCTTAATACAAGAAGGATGTTCAAAGGAATGTACTTTGAATATGAGACTTCGCTTCCAAGGAATTGTTCCAGTAAACAATGTCCAAAGGGAATACTTTGTAATATCATTGGCATAGTCTCTGTGACCTTTGTGCATTGACATTACAAAAGTATTATTGCATTTGAGTTTCGAATCTAACATATTATAGCAAATGGCAAGAATTTGGTATTCTTACATTTACGATGATGATTTCGAATTGTGAAATGAGCATCATTGAAATGTTGTCCATTGATCTATTTCACAAAGAGAGGACCATAGGTAAACATAGTGTGCATGCTTGGAGTATGGCATAACTATTATTTTAATTCAAGTATTAAATTGATTAATCGAAACATTATACAATGAATAATGTGTAATCAATATGGTGATTAAATAAAAGGTTTTTTATTTATATTCATAAGTTATGAGACCATATTGCATTCGATTATTCTTGTGTTTCACTTTGCATGTTTTGACTTCCCGAATAACTAGGTTATTCAAACTATCCACAGTCGATCATACTTTGGAAGTAGATATTGAGGAAAGACTGTCATGAATCTGACTGTAGATTGTCTAGGTGTTTTAGTCATAGCATAAGTCTGCTGCAGTGTTCATGAGTACTCCTGGAATAAGATTCGAGTATTGGATTAAACCCACGCTCACTTGAATCACTTAATGGATTTTATCATGAGTGATTATGAGACGATAATATCTTATATTCTTAAAACTGAGACGTGTGAGTTGTATTTACAAGTCGGTTGCACATTGACATATGTAAACGCACCAATAACTTGGTGTTATAATACATATTGTTGTGTGTGATTTGATGAGTAAGTGCAAGCAAGCATATGAGTCGAATTTTATAAGGTTCCTTTTACCCAATGTGGGATAAAAGCGATATATGTGGGCCCCTCGATGATTTAGTGATGACAACCCTAAGCGCTTAATCAAGTCTGGACTGATTTGATTTGTTCAATTAGTCAGTTGTCATAAATCGGAAGTCGGGAAACAACAGATGGACAGAGAGAATGATTATAATCCATGTCTCAGTCCATATGATATTTGATAGAATGGAGGAATATATGATCCCTTATCTAATGGACGCGTCATTGACTAGGTCAGAGTTCCACAACGGCTTTTAAGAGCTACGATTGCTAGTCGAGTTGTGGAGTCGTACTTGCAATAATAGTTATTAGACTTATCCAAGTGGGAGACTGTTGGATTAGGTGTCTAAGCCCATAACTATAATTGGTATTTACTTGACCCGAGAGTAGCATGGTCCATTTCGGGTTGCATATCACTAGGATAATTTGTTAGGATGGACTTTTGGGAAGAGGTTTTTTATGATTTATTAATATATTATAAGTTCTAATATATTAATATGAAATCATATGATTTAATTAGTATTGATCAAGAATTAATTTGGAATTAGTTTTGTGATAAAAAAGAGACTAATTAAATTAATGGGGACTATTTTGGTAATTAGTGAAACATATGGATTGGGCTATTGATCCATGTTGGACTAAGTTTATGTAAGGATCCATAAAGAGTTATCCCACACGAACCATGGATCATAACCCATGTGTATGGATTAGGGTTTACCCATGACCTTTGGAATCCTACATTATATATATGTTTCTCATACCCTAATATCGGCTAGACATGTTCTTGGAGTTCATAGGAGCCGATTTTGAAGCTAGAAACCCTTCTCTCAAGTTCTCCTTTGTCCTAGGTTTGTTGTGAACCGTTTGAGGCATCACACTTGGGGTGCTAAGTTCTTAAAGGCCAAACACAACTAGCTACAACAAGAGGTAATTCTATAACTCAATTTTACGTTGTTTATGTCAATTGTATGCTAGTTTTAGGCTTAATGCTTTGGAACAATATTGCATGTATACTTAGAGAAAACATAGATCCAAAGCATTTAGGGTTATATGTGCACTATTGGATGTTGTAGTATACAAAACCCTTCACTAAGACCATGTGGGGGTTCCCATGGCAGTCAGTGAAGACCATGTGGGGGGTTCCCATGGCAGTCAGTGAAGACCATGTGGGGGTTCCCATGGCGGTTAGTAAAGACCATGTGGGGGTTCCTATGACAGATAGTTAAGACCACGTGGGGGTTCCAGTGGCACTCGGTGTAAGACCTTGGAAGGTTTCCATGACATCCCTATATGTTTATATGCATGAATTGTGTAGTTGATATGATTTATGTGATTATGTGTATAAGACATTGGAGGGTTTCCATGGCATCCTTATATGTGTATATGCATGGCTTATGTGGTTGATGTGGCATATGTAGCTTATGTGGTTGATATGGCTTATGTAGCTTATGTGGCTGATATGGCTTATATGATTATATTGATTGTGTGGGGTATGTTATGGGGAACTCACTAAGCTTCGTGCTTACAATTTTATTTATGGTTTCAGGTATCATCAGTTTGGAAAGGAAGGGTCCGGCTTGATCGCAACGCACACACCCGTGTTTTATGTATTATGTTATTTTGAATGGTTGGATTAAGTAACAACCGTGTTTGGCTATAATGAAAAATGAAATTTTTACCCTTCATTTTTGGGTCGTTACATGGAGCTCTTGAAATTGGAAGAAAACAACTTAACTCATTAAGTTGTTCAGACCCAGTTCCCCCAGTGTGGTGACTGGGGAATCATTAGCCGTTTTTTCGTTTTCGCACCATGAAATGGCCAAAGAGAGGCTACGACGTGGAGGCTTGCTATTGATAATTTTGATTTTGACTTTGGACCATTGACTCTGACTTGTTGACCTGGGTTGACTTTTGGTCAAGATTATTGGTTTTAGTCTGTGGACTAAAGTTGGACCTTGTATGTTTTAATAGGAGTGTTGTAGCATCTTTTGTGGGGCTTTGAGGTGTGGTTTAGTCGATTTCATGAGACAGGTGATTCTTCTCACTATACTTTGTAGGATGCTAGCTATCTTTGTGACTCTTGCATTGTGTGTTGGGATAGGCCCATTGGTATGTATGTTGGGATGGGCTCGTTGATATGTCTCGATGTTTTAAAATGAAAATTATTACTGGAATTTTTTTGACGTTACAAGTTGGTATCAGAGCCTTGATTTGAGGGATTCGGGCACACTCTCGGGTGTTTCTGAACTTAAACTGAGGAATTGGTAATCTTTTTGAAAGAAAATAAAAATTTCTAAAAACACTTCTACAAGAAAGGGGTGTGGTGTGTGCAATCAACTGAGCTCAAGTAATTGATTCCCAGAATACCCATAGATGTTGTTATGTTATATGTTTTGTATGCTAGAAGTTAGCATATGGATATGTTCAGGGTTGCATGCTAGAATGACTATTAGAAGAGATGCCTATTAGGAAGGATGTACGTTGATGTTTTGTGGCCTATAGAGTTTTACTACTTGAATGTTTCTTGCTTTGTGCTTTGTAGGACTTATATTGATGTGAGTTAAGTATTAAATGAATATGTTAAGTTACATGCTGCAGAGGTTAAATAGTCTTAGAGTGATTGATTTGGCCCTATTACGCAACTCTTGTCTGAGTCCAACCATTGTAGGGTCGAGTCTTTTATTCGAAGGATTATTTAAGCTTTGTTGCATGTAATTGTATTCATGAAGTAGTTAGCCGAAACTAATAGGGGTTTTTCAGCAGCTAATGGCAAGGTGAGGTGGGGATCCTAGGAGAGCCTATGAAGTGCTTTACTCGGAGTGGTGCGTTGTTTAGCGGGTATGGGGTATATCAGTATGAGTGGGTGACTTAGAGGATTCATGATGATTCTCGAGGAAAGTATGGATAGGTGTGGAAGGTAGTACTGGGACTGTACTACTGAAAGCACTGTTGGGTTTTGATCATTCTAACACTCCTATGGTGTACATGCAACCCTATAAACCTTGGATCTATGTTTTCTCTAAAATACATGCAAATAAGAATTTCCAAGGTTTACATCCTAACTAGCATGGCATGGGGAACTTGAATCATAAAATTACTAGTAGAATGACATACCTTTTAGTGGTGGTTGATTGCTTGGAGTTTGAGAGCCTAGCACCAATAGTGTGGATTCCTCAAATGGAAATCACAAATCACCACAAACTTTGGAAAACTCTTGAGAGAATAATGCACACTCTTGAAATCGGCCACCACTCTTGTTCACACACAAATAGTGCCAAATCAGGTGCCAAAGACTCCTTTATATAGTGTGGAGGATTAGGGTTACAACCATGTAAACCCTAATACCCATGACTCTTCCTTTCCAAGGATCCATGGGTTAAAAGCTCCATGGACCATCCATGGACTCCCATGCAAGCCTAGCCCATATTAAATAAACATTAGCCCACACTATATAAATACAAGAGCCCATATTTAATTAGTCACCTTTTTTATTACTAAATTAATTCTTAATTAATTTAAGATCAATACTAATTAAATAATATGATTTCATATTAATATATTATACCTTATAATATATTAATAAATCATAAACATACTATTCTCAAAAGATTATCCATACAAATTGTTCGGGTGAAGTGCAACCCAAATGGACCTTGCCGGGTCGGGTCAAGTGCATCTCAAATATTGTTATGGACTTAGACACCTTATCCAACAGTCTCCCACTTGGATAAGTATAATAACTATATTTGCAGGTATGACTTCAGGAACCAACCGACAATCGTAGCTCTCAAAACTCTGTTGAACTATGAAGCGCCATTTTAGAAAAGTGAACACAAAGGCACGTTTTATAACATCAAGTTACTGATGCATTTTCGTGCAATCAATGTACAACCAACTCATAGGTAACAACTCATATTTCTAGGTTTGAAGACTTATATGATATTACCGTCTCACGATCCCTCGAGATAAATTCCATGAAATGATGCAAGTGAGCGTTGGTTTATTCCAATGCTCAGAACTTATGAGCACTCATGAATGTTGTAACAACCATTGCTATGGCTAAACACCTTTAGTCATCTACAAGCCCAATTCATGACAGTCTTAATTCATACCTACTTCCGACGTATGACCGACTGTGGAAGTTTGAATAACTTAGTCATTCGGAAAGAATAACCTAGTTATTATGGAAGTCAAAACATGCAAAGTGAAACACAAGAATAATTGAATCCAATATGGTCTCAACACTTATGAGTATAAATAAAACACCTTTTTATTCATCACCATATTGATTACACATTATTCTGTTTCGATTTATCAACTTAACACTTGAATTAAAACAATAGTTGTCCCATGCTCCAAGCATGTACACTATGTTTTCTAAACAATAGTCATGCCATACTCCAAGTATGCAAACTATGTTTGTCTATGATCCTTACTTTGTGAAGTAGATCAATTGAACACGATTCCAATGATGCTCATTTCACAATCCCAAATCATTACCGTAAATGTTAGAATATCAAATTCTTGTCATTTACTGTAATCTGTTAGATTTTAAACTCATATGCATTGTTCCTCTTGCAATAACTATGCACAAAAGTCACAGAGACCTGGCAATAGACATTACAAAGTATTGCAGTGGAGATCAATTCCATGGAAACGAAGTCTCACATTCAAAGTACATTCCTTTGAATATCCTTCTTGCATAAAAGTTTCTAACTTTCTCATAGATTCTTAAAATGCAACTCCCAATATGAAAAACATTTCCATATTCCCATTTTGACTATCACTTTTGAACAAGAGCTACCTCTTTTCAGAATATGTCAATATGGCCCTTTCCAAAATTTAACACCATACTTCCAACTGTCCATGAGAAACCAATCTTAGGTAAACCTCAGATTATCCTCGACAATTGCTTAATCATTTCAGTCATATCCGGTTCTATTCCTTTTTCCCTCTTAATGCTCTAGGCATTTTGAAAATTTAGAACGGATAAATATTATAGCACATGTGATCGATCCTATACCCGAAGCATATAGGACACGATTCATGATGTCTCACATAAAGACATGATGCTAGATCAGTCTTTTGCTACAATATTTTTTTTATTTGCATTATTTTCAAAAATCGACTATGAAGAGGGATGTCGTAATCATAATCGAAATTTGAGAATGCAATATATATAGAATTCCCTTATGTTGAACCATTCTAACATAAAGTTCATATATATATATATATATATATATATATATATATATATATATATATATCTCTCTCTCTCTCTCTCTATATATATATATATATATATATATATATATATATATATATATATATATATTCTTGACTAAAGATGATTAAAATCTCAATCCAAACTTTTAGGATTTGAAATGAGGTATAATCTCCTCTCCCTTAATTATAGCAAAACAACCCTCAAGCGAGACTTTTGTTTTTTATAATTAACAATACTTATCATAATTGATTATGCTCCCACTAGCATAATAATTATTTAGCACACCAATTATGCTCCCACTAGCTTTGAAATATACTCAGAAATCGACTTCTAGAAATCAATATTTTATTGACTTTCATCACCAAAGTTCAGACTTCTGATACGAGATGCTTCGACAAAACTTTATCTAAGCTTCTCAGACTCATACATCTTTCCTTAGATAGCTCACATGTGTATCTAAACAATTATGAAGAGGGATTCCGTAATCATAATTTTTAGACCTTTTTGCCATTTCTCACAAGTCCATGTTAGTGTGCCGGTTAACCACACACGCTCCACTAACGACTTTGAGAATGCAAATATCACAATTGCTATCTACTTAAAATCTACTTAGTGAAAGCGTTTCCTCACCATCATTTTCATGAATCGGAAAGAAACCTTATGACACTTAGATTTTATGGTGTATGTGTTCTTATCCATGTGAATTTGTCAAAACCATAATCACAAGACAAGGTTAGTGACAAACTCAAACTCATATGAACTGAACTTGTTTAATCTTGATTTCTTGCCTCTTGGTAGCACAAGGGCCCACCATTGCTTCCAAGTTGTTATGCACACAATTGAGAACTCACAGAACACACATACATAGTCAACTTTACCGGAATAGGCACAAAAACAAGAATTATGTCAACACGATAGGTTACAAACCTCAAGTCGTGTGCTAGCGATAAACTATAGGTTTTATCCTTGATTAGCTCTTGAAACTTTCAAGACCTTTAAGACTGTCACTGTCCTCTTGACATATAAGTTTCTCTTTATCAAGAACCATTCCTTGACAACCAAACAAATATTCAAGAGTCAGTGCGGATTCTTATTAGGATAAACACTTCACACAATTGGTCTCAGTTGGTCTTTGTTTTATCCAAGACAACACAACTTACCAATTTCAAATGTTCAAGAGTAGAAAACATTTTACTCTACATTTGATAAGTGTTTTAAACCTTTCTTTATGTCACTCAAGGTTACCATCTTGGAGTATAACTCCAAGAATTGTTTTGGAATGTAGTATGATTCATCTTCTTGATTTTAACCATTCCAACAATTCATGAATCCTCTTCTTAGCCATACGGATGAACTAAGATGTCCTTAGAGAATCAAATTGTGACATGGTTCCATAATCATTAAGATGATCATAAAACATGATACTAAAGTACTCTCCCATCTTTTCAGATTTGAGAAACTTTTATCTTTCTACCTAATTTGGTTCTTCCCATTCACCCTGCCATACATTGAAACTTTTCCAATGTTTCAGAATTGTACTTAAACTTGTAGGTACAACCATATTTACTAAACTTTAGTAAATCATGACGAATAGTCTTATCGATCTTTGTGGTGGACTTTGACCTGCACACACCCAGTGTACCCGATCCTTTAGTCTTTCACCTGACTCACATATACATGTGGTCAGGGAATTAGTCTTAACTTTCCAAAAGATGAAAATTCTCATTCATCATGCAATACAACCTGCATGATTCCAAGTTTCGGTCCAATTGAAACTTGGGTGATGAGAATCTTTCCTTATTTGGTAAATTTAGACACTACCACAGATGAAAGAATCAAATTCATTATTGCTAGAAACGTACAAACATTAACTTTCCATAAATGCCATTGCAAGGAGATATAAAATAAAGTAAAACAAAAATTTTATTTATTTATTAAATGCGGAAAAAACTTTTTCCTTACAATGCAACTTTAAATGGAAACTATGCTATTACATATTTCCTAGCAATCTATCATAACTCCTAAGTAGTAGCTCAAGAATCCGATCTCCGAACCATGCGATTGAAATCCATCTTCGCGATCAGATTTAACATACAAAACATTAAAATGCAACCCAGTCACATCATGTATTAAGAATCAACAATTAGGAACTTAACAGAGTTAGATAGTGGACTTACCTGAAGCAGAACCATACATTCTGACTAAAGATCTCAGGTAGTCAAGGTAGCTTCGATTCCAATGTCCCTTTCTTTGGCAATAGAAACACACAGGCTCATCTGAGCCAGCACAAAGAGCAGTCTCAGAAACGGCCTTTCTCTTATGATCATCACTTTTGACCATAGCCAATTCCTTCCCTTTAGGAGAAGGAATCATTTCTGGGATGTCCATATCAGCTTGGGAGGCAGACCTTCCGGTCAAAGTTGCTTGACCATTGCGCCAAATCATTGCTGATTCAGCAGCAATTAGCAAATAGGTAAGATCTATTAGGGTCATGTCGAGATCTGTCACATAGTAGTCTTTAACAAACTCACTATATGACTCAGGAAGTGACTGAAGAACCCAGTCAATAGCCAACTTTCTTGGGAACCCGACACCCATCATCCTTAGTCTGTCAATGTGTGCCTTCATCTCCAAGACATGTGCACACACTGGCTTTCCATCCTTGTGTTTACTATCCAATAGGACTTGAGTGAGTTTGAACTTTTTAAGTCTTCGAGCTTGTGAGTCAGGGAGAATAATTGGAGGAGGTGGAGGAAGTGAAGCATGATGTTGTGGGACATTATCTTCAAGAGGAAAACTTGTTCCAAGAGATTTGGGAAGATCATACTTGTCTGAACCAGACATCTACAATGGGAGAGATTCAAGTTAGTTGATTTAAAAATCCTTAATATAACACCCAATAGGAAATATTAAGGCTAGGACCCAACACAATATTTTATAACTTGGAAGAGGGATGCCGTAATCCAAGCTATAGAATATTTGAAGGTAGGTGAATGACGATTCACCAATTTCCACCATGAAAAACGAAATAAAATTAGGTTTTAATTGGTTTGAAACTCCTAGATCTTTTGAGATTCACTGAACTTTTCAATGGCATGTTTCAATCTCGATTGTGCCCTTCAGATTTTGTGACTGGGATGCCTAGGATCACAAAACAAGGTGTGAATAACCATGCAAATTCACTTGGTACCCTTAATATTATCACCTAATCAATGTGCCGGTTAACTACACGCACTCCACCGATCTATGATAAACATTAAGTCACCCTTTTCCATCCTTACTAGTCCAATTTAGTGTGCCGGTTAACCACACACGCTACACCAACGACTTGGTAAGGTACAAAGTGTAAATTTCATGGGTTAGCACCAAATTCACATTTTCCTAAAGTAACTAAGATTTGGGATTTATAAAAGGTTTAGTTACTTTATATTCATCATTATATTTTTGATGAGAATTATAGTCCTTGTCCTACCTGTTCGGCTAACGACCCTCCACCAGTCAAGGAAGCTGTGGGTGAGAGTGGACACCCCTTAAGCTGCCATTTTATAGGCAACAACCTTATACTCCCCTTATAGACCGGCTTCGTGAATGAGGCCTACTAACGGTAAGACTGACTTGCTCTTATACATACATATATATATATATATATATATATATATATATATATATATATATATATATATATATTATTAACTTATAATACTATAAAGTATAAGGGTTGAATTTTAACTTTTAAAATTCTAAGGGTTGGAACTAAAGTGTGTTTGAGACTTTACAAATTCCAAAACTTGAGGGCAAGTTTTGAACATTCAAAAACTTTTGGATTTTCATAACTTATGAGTAAGGTTTAAAAAAAACTTTTAATGAAGAGACTCTTGGACATCCATAACTTGAGGACAAGTTATGGAGTCCATAAAACTATTTATGATGAAAAAGACTCTTCAACTTGTGTAACCTATGGTTTTTAATGGACTTTAAAAGAAAAGACTTTTGGTAATCCATAACTTGAGGACAAATTATGGATTCCATCAAAACACATCAAGATCAAGAATTAACTAACAAACAATTTGCAAATAATTCCTATGATCTAACAAAACTCATAAGTTCATGAACATCCATATCAACAATTTTAAGAATCATACGAACACATACAAAACTTGAAATTTTGATAATAGCCTTTGAAATTGGATTAGCATAATCATTACAATATCAAAAACAGGTTTTATAAGTCCAAAACAGTTTAGTGTAATGATTCTAGTCCAATTCCAGCTAAAAAACTCGAAAATCTGCACTCAGGGCCTCCTACTCGTCGAGTGCATGAACCTACTCGACGAGTAGGATGAAGATATGCTTGGACTCGACGAGTCCCCCCATGGACTCGGTGAGTCCACTGTTCAGTAAGCAGAAAATCGACTTTTTTTAGCATTTTGCATCAAGTATTCAAGTAAACAAGCCTAGGCTCTGATACCACTGTTGCGTTTTGGGCATTCTAACACTCCTATGGTGTACATGCAACCCTATAAACCTTGGATCTATGTTTTCTCTAAAATACATGCAAATAAGAATTTCCAAGGTTTACATCCTAACTAGCATGGCATGGGGAACTTGAATCATAAAATTACTAGTAGAATGGCATACCTTTTAGTGGTGGTTGATTGCTTGGAGTTTGAGAGCCTAGCACCAATAGTGTGGATGCCTCAAATGGAAATCACAAATCACCACAAACTTTGGAAAACTCTTGAGAGAATAATGCACACTCTTGAAATCGGCCGCCACTCTTGTTCACACACAACTAGTGCCAAATCAGGTGCCAAAGACTCCTTTATATAGTATGGAGGATTAGGGTTACATCCATGTAAACCCTAATACCCATGACTCTTCCTTTCCAAGGATCCATAGGTTAAAAGCTCCTTTATATAGTGTGGAGGATTAGGTACCGTAGTTGGTGAGGGAGTTTCAGGACCTTCGCTAGACGATAGAGATAGTGGCAGAAATCACCGCCAAGTTTAGGGAGAGTGCTTTACTGGTTCCGCAATACATTGCGGATGGGGAGATGAAGAAGACGATGTGCATTATATGTTGTGGGATTATATTCGATAGTTTGTGAGCCCTTCGAGCTGCAAGACCTTGAACGACATGATTGCTAGAGCCCGAGAACGGGAGATTGAGATGCAGCTTCGAACGAAGCGTGGGCCGGAGCAGGTTCAGACCGAAGTGGGCCAGGTGAAGAGGCCCAATGTAACATCCAGATTTTGAGGTACTTTGTAATTATTTTTCTTTTATGTTTAGGGCTGCCACGACGTGGTGAAGGACTACCACGACGTGGCAAGTCAAGATTAAAACGTGAGTTTCATTTAGCCGCCACAGCGTGGCAGCATGTGGCCATGACATGGCAGCCGCCTGATGGAAAAAACCCTAATTTTCTAGGTTTCTCCCTATTTAAAGGAATGAGGAGGCTAGGGTAAGCTCATCCTCAGCCTCCATCAGCCTTCTCAAGCCTTGAAGAAACCCTAATCTCTTCCCTCTGTTGTTGAAGCTCTTTTGGTGCTCTTGGAAGCTTTTGAAGGAAGAAGAGGGAATTATTGAGCTAAGATCCATCAAACAAGTTTCCATTCTTTACCTTGGCACTCTTCTGGGTCTTTGTAAGTGTCCCAAACTCGACTTTTATCATGTTAGGATGCTAGATCTTGAGCTTTATCCCATAATCTTCTTGTTCTTGTTAGTTATAATGGTGGGATCTCATAAAGTTTTCAAATTTATGAATCCCTGGGACATTTGGTGTAGTTTGTGGCTTGGATATGAAGTTTGGTTGTATTTTGAAGTCATGCATGAGATTTAGGTCATAAAATCTCATTTTGACCTAATATGGGTTCAAGACATGCATTGGAAATGCATGTCTATAAAACATCAACTTTCATGTTGGTTTTAGTGTTAGAAACACTTCTGGAAAATATGGACTTCAGACTTAAAGGAATAAGTGCTTAATGGTTAAGTTTAAGATTTGTGGAATCTAGGGTTTGAGTTTTGGACCTTTTTGGATGGTCATAATTGGTAAAGTTAGAAACTTTATCCGTCTAGATCATGTTTTGAGTTAGATCTAAGCTTTGAAGCTCGTAAGGTTAAAGAAAACAATTTAATCAATTAAGCTGTTTAGAACCCAGTTTCCACGATGTGGCATCAGGTCGTCACGCAGTGGCGACTAGTTTCAGATCGTCTGTTTAATCCTTTAGGGGCCACGACGTAGCCAAGGACGGCCACGACGTGGCGAGTTAACGTTGACCGTTGACTTTTGGTCAAACCCCTAGTCTTGGAGGAGAAGATAAGGGTGTACTTTATATGGCTATATAGGTGGTTAGTAGCCTCTATGTCCGCAACAGTACTAGCAGTTGCAGTTGATCATCGTTCGATAGGTGAGTTCCTTTACTGTACTCATGGGTCGAAGGCACCAATGCCGACTCACTAGATTATGTTTGTAGGATGATATTTGTCTTTGTGACACTTACTGTTATGTCTATAAGTGCTTGTTGTCTTTGTGACTCTTGCTGAAGTGATTGTATGCTTAGCTGTACGGGTGAAATGGACCCGATACGGTTGAAAGAGACCGAAGGGGGGTGAAATAGACCCAGTTATGTTTTGACTGTTATGTATGTTTGGTATAGGGTATTTTGGGGAAACTCACTAAGCTTTGTGCTTACAGTTTTATGTTTATGGTTTCAGGTACTTCCAGTTCGAAAGGGAAGGGCCCGACATGATCGCACCGTATCCACCGGTGCGACTTATGATAACTAATTTATACATTATCATGTTTTGAGGAGTTTTGAAATGAATGAATGATGCTTCTGTTGGTTTAAAATGAAATTTTTACTTAGAAGTTTTCGAGTCGTTACACCCAAGACTTAGGATTCGCGATTGGGAGGCCATCAGGGTCGAGGCCGTTGTGTCAAGTCTGGGAGGATTCACGAGGGGAGATGTCGTGAAAAAGGAAGGGGATACTTTAGTTGCGGCCAATATGGTTATTATAGCAGGGATTGTCCTCGGGGTTCGAGTCTGATTTGTTTTGACTACAACCATATGGGCCACAAGAAGGTCGACTGTCCGAGGTTGACGAGTGGAGCGGTGAGGGCACCTGCTCCAGCTATGCTAAGGATTACTGATGGCCGCGAGGGCAGGACAGAGGATCTAGTGGTGAAGAGTTGAGCGTTTCAGGTGTAGGCCGAAGAGACCCAAGTTCCACCAGATATTTCAGGTATGTAACGTATTCGTTTCTTTCAGCCTTTTATTATTTATGCTTTTGATCATGTGATTATGTGTGTGAGACGTTATGGTCGGTTTATTTAAGTCTCCACCTTAGAATCAGAGTTTATTTATGATTTCCTGGTTATTATTATTTGAGGGTTTGTCATATGCCATTTTGCATACCGAGAATCATGTTTGAAGGGTATCTGGTTGAGCCGGTTGTAGGCATTGGCACGAGAGGTGAAGATCATTATTAGCGTGAGCCCTAGGTGAGAGTGAACTAAGTGTTCTGCTTGGAGGATCAACACCCATATTAATTTTGATGGTTTCATCGCAATGGGTTGGAGGAGGTTGCAATGGGTCGGAGGAGGTTTCATGGATGAGAGGTATTAGGGATTGGTCAGAATGCGGGTTCAGGGTGAGTTTCTGTAAGATTCATGTTTTTAGTGTTATTCGTGTCGCTCTCGCATCAGAAGCTTGTAGGAAAACATCTCATTGTAGCCATTTTTCCCTTTTGGTACAACGAAGATATAGTTAAGAGGTGTGTATATGCCGCTCAGGTTGGATGTCAATTGAATGGTTGGTCAGCTCGTTGAACCGATCGATGTTGTTAGTAAGGTAAGAGCTGTTGTGATTTATCAACTTCCGAGCATGGCAGATGCATGTCCGTATGGGTTTTGCCCAGTAGCAAGTGAGTTGTTGGAGTGGTTATCTATCTGTTATGATATTGGGTTATTCGTTCTTTGTCATCAGTTAAGGTTGTTCAAGGATTTAGAATTGTATCAAGGGAAGGTGCTTTGGATGCGGAAATCTTTCCTTAGGAGTAGCAAAGTATTTAATCTGGTATGGGCTGTGGGTAGCCTAGCTTTTTTGGTCTTGGAATCTAAGTTCCTGTACGCTCAGGATGATAGTGATGGAGTATTAAGGTGGTTAGATGGTTCGAAAATACATTGGTTATGAGGTTGGCAAAGTGCAGCTGATTCCTGATGGTTTTTTAGGATAACATCATTCCTATGGTGTTCATGCAACCCTAATTGCTTTGATCTAGGTTTTTCTAATTTGAACATACAACATTGAATACCAAAGCAATAAACCTTATGAACTAGCATATAATTCAAAATTGACATATGATTAGGGTTAGAAACATTACCTTGATTGTTATGTAGCAATAACAATCACAATCCTTCTTGATCTTGACTTCTGAAAGCCTAGTGCCCCAAGTGTTGCACCTCTAATGGAGTCACAAACACCACTAGCAATAAGGAAGAACAAAGGAGAGAAGAGAGGCTTCAAAAACGTCCAAGGGTTCTCTTAGAAGGTTAGGGACGTTTTTGGGGAGCCTTTAGGGTTCCTTTTATAGTTAGGCTTCTAGGGTTATCAACTTGGAAACCCTAATTTCCTTGCTTAGGCCCTAAGCAACATATGGACTCCTTATTGGACAAGCCTTGGACGAAATCCTTATGGACTCTCATAGAGATTTCGTCCACCCTATACCAATAAGGTCCATGAGCCCAAACTATAAATATTACTGATTTACATAATCAGCCCCCGTCACTTTAATCAGTCTCTTTTAATCACCAAATTAATTTCAAATTAATTTCTGATCAATACTAATTAAATAATATCATTTGTCAATTAATATATTATTCTTATAATATATTAATAAACCATAATTATCCTCTTTCTCCATAATTCATCCTATCAGTTGCTATGGTGAAGGCAACCCAAAAGGACCATGCTCATAATCGGGTCAAGTACATACCAAAATAGTTATGGGCTTAGACACCTAATCCAACAATTCCAAGAGGGAGATAATAATTTGGATTAATGGGAATATTTCTAAGTGCGAATCAATGTGGAATTCTATATCCTAGGTCAAGTGTAGAGCCGATTTTTGTTGTAGTATGAGTCAGGGTTTATGCCAGGAATAATGTTCATTGTTCGGTCATAATCAGGGAGGAAAATGATGAGGATTCAGGTTATCTGGTCCGAGGACACGAAGCACTGGTAGTGACGCATTATGGGTTTGTAACTAGGTTCAGGTTAAGGGTTGTGTTAGAACCTCTCTGTTTGTTCTTGTATGATGAAGGTTTTGGGGTTCGAGGCACGACCTGAACGTTTGTTTGGGGTTTAGTAGGTTGGGGTTTCAGCCCATGTTAATGTTGGCCAGGTATTGTGGATTGTTGGTAAGACCATGGGCTGGTCCTATGGCTATAGTAGAAGTGTTACGAGACTACAGACTGGCTCGTAGTATCCGCTAGATGGAATTTGGCCGTTGCAGGAATGGTTGTAAGACCGTGAGGGGATCACAAACTTCGTTTGTGTTGAGTCGGGCTCGTTATTAGTAAAGTTGTATCGGTGAGTGACTAGTATAGCTCCTGGTGGAGGGACAAGCCCATTTGGATATGCTAGCTTGGGTGAGACCCATGGGTGAGGCTCGTTTGGATATGCTAGCTTGGGTGAGACCCGTGGGAGATGCCCGTTTGGTTATGTTATATTGGGTTAATGGACCATTTAGACGTTTGAGGTTATGCTCGGGGCATGTGGTATTGTTGGTGAGTCCCCAGGCCAGTGATGGAACATTGTCAAGATTAGGGTGTTCTGTGATCTTAACTTTCGAGTGAATTAAATGATGTCACGGGGTATTATAAATCAGTAAGTGTATGGCTCATGAGGGTGGGACCCGGTAGTGACTGGCAGTTTTGGGTCATTAGAACAAGTTTGGAGTGAGGAATCTCAGTGGTTAGTGGGTTGGATCCGTGTGGCAGGTAGGCTAGGGTTGCCTTTTTCAGTTAGACTCTTGGTCGGAGTCTTGTTGTGCGACCATGTGTGGGGTTATCGGTTTTAGCAAATGGTCAAGGATTCTGTATCCCAGTTTATTTGTAGGACAACATGGAGTTAGGAGATAGATCGAGTACGCGATATTTTGATTAGTAGGATGTGAGGTATATATATTGGTATGGCTCTAATGGTTGAGACTCGTATTGGGAGCCGTTTTCGTATTCGGGAGCAAGGTTATCAGCATCGGTGAATGGTCAGGTTTTCTGCTTTCCCGTTATTAGTGTGATAACTCAGGGTCAGAGGGGGTTTTAGTCGATTTGGGTTGCGGATTAGAGTTATTATGGATATGGTTAGAACGATTCTATCTGTATGGAAGTCAGGCACAGTCTAAGGTTTTCATATTACAGGTAGAGTAGTTGGACTTTCTCTTAGCTAAAGGCGACGTGTTAAGGTACGTTCCTTCATCAGGGTATGTGAATTCTGCTGAAGATTGGTTCAATAGTAGTAACAAAAGGTGGTCGTCTGTGTGAGATGATTTCTCAGTTCTATTTTGGTTTCAAAAAAGTTCGGTCAGGGTTAGCCTGTGTAGTAGAGTAAGTTGTAAGGAATGATTTCGAGGACAAAAGAGTTGTAACACCTGTTTTCCATATTGGTTTAGCTTGAAACTTAGCGGGATCCAAAATGGACATTTTAGGAAAAACTCCATGCCACGATGTGGCAAGGTCATTTTGGAACGCGTGTTTTCGTGGGCTCCACGAAGTGGTGAAGGATGGTCACGGCATGGCAGCCGCTGCAGCCTAAAACCCGAGATTTTTAGGGTTTTTCTCATATATAAAGACCTTAACCCCCATTGTAGGTCATCTTTCTCAGCCTCCATCAATCACTAAAACAAAAACCCTAACCCTAATCCCTTTTGGTAATCCTTGGCTCACTTTGGAACTTTCGTGGCTTGAAGAAGAAGAAGAAAGTGTTCTAGTGTGTCATCCAACAAGCAAGCCTCACCATCCTTCTCTTGTGTATTCTATGGACCTTTGTAAGTGTTTAAGATCCTAGATTTTAGTGATATGCTTCTAGATCTAGATTCCTTGTCCCTTTTCTTCATGATTTTGAATGTTTGAAGGAGTGGATTCCATATGCAACTTGATGAATCCATATGGTCTTTTTGAGGTCATATGTTGTAGATATGGAGTATCTTGGAGAATTTGGTCCCATGAAAAAGTTTAAGTTCATTTCTCCCATGTGTATAACCTAAAAATGGAAGAGACATGCATGTCTATAAAGCACCCACTTTAATGGTCCTTTTGGTGTAGGACAACTTTCTGGAAATATTTGGTTGAGTAACTTTGGTGATTAAGAGCTTATTGGTTAAGTTATGCTTCATGATGTTTTAAGGGACCTAGGTTTAGAGATCTTGTCACATTGGTATGTCTTAATAGATAAAGTTGGAAACTTTATCCATCAAGACCTTGGGAAGGACCAGATATGAGATTTAGAGTTCTTGAAATTGGAAGAAAACAGCTTAACTCGTTAAGTTGTTTAGACCCAGTTCCCACGGAGTGGCCATTAGGCTGCCACAATGTGGCGACTGGAGAATTATCGACTGTTTTGTTGTTTTTACACCACGACATGGCCAAACGGAGGCCACAACATGGACCTTGTATGTTGACCTGGGTTGACTTTAGGTCAAGATTGTTGGTTTTAGTGTGTAGACTAAGGTTAGACCTTGTATGTTTTGATAGGAGTGTTGTAGCATCTTTTGTAGGGTTTTGAAATGTGGTTTAGCCGATTTCGTGAGACTGGTGAGTCTTCTCACTATAATGTGTAGGATGCTAGTTGTCTTTGAGACTTTTGCATTGTGTGTTGGGTTAGGCCTATTGGTATGCATGTTGGGTTGGGCCTATTGATATGTTGGGTTGTGCCTATTTGTATGTTGGGTTGGGCCCATTGATATGCGGGGTTGGGCTCGTTATTATGGGTTTGGCCCAATATGCAGTTTGGGCTCGTTGATATGTATGGTATGTGGTATTTTGGGAAACTCACTAAGCTTTGTGCTGACGGTTTTGTGGTTTAAACATTTCAGGTACACCTAGTTCTAAAGGGAAGGGTCCGACTTGACTGCATCACGTCCCCTGATGGCTTTTTCCATATTGATTACTTTTGAGATACTCTGATGTTTGAAAATACATTTTTACTTTGTTTGGTTTTGGAACAATTGGTTGTATGACTCGATGTTTTAAAATGAAAATTTTTTATTGGCATTTTGTAACATCCCAATTTTCAGGTCCAAAAATTTCTTTTTAATTAACCGACTCATAAAAACATTCATAAGAAAATACTGTGAAAACACATCATCTCATAAAACAATGTATCATGTCTGAAAACCCAATTCATAAAATAATAACATATCAGAGTACAATCCCAGAAAACTCCATGCGGAAATCATGTGTGTGTGTGATGCGCTGCTACACTGCCGGCTCCTTCCCCTTAGACGAAGAGGTACCTGAAACCAAAACTAAAACTGTAAGCACAAAGCTTAGTGAGTTCCCCCATCATACCACATACCACACAATATCATCGATATCTTTCAACCGGTAATCATCGTCGGTATCTTTCAACCGATATTCATCATCGGTATCTTTCAACCGGTAATCATCATCGGTATCTTTCAACCGGTAACTGTCATCGGTATCTTTCAACCGGTATCTGTCTTCGGTATCTTTCAACCGGTAACTGGGGACTATTCCACCCCCTAACACTGGCATACCACAACAAGATATAAACATACAATCAGGCATATCCGGGTACTGACCTACCCTTCGGTCCTAAGGACCGCTGTCAGGGAAACTAATCCCTATTATACACGTAACATATCATACAGATAAAACTCATGACCAAAGCACGTAACCAGACCAAGATAATTATCACAAAGACAATCATCTTCTAAATACTCCTCTTTGGTGGGTCGGCATTGTGGCCTTAGACCCACCCCTACTGGAAGGTAACTCACCTCGTACAAGTAGCTGCTGATAATCTGTGCGGGAAACCTCTGTCCGCTGCTGCTCCGGAAATCCTCCGGCTACAATCCCCACAAAACACTCAATCAGAAACTGATATCTACTCTTAGGGTAAAATGACTATTTTACCCCCAACCAAGTCCAAGTCAAAGTCAACTTCCAATTGACCCGACTCGCCGAGTTGGGCCGTCAACTCGCCGAGTCCCGTCTCTTTACTCGTCCTTATCCACGACTCAACTCGTCGAGTTTGGCAACAACTCGACGAGTTTCCCTTCTTTACGAACATCAATGAACCTTCATCCGACTCGCCGAGTCGGATGAACACTTGTCGAGTTCACCTTCAACTGATGAACAAGTCCTGACCTTGACTCGCCGAGTTGTATGAACAACTCGTCGAGTTCATCTTCAAACATAAGAAGATTGCCTTGGACTCGCCGAGTCTGTTCTAGCACTCGTCGAGTCCCATGAACTCCATGTCTAAAACTAAGCCCAATGCGTTGGGTCACTCTTTCTGTCCTGCTACAACCCTTCTAACACCCAACTGAGTTCTTTGACCCTCAACAGATATGGGACTCAAAGCCTTGGACTCGTCAAGTCCCAAGAACGGACTCGCCGAGTCGATAACGTCCACACCCTAAATCCTCGATTTCTGATGTACAACACTTGTCCAAATGATAGATCCAAGCCCCTAAGCTCGATCTAGCACGTAAAGTTACGAACTTTACGTGCATGCATGGGACTTTTGAGCCAAAAGGCTCTAAAATGGCTCTTTTGTTGCATGGGGCCTTCCTTGGGTGCAAAAGCAACCCAAATCTGCCTTGTGACTCTCCCCAAGTGCTAGATCCGAAGTCTTGACCCCCAACCATGTTTGCAAATCATGGTTGGTCACCTCATATGGCTTAAAAGCCCTAAATCCTCCCCAAAAAGGGATCTAACACACAAGCAAGCAAGGTACATACTTTATACCTTACAAAGACTACAAATGATGAACCAAACTCGAATCCTTCAGTCTCCACTTGATCCTTCTATGCTCTTCCTTCTTCCTTGAGGTCAAAACCCACAAAAATCACTCAAAAGCCTTAGATCTTGCACCAAAACACTTAGGGTTTGCTATGGAGGGTTTCTGGGAGAATAAAGGGGCGATGGAGGCTGTATAAGGTTGTTTAAATAGGGTGCAAACCCTCATATTAGGGTTTTGTCCAGTCAGAGCCTACTCGTCGAGTCCAGGACCCGAATCGACGAGTCCATCACTTAAATCTCGCGTCTCATCCCGCTTCTACTCGGCGAGTTGGTCCTTCAACTCGCCGAGTCCAAGGCCAAAAATGCAAAATACTTAAATAAATTACATACCAGGAACCAGGTGCTACACATTTTTGGGATGTTACAATCGGAATCACCAACCCACTAAAAATAAGAGCATGGTTAGAAGCAAACAAGTTGATGACCCCGAGACCACCAAATTGCCTAAAAAAGAACATATTTTGTAGGAACTCCATGTGTCTAAGAACAACATCCAGAGCCTTGAAAACAGACATAAAATAGGTAAGGAGAGATCCCAAACCTGAACTGATCGAGCTCAATCTACCACGACTCAAAGAGTTTTCACCTTCCACTTAGAGTGCTTGGAGGTTACTTTTCTGATCACCTCTTTCTAAGACTCAATCTTAGATATGTTAGCTCCCACTGTCAAACCAATATAAGAACATGACGCTTTAGAAGCCTCACAACCAATAAAATTCGTCATCTACTCCACCACCAAGAATTGCACACTGAAACCCAACAACTTACTTTTTTGGATATTAATCTTTTAACCTACACAAAGGTAGAAACAATGAAGCATTCAAACAATACTGATTATTGGTGTGTGTGAAGAATATGATCATTTCTGGAATCAAGAAGTTTCCTGTATTACTTGAAGAATCATGTATAAATCTTTTCAAATTTGACATTTGGACTCTATGCCTAGGTATCACAAAGTCCAAAGTTTAAGGAAAAAATTCAAATGAAGACACTGATAAAAATCATGAACTAGAGATTATATGAATTTGAATTCTTCTGACTACCAAAGATGTAATCAACATTAGACCATCCGTTATACCCACCACATACCACATATGTGGTGGGTGCCACATCAGCACCACATTCCCTACCACTAACCAAGAGATACCTACCACTAAACACACCACTCCACCTCATTTTTTTATTTAAATTTAATTCTAAAATATATTAAAATCATTTTTTTAATACTAGTTTTCCGTTAAATTAAAAGACCAAATTACATTAAATAAAAACTACATTAATTGAAATAAAAAAAATAAAACTAACAATAAAAATAAAAATTACGTACTTAAAATTAAAAAAAAAAACATTAAAAAAAACTAAAAATTCCAACCATAAATAAAATAAACTACCCCATACGCCTACGTCGGGCTTAAACCGACTCTTTCATCGCTTGAAAAAGTTCCAAGTCTTCGCCCTCGAGGTCGCCCGCTTTCATTTTCAAGATTTCCATATCGGTTTTTGTTTGGATCGTCGTTTGTGCCTCTTGAAATGATGTTTGTGCTTCGATCATTTTTTGCTCCATCCGAGTCATCACCTCGGCCTTTGTTTCTTGAAGTTTCACATATCGATCAAATTTATCGCCAAACATATCCATAACACTAGAATTCGAAGATGTTGAAGTCGCTTTTTTTGCTTTATTTCTTCCAACGGGCCGACGAAGAGGTTGTTCGTTTTCAAGATCCAGCGGATCGTCATTGATGGCGATGTGTGTTCGGCCGTCCGATTGTTGGGAAGTTGCATCGGGGTTTCTCGAACGCTTTGAACCGGAAGATTGTGAAGTTCCTTCCGTTTGCTCTTTCCATTTTGGGGCGTCTTTCAATTTTAGCCACGGTTTCATATACGGAAAAACTTTGTGTGTTGGCGTTGTTTTTTCAAATTGGTCCATGGCCGCCTTGAAAACACAAAATCGTTCGAGCCGCTTTTGCGTATGCTTAGGAGGTTGTTGTAGATTCCTCCAAACTTGGTGCATTTTAGTCGAATATCTCGCCATTTCGACGTAATTTGATCGGCGTTTTGAGTTTCACTTTCCATTAACTCGTAGAAAATGGCTCGGACTTTCTCCCAAAAACTTCCATAAGGCTGACTATCTCCTACAATTGGATCTTCGAAAGCCGCCACCCATGCCTCCGCTAACTTTTCTTCTTCTTCTTTTGTCTATGGGACCCTTTCTTGGGTGGTAGTGGGTCGGGCCGGTTTTTTTTTCATTTTTTCTTTTTTGGTTGAGGTGGTGGTGAAGGTTGCGTTTCCGCAACAAAATCCGGAGAAAGTGGTGGTTGTGAGCTTGGTGGTTGTGAAATTGGTGGTTGTTGTTGTGACGATTGTTGTTGGAGTTGTTGGAATTGTTGAAATTGTTGGTATTGTTGTGAAATTTGTTGTTGTTGGAAAGACGAAAAAGGTTGATATTGTTGTTGGAAAAGTGGTGTTTGTTGGATAGGGGAACCGGTTTGAAGTAGATTGATAAAACCGACTTGAGGTGACTCCATAGTCGGGAATTGGCGAGGTGTTGTATCTAACGCAAAAGCGTTATCGGGTTTGCGATTTCTGTAGTTTGGAGGGATATTTTGGTTGGGATCCATGGTCTTTGGTTGTGAAGATGTAGTATGTAGATTGTGTATAGAGATAGAAAAGAATGGTGTAAAAAATAAGGAGTAAAAATGTTGTATTTATAGGTAAATAAATTGATTATTATTATTATTATTTTTAACAAACTAGCCGTTCAACAGCTAGTGTAACGTTCAAATTGAGTGCTTCGATTTAATTGGTCGTGCGATTCCGTTGTCCCGAACACGAGCAACAACGACAACGAGCCACCACGAAACAACGAGGTAGTGTGCACGCCCGTTGTTCGTGGCCAGCTCAACCACGAACATGCTCATTGCATGTATACCGTATGACCTTACATGCTCATTATATCTCATAATATAGGATGTCGGTTTCGGATGATATCAAGAAACATAATTCGAAATTAATATTTTCCTTAATAATTTCCTTAGTAAAGTAAAATTTGTTGGGAATATTAGGGTTGGTGGTGGAGATCTGGATACCGACTTGGATCGTGATATCACTTTCCGAACTGATATTTCTACCTTATGTCTGGGTTACAAGAAATTCAGCCTAGGATAATCCAAGTGGACACTTACGATTCTAGGCACAAAAATCGTAAGCCAAAATGCTAGAGGATTCTGTGAAAGTATGATGAAAAACGAGAGCTTAAGATCGTAACCTTCTTCTGAAAAGAAGAGTCGTTTATATAATAAACGATATTAGGGTTTTATCAGGTTGGGCCGTCATTAGTTGCTTTGGAAGCAAGTAATATTAATTCGGATTTAATGAGGATTTAGGGTTACCAAAACTAACGAGTTCCGTTAGTTTTACCATAAACACCCTCAAGAAATTGAATTTTCCACTATGTTCCCATATGTAAAATTCGGTGCGGGGCCCCAGCCAGGGGCTCTGCCCCTTGGAACCCGCCAGGGGCGCTGCCCTAGATCTCGCCAAAGGGGCCCTGCCCCTTTAGAAACCCCGGACCCGGGAGCGCTGCCCCCGGACCCCCGACTAGTCGTCGAACCGGCTTCTAATTCAATCTTATACATGCGTGCATTCTGCACAACCCTGTACATATAATAGAATACAAAATTTGAAGCCTCTTAGCTCACATGTTAGTTTCAGTTACTTAAAATGACATGGTGACACTAAAATCACCAACAAATTTTAGGCTAAAAGTAAAATTTCAAGCTTAGCCGCTACCACTTGGATCCCGATAAGGGGCTGTCCCTAGGACCCCGCAAGGGTGTGCAACACTCTTGACTCTCAACATTTGGTCGGACCGATATCAAACTCATTTTATACAAGTGTGCACTTTACACCTCCTAACTTGTCTAAGATCAAGAATTGAACTCCATTAGTAATCTTGCAAACTCCATTGATAATATTTGTAAATTCCATTATACTAAAATAACCGAGTGACATCAAAATCACAAACATTAACAACATTCGTTCTAGAAAAACGACTAATAAAAATCGCATTATTGGCATAGAACAAATGTGAGAGAGTAATGCCATCCTCCTAGCCCCATGAAGCCGTGTGAAAATATCCTTAACAATAATTCCTCACATACTTCATCTTACTTTCGAAATAACATGGTTTTTGGAGCAATCAATCCTAGAAAAACGAAGATTTTTTTATAATATTGTTTCTTAATCTTATTTTTGCATTTTTGATAAGATCATCGGATTCCAAAATGATTTGATACAGATTCACTCCCAAGTAAATGATACGATTTACTTCGATATATAAGAGTCCAAAACTCCATATCATGGTACACTAGAATCACTTAATGTATAATTTACTGTATTTATTGAGCGACTAACACATACTGCTTTTATCCATGGCATGACTTCAACCGATTACCTTTTATTTAATAACATAATTTACCTAAATATAACATTTTTTTCATTTATAAATCTAAAAGAACAATCTTGAATCTGTATAGAACTATGTATGTTCTGAATACAACAATAAAGGCCAATTATATTATAAAAGCTATAAATACCTTAGTTGTCCACTTTTAATAATCAATTGACAGAGATAATTTAGCAACCACAATAAACTTTAATACCTTTTTTAGATCATAGATGTTACAAAGATTTTTTTTCTTGCTTTTTTTTGATATCTAAGATACATGTATCCATAATGCAAACGTCAAACTTCATTAAATTAACAACTATACATTTTCATGATAAACATTATACTTTACCAACTCAATACTTATCTAAAGATAATAAATGTATTTATATATCTGGAACTGAATCTCATATGAAACCAACAACCAAAATAAACTATTACTTCGGGTTTGTATTGATATTACTATTTTGGTCAATTATTAATAGAATATTGATGTTTACAAAAGTGAGAAAGAGAAAGATCCCAAACTTAATAGTTAATCCTTTAGGATATTTTTTTGGCTAAAAAGAACACCTATTAAATTCTGTTGTTACTAAATGTGTCAAGTCATAAAGAAACACTAGCTAAACTTCAATACGTTACTTCCGTTATTCTAACACGCGATCAAGCGCTCATGTGTCTAAAAAGGAAGAAATTGTTGAGATTGAGGAAATAAAATAAAAAAACAAAGAAAGAGGTGGCACCTGTAGCTTTTAAGATGGTCAGATAACTTATTGTTTATATATTTAAAACACACAGTCACACACACACAGGACCAGAGAGTCGGTTGCTGAATTCACAGTATATCTATATATGTATATCTGTAGATACATCGTCCATATCCATATCAAACATCAATCGAAGGTGCCATGGCTGGGAAGCTCATCATAAGCAAAAATCTACGCACTCTGACTCCTCCTTCACTCTGCTTCTCCCTCTCCACCTTCAGGTAACTTCAGATTTTATTTCCTTCCATTGATTTGAGGACGAATTCATCGTGTTTCCCTTTTGATATTGTTTCAGGAGGAGATTGCATGAATCGGCTTACGAGAAGGAAGTAGAAGATGAGGTGGAGTGTGAAGTCTCTGCTGTAGGAGAGATCACAGATAAACCAGAAGAATATTGGGAACCTGATCCGGAGACTGGGGTATTCGTCCCGGCCGGTGAACAGAAGTCGGAGGAGCCGGCGGTGACATGCACGACGGAAGAAACGGTGTTGGATGAGAAGGTGTTTTTCCGTCCACAGGAGGATTTGGAGCCGCCTCCGTCGGAATCTTTCACCGGAGAGATTCCTCCTGTTGATCCTTTCGCTGAATAATTAACTTCCATTTCCAAAGTCGCACAGAATGTTTAGAAATAAGAGTGTTGGAGGTTGTTTTGTTAGAACTGTTCCGCTTGAGTCTCAATTTTTTTCTTCGAACTTCCAGAAACACCATGAATAACCATAAAATAGATGTTTTTCTTAAAGTTGCTTAACCATGTGTTACTTGTTAGATGTACTAAAAATCGGCTAGCACGTCAACTTGGTGTAATACGACAGGTGAATGTAGGGCAAATTTTATCTGGCATCAAAAGTTCTAGAGCATCCATAAGGCTAAGATGAAATGGGTTCGACATAGCTGAGGTGCCTCGTCAAACACCTCCTCCCCCTCTTCAGCTTGGCACGCCTCCGCCGACCCGTTGAAGTCAGGCTAAAGATGAAAATTTTTCTTATTAATTTTTTTCATTTTTTTACAATTTTTCAAAATACTATATCGTTTTTTTTTTTCAAATTTTAAATCCCCTTTGATTAAAATGAATAACAACAATCTTCTTTAAGTTTTCATCATTTTCAAACCTTCAACATTCATCTCTCTAACAATCTAAAACATTCAATATTTATAAACCACTCTTAAAACTCATCTCTAAAAGGTTCATCATTGAACCCCGATAATGAGGACTCGATTAGCAACTATTACTTAAGTGAGTCTTCTTTTTGGAACAAAATCACAAAACGAGTCAACGAAATATGTCAAGGTCGCCGCTAAAGTAAAGATCAAATTTTCAATAAACGGAGAAACGCAAACAAAATGATAGTATAGTTTCACGTTCTTTTTAATAGAATGAGACGACACTATAGTGTATCACAGTCACTATAGTGTATCACAGTCAGACACCAGCTTCCTTAATTGTGATCCGGTGAGGCTTACCTTTCTTTATGCATATGCAAAGTGCTTCATTCAATTCTTTGGGAAAAACTTTCATTACTGTCCTAAGACATACAAGGTCCATGGAGGATTGCGGGTGATTTTAACGCCATTTCAGATGTGTCTGAAAAACTTAGTGGCAGACCTCCAAATCTTGTATTTTTGTAGGAATTCAATGCAATGATTAATGATTGTGGCATCATTGACTGCGGCTCCGAATGTGGGCCTAGAAGCATTAGCCGAGTCTCTGAATATTCCCAAGGGTTCTCAGGATAAAGACAGCCTTAAGGTGCTAACGGAGCTTCCACGGTCTCAGTCCATGAAGGTGCTTGCTTTATTGGTTGGCAGCTTGGTTATAGTCGTTATGAAGATTAAAGGAGCGACGAAGGAGATCCTGTTGCGAGACTAATACTTGGCGGCTCACGAGCAATATATAGACTAAGGTTGCCCATCACTCCCTCGCTAAGGCCCTTTCTATTCTCTTTCTAGTATGGTTCCTTCATAAGAACACGGAACGCCCAGCGGTAAAAATGATGGAATAGTGTAAAACAATGCTTTTGAAATTTTTCGTGGCAAAAATAACAAACATTTCCGGTATATAGAGTTTTGGCAAGTCGTCAAAGAGTGTTAAAAATGGTGTCAACATGTTGACTAAAGTTGTGTTATTTTCATGTTTACATGTTTACTATGTTTTAATTTCAAGTGTCTAATGTTTTACTTAATTTTTATAAGTTTGTTGTCTTTTATTTAAGACAAATATACATAAATGGTCCACGTGGTTTGGAAAAATAGGAACACAAAGTCATACTTCATGAAAATGGACAAACTCAATCCTTATGTTTTTTGTCGATATTGTGGTAATGGTCCTTCCGATACACAACGTAAAAAAACTGTCGTTAAATTGTTGTAAAATGACATTTTTACCCTTTATTTTTCCTTTTCTGTATTTTATGATTATTTTCCTACTGTAGGGACCATTTATGTGATATATATCTCTCTCTAAAATTGACAACAATAATGATGAGGTAAGATCTGTTTCCTAAATTCCTCCACTTCTTGAATAAATGTTGATCGAAATATGAAACCACAACGACCCCTCCACTTCTTGAATTGATTCTTGAAAATCAAAGGGGGTGGGGGTGAAGAGTCGATTCTCTTTGACCTGTGTGAAGGGGAAAGAAATACAAAGTTTGTAACACCTCAAATTTTAGACTAAACTTTTCATTTTTAAATTACCAAAATCAGAGTTTCATAACCAAGTTATCAAATACATAATATCCCAAAACAACCAGTATCATAATTATCAGAGTTCATAAACATGTCCCAGTAGTAAATCCCCCAGTGTGTGTGTGTACAATCAGACATTCGCCTTCCCGCAGTCCTGAGAAGTACCTGTCACATATAAATCAACAACTGTAAGCACAAAGCTTCGTGAGTTCCCCAAGATACCACATACAACACAACATAAATAAACAACTATCGGTTATCAACAACCCTGGGGCTATCAGCAGTCCCAGTGAGCTAACAGCACGCCCGGTGGGTTATCATCAACCCTGGTTGGCTATCAGCAGCCTCAGTCACATATAATTAGCATAACATAAACATAACAGATAGACCCAGCTGGTCATCATAAATACATCTATCCTACCATACATGTAAGAGTAAGTGAGGAGACTCACATGATACCGACGACACAAAAACCTAGCACCGGAACTGCCGGGTCTAGACTCCGCCTAGTCAACAAAATAATTAACCCTAATTAATAATTAAGGTCAAAAACTCACTTGCGAGTCCAAATCTCACGGATAAACCTTCTAAGGGAAAAATGACTATTTTTCCCTTCTCATGGTCCAAAAACCCTAAAACTTGACCAAGGGTCAAAGTCAACACTCAACGCGTACGCTGAGGGTACAACTCCTTACGTTGGGCGTACAACAGGGTCAACACTCATCGGGGAAGGATCAGGCTACGTTGCATGTAGCCAGGAGTATGCCTGGCGTACTCCATCAGCCTCTAATTCCACTAAGTTAGTGTCTTAATCCTTTAAGACAACCATCCAAACCACATATCTGACTAATTTAAGACCTCTTAATCCATAAAGTTGTTGGCTTTAAGCCATTACATGGAAAGGAAAGGCTCAAAGCATCACTTCATCCGTTCTAACCTACTTTACTCATGCATGAGCCAAAGGGGAAGATCAAGCAAGCATTTTTATGAATCTAAATGTCCTAATATGCATGAAAGGACAACTTAAACCCTCTTGAGAGTCCCAAACTCATAAAGGTCCAAACTTGGGGACTTTTAGCTCATAAATCTTAAACTAAATAGATCTAGAAGAACACTTATCAAGGTATAGACTTTATACCTGAAAATGATGCACAAGGGGGGGGGGGGGAGTTTCTGGATCTTCAAGCTTTCTAGCACCTTCTTCTTTTTCTTCTTCTTCTTCTTCTTCTTCTTCTTCTTCTTCTTCTTCTTCTTCTTCTTCTTCTTCTTCTTCTTATTCTTATTCTTCTTCTTCTTCTTCTTCTTCTTCTTCTTCTTCTTCTTCTTCTTCTTCTTCTTCTTCTTCTTCTTCTCTAACCTTCTTCTTTTACTACAAGAACCAAGAACACTCTAAACTTGTAATAACACAGACACAAGCAACTCACACGAGATTCAGGTTTATAGGAAGGTTGGAGACTGATAACGGTGGCCAAAAATGGAGGCATGATGTTCTTTAAATAGGGGCAACCCTTAAAATTAGGGTTTAACATCTGGGCTAGTATGCCCGACATACCACATGTACGTCCAGTGTACTAGCTGGCCATCCACGTCCATGCATGCCGCATGAGTACACTGCACGTACTTATATGTACATCCTGCGTACAACCACTTTTGTAAGCCTTTTTCTATGATGGACCAATTATGACACTCTTGATAAAGATTCAAGAAATGATAAAATGTAACTTATTTCGGGATGTTACAATTCTCCCCCACTAAAATCAGACTTCGCCCTCGAAGTCATCCTCCGGAAACAGCTCAGGGTATTGCTCACGCATCTCGGACTCAGGTTCCCACGTCCACTCTGAACCTCTACAGTGTTGCTACTGAACTTTGACTAAGTTCACAACCTTGTTCCTCAAGGTTTTCACTTTCCGATACAAAGTGGCTACAGGCTTCTGTACATAATTCAGGCGATCATCAACCTGAATGTCCTCCAAAGGAATCACAGCTGTCTCATCGGTTATACACTTCCTCAGCTGGGAAACGTGGAAGGTATCATGAATCTGCCTTAGCTCCTCCGGTAGCTCTAACCGGTAGGCTACCTTGCCCACACAGGCCAAAACTCGAAAAGGGCCAATGAACGTGGGGCCCAGCTTTCCCCGCTTCTTGAAACGGATAACACCCTTCCAGGGTGACACCTTCAGGAGCACTAGATCTCCCACCTGAAACTCTAACTCAGAGCGTTGCCGATCCGCATAACTCTTCTGGCGGCTCTGTGCTGTCAATAATCTCTGTCAAACCTGTTGTATAAGCTCGGTCGTTTTAAGCACGACCTTCATGCTCCCCATGACCCTCTACCCTACCTCGCCCGAATAAAAGGAGTCCGACATCTACGACCATAAAGGAGCTCGAACGGGGGCATACCGATACTGGCATGATGGCTGTTGTTATACGAGAACTCATCCAACGGAAGATAGGAGTCCCAACTCCCACCAAAATCAATAACACAAGCATGCAACATATCCTCGAGTGTCCGAATCATCCGCTCGCTCTGCTCGTCTGTTTGAGGATGGTACGCGGTACTGAAGTGTAGTCGGGTATCCAAATCCTCATGAAATCTCTTATAGGACCTGGAAGTAAAGCACACACCCCGGTAAGACACAATGGACGGCAGCACCCCATGATGAGCTACCACCTCTCGAACGTAAATCTCGGCGAACTTGTGACAACCCGAAATTTCTATCTTGTACAGTCTTTCAAATTAAATCACATTCAGACTCGTTTCTGCTATCTTTTAGCATTGTCCAGGGTCTGTTTGAGTGTTCTAAGCCTAGTACATTCAAGGTTTGGGTTTAGGGATGAGTTAACTTAAGTTCATCATATTGCATTCGGGCCAAACACTCAATCAAGAGGAGTGTACGGCCGTACACATGGGTGTACGGCCGTACACCCAAGGTGGCCGTGAACCCAAACCTATATATATATATATATATATATATATATATATATATATATATATATATATATATATATATATATTTCCTTCATTATTTCTCACTTTCACCAAGAACACCTACTTGTTCTTGAGCCTTGAACTCCTTAGAAGCCTTCAAAAGTGTGAGTATCTCTTGTTTCTGCTTGTTAAGCTTGAGAAACACTTGATTCCTAGCCTTGATTCATCATCTAATGCATGAACACCAAGTGTGTACGGCCGTACACACTTCATATGGTCGTAAACCCTTGTTTAATGCATGTATTGGCCTCAAACTCACCCCATGTTTCAACATAAGATATTGAACACTTAATGGATGCTAGTTAGGGCCATAAATACCCATTTTTGCATGTTTCTTCAATGAGTGTACGGCCGTACACTCCATGGCCGTACACTCCCTTAAGTGACCATAAACCCCTTTAATGTAATCACATGTGATTGTAACACTTCAATTCAAGTGTTTCCTAGTCCTTAAAGTGGTTTCTTATATAATTAGTTGTTATATACACTAATTATATCCATATAGGTATCATTATATACTTAATAGGATCCGTTTGTGCTCGAGACTTCACTTGACACTTAGCATCCTATATCGACCTTTCACTCGAATCACTCATTACAGGTGAGTTCATACCCCCGTATTTTCATAGTTTTTACTGTTTTAAGGGGGGGGGGGAATACAAGTCTAACACAAATATTTTCTGTTATAAACAAATGGTTTCAAATATCTTATCAAAATGGATTTCAATTATCATCAAATCAAATGGTTTTCAATGATTGTATCAAAATGACATCAAGTCACCAAAATGAATTTCAAAATATCAAACTTCTTTTAAATGTTTTTATAAACTTATATTTCTCCCAAAAATCATACTAGTATATATATATATATATATATATATATATATATATATATATATATATATATATATATATATATAAATAAAATTTAAAAGGCTTAGGACTGATAACCCACTTTGGTTCCTTTTCCTTGTTTGGATGTGGGATTACAAGTATCAGTTATTTGTCCGAGTGTCATTTAAATTTTACTTATATATATTTGTATATGTATACAAGTATAAAAGTTAGTTCATTAAGTTCAATTACCCTTTGTAACATGTTGTGCAAGGGGTTGCATTCATGAATACTCGATATCAATTCAAAAAGTACATATAAATTATAATAGGTATAATTTATTATACACAGACCATTAATTCACGATTCAAGTATACTAAAGTATATTGTTTTACAAGAACAAAGGTTTGATTCAAAACTAATCAAGGATATACATCTTTCAGATACATGTTAAGAATACTAATTCAAGAACATACTATCAATCATTTATTTCAGAGTGATTGGGTTTTCATAACTATTATACATGTAACGTTTATATGATTTTTATGAGTCAAGTGATACAGGTTGTTTAATTCATTTAAACAATATAGTAAAGTCCTGACATTATAACCAGAATCTCCAGTCGGGGATCGAAACAATGTGTGTATAGATCTATATTGGGATTGATAACCCCGCACTCAGACTGCTAGCTACAGTCAGGCATACACGCCTATGAGTGACAATTGTTATCAACATTTTTCAGCGCATTCATAGCATTGGGTCAGGCCATCTAGTCAGTATGGGTATAATAACTCATATAAAAGATATTAACAATACGTTAGTGTATAATTAACTAAACTTAAGTACATTTTCAAAGTACTAGTTTACAAGATACAGTTTACAGTATTACATTACAGTTTACAATAACAGTTGATGAAACGAGGCACACTCTCAGATACAAGTTTACAAAAGGATTACAAATACAGAACATTGGTTTACAAATAGTACAGTTTTGTGTAACTAAAACTACTTTTCATATACAGCAGAAAATATAGGATTTTCTGGAACAGTTTACATATTCAAGAAACAGATGTAAATACTTATACTTTTTAAATACAATGGTTGTTTGTACTCAGATTACTATAATGCATGTGTTGTGATACTACAAATGAAGTCATCCACCCCCGGACGTTTCCGCCGTCTGGTTTGGGGGTGTGACACGACTTCTCTGCAGAAGAGTTCTCACTAATGGCTAAGAAGTGAGCATTCTTCGTCAAACGATCCACTATCACCTAGATAGTATCAACACCCCTCGCAGTCCTCGGTAGCTTTGTAATGAAATCCATAGTAATATGTTCCCACTTCTATAGGGGTACCTCCAGAGGCTGCAACTTGCCATGAGGGCGCTGGTGCTCAGCCTTGACCTTCTAGCATGTCAAACATTGCTCCACAAACCATACCACGTCTCTTTTCATCCATGGCCACTAATAATTATGCTTCAAGTCGAGATACATCTTGGTAGCCCTCGGGTGAATGGAAAATCTCGATTTGTGGGCCTCCTCTATCAAAATCTGTCGGGCCCCGCCCGCATACGGTACCCATACCCGCCCATGAAGAGTCAAAAGCCATCGAATGTCAATATCAAATGCCAAAATATGACCGATCACCCGCTAACTTTTCAAATTTTCTTCTTTTATGGTGTAACACCTCGTTTCCAAGTAACCCTAAGAGCTGAAGATGTGTTTTAAATATTATTTTATTCCGATATATGAATATAATTAAATAAAGAGCTTGGTGAAAAAGTGTGTAATTGGCATTATAATTTGTTTAGAAGGACTAAAGAGTGCTTTCGGGGTTCGTAGTGGAAAGAATACTTGAACATATGGCTATGGATAATCAGGCGGGCTCATTTTGTAGTCCGTGGGTTTATAGTGAAAATATTGTGTAGAGGAGGGGCTATTTGGGCAAATTGGGATTTAATTTGAAAGGAAAATAGAAGGAAGGGCCAAATATGTCGTAATTGACGTTTTGGGGGTTAAAACGGTAATTTTTGGATTTGTTTTGCAAAAGATTCTTAAAGTGGGGGGCTGTTTGGTAAAAGATTGGGCCTGTATTGAAGAGGATTTTAAGGTTGGGGGCTGAAAGGGTAAATTTTGGACCTACTTTGAAAGAAAAAGGGAGGGAAGGGGCCAAAGGTGGCATTATGGGATAAATTGTATGGGGCTCGGGGTATAAAACCCTTCACCCGGTAAACCCTAACCCTAATAAAGCACTCTACAGCCGTCACCTCCACCACCTTATACCTCCCTCACCGGAGCCGCCCTTCACCACCGGCAGAGCCACGACTGTTGGGTCGGAAAAACCACCACCATTCTCCTAGCCTCCGTCCTCTGCTGCTGCTGCTCGAGTCACGTCCGTCGTATCGCTGCTTCAGCCGCTGTTATTCCACCTCCTCCATAGCCGCCGTTGCAAACCGCCGCATCTTCCTTGCCGACGAAGACCAAGCTGGCGACGAAGTTCGTTACGTCTGCCATTTTCTGCCGTTGTTGCTACTGTGTTCGTGTTTGCGAAGTGGGTGTATGTGTTGCTCAGTTGGGAATCAAAAGAACCGCCGCCACCACCGTGAGGTGGTGGCTATCATCGCCGCCTTCCCGTTCCTGCCGCCGCCATACACCGCTAGATCGATGGCTGGATCCACCTTGAAATCAGAAGAATGTATGTGTGTTTATTTCAGTGGAGAGGAGTGTGGGTGTTTATTTGGCCGAAAAAGCCACCACCACCACCACCGTGAGGTGGTGGCTGCCACCATGTGCCACCGCCGGCCACCACTAGGGTGGCTGTGTGTGTGTGTGTTTAGCTTAGCTTAGCTTAGTGAGTGTGTGTGTTATTTGAGATGTTGCATTGTATGATGTAATTGATATAGGAATAATGGAAGAAAATTCAAAAACCACCACCGTAGGGTGGTGGCTGCCGCCACCAACCGTCGTGTTGGGTCGCGGTGTGCTTTTGCTTGCGTGTAATTGATTTTTGGATGCTTGGACAAAATGGACTAGAAACCCTAACCACCAATGTGAGGTGGTGGCCGCCGCCATGAGCCTCCGTTGACCACCACTACCCGAGGTGGTAGTGGGTGGTGGCCGACTAGCGAAACCCTAATGGGCCTAATGAACCCTAATGGATCCAAGAACTTAATTTTTGGGCCTATTAAGCTATGATTGGGTTGGAAACCCTAATTAGGGTTTAGAAAACCCTAATTTTGGAATCATGGACTTGGACTTATCGGGACCCATATTTGGGCCATTGGAATGGAATTGTGAACTACACCCAATCACACCATATGACTTATTTAGTAGAGTGATGGACTTAATGGATTAAGTCCTTAATGGGTTAAGTGAGAAACACTTAACCCTAGTTGTCATTTTATGTGAAACCCTAATTTCACTTGGGCCTTGAGTTGGGCTTTGGTAATTGGGTTATTAATGAGCCATCGAAGAATAATCATATGGACTAGAATATGTTAATGGGCTTTAGAGTAAGGCCCATATGAGGGTTTGAGCCCAATTTGGAAACTTGGGCCATAGTTTGGGCCTTTATGATTATGAGATATTGGGCCATTAGAAATGCCAAATGTTTAGACTGGATTTAATGGTTGGGCCTTAGAATAGGACCATGTAAATGTTTGGGCCTAATTTGGAAAATTGGGCCATATGTTGGGCTTTGATTCCCAGTTTGACTTTTGGGCCTTTGGATTGGGCCTTGGGCTTGAATCAAGCCAAGATGGGTTAATGTAGCCTGTTACTCCAAGAACTTATGGTTATGTGTTGGGATCCAATTATTAATTGGGTGATGTTTTGATATTGACAGTTTGGGAACCTGTCATCTAGCAGCTGGGGTTGTGTCTGCGGGACTTCAGCAGTGTGAGGTTAGTTACCTTCCAGTAGAAGTGGGTCTAAGGCCACAATGTCGGCCCACTAGTAGGATCTGTTTGTTAGATGATTGTCTTTGTGATAATTATCTGGTATGCCACTATCTGTATCTTTTATGTGCTAGTATGTTATGTTATATGTGGTAGTGGTATGGGGTGAAACAGTCCCCAGTTACCGGTTGAAAGATACCGAAGGGGTAGGTCGGGCACCCAGATATGCCTGACAGTATATTCATGTATGTTATGCTATATTATTATGTGGTAGTGGTAGGGGTGAAATAGTCCCCGTTATCCGGTTGAAACAGACCGAAGGGGAGGCCAGCACCCAGATATGCTAGGCAGTTATTCGGTTGAAACAGACCGAAGGGGAGGCCAACACCAAGATACGCTAGGCAGTTATCCGGTTGAAAGAGACCGAAGGGAAGGCCAACACCCATATATGCTAGGCAGTATGTGTATTGTATGGTATGTGGTATGATGGGGGAACTCACTAATCTTCGTGCTTACGGTTTACAGTTTTGGTTTCAGGTACTCGTTTTCAAAGGAAAGGAGTCGGCTGGATCGCAACGCATCACACTATGTTTTCCGCACATGAAATATTTGGGATTACACTCTGATATGGTTTTATGATAATATGTTTTGATTATTGACACTTTGGTTTTGACATGAGATATTATTATGAATGTTTTTATACTGTTGGTTTTATATAATAACTTAATTAAAATGAAATTTTTGGTCTGAAATTTTGGGATGTTACAAGTTGGTATCAGAGCCTTGGTTTGAGGGATTCGGGCACACTCCCGGGTGTGTCTGAACTCAAACTAAGGACTTGGTATGAAAATTTTCAAAAGTAAAATCATTTTATAAAAAGAAGTTTGAAAAGAATTTGAAAGAGAAAAGAACTTTGAAAAGAACAAGGTGTGTGATGCGTGCAATCAGCTGAGCTCAAGTAAGTTTTCCCCAAGATACCGATACATGTTATGTTATGATACGATATGATTATGAGAACTGCATGCTAGATTAGCGCTAAGGATCTAGGAAGGATGCCTTATATTCCTATTTTATGTGCTTGTAGACTTGCATGCTAGTACTGATCGGTCAGTGATAGGATAACCTGTTTAGGTTATGCCTGATTGTATGAGCCTTTGAATTGCATGTACAGATTCTTGATTAGAGGATAAAATGGTTTTATTGGAGTATGATGGTTAGATTTTCCATTCTCTGAATGTTGTTTGCTTTGTGCTTTGTGGGACTCTTAGTGATGTGAGTTAGCTACTAAGTGAATATGTTAAGTCACATGGGACACAGACCGGATAGTCTCAGAGTGATGGACTTGACCCTATTGCGCAGCTCTTGTCTGAGTCCAACCGTTATAGGGATGGGTCTCTTACTCGAAGGATTATCTGATCTCTGTTTCATGTGGCTATATTCATGAGGTAGCTAGTTGACATTGTTAGGAATCTTTCAGCAACTGAGGACTGGGTGGGTACGGGAACCTAGGAAAGCCTAGGATATGTTTCAGTGGGTTAGTAGTGAGGTTCAGTGAGACTTGGGTGTACCAGTTTGAGGAAGTGACTTGGGGGATTCGGGAGGATTGCTGAGGAAAGTATAGATAGGTGTGGAAGGTAGTATTGGGCCCGTACTACTAAAATCACAAGATCCATACTCGAATCGGTGAGAGTCTTGGAGAATCTGAGGAGCTTCGGGGAGTAGTTTCTGACCCGGTTTGGGGACAGAGGATGTTCCAGTTGTTGCAGCTCAGCCATTGGCAAGTGAGCTAGTGAGCGTGACAGGGTGTCAGACCCTGAAGGAGATGACTTCCAAAGTCCGAGGATGTGAGATCGATGTGGAGCACTTTGAGAAGAGAGGGTCATGCCAGGTGCATATAGTAGAGGGTCCCGGAGAGAGACCCAAGACTTCTGATCATCGGATGAAAGGCCAGCAGGGCCGGAGTCAGTGAAGCACGTACGGGAAAGTACATAAGGGAGTTTGACATTCCAAGGGTTTAGGCTGCTACAAGGGTAGTGGGGTTGTCCATGTCAGCAAAAGGTGATCAGGATTCCTCGAGATGTTGCGGGTATGTCATCTTCTACTGCTACTAGATGGATGTTGGGAATATGTATCGCTTTGGAATTGTAAGTGAGTTTGGATAAGTCAGATCTCGGGTCGGTTTTCTGCTAGTGTTTGGCTTATCAAGGATCATATATGCCAACCTGCATGCTGAAAAGTCCTTGATGAACCCACAGAGGAACACATCTTGCGGAGTGGGTTCCGCGTGTACCATTATCATTTCGGGTCTTCATCAGGATCTGTGCAGGAGTATTGTTTAGAGGATAGTCGGTCAAGGTTAGAGAGATAGTGTAACACCCCGAATTCAGAAGACCTAGAAAGGACAGAAAAACCTCAAAATCAGGAAGCGACTCGTCGAGTTGATGGGATGACTCGACGAGTAGGAGCGTGATTTGGGGCCGCCGGTTAAGTGACCTACTCGACGACTCGGTGGACCGACTCGGCGAGTTGGTCTGGGTTTGGAAAACCCTAAATTCAGGACTTGGTACCCTATTTAAGGATCTTATTCCCCTTCTCTTGGTCTCATCTCCAGCCTCCAAGACCAGAACCCACAGATCTCGAAACCCTAATGCTTGTGAGCCATTTTTGAGAGTGTTTTGTGTTCTTGAAGTCAAGAAGAAGAAGAGGAAACTTGAGGGCTCAAGGAAAGGCTTGTGGATCGAGAGGTAGCTTCTCAATCTCATCATTTTCTGGTAATCAAGTCTCTAACTTGATCATTAGTTCATTAGATCTATTCTTTTCTCCTTTTATGAAGATTTTGGTCCAAGAATGGTTGCTTTTGGGATTTGGACATCCCAAGCAAGATCCTTTCAGAACTGGAAGTATTTAGGGTGGTTAAGGCATAAAGGTGCAAGCTTTATGCCATTAGAACTCCCCATGCAAGGTTTAAGAGGTTATTATGGCCTTTTGAGCAAAAAGGGTTATGCATGGATGTAAAGGCAGAGGCTTTGCATATTATTTCGACCCTAGAAGGTTAGATCTGGGTTTTGGATGCTTTGTGCCCGACTGAAATCGTCTGAATAAGAATTGGATTTAGGAGGACTCGACGAGTTGCTCTTAGGACTCGGCGAGTCAGACCGTTTTCTTGCCCAAAACCCTTCTGATAGCAGGTGTGTGTTGAGTTGGTAGAGGACTCAGCCAGTTGGGTTCATTATGGACTTGAATATCATCGTACTCGACGAGTTCAAGGATGAACTCGGCGAGTCAAGGCAATATCCCTAACTTGTGAAGATGGACTCGACGAGTTCAAAGGTGAACTCGACGATTCAGTTGTAAAAGGGTTCCGACGTGTTTAAAGGTGAACTCGACGAGCTCAAGGAAGAATCGACGAGTAGGATCGAAGTCTAGAGTTGCGTGTGGATTGTGCACTCGACGAGTTGGTGGGTCAACTCGGCGAGTTGAGACAACTCGGAGCGTTGACTTTGACCGTTGACTTTGACAAAGTTTGACCTGGTTTGACTTTTGAGGGTATTGTGGTCTAAGTGTCATTTTGGGTATTGATAGTTCGGGGAGCCGAAGGATCAGCAGTTCAGGAGTTGCCAGTTAGCAGTCAGAAGTGTTCAGCTAGTCTTCAGCAGTCAGCTTGCGAGGTGAGTCTCCTCACTGTTTGTATGGGTCTACGGTCACAATGTCGGCCCATTTAGTTTATGTATGGTAGGGAGACCCGGGGGTTAGCCCTAGGCAATATGCATGAAAGACCAGGAGGTAGCTCTTGGCACCCAGTATGTTATTATGTATGAAAGAAAGACGCGGAGGTTAGCCCTAGGCAATATGCATGAAAGACCAGGAGGTAGCTCCTGGCACCCAGTTTGTTATTATGTATGGCAGGAAGACCCGGGGGTTAGCCCTAGGCAATATGCATGAAAGACCAGGAGGTAGCTCCTGGCACCCAGTATGTTATTATATATGGAAGGAAGACTCGGGGGTTAGCCCTAGGAAATATGCATGAAAGACCAGGAGGTGGCTCCTGGCAACTGTATGCTCATTAGCTAAGTAGAGTAGTATGTATGCTAGTTGTCTTTGTGATACTTGCATGGAAGACCAGGAGGCGGCTCTTGGCACTTGACTGTAAGACCCAGGGGGTGGCCCCCGGCTTGGCAAGAAAGACCACGTGGCGACCCGTGGCATAACGGCAAGACTATGTGCGGCACATAGCAACTTATCAGATATATGACTGATATGTATGGCTCACAGTACATATGGCATGTATGGCCCAGTTGATATGTATGGTATGTGGTATTTGGTGAACTCACTAAGCTTCGTTCTTATGGTTTACAGTTTTGGTTTCAGGTATCTTCAGTTTTCAAGAAAAAAGAGCTCGGGACGATCGCAGCGTATTCACCCATGTTATTCCGCATTATGTGATCTTCGGGATTAGACTCTGATATTTGTTTTAATTGAAATGTTTTCAATGTCTGGAACAAAGTTATTAAAGGTTTTCTTATATTAAAAAAGAAATTTTTGGCCTTGAGTTTTGGGATGTCTCAAGTTGGTATCAAAGCCTTGGTTTGAGGGATTCGGACTTACTTTCGGGTGTGTCTGGACTCAAACTGAGGACTCGGTATGAAAATTTTTAAAAGAAGAATCATTTTTATAAGAAGGGTTTTAAAAAGAGAAAAATGGGGTGATGCGTGCAATCGACCGAGCTCAAGTAAGTGGTTCCCAAAATACCAATACATGTTTGTTATGCGATATGATATGATTATGTGATTCGCATGCTAGAGTAGAGATAAGGATCTAGGAAAGATGCCTTTGTATGTTTATATGAGCTTGTAGAATTGCATGCTAGAACTGATCAGCCGGTAGCAGGATAGCCTGTTTAAGTTATGTCTGATTGTATGAGCCTTTGAATTACACGCTTGTATAGATTCCTAATAAGAGGATAGAATGGCTTGTTTGGTTAGATTTTCCATTGTCTGAATGTTGTTTGCTTTGTGATTTGTGGGACTCTTAGTGATGTGAGTTAGCTACTAAGTGAATATGCTAAGTCACATGGGACACAAGCCGGCTAATCTCAGAGTGATGGACTTGACCCTATTGCGCAGCTCTTGTCTAAGTCCAACCGTTCTAGGGATGAGTCTTTTACTCGAAGGATTATCCAATCTCGGTTGCATGTGGCTATATTCATGAGGTAGCTAGTTGACATTACTGGGAGTCTTTCAGCAGCTGAGGACTGGGTGGGTTCGGTAACCTAGGAAAGCCTAGGATATGCTTCAGTGAGCCTAGAGGTGCGGTATAGTGAGTTTTGGTGTTTGTGTTGAGAAGGTGACTTAGAGGATTCAGGATGATTGCTGAGGAAAGTATGGATAGGTGTGGAAGGTAGTATTGGGGCCGTACTACCGAAAGCATAGGATCCATACTTGAATCGGTGAAAGTCTTGGAGAATCTAGGAAGCTTATGGGGAAAGGACGCTTGGTTATGTTTTTACTTTTGGAATGTGGTATTTCAGTTGGAGATGAGCTCTCAGGGAGATGGTCCAGGATCAGGTTCTGGCTCAGGTGCACATGCTGAGCCTATTAGCGAGCAGTTGCGAGAGTTCAATTCATCAGAGATTTCTCGCTGTGTTTCAGAGATAGTGGATGAGCGGTTGGGCGCATTTCGATCGGAGGTTATGGCTATTATTGGAGCTCACACACTGACTTTCCGAGAATTCCGTGCTTGTGGAGCTCCTGCGTTTCATGGGGAGAGGGATCCCATTATCAGTAAGCGGTGGTTAGCGGATATGGCTAATGCATTAAGGACGAGTTTCTGCCCGGAGGAGGCGAAGGTCAAATATGCTTCGTGCCTGTTGAAAGATCGGGCACGTGATTGGTGGATAGAGGTCGATAGTGAGTTGGGTGACGATGCGGTTGATGCTATGTTGTGGGATGACTTCTCGACCAGATTTCAAGCTGAGTTTGCACCAGCGATCGAAGTATAGCAATTGGCGTGAGAGTTTCTGGATCTCCGCCAAACTACGGAGATTGTGGCAGAGATCACTGCCAAGTTTTGGGAGAGGGCTTTATTGGTACTGTAGTATGTGGCAGATGAGGAGATGAAGAAAGTGAGGTATCACGACGTGCTGCGGGATGACATTAGGAAGTTCGTGAGTATTTCAGGGTGCGAGACCCTGAATGATATGATCTCTAGAGCCCGAGAACGAGAGATTGACTTGGAGCACACTGAGAAGAGGAGGTCAGATCAGGAGCATACTTTGGAGGGTCCCAGGAAGAGGCCCAAGACTTCAGATCAGTGATTGGTAGGCCGGCAGGGCCGAAGTCAGTGCAGCACGTGCGGGAAACTGCACGAAGGAGTTTGTCGTTCCATGGGTTCAGGCTGCTACAAGTGTGGCAGGGATGGTCACGTCAGCAGGGACTACCCTCAGGGGGCAAGCCCATTATGTTTTCACTGCGATCAGGTGGGCCACAAGAAGGCCGACTGTACGACGATGAGGGGAAGGGTAGTAAGCATGTTTGCTCCGGACACTTTGAGGATCACTTATGGACGAGAGGGAAGGACAGGAGCCGCAGCAGAGAGGAGTCGGACTTTGCAGTGACAGGCAGGAGAGATCCGGATTATAGCAGGCAATGTTTCAGGTATGTATCAATTGCTCTTTTCGATTATATCTGTATTATGGTTGTTCTTGCCTCGGTCTTGGGTAAGAGTATGTATGAGTTATCTCCCTGCTTGTATTCGGATTGTATTTGCGAAAAAATGTCATATGCCAATTGCATACCGGGAATTATTAATAGCTAGAGTATGGTCATTTCCCTTTTCTGGTTCGGAAGTATTCAGTATTATTTTGGTTACGGTCGAGATCGGTTCAGGGGCATTACGTGACAGTCCGCGGTCCAGATTCAACAGGATGGTTATCCACCATTATCAGGATTCGGTGAAGTACAGTCTTTGTGCTAGGGATAGTTTGTGGAAGCATCAAGAGAAGCAGTTTATCGCTAAAGAGGTTGCTCTGAGCATCGGCTAATTGGACCTTAAGGTTGAGTGGGACATCAGGTTAAGCTTATGGGGTCATTAGTATTGGGATTTCAGTAGGCGTTCATCTAGTCTTCAGTAATTGTGCGATCTTTAGAGGGGGGCTAGTAATGGATCACTAGCAAGACTGAGTGTTGGTAGTTAGTGTGCCTATTTGATAAAGAAGGAAAGAATAGGAATCCTCCAACGCTCGCGTGTCGTGAAGAGGTAGTCGAATCTAAGTGGGGGAGAAACAATCATGTTACGGGAGCAGGAGCAGTTTTGAAACCGGGATAAGTTTCGCATTCAGGTTAGGAAGAAAGGTGGCCCAAGCGGCTGTGTGGCATGAAGATAGTGTAAGTTGGGAGTTCGGAAAACTTGCCAACACTGAAGTCGTGTTCTCGTGATGTTGATAGCAGGCTTCAAAGAAATTAGGTTGGGAATTTCAGTTAGGACATGAGTTCAGCTCGGGATATTAGAACGTGCATGCATGCTCGATTATGGGTATGTTTGGATTAGTAGTCAGCGAAAGACCATGGTCAGCGGTTGATTAGTAAGGAAAGTGATATGAGACTGCGAGTTAGCCGTAGCATTCACTAGTAGCTGGTCAGTGCGGAAAGTGTTGTAAGACTGCGGGTTAGCCGTAGCATTCACCAATGGTCAGATGGTATGAGAAATTTGGTAAGACTGCGGGGTGGCCCGTAGCATTAGTTGGCAGATAGTGTAGGAGTGTTGTAAGACTATGGGGGTGGCCCGTAGCATTCACGAGTTAGCAGTAGGGGTATAGTAAGACTACGGGGTGTTTGTTAGTTAGCATATAGTATAGAAGTGTTGTAAGACTATGGGGTGGCCCGTAGCGTTCACTAGTTGGCAGATAGAGTAGGAACGTTGTAAGAATGTGGGGTTGCCCGTAGCATTTGTATATTGGCATAGTAAGAATACGGGGTGGCCTGTAGCATGCATTAGTGGTCATATGGTATGGGAACGTCAGACTGCAGGGTGGCCGTAGCATTCGTCGGTCTTTAGTCGGCAGTGAGAATGTATCAAAGGCGTGATTTGCTTGTGGGTTCTTCAGATAGTTTAGACCGGGGCAGGACAGCCCGCTCGGATGTGAGTAGGCCATAGTATGATTGGATTCGGAAAGCGGTAGGTCGTTGGAGACCAAGAGTGATGTAATACTACAGCTGTTCAGGTAGTCGTAGTATCTTCAGAAGTCACTGAGAGCGACTGAGGGATTGTTCTTGCGTTCAATCACCGGTGGGGGGACCGGTATTACGGGAAATGGCAGATCAGTTGGGACCAGGGTGGTCTCGGTTCATCCGGAAGGCGGATGAGAGTCATCATGATTTCAGGCCGGAGTGGTGATAAAGGAATTAGTGCGTAGAGCACTGAGCTGATCAGGAGATGCTAAGTCACTCACGGCGGGATTAGATAATCTCAGAGTGATTGATTTGAATCTATTGCGTAGCTCTCATCTGAGTCTTACCCGTTGCCGAGAGGAATCATTTACTCGAAGGATTATCTGATTCACACGTCGGGTGGGATTTTCAGCTTTGGAGCATAGTAAGTGAAATTATTCAGTGAGTATTGGTGTGATGGTCGGACCGGGAGTGATCGGGATTGCAGCTTGAGCAGATTGTTTGATCTTGCTGGAGATAGGAAAGGTTTGTTGCTTATGGCGAGTTTCCTTGGGAAGGCCAGTGACAACGCAGGGTAAAGGGGGTGAACCCCTGGATGTCAAGTGTAAGTGCTCGGGGAGTACCGAAAGGATTACCGGTTGAGTAAGAGTGTTGTACTCGAAGGTTGTAGTGATTGGATTGTTCTCAAGATGATATTTTCAAGGATTGGAACGAGCAGGCAAGGTATGCGGCGATTAGAAATGCTGTGAAAGGTTGCGGGGTTGTTAGCCGAAGCGGACTTCGAGGACGAAGTCTAGTTTAAGTGGAGGAGAGTTGTAACACACCAAATTCAGAAGACCTAGAAAGGACAGAAAAACCTCAAAATCAGGAAGCGACTCGTCGAGTTGATGGGATGACTCGATGAGTAGGAGCGTGATTTGGGGCCGCCGGTTAAGTGACCTACTCGACGACTCGGTGGACCGACTCGGCGAGTTGGTCTGGGTTTGGAAAACCCTAAATTCGGGACTTGGTACCCTATTTAAGGATCTTATTCCCCTTCTCTTGGTCTCATCTCCAGCCTCCAAGACCAGAACCCACATATCTCGAAACCCTAATGCTTGTGAGCCATTTTTTAGAGTGTTTTGTGTTCTTGAAGTCAAGAAGAAGAAAAGGAAACTTGAGGGCTCAAGGAAAGGCTTGTGGATCAAGAGGTAGCTTCTCAATCTCATCATTTTCTGGTAATCAAGTCTCTAACTTGATCATTAGTTCATTAGATCTATTCTTTTCCCCTTTTATGAGGATTTTGGTCCAAGAATGGTTGCTTTTGGGATTTGGACGTCCCCAAGCAAGATCCTTTCAGAACTGGAAGTATTTAGGGTGGTTAAGGCATAAAGGTGCAAGCTTTATGCCATTAGAACTCCACATGCAAGGTTTAAGAGGTTGTTATGGCCTTTTGAGCAAAAAGGGCCATGCACGGATGTAAAGGGAGAGGCTTTGCGTATTATTTCGACCCTAGAAGGTTAGATCTGGGTCCTGGATGCTTTGTGCCCGACTGAAATCGTCTAAATAAGAATTGGACTTAGGAGGACTCGACGAGTTGTTCTTAGGACTCGACGAGTCAGGCCGTTTTCTTGCCGAAAACCCTTCTGATAGCGGGTGTGTGTTGAGTTGGTAAAGGACTCAGCCAGTTGGGTTCATTATGGACTTGAAGATCATCGTACTCGACAAGTTCAAGGATGAACTCGGCGAGTGCATGGCAATATCCCTAACTTATGAAGATGGACTCGACGAGTTCAAAGGTGAACTCGGCGAGTCAGTTGTAAAACAGTTCCGACGTGTTTAAAGGTGAACTCGACGAGCTCAAGGAAGAATCGATGAGTAGGATCAAAGTCTAGAGTTGTATGTGGATTGTGGACTCGATGAGTTGGTGGGTCAACTCGGCGAGTTGAGTCAACTCGGAGCGTTGACTTTGACCAAGTTTGACATGGTTTGACTTTTGAGGGTCTTGTAGTCTAAGTGTCATTTTGGGTATTGATAGTTCGGGGAGCTGAAGGATCAGCAGTTCAGGAGTTGCCGGTTAGCAGTCAGAAGTGTGAGTCTTCGGCAATCAGCTTGCAAGGTGAGTCTCCTCACTGTTTGAATGGGTCTACAGCCACAATGTCGGCCCATTAATTTATGTATGGTAGGAAGACCCGGGGGTTAGCCCTAGGCAATATGCATGAAAGACCAGGAGGTAGCTCCTGGCACCCAGTATGTTATTATGTATGAAAGAAAGACCCGGGGGTTAGCCCTAGGCAATATGCATAAAAGACCAGGAGGTAGCTCCTGGCACCCAGTATGTTATTATATATGGCAAGAAGACCCGGGGGTTAGCCCTAGGCAATATGCATGAAATACCAGGAGGTAGCTCCTGGCACCCAGTATGTTATTATGTATCGCAGGAAGACCCGGGGGTTAGCCTTAGGCAATATGCATGAAAGACCCGGAGGTGGCTCCTGGCACACTGTATGCTCATTAGCTAAGTAGAGTAGTATGTATGCTAGTTGTCTTTGTGATACTTGCATGGAAGACCAGGAGGCGGCTCTTGACACTTGTCTGTAAGACCCAGGGGGTGGCCCCCGGCTTGGCAAGAAAGACCATGTGGCGGCCCGTGGCATAACAGCAAGACTATGTGCGGCACATAGCAACTTATTTGATATATGATTGATATGTATGGCTCACACTACGTATGGCATGTATGGCCCAGTTGATATATATGGTATGTGGTATTTGGGGAACTCACTAAGCTTCGTGCTTACGGTTTACAGTTTTGGTTTCAGGTATCTTCATTTTTCAAGAAAAAGGAGCTCGGGACCATCGCAACGCATTCTGTGACATCCCTAATTTTCACGGCCAGAAAAGACCGATTTGTTTATGCTTTGTTTTATAAATCAGAGTAATCTTTTAAAGAAAACGGTTGCGGAATTTGTTCCCAAACAAGATATGATAAAACTTTATCAAAACATTTCTCAAAGAGAATGTACTTTTCATTAAATAATAAAATCTCGGGATGTCATGTTCCGATACAGACCAAAAGCATAAACAGTATAAAATAGACCTTACAACAGTCATTTATAACTACTGATCTATAATCCAAAATCTCTCGTCAAGTCCACCAAGTTATACTCTTGTGCCATTACATGTAATGCAAAGAAAACTGAGTGGGTCAGGCTTGGGAGCCTGGTGAGCGTATAGGGTTTTCAACCGACAATAATATAATTATTATATTTAATCATCAAACAATCAACCCAATTACCCATCCCCATTATCTTCTTTATTTCTTAAGGTTTTACCCTAAGAATCAACTATCCTTTATTCATTCGTTCCTCAGGATTGACCTAAGGAATTGGCACAAAGTCCATTGCTGCCAAAGTTTATCTATTAGGTACTAAATCCATAGCTATCAGGTGCTAACTCCATAGTCACCAAAGTTCACTTAACAGTAGGCGCTAACTCCATAGTCACCAAGGTTTATACAATAGGCGCTAACTCCATAGTCACCAAGATTTACTTAACAGTAGGCGCTAACTCCATAGTCACCAAGGTTTATACAATAGGCGCTAACTCCATAGTCACCAAGGTTTACTTAACAGTAGGCGCTAACTCCATAGTCACCAAGGTTTACTTAACAGTAGGCGCTAACTCCATAGTCACCAAGGTTTATCTAACAGTAGGCGCTAACTCCATAGTCACCAAGGTTTATACATTAGGCGCTAACTCCATAGTCACCAACTATCCCATCTACCCATGTTCTACCCAAAATTTTCGTAGATACAAATACTTACACAGTTTAAATCGTTTAACACCTGTATAAAACATCAATTCTATGCCCATCTCAAATAGACAAACAATATATAAACACATAGCACGTATTTCATAGCAAATACTTCGTATTTATGTGTTAGAAGAAAGTAACTACGCACTCACACATATAAACAACAATATACTTAATACATTCAAACAATACTTGTATTATTATCGTGTTTATGAAAGGGACTATACACTCACTTGATTAGACGATTCTCGGACATCACTACGGCTCTAAGAGTAGTAGCTGTTCGGTGAAACTAGAAGATCTTCACACACCGGGCTTCTCGCAGGCGGAGCTTCGGCTCGGAAACTCTTTTCTTCTCGGGATCTTCGGGCTTCGGGACTTGCTTCGTGTCTCGGGATGATACCGGGGCTTCGGGGGGTTAAAATAGGGCTTAGAGAGGGTATCGGGAGTGGGAGAGAAGAGATAGAGCAACCAAAATCGGCTGACCCTCGATTTCTATTTATAGGGTCATTTTTCAGCTCTCACGTCGTGAATTTTAAGTTCTCACGTCGTGAATTCAATAGTCATCAGGTGCGTCATCGCCACTTGCGTCTGTCAGGCTCCAGAAGTCATAAATACTGAGTTCACGTCGTGAACACTGTATTTACGTCGTGAACTCTGACAGTTTTGGGGTTTCGCGCCCCGAACTTCAGAAATTCATAACTTTCGTATACGAACTCCGTTTTCGACGTTCTTTATATCCACGCGTAGGTGAGATTATGCTCTACAACTCTCGTTTAGACTTCATTGGCTAATTTTGACTTTATTTTTATTATATTATTTTTAGTAGGCCGGGACAGGAAAACTCCGTTAGAAATCCATAACTTCTTCGTCTGACGTCCGTTTTCGTCTGTCTTTTTACCGTTGGACTACTATCGATGAGATCTTCGATTCTCGCTTAGATCGTTTCGGCTAGAAATCACTCGATCTCATATTCGAACTTCGGGCTGCATACTGCTAATGCTGAAACTTCGAAAAATCATAACTTCCTCATACGAAGTCAGATTTAGACGTTCTTTTTATGCACGCTCTCGGTTTAACGTATTCTAAGACTTTCATTTAGATCGCTAAGGCCAAATATCGCTCTAACGTAAATTTACTATTTACGTCGCGCTGTGTCGTACCGGTTCTGTCGCGAAACTTCGATCGATCATAACTTCTTCGTTATAACTCGGATTTCGGCGTTCTTTATATTTTTGGAAACCTTGAGACATATACTACAACTTAGTTAAGATTAATCCTTCTAAATAATCTTCCATAAAAAAGTCATTTTTGATGCTTATCGTCTCTAAATTGACTAGCCCGGATCTACGGGCGTTACAATTATCTCCCCCTTAGGATGATTACGTCCCGGAATCATCAACGAAATAGGACTTGTATAATGATTCCATACGTTATCTATCCATCCTAAGTAATAACCGTGATGCTAAATCTTGCACCTGTTCTTCGTACTATGTTGCACTTTCAATCGTAACATTCAAGTTACAAAATAAATCCTTATTGAGGACTCCTTCTTCTTCTTAGGATAAGTACTTCCCCTTATCTATTGTAACAGACCGATGGGTCATATTCTAATGACCTCTCATCGTATGATGCAACGTTTAGACTCAGGTCTCTTAGAGTCAAATTCCAGAATGGAATATACCTTCCCTCATATTCTAATGTGATATAATCACATTTTTGTATGTAGCATTTCTAGCTACAAGCTTCCTTAACAACGAGCGCGATGCTATCGATCACATTGATTTCAATCTTCTGATTTGAGTCAGATGCTACCTCGAACTTGGTTCTATGAACCACGTAACAAACTCATCGTAGTCGGACTCAATTTGATATGACCGCTAGGGTCAGAATATCAATCATCTTCTTAGTCACTACTGAAACAATGGTAACGACATACTTGAATAAAACGAGACCAATCACTAGCTTCTTGGTAACCTTGTGACTTTCCCTGATCCAAGCGTGAGTCCTGTGCTTCCAGTAGTATAGATCTCTACTACTATTCACACCTACTCATACTCGTCCCAAGTATTGTCTCGCAGTCCCCAAGTCCTAAAATCACAAAACAATTTAACACATACGAATGTGTCCAATTAATCATAAATTTTTTTTTCCTAGACTCTACTAGGACTTCTTCCATGCGTATATTCAATCATCAATTCTACTTCAACTCGGTTGGTGATGGAAATTCCAGACGATGGGACAACTTCAAGAATTACACCAATCGTTCCATCATCCTGCCAATCGCAGGTGTACTTCAGACGTATCGTACTCCTCTAAACGTTCTGTTATTTTATCAGACATATTCTAAAGGCAAGATACCACTCTTACGATATCTTCCGATAGGTTTCATTCACTATCATAAGCCTTTCATTTCCTCCATTTACTCAATTCTCTACGAGTCTTCACCATAACATTTTGTACATCCAAGAAGACGTTCGGTGTACCGGGCGAGAATTTAAGTTAAGAAACATTTATTTACGATAGATGTATAAATATCCTTATCACTCCGAAACGTTTACATGCTAGTTCTAATATCGTAGTCATACGCTTAGAATCCTAAACACATAAGGTTTCCAGATCCGGTCGGCAACAGACCATAGATCCGAACAAACAATATCATATATGGCAAACATATAGCATTTAGCACATAAAAGCATTTTAGGCCTCCTTCCTAAAATATACTAGTGCTCGTGTCTAAAATATGGTAGACACTCATCTCACAATCATCGCTTAGCATTCTAAGTTTAAGTCTAGAAATCCTACAAATTCCTAGTTCGCTTAAACTAATGCTCTGATACCAACTGTGGCATCCCCAATTTTCACGGCCAGAAAAGACCGATTTGTTTATGCTTTGTTTTATAAATCAGAGTAATCTTTTAAAGACAACGGTTGCGGAATTTGTTCCCAAACAAGATATGATAAAACTTTATCAAAACATTTCTCAAAGAGAATGTACTTTTCATTAAATAATAAAATCTCGGGATGTCATGTTCCGATACAGACCAAAAGCATAAATAGTATAAAATAGACCTTACAACAGTCATTTATAACTACTGATCTATAATCCAAAATCTCTCGTCAAGTCCACCAACTTATACTCTTGTGCCATTACCTGTAATGCAAAGAAAACTGAGTGGGTCAGGCTTGGGAGTCTGGTGAGCGTATAGGGTTTTCAACCCACAATAATATAATTATTATATTTAATCATCAAACAATCAACCCAATTACCCATCCCCATTATCTTCTTTATTTCTTAAGGTTTTACCGTAAGAATCAACTATCCTTTATTCATTCGTTCCTAAGGATTGACCTAAGGAATTGGCACGAAGTCCATTGCTGCCAAAGTTTATCTATTAGGTACTAAATCCATAGCTATCAGGTGCTAACTCCATAGTCACCAAGGTTCACTTAACAGTAGGCACTAACTCCATAGTCACCAAGGTTTATACAATAGGCGCTAACTCCATAGTCACCAAGATTTACTTAACAGTAGGCGCTAACTCCATAGTCACCAAGGTTTATACAATAGGCGCTAACTCCATAGTCACCAAGGTTTACTTAACAGTAGGCGCTAACTCCATAGTCACCAAGGTTTACTTAACAGTAGGCGCTAACTCCATAGTCACCAAGGTTTACTTAACAGTAGGCGCTAACTCCATAGTCACCAAGGTTTATCTAACAGTAGGCGCTAACTCCATAGTCACCAAGGTTTATACATTAGGCGCTAACTCCATAGTCACCAACTATCCCATCTACCCATGTTCTACCCAACATTTTCGTAAATACAAATACTTACACAGTTTAAATCATTTAACACCTGTATAAAACATCAATTCTATGCCCATCTCAAATAGACAAACAATATATAAACACATAGCACGTATTTCATAGCAAATACTTCGTATTTATGTGTTAAAAAAAAGTAACTACGCACTCACACATATAAACAACAATATACTTAATACATTCAAACAATACTTGTATTATTATCGTGTTTATGAAAGAGACTATACACTCACTTGATTAGACGATTCTCGGACAGCACTACGGCTCTAAGAGTAGTAGCTCTTCGGTGAAACTAGAAGATCTTCACACACCGGGCTTCTCGCAGGCGGAGCTTCGGCTCGGAAACTCTTTTCTTCTCGGGATCTTCGGGCTTCGGGACTTGCTTCGTGTCTCGGGATGATACCGGGGCTTCGGGGGGGTTAAAATAGGGCTTAAAGAGGGTATCGGGAGTGGGAGAGAAGAGATAGAGCAACCAAAATCGGCTAACCCTCGATTTCTATTTATAGGGTCATTTTTCAGCTCTCACGTCGTGAATTTTAAGTTCTCACGTCGTGAATTCAATAGTCATCAGGTGCGTCATCGCCACTTGCGTCTGTCAGGCTCCAGAAGTCATAAATACTGAGTTCACGTCGTGAACACTGTATTCACGTCGTGAACTCTGACAGTTTTGGGGTTTCGCGCCCCGAACTTCAGAAATTCATAACTTTCGCATACGAACTCCGTTTTCGACGTTCTTTATATCCACGCGTAGGTGAGATTGTGCTATAAAACTCTCGTTTAGACTTCATTGGCTAATTTTGACTTTATTTTTATTATATTTTTATTATATTATTTTTAGTAGGCCGGGACAGGAAAACTCCGTTAGAAATCCATAACTTCTTCGTCTGATGTCCGTTTTCGTCTGTCTTTTTACCGTTGGACTACTATCGATGAGATCTTCGATTCTCGTTTAGATCGTTTCGGCTAGAAATCACTCGATCTCATATTCGAACTTCGGGCTGCATACTGCTAATGCTGAAACTTCGAAAAATCATAACTTCCTCATACGAAGTCAGATTTAGACGTTCTTTTTATGCACGCTCTCGGTTTAACGTATTATACGACTTTCCTTTAGATCGCTAAGGCCAAATATCGCTCTAACGTAAATTTACTATTTACGTCGCGCTGTGTCGTACCGGTTCTGTCCCGAAACTTCGACAGGTCATAACTTCTTCGTTATAACTCGGATTTCGGCGTTCTTTATATTTTTGGAAACCTTGAGACATATACTACAACTTGGTTAAGATTAATCCTTCTAAATAATCTTCCATCAAAAAGTCATTTTTGATGCTTATCGTCTCTAAATTGACTAGCCCGGATCTACGGGCGTTACACATTCACCCATGTTATTTCGCATTATGTAATCTTCGGGATTAGACTCTGATATTTGATTTAATTGAAATGTTTTCAATGTCTGGAACAAAGTTATTAAAGGTTTTCTTATATTAAAAATGAAATTTTTGGCCTTGAATTTTGGTATGGCTCAGATAATTCTTCGGTGAAGTCAGCGTTCAGTGGTTCTATCATGGTTCGGGCATGGTCGACCATCGCTTATGGAAGAACTTTGGAGTTCAAGGCACTACCATTTCTAGGAAAGGGCTGGTAGCATGAAGATGATGGTGTCAGTTGCGGGTGTCCGATGCATGAGTGTGCAGGCATTGGATGTTCAAGAGAATTGCATTTCTCGCATGGGTTGTGTTCGGTCAGAGTTCAGTAGTGCAGCGAGATTGGGAGTCGAAACGAGGATTCGTAAGCCAGAGTGAAGAGTAAGGCCTTTAGTTGACAGCATGGGAGATGGATTGAGGTGTCAGATTGGACCAGATCTCAAGGGTACTCTTCAGGATTTCAGAGGATGGGCGATCTTAGGGTTTAACCGGTGATTGATCGCTTGCATTGGTAAGCACAGGTTGTCATTGGTGGATTATTAGAAAGCAAGAAGGATTGGGAATCCTTCAATTTTCACGTGCCGTGAAGACTTAGCTGAAGCTAAGTGGGGGAGAATCGATCAGGTACTCAAGAACAATAATGGGTATGAAACTAGGATGAGTTTTGCATCCTCGTCAGGAAGGAAGGCGGTCGAGTGATCGTCTTGATTGAGGATTGGGTGAGTTGGGAGTTTAGAAAAAACGTTCCAACATTTGGTTCATGCTTTTCCTTGGCATCAGATAGCAGGTTTCGGGAACCAGGTTAGAGCTCCAGTTAGGACTCAGGTTCAGTTGAGTGTTAGGTCGAGTGCATGTTCGAACGGTATGGAAGGTGTTATAAGACTGCGGGGGTATCCGTAGCATTCACTAGTAATAAGATAGTATGGAAAGTGTTGTAAGACTATAGGGGTAGCTGTAGCATTCACTGACAGTCAGATAGTATGGAAAGTTTTGTAAGACTACAGGGGTAGCCGTAGCATTCACTGACAGTCAGATAGTATGGAAAGTGTTGTAAGACTACGAGGGTAGCCGTAGCATTCACTAATAGTCAGATAGTATGGAAAGTGTTGTAAGACTACGGGGGTAGCCGTAGCTTTCACTAATAGTCAGTTAGCATGGAAAGTGTTGTAAGACTGCGGGGGTAGCCGTAGCATTCACTAGCACTCAGATAGTGATAGAGTGTTGTAAGACTGCGGGTGTATCCATAGCATTCACTAGGTTGGTAGATAGCATGAGCATGTTCTTGGAACGCGGGAGGAACAGTAGTACCCACCAGTTCGGGTGTAGCAGGGAGGGCGTGGCAAATCCACGGATTGGTTTATGGATTTCCCCAGAGGGATTAGACCTGGTTGTGCCAGTGATAAGACTGTAGGAACGTCACTACAGTTATGAGATCAAGGAAGCAATGGAATGCTTAAGGACGTGTGAGATAAGGCTACCAGTGGTCAGGTAGCAATCACTTTTAGTCTTGGATTTGATAACGACAGGATTCGACGCATGGACCTGATCGGTTAGATCAGAAAGTTGTTAGAGTCGCAGTGGCATGATAACTAGTAGCAACAAGTTCCAAAGAAGGATTTCATTCAGAAGTCGTGTGAGGCGACTAAGTGGGAGTCCTTTGGCTCTGCAGTCGGGCCGAAACCCGGTATTTTTCAAGACTGGTAAACGAATTGAGACTAGGGAGGTCTCAGTAGATTTTGGAAAGCAGCCATGGGGCAACATACTACTTCAGCCAGTTCAGTGTTCGGGCAGTTCCAGCTTTTGGGCAGTGTTAGTATTTATGTTTTAGGTTGCAAGTACGGACGGAATAGATGGTTTATTGGGAAGTGACTAGTCACCCACAATGGGATTAGCTGAGCCTTTGCCAAGTATAAGTGATCAGCAGGGATAATTAGGTCTGTGATCCTGTTTTATAGTGGGACCCTCGAGTTATCAGAAGTTGAATAGGTAGTCGAGGGGTAAGTGGTCTGGGTTGAACAATAATGATTCAGTATGAGTGGTCTGTCAGGGAATCAGACCATCTCAAGACAGCAGATTTCAAACGGAGTAGATGTGATCTCGTTGCGAGGAATTCATTCACCTGCGGATTTTAGGGCTTTGCGAAGATTGGTCACGGCTACCCTGGGAAAGCTAGGGTGTGCCCGGGATGGTGACCATGTTACTAGAATGGTTGGGCGTGTAGGAATGGTAAGGAATGATTTCAAGGACGAAATCTAATTTAAGTGGGGGAGAGTTGTAACACCTCGTTTTCAAGTCAAACCCTAAGAGCTGAAGATGTGTTTTAAGTATTATTTTATTTCGATATATGAATATAATTAAATAAAGAGCTTGGTGAAAAATTGTGTAATTGGCATTATAATTTGTTTAGAAGGACTAAAGAGTGCTTTCGGGGTTCGTAGTGGAAAGAATACTTGAACATATGGCTAAGGATAATCACGCGGGCTCGTTTTGTAGTCTGTGGGTTTATAGTGAAAATATTGTGTATAGGAGGGGCTATTTGGGCAAATTGGGATTTAATTTGAAAGGAAAAGAGAAGGAAGGGTTGAATATGTCGTAATTGAGGTTTTGGGGGTTAAAACGGTAATTTCTGGATTTGTTTTGCAAAAGATTCTCAAAGTGCGGGGATGTTTGGTAAAAGATTGGGCCTGAATTGAAGAGGATTTTATTGTTGGGGGCTAAAAGGGTAAATTTAGGACGTACTTTGAAAGAAAAAGGGAAGGGAGGGGCCAAAGGTGGCATTATGGGATAAATTGTATGGGGCTCGGGGTATAAAACCCTTCACCCGGTAAACCCTAACCCTAATAAAGCACTCTACAGCTGTCACCTCCACCACCTTATACCTCCCTCACCGGCGCCGCCCTTCGCCACCGGCAGAGCCACGACTGTTGGGTCGGAAAAACCACCACCATTCTCCTAGCCTCCGTCCCCTGCTGCTGCTTCTCGAGTCACGTCCGTCGTGTCGCTGCTTCAGCCGCCGTACGCGCCGTTGTAGCGTTTTTGTTCCGCCTCCTCCATAGTCGTCGCTGCAAACCGCCGCATCTTCCTTGCTGACGACGACCAAGCTAGCAACGAAGTTCGTGACGTCCGCCATTCCCCTTCTTCTCCTATTTCAGCCGCCGCCATGAAGAGCCCACATCCGCCACCTGTCGTTTCGCCGACCGAACGTCGATCAATCTATCACCGCCATTTTATTCCGCTGCTGCTACTATGTTCGTGTTTGTGAAGTAGGTGTATGTGTTGCTCAGTTGGGAATCAAAAGAACCGCCGTCACCACTGTGAGGTGGTGGCTGTCATCGCCGCCTTCCCTTTCCTACCGTCGTCGTACGCCGCTAGATCGATGGCTGGATCCACCTTGAAATCAGAAGCATGTATGTGTGTTTATTTCAGTGGAGAGGAGTGTGGGTGTTTATTTGGCCGGAAAAGCCACCATCACCACCACCGTGAGGTGGTGGCTGCCACCACGTGCCACCGCCGGCCACCACTAGGGTGGCTGCGTGTGTATGTTTAGCTTAGCTTAGCTTAGCTTAGTGTGTGTTATTTGAGATGTTGCATTGTATGATGTAATCGGTAAAGGAATAATGGAAGAAAACTCAAAAACCACCACCGTAGGGTGGTGGCTACCGCCACCAACTGCCGCGTTGGGTGGCGGTGTTCATTTGCTTGCGTGTAGTTGATTTTTTGATGCTTGGACAAAATAGACTTGAAACCCTAACCACCACCATGAGGTGGTTGTAACATCCTAAGTTCGGGTATGTTAATTTAATTATTTATTTATTGTTTTATTGAGGAACTCGACGAGTTGATGCCTCAACTCGCCGAGTAGAGTCTGATCTATTGGCGTATTTTCGCGAACGGACTCGACGAGTCGGGACCGGACTCGCCGCGTCGGTGCTGATTAGGAAAACCCTAATCCCCGAGTTTGGGAGCCTATTTAAAGACCTTTATGGCCTTCATTTGCGGCCACCTTGTTCCATAGAAACCCTAGAGAGCTGAGATAGTGAGTTTGAGGGCAAGAGGAGGCTATTTCTTCATCTTTTTGTGTGGTTTTGCTTGAAGGAAGATAGGAGCACAAATCTAGAGTGTGAAGGGGACTGGATCTGAGCTAATCATCTCGTGATATCATCTTTGGAGGTATAAACCTTTCCATTTCGTGTTATATTGATGGACTTCTTGATTTTAGGGGTTTTACCCTCATTTTATGAAAGATCTAGTGAGTATGAGGTCCTCTTTGGGGTTATGACATCAGATCTAGACCATGAGAGGTCCCTAGAGTCATTACCTTCTAGCTTTTTGCAAGCAAATAAGCAATTGGAGACTAGGTTGCCATTTCTAGTGTTATTTCTCCATTTGAGGCTTGAATTGGGTTGCATGCACGTAAAGGTTGCACCTTTACGTGACTTTTGAGTGTTTAAGGGTTAGATCTATGATTTGGCTAAGCAGATCTGACCTTAGGAGGTTGTATGAGCAAGTCCATGGAGGAAACTCGCCGAGTCCATAGGTAGACTCGACGAGTCGGATCGGGTTGCCCCGGGGTCTGACTCCAGTGGTGATCCGGTGAGTTGAGGGGTGACTCAGTGAGTCGAGTGAGGCTTAGAAAGGGAGGAGTATGTGGGGACGATGGGACTCGTCGAGTCGTCGTATGCACTCGGCGAGTCTGGTCAAAATGGACAGTTGACTTTTGGGTTGACTTTTAGGGTTTGTCAACAAATGGGCCTTGGGCCTGTAGAGGGGTAGAATGGTCTTTTACCCTTCTAGGGATTTGCATGAGAGAATATCCAAATTGTGAAGAGACATTTATTTAGTGAAATTTATTATTGTGACTAGGTGGAGGCTAGGGCAGTATTCTGATATCGAGATTTTACCGAGATTCCCGAGGTGAGTCTTCTCACTATACCTTACCTAGAGTGGTAATCAGAGCTATGTGACAGTGTATCTTGTATGCTATTTATGTGTTGTGATTCTATGTGATATGTGATATGCATGATTCAGAGTTTACAGAGTTAGGACCAGTGGGTCCACAGAGTTATGGGACCAAGAGGGTCCCACAGAGATATTCGACCAGAGGGTCATCAGAGTTACAGCCTTGAGTGGCTGATATGTGTTTATGTGGTATTTTGGGGAACTCACTAAGCACTTATGCTTACAGAGTTTTGTGTATGTGTTTCAGGTACCAGTGATGATCGCGGGAAGGCGCCGGCATGATCTGTACACACTCATGGAGCTTTTGTTTATATGATTTTGGGATATGTTTTTCTATGATGACAGTGGATACATTATGTTTATTATTATTTTATGAATGAAAGTATGTTTTAAAATTTTGAAAAATTATTCGAAAATTTGGGTGTTACAAGTTGGTATCAGAGCCTTGGTTTGAGGGATTCGGGTGCACCTTCGGGCGTCTCTGAACTCAAACTGAGGATTTGAGGGATTTTCAAAATAAAATTCACAATTTTTTTTCAAGAGTAAAAAGTTTTGAAAGAGCAGAGCAGAGCAGTGTGTACGATCAGCCAGCGCCCGAACGGTGATTTCCCAAAATACCCTTACATTATGAGCTATGAGATATGTTATGATATAATATGCATGCTAGAGTAGGCTAGGTATTCTTATTAGGACTAGAGTGGCCTGATTTGTGATGCCTTAGCCTAGGGATTTTGCTGCTAGGAGATGCTTAAGAGTGAATAGATAGCAGCGAGGAGCTTATGAGAGATCTGCTAGAGAGTAGACTATGTATAGAGAGAGTAGATTACTTGGGACTTGGGATCCTAGGAGGAGGACTTGGGGTGAATATTGATGCGGTGTGGACGGTAGTATTGGGCCCGTACTACCGAAGGCACCGGATCAGTGCGCAGCCCAAGTAAGAATCCTTAGGGTACCACGGATCAAGTAGGAATAGGATATCGAGTGTGTGTACACTCGAGCGAGTCTCTGATATCTTGTGTTGTATTTCAGAGAGACATCATGGTTGGGACACGCCACAGGCCAGGGACTAGCGAGGGGGGTGTGAGCGATGAGGAGCTCCGCCAGATGATTCATGATGAGGTGGCTGCGGCCATCCGCGCTGAGATTCCAGAGATGTTCGGGTCTATCAAGACCACACTGATTGAGTCTTTTGATGAGCGGTATGTTGCTCTTACTGATGTTGCTGTTGCTGCAGCCACTGCAGCCGTTGCTGCTGCCAGGCCGCAGGGGGGTGACGCGTTGCTGTACCGGGAGTTCAGCAACACGAAGCCACCAGAGTTTGATGGGACTCAGGATCCGATAGCCGCGATGAGGTGGATCTCTGATATTGAGGGGTGCTTCTACACATGTTCATGTCCGGAGCATCTGAGGGTACGGTTCGCTTTGAACCAGCTTCGCTTGGGAGCGAAGGACTGGTGGAAGTTTGTGACAGCACACTTCACTTCTGCAGAGCTCGCTGTGGTGACCTGGGAGAGGTTCACCACTATGTTTCGAGATGAGTACGTTCCCCCGGTGGAAAGGGAACGTTTGGCCCAGGAGTTTCTGACCCTCAAGCAGGGTACCGAGTCTGTTACAGTGATCACCAGGATGTTTCATGAGAGGGCGATGTTCTGCCCTGAGCATGTGTCTTCCGAGCAGGCACGCACGAGCAGATATTTGAGTATTTTGAGGAGAGATATCCGCGAGTTCGTGGTGAACTCGACATACCGGACATTTGCCGAGCTTCAGGCAAATACCCGGAAGAGATAGATTGAGCTAGAGACTCAGGCCAGGGAGGAGGCGGAGTCTCAGGGGAGGGATCGGCGACCGACACAGTCCCAGCCGGCTGCCAAGCGGGCTAAGCCCGCCGATTCGAGATCAGGGAACCAGAAGGGCCGCACTTGTGGCAAGTGCGGCAAGATTCATGAGGGGGTATGCAGAGCAGGGTCTTGCTACAAGTGTGGCAAGGAGGGGCACATGGCCAAGGATTGCCCCAAGGAGTTTGCAGTTTGTTTTCACTGCAACCAGACCGGACACCGGAAGGCTGAGTGTCCGCAGTTACGAGGGCCAGCGCAGGGAGCTTCTCAGGGATCTGTCCCTGCTGCTGTTCGAGCTACGGAGAGTCGGCCGGTGAAGGTCGAGGCGCCGAAGGCTTGCGGGAGAGCCTTCCAGTTGACAGCGAAGGAGGTCCGCGCAGCACCCGATGTTGTGGCTGGTATGTATTCTTTCATCTGTTTATTTTGAGTTTGTGGTATTATGCTTATATTGTGATATGCGTAGGTACATTTCTTGTGTGTTCTGTACCTGCTTTGGTGTTATTTGACTCGGGTGCGAGTCGGTCTTTTGTGTCGTTAGCCTTTAGTCAGCACATCAGTATTCGTCGAGAGGCGTTAAATCGACCTTTGCGAGTTTCCATAGCTGACAAGAGAGCAGTGTATGCCACTGATGTGATTCGAGAATGTGTACTCGAGATCTTCGGCGTTGGGTTTCCGATTGATTTGGTCCCAATTGCTATGGGAGATGTCTGTGTCATCGTAGGCATGGAGTGGTTGAGTAGATTTGGAGCGGTTATCGACTGCGAGTGACAGCTGGTGACCATACGAGACCCTAGTGGGGGTGGGGGGGGGTTCTTACGGTTTATGGCGAGGGTACCCGTTCTGGGTCAACATTTTGTTCAGCCGCGAGAGCGAGGCAGAGTCTACAGCAGGGCTGTAGTGGGTTTGTGGCTTATGTGGTGGATACGAGGGTAGGTGCAGAGAGACCGAGGTCGGTCGATGAGGTCCCTATAGTGCGTGAGTTCCCGGATGTTTTCCCCGAGGAGTTGCCGGGTGTGCCTCCCGAGAGGCAGGTGGAGTTCCGTATCGATTTGGTTCCGGGGGCAGCGCCTATTGCCAAGGCGCCCTACCGCCTTGCACCTCCAGAGATGCATGAGTTATCCTCGCAGCTTCAGGAGCTGCTGGGAAAGGGGTTTATACGGCCGAGTAGCTCACCGTGGGGAGCACCGATCCTTTTTGTCAAGAAAAAGGATGGTTCACACCGGATGTGCATTGATTACCGGGAGTTGAACAAGCTGACGGTCAAGAACCGTTACCCCTTACCGAGGATCGACGATTTGTTCGATCAGTTGCAGGGAGCGTCTTGGTTCTCCAAGATTGATTTGAGGTCTGGATATCATTAGATGAGGGTGCGTGATGAGGATATCCAGAAGACAGCGTTCAGAACTCGTTACGGGCATTACGAGTTCGTGGTGATGCCTTTCGGGCTCACCAATGCACCGGCGACGTTCATGGATCTCATGAACAGGGTGTGCAGGCCGATGTTGGATTGTTCGGTGATCGTGTTCATTGATGATATATTGGTGTATTCGAGATCCAGAGAGCAGCATGAGGAGCATTTGAGGGAGATCCTCGGAGTTCTGAGATCGGAGAGGCTTTACGCCAAATTCTCCAAGTGTGATTTCTGGTTACAAGAGGTCCAGTTTTTAGGACACCTCGTCAACCAGAATGGGATATTGGTCAATCCGGCCAAGATTGAGGTGGTGATGAGTTGGGAGGTGCCGAGATCCCCTTCGGAGATCAGGAGTTTCCTGGGGTTGGCTGGTTATTATCGGAGATTCATCCAGGATTTCTCCAGGATTGCTGTTCCTCTCACCATACTAACCCGGAAGGGCGTGACTTTCAGTTGGGGCCCGGAGCAACATGCCTCATTCGAGACACTTCGCCAGAGATTGTGCGAAGCCCCAGTGTTGGCCCTTCCGGAGGGAATGGAGGACTTTGTGGTATATTATGACGCGTCGATATCGGGACTGGGTGCGGTGCTGATGCAGAGAGGGCATGTGATAGCATACGCATCGAGGCAGCTGAAGCCTCATGAGACGAGGTATCCTACTCACGATCTGGAGTTGGGGGCTGTGGTGTTCGCCCTCAAGATCTGGCGTCACTATTTGTATGGGGTTCGGTGTACCATATACACGGACCACAAGAGCTTGAAGTATCTGATGGATCAGCCCAACCTGAACATGCGTCAGAGGAGATGGTTGGACGTGGTAAAGGATTATGAGTGTGAGATCCGGTACCACCCGGGCAAGGCTAACGTGGTAGCCGATGCCTTGAGTCACAGGGCAGAGAGTGCCCCTTTGCGAGATGTTTGTCTGAGGTTGACAGTGATGACTCCGGTGTTGGACACCATTCGGGAGGCCCAGGTAGAGGCCATGAGACCGGAGAACCGCAAGCGAGAGCGGGTGATTGGACAGATATCTGAGTTCATTGCCAATAGCTGGGGGCTTATGACCTTCCAGGGCCGGATTTGGGTGCCATTTGAGGGCGGAGCACATGCCATTTTGATGCAGGAGGCGCACAGGTCGAAGTTTTCAATCCATCCTGGGACCACCAAGATGTATTTGGACCTGAAAAGAGACTATTGGTGGCCCTGTATGAAGAGGGATGTGGCGTGGTTTGTAGAGAGGTGCTTGACATGTCGCAGGGTTAAGGCCGAGCACCAGTGTCCACATGGTAAGTTGCAGCCGCTTGAGGTTCCCCAGTGGAAGTGGGAATAGATTTCCATGGATTTTATTACCAAATTGCCGAGGACTGCGAGAGGCGTCGATGCAATTTGGGTGATCGTCGACCGGCTGACAAAGAGCACTCATTTTCTTGCTATCAGCGAGAGCTCTTCCGCGGAGAGGCTGGCAAAGGTGTATGTGAGGGAGGTGGTATCACGACATGGTGTACCGATCTCGATTGTGTCAGATCGAGATGTGCGTTTCACTTCCAGATTCTGGAAGAAGTTCCATGAGGAGTTGTGTACTAGGCTGCATTTCAGTACCGCTTACCACCCACAGACGGACGGACAAAGTGAGCGGACGATTCAGACGCTCAAGGACATGCTTCGGGCATGTGTGTTGGACTTCGGAGGGAGTTGGGACACGTATCTGCCTTTGGCTGAGTTTTCCTATAACAACAGCCACCATTCGAGCATTGGTATGCCTCCCTTCGAGTTGTTGTACGGGAGGAAGTGTCGAACTCCCATCTGTTGGGGAGAGGCAGGACAACGAGTGATGGGTAGCACGGAGATAGTGCTTCAGAAGACTGAGCAGATACAGCAGGTCAGGCAGAGGTTGCTGACGGCTCAGAGTCGTCAGAAGTGCTACGCGGATAGGCGTCGCTCAGAGCTCGAGTTCCAGGTTGGTGATTTCGTTCTCCTGAAGGTGTCACCTTGGAAAGGTGTGATCCGGTTCAGGAAGAGAGGCAAGTTGGGGCCTCGGTATATTGGTCCATTCAGGGTGATCGCGAGAGTAGGCAGGGTAGCGTATCGTTTGGAGTTACCTGTGGAGTTGAGTCAGATTCATGATACCTTCCACGTGTCTCAGTTGAGGAAGTGTATTGCCGATGAATCGGCGGTGGTACCGTTAGAGGATATTCAGGTGGATGCGAGCCTGAATTATGTTGAAAGGCCAATTGCGATTCGGGATCGGAGAATCAAGGTTTTGAGAAACAAGGAGGTGTCCTTGGTGCAGGTTCAGTGGTAGCATCGGAAGGGGTCCGAGCTGACATGGGAACCAGAGATTGAGATGCGTGAGCAGTATCCAGAGTTATTTGCAGAGCGAGACTTCGAGGGCGAAGTCTGATTCTAGTGGGGGAGAATTGTAACATCCTGAGTTCGGGTATGTTAATTTAATTATTTATTTATTGTTTTATTGAGGAACTCGACGAGTTGATGCCTCAACTCGTCGAGTAGAGTCTGATCTATTGGCGCATTTTCGCGAACGGACTCGACGAGTCGGGACCGGACTCGCCGAGTCGGTGCTGATTAGGAAAACCCTAATCCCCGGGTTTGGGAGCCTATTTAAAGACCTTTATGGCCTTCATTTGCGGCCACCTTGTTCCAAAGAAACCCTAGAGAGCTGAGATAGTGAGTTTGAGGGCAAGATGAGGCTATTTCTTCATCTTTTTGTGTGGTTTTGCTTGAAGGAAGATAGGAGCACAAATCTAGAGTGTGAAGGGGACTGGATCTGAGCTAATCATCTCGTGATATCATATTTGGAGGTATAAACCTTTCCATTTCGTGTTATATTGATGGACTTCTTGATTTTAGGGTTTTTACCCTCATTTTATGAAAGATCTAGTGAGTATGAGGTCCTCTTTGGGGTTATGACATCAGATCTGGACCATGAGAGGTCCCTAGAGTCATTACCTTCTAGCTTTTTGCAAGCAAATAAGCAATTGGAGACTAGGTTGCCATTTCTAGTGTTATTTCTCCATTTGAGGCTTGAATTGGGTTGCATGCACGTAAAGGTTGCACCTTTACGTGACTTTTGAGTGTTTAAGGGTTAGATCTATGATTTGGCTAAGCAGATCTGACCTCAGGAGGTTGTATGAGCAAGTCCATGGAGGAAACTCGCCGAGTCCATCGGTAGACTCGACGAGTCGGACCGGGTTGCCACGGGGTCTGACTCCAGTGGTGATCTGGTGAGTTGAGGGGTGACTCAGTAAGTCGAGTGAGGCTTAGAAAGGGAGGAGTCTGTGGGGACGATGGGACTCGCCGAGTCGTCGTATGCACTCGGCGAGTCTGGTCAAAATGGACAGTTGACTTTTGGGTTGACTTTTAGGGTTTGTCAACAAATGGGCCTTGGGCCTGTAGAGGGGTAGAATGGTCTTTTACCCTTCTAGGGATTTGCATGAGAGAATATCCAAATTGTGAAGAGACATTTATTTAGTGAAATTTATTATTGTGACTAGGTGGAGGCTAGGGCAGTATTCTGATATCGAGATTTTACCGAGATTCTCGAGGTGAGTCTTCTCACTATACCTTACCTAGAGTGGTAATCAGAGCTATGTGACAGTGTATCTTCTATGCTATTTATGTGTTGTGATTCTATGTGATATGTGATATGCATGATTCAGAGTTTACAGAGTTAGGACCAGTGGGTCCACAGAGTTATGGGACCAAGAGGGTCCCACATAGATATTCGACCAGAGGGTCATCAGAGTTACAGCCTTGAGTGGCTGATATGTGTTTATGTGGTATTTTGGGGAACTCACTAAGCATTTATGCTTATAGAGTTTTGTGTATGTGTTTCAGGTACCAGTGATGATCGCGGGAAGGCGCCGGCATGATCTGTACACACTCATGGAGCTTTTGTTTATATGATTCTGGGATATGTTTTTCTATGATGACAGTGGATACATTATGTTTATTATTATTTTATGAATGAAAGTATGTTTTAAAATTTTGAAAAATTATTCGAAAATTTGGGTGTTACAGTTGTGGCCGCCGCCGTGAGCCTCCGTTGGCCACCACTACCAGAGGTGGTAGTGGGTGGTGGCCGACTAGCGAAACCCTAATGGGCCTAATGAACCCTAATGGATCTAAGGACTTAACTTTTGGGCCTGTTGAGCTATGATTGGGTTGGAAACCCTAATTAGGGTTTAGAAAACCCTAATTTTGGAATCATGGACTTAGACTTATCGGGACCCACATTTGGGCCATTGGAATGGAATTGTGAACTACACCCAATCACACCATATGACTTATCTAGTAGAGTGATGGACTTAATGGATTAAGTCCTTAATGGGTTAAGTGAGAAACACTTAACCCTAATTGTCATTTTATGTGAAACCCTAATTTCACTTGGGCCTTGAGTTCGGCCTTTCCATTGGGCTTTGGTAATTGGGTTATTAATGAGCCATCCAAGAATAATCATATGGACTAGAATATGTTGATGGGATTTAGAGTAAGGTCCATATGAGGGTTTGGGCCCAATTTGGAAAATTAGGCAACAGATGGGCCATAGTTTGGGCCTTTATGATTATGAGACATTTGGCCATTAGAAATGCCAAATGTTTGGACTGGATTAAATGGTTGGACCTTAGAATAAGACCATGTAAAGGTTTGGGCCCAATTTGGAAAATTGGGCCATATGTTGGGCTTTGATTCCCAATTTGACTTTTGGGCCTTTGGATTGGGCCTTGGGCTTGAATCAAGCCAAGATAGGGTAATGTAGCCTGCTACTCCAAGAACTTATGGTTATGTGTTGGGACCCAATTATTAATTGGGTGATGTTTTGATATTGACAGTTCGGGAACCTGTCATCCAGCAGCTGGGGTTGTGTCTGCGGGACTTCAGCAGTGTGAGGTGAGTTACCTTCCAGTAGAAGTGGGTCTAAGGCCACAATGTCGGCCCACTAGTAGGAGTTGTTTGTTAGATGATTGTCCTTGTGATAATTATCTGGTATGCCACTATCTGTATCTTTTATGTGCTAGTATGATATGTTATATGTGGTAGTTGTAGGGGGTGAAACAGTCCTCAGTTACCGGTTGAAAGATACCGAAGGGGTAGGTCGGGCACCCAGATATGCCTGACAGTATATTCATGTATGTTATGCTATGTTATTATGTGGTAGTGGTAGAGGTGAAATAGTCCCCGTTATCCAGTTGAAACAGACCGAAGGGGAGGCCAGCACCCAGATATGCTAGGTAGTTATCCAGTTGAAAGAGACCGAAGGGGAGGCCAGCACCCAGATATGCTAGGCAGTTATCCGGTTGAAAGAGACCGAAGGGGAGGCCATCATCCAGATATGCTAGGCAGTATGTATATTGTATGGTATGTGGTATGACGGGGGAACTCACTAAGCTTCATGCTTACGGTTTACAGTTTTGGTTTCAGGTACTCGTTTTCAAAGGAAAGGAGTCGGCTGGATCGCAGCGCATCACACTATGTTTTCCGCACATGAGATCTTTTGGATTACACTCTGATATGGTTTTAAGATAATATGTTTTGATTATTGACACTTTGGTTTTGACATGAGATATTATTATGAATGTTTTTATACTATTGGTTTTATATAATAACTTAATTAAAATGAAATTTTTGGTCTGAAATTTTGGGATGTTATATATGGCCTCCGACTGTGGTTCCTTGATGATCTCTAAAACTGGAGTCATCACGGTAATCCTCATGCACACATCCCGAATCGGGGTACTTACCACCCTCCTGCTCAAGGCATCGGCCACCACATTGTCCTTGCCTGGATGATACAAGATCTCGCAGTCATAGTATTTCACTACATCCAACCACCTCCTTTGCCTCATATTCAAGTTAGGCTGATCCATGAGGTATCTTCGACTCTTATGGTCCATGTAGATGGTACAACGAACACCATAGAGATAGTGGTGCCAAATCTTGAGGGCAAAAAGCACCACCCCAACTCCAGATCATGAGTGAGATATCTCGCTTTGTGAGGTTTCAGCTGGCTCGAAGCGTGTGCTATCATATGCCCTCTCTGTATCAACACAACACCCAATCCTGCAATGGATGCATCACAGTAGACTACAAAAATCCTCAACTCCCTCAGGGAGGGCAAGTACTGGTGCCTCATACAATCTTTGGCGAAGAGTCTCAAACGATGCTTGTTGCTTTGGCCCCCAACTGAAAGCAACATCCTTCCTTATCAACTTGGTGAGAGGAACAACAATCTTTAAGAAGTTTCTGATGAATCTCTGATAATAACCTGCCAACTCGAGGAAGCTTCGAATCTCAGATGGAGATCTTGGCACCTTCCACTGCATCACCGTCTCTATCTTGGCTGGGTCGACCAAGATATTGTTCTGATTGACGAGGTGTCCCAAAAACTGAACCTATCGCAACCAGAAGTCACACTTGGAGAACTTGGCATAAAGCCTCTCCATCCTCAAAACCTCAAGGATCTCTCAAAGATGCTCTTCATGTTGTTCCCTAGTCTTCGAATATACCAGAATGTCATCGATAAAAGCGATCACTGATCGATCCAACATGGGCCTACACACCCGGTTCATGAGGTCCATGAACGTTGTCGGTGCGTTGGTGAGCCCAAAAGGCATCACCACAAACTCATAATGCCCATAGCAAGTTCAAAAGGCCGTATTTGGAATATCTTCCTCCCGTACCCTTATCTGATGATAGTCGGACCTCAAATCGATCTTGGAAAACTAAGATGCCCCCTGAAGCAGGTCAAAGAGATCGTCAATCCTTGGCAAAGGGTAACGGTTTTTCACCGTCATCTTGTTTAGTTCCCGGTAATCAATGTACATCCGGTGTGAACCATCCTTCTTCCTGAGAAAAAGGATCGAGGCTCCCCAAGGAGAACTGTTCGGCCGAATAAACCCCTTTCCTAACAGGTCATGCAGCTGAGATGATAACTCCTGCATCTCAAGAGGTTCAAGATGGTACGGTGCCTTGGCGATCGGCGCTGCACCCGGGATCAAATCGATCCGGAATTCCATTTGCCTCTCAGGAGGCACTCCTGGTAACTCCTCAGGAAAAACATCGGGAAAATCACATACCACCAGAACATCAGATACAAAGATCGATCCCTTCTTTTCAACCAGAGTATCCACTACATATGCCAAATAAACCATGCTGCAAACTCTGCCTTGCCCTGGCGGCAGAACAGAAAGCTGATCCTGACCTAGTACCCTCGCCATAGATAGTCAACACTCCCCCACTAGGGTCTTAAACTGTCACCAGCTGACACTCATAGTCAATCAGAGCCCCAAACCGGCTCAACCAATCCATACCCACGATCACACAAACATCTCCCATCGCGATAGGAATGAGATCTATCGAATATCCAACTCCGAAGATGTAACATCCCGATTCCCAGGTATAAGTTTTAAAGCTTTATATTCATATTATGGTGGAAACTCGACGAGTTGGAGGCCCCAGCTCGTCGTGTCGAATCTGGTCAGCCCGTGAGGTTTATGGCATCTACTCGACGATTTGGTGGGCCCCAACTCGACGAGTAGGGGTTGTGCATGGAAACCCTAATTTTTAGGGTTTGCACCCTATTTAAAGGACCTTAAATCCTTCCCCTGCCTCTCTTATCGCCCCCTTGACCTCACAAAACCCTAATCGTGTATTACTCCTCATTTTGTGTGTGTGAAAGCTTGGAAGGTGGTTTTAGTGAAAGAAACTTGAAGATTCAAGAGCTTGTATCAAGGAGAAGCTTGTAGATCCAGTACCTACTCCGTCTTGGCTTCCATTTGAAGTTAACAAGTTGTTACCTTGATAATTCTAGTGTTAGATCTCCTCATTCAAGGGTTTTAGGCCATTTCTAGCATATTTGTGGGTCATTTCTGTTGGATATAGTGTCTAAGTCCATAACTATATTTGGTATGTACTTGACCCGACCCGACATGATCCATTTGGGTTGCACTTCACCCGAACAATTTACGGATAATCTTTTGAGAATAGTATAAGTTATGATTTATTAATATATTATAAGTTCTAATATATTAATATAAAATCATATTATTTAATTAGTGTTGATCTATAATTAATTTAGAATTAATTTAGAGATCAAAAGTATGACTAATTAAATATGGGCTCTTGTATTTATATAGTGTGGGCTAATGCTTATTTGGAATGGGCTAGGCTTGCATGGAAAGTCCATGGATACTCCATGGAGCTTTAACCCATGGATCTCATGGAAATGAAAAGACATGGGTATTAGGGTTTACATGGATGTAACCCTAATCCACCACACTATATAAAGGAGGCTTTGGTTCTTGAAATAACACTAGTTGATGTGTGTAAACTAAGAGGGCCGATTTCAAGAAGTTTGTGACTATTCTCTCAAGTTTCCAAGTTTGTGGTGATTTGTGACTTCCATTTGAGGCATCCACATTATTGGTGCTAGGCTCTCAAACTCCAAGCAATCAACTACTACTACAAGGTAAGTAATTCTACTAGTTTCATTTGATTCAAGTTCCCCATGCCATGCTAGATAGGATAAGAACCTTGGAAAAATAATTATTTGCATGTATCATAGTCAAACATAGATCCAAGGTTTCTAGGGTTGCATGTACACCATAGGAGTGTTAGAATGCTCAAAACCCATCAGTGGTATCAGAGCCTAGTTTGTTTATTTGATACTTGATGCAAAAAAAACTTGAAAATCGAAGTTTTGTTCAAAAGCTCGTATCAAAATTTCAAGTTTTGTATATGTACTTACGATTCTTGAAATTTTTGATATGAACATTCATAAACATATGAGTTTAGAAGATCATAGAAATTATGTGCTAATAATAAATTAGATTAATTCTTGATCTTTATGTGTTTTAATGGAGTCCATAACTAGTTCTTAAGTTATGGATAACCAAAAGTCACATTTATAAATAACCATTAAAAGAACACATAGGTTACAAAAAATGAAGAGTCTTCATTTTTAATAACCATTAACTCATAAGTTATGAGAAATGAAAAGTTTTGAAAGTTTACAAAACTTGCCCTCAAGTTTTGGAACATGTAAAGTCATATTAAAAACTTTAGTTCCAACCCCTAGAATTTTAAAAGTTAAAATTCAACCCTTATACTTTATAATATTATAAGTTTAATAATATTTATATATGTATAAGATCAAGTCGTCTTACCGCTAGTACGCCTCATTCACGAAGCCGATCTATAAGGGGGGTATAAGGTTGTTGCCTATAAAATGGCAACTTAATGTGTGTCCACTCTCACCCACCGCTACCTTGATCGGTGGAGGGTCGTTAGCCGAACGGGTAGGACAAGGACTTATAAATTCTCATTAAAAGTATAATGATAATACTAAAGTAACTAAACTTTATTGAATTCCCAATCTTAGTTATTTTAGGAAAATGTGAATAAGGTGCTAATCCATGAAATTACACTTTACACTTTGTTTAAGTCGTTAGTGGAGAGTGTGTGGTTAACCGGCACACTAACTTGAACTTAACAAGGTAGGTAAAGGGTGACTTAATGTTTATCATAGTATCGATGGAGCGTGTGTGGTTAACCGGCACATCGATTGAGGGGTAATACATTAAGGGTACCAAGTAATTTGCATGGTTACTTCACACCTTGTTTTGTGATCCTCGGCATCCCAGTCACAAAACTTGAAGGGCACACTCGAGATTGAAACATGCCATTGAAGAAAGTTCAATGAATCTCAAAGAATCTAGGAGTTTCTAAACCAATTAAAACCTAATTAAATATTTCATTTTTCATGGTGGAAATTGGTGAATCGTCATTCACCTACCTTCAAATATCTTATAGCTTAGATTACGGCATCCCACTTCTAAGTTATAAAATATTGTGTTGGGTCCTAGCCTTAATATTACATTTGGGTGTTTTGTTAAGGACTATCTCTACATCTAATCTAATCTATTCCCTCTTCTTTTTAGATGTTTTCCAATAACAATGCTTCTGGCTCAAACCCTACTAGCTCCTTCTCTCTCATGAATCTTTGTGGGAGAGTCATCTTTGATGGGTCCAACTTTACAGATTGGATCAGAAACATCAGAATGGTCACTCGGTATGAGAACAAAGAATATGTTCTCGACAAGGAGCTGAAGGTACCCGAGCCAACTGCTACTCCTGAAGAGCTTGTTGAATATGAGGTACATGAAAGAGATGCTACAAAAGTGGCATGCATCATGATGGCCACCATGACAGCCGAGCTCCAAAAGTCCTATGAGGACTATTATCCTTTTGAGATGCACCAAGACTTGATGGACCGTTACCATCAAAGTGCTCGTCAAGAGCGATATGAAATAATCTCCTCCATGATAACAACCCGAATGAAGGATGGTGAACCCATCACGGGCCACATGCAGAAAATGCAAAGGTATGTGGACCGTTTACTGAAGCTGAATGTGAACTTCCCTGAGGAGTTAGCAATAGACATCATTTTGCACTCCTTGCCATCGTGTTATGATCAATTCCGCATGACATATCACATGAACAAGGAAGAAGTCACCCTCAGCAAACTTCAAGGACTCTTGAAGACCGCCGAAAGTGGTCTAAAGGGTAAGTTGGTTGTTACTACTCCTACTCCTACTCCAACTGCGGCCAATGTCTTGGCAATCGGGCATGGCAAAGGGAAGAAGAGAAAGAACCCTTCTAAGGGTACCAAGGGTAAGACCCTTGAAGGCTCCTCTTCAAGCAAAACCAAGAAAGGTTTTGTCACTCCTTCTGCTAACCCTAATGAGGCTGAATGCTTCTATTGTCATGAAAAATCGCACTGGAAGCGAAACTGCCCAAAGTACCAGCAAGATTTGAAGGATGGGAAAGTAAAACCCAACCATGCAGGTATATACACTATATTGTCTAATAACTCACCTCATTCTAAGTCTTGGGTCCTTGATACAGGTTGTGGTATTCACATATGTTGTGATTTGCAGGGACTAAAAAGAAGTGAGAATGTGGAGCAGGGAAAGATAAACTTGATCATGGGAAACAGGAAAGCTTCACCTGTCACCAAGATAGGAGTTTATTCCTTAGTGCTAAATAGTGGGTTTACATTAGATTTGAATAAATGTTATTATTCGCCAGAAATGGCAAGAAATGTTATTTCCTTTCATGCATTGTATAAACATGGTTTTACCTTTTATTTTGATAATAATAATGGTAGTATTGATGCTTTCTTTAATAATGTTCTTTATTTTAAAGCATTACCTTGTGATGGCGTGTATGAAACTGTATCTGTTGTAGATAATCTAGGAAATAATGTATTGTGTATTAACTCTTCCACTAGCTTAGATAAAGCATCCTTATGGCATTGTCGTCTTGGACATGTAAGCAAGAAACGCATAGGCCAACTCCAAAAGGATGGAGTCTTGGAGTCATTTGACCTAAAGTCAGATGATAGTTGTGAATCTTGTTTGCTTGGTAAAATGACAAAGTCACCTTTTACTGGCACTTGGGCTAAGGGTGAAGGTTTGTTGGACCTCATACACACGGATGTGTGTGGACCCTTCAGAACCGCCATAAGAGATGCTAATCGGTTCTATGTGACTTTTACTGATGATTTTAGTAGATATGGATATGTCTACCTAATCAAGCATAAGTCAGAAACCTTTGAGAAATTCAAAGAGTTTAAGCAAGAAGTGGAGAATCAGTTGGGCAGGAACATTAAGATGCTTCGATCCGATCGTGGTGGTGAGTATCTTAGTACTGAGTTCCTTGACTATCTTAAGGAATGTGGAATTGTCTCACAATTGACACCTCCTAGGACACCACAGTTGAATGGTGTAGCTGAGAGGCGCAATCGGACCTTGTTGGACATGGTTCGTTCCATGATGAGTCGAGCTTCGCTACCAATCTCATTTTGGGGGTATGCCTTAGAGACTGCCGCCCATATCCTTAATCTAGTCCCTACAAAGAAGGTTGCCAAAACACCTCACGAGATGTGGACTGGAAAAGTTCCCAATCTAGACCACATCAAGATTTGGGGTTGCGAGGCTTTCGTGAGACGCGATACTCACGATAAGCTCGAACCCCGAAGCGAAAGGTGTATTTTCATCGGCTATCCACAGAAATCCTTTGGCTACATTTTCTACAGACCTAGTGATAATGTGGTCTTGGTAGCAACAAGAGGATTCTTTCGAGAGAGAGAATTCATGAGCCAAGGAGACAGTGGGAGGAAAATTGACCTTGAGGAAATTCAAGAGTCAAGTGGTGAAGGAACCTCAAACCCTAGCCCTCAACCTGAGGAGGAAACTCCTGTTGAGCCGACTGAAGAATCTATACCTCTGAGGCGTTCCACCAGAGTTAGGAATGCACCTCCTGTTGAGCCGACTGGTTGCAAAGGGTTATTCTCAAACTCCGGGAGTTGATTATGATGAGACCTTTTCACTAGTGGCCAAGATTAAGTCTATTAGGGTTCTGTTAGCCATTGCTGCATTTCATGATTATGAAATATGGCAAATGGATGTCAAAACCGCTTTCCTTAATGGAAAGTTGGCTGAAGATGTTTACATGGTTCAGCCAGAGGGTTTTGTCAGTACAGAGTACCCCAGTAGAGTGTGTAAGCTCGAGAAATCCATTTATGGATTGAAACAGGCACCTCGCAGATGGAATCTTTTCTTTGATGAGAAAGTCAAAGAATTTGGCTTTTCAAGAAGTGAAGATGAATCTTGTGTCTATATCAAGGCTAGTGGGAGTATAGTAAGCTTCTTGGTACTGTATGTGGATGACATACTACTCATAGGAAATGACATCCCAACCCTGCACGAAGTAAAGTCCTGGCTTGGGAAGTGTTTCGCTATGAAGGACCTTGGAGAAGCTGCCTATATCCTAGGGATAAGGATTTTGAGAAACAGGAGTAAAAGACTAATTGGACTTAGTCAAAGCACCTATGTGGACAAAGTGTTGAAAAGGTTCAACATGCATAATTCCAAGAAAGGAGAGTTACCCATCCAGAGTAACACCAGATTGAGTAAGACACAAAGCCCTAGTTCTGAGGCTGAGATAGCAGAAATGAGTCGAATACCTTATGTTTCAGCTGTAGGATCGATCATGTATGCTATGACGTGTACTCGACCTGATGTAGCCTTTGCTTTGAGCATGGTTAGCAGGTATCAGGGGAACCCTGGCAAGGCACACTGGACTGCGGTAAAGAATATCCTCAAGTACCTACGAAGGACTAAGGACTGGGTCCTTACCCTCGGTGGCAGTGAGGACTTGAGAGTTGTAGGGTACAGTGATGCTAGCTTTCAGACTGACAGGGATAATTTCCGCTCTCAGTCGGGCTGGGTCTTTACTCTAAACGGAGGGGCAATTACTTGGAAAAGTTCCAAGAAGGAGACAGTGGCTGATTCCACTTGCGAATCAGAGTATATAGCAGCAAGCGAGGCAGCAAAGGAGGCTATATGGCTAAAGAACTTCATCGGAGACCTTGGAGTTGTACCAGCTATAAAGGAGCCAATGGAGATTTTCTGTGACAGCAATAGTGCGGTTGCCTTAGCCAAGGAACCAAGAGATCATGGGAGATCCAGACACATTGATAGAAAATATCACTTCATCAGACATCGAATAGAAGAAGGAATCCTCGTGGCAAAGAGGGTATCATCGGATGAGAACCCAGCAGATCCCCTCACGAAGGGACTAAATCGGGCTAAGCATCTCCAGCATGCTCGGAGCATAGGGCTGAAGGATGATATTAGTTTTAGTAGTTAGATAATCTTGAAATTTGTAAAATGTAATTGACATTTGATGATAAATAAAAGCTGTTATTTATGAGTAAAGTGTTGCTATCTCTTGTCAATCGTTTACTATTATTTCTTTTTGCATGTTTTGACTTCCAGAATAATTATGTTATGGTTTATATCATATTATTCAAACTCTCCACAGTCGGTCATATGTTGGAAATAGATATGAATCAAGACTGTCATGGGTTGGCTTGTAGAGGTCTAAGATGTTAGACAAAGCGGGGCTACAACACTCATGAGTGCTCATAAGTTCTGAGTATTGGATTCAACCCACGCTCACTGGCATCACTTCATGGAATTTATCTCGAGTGATCGTGAGACGGTAATATCATATAAGTCTTCAAACCTAGACATATGATTTGTTACCTATGAGTTGATTATGCATTGATTGTACGAAAACGCATTGGTAACTCGATGTTATAAAACGTACCTTTGTGTGTAATTCAACAAGTAGTAGAGCAAACATATGAGTCGAAGTTTATCTGTTCCTTCTTGGATTAGAAGCGATATCTGGGCCCCTCGATGATTTTGTTTTGACCTATGTACCGGGCCCGGTCAGAACTAAATTGATGTGTTCAATTAAGTTCTATGTCAAACAAATCGGAAATCGGGAAACAAATGCTGGACAATAAGCAAGACCTTGTTCCATGTATTTGTCCAGCTCATATCTAGAACAGAGGATTGTATGATCACTTATCTAAAATGGCGCTTCATAGTTCAACAGAGTTTAAAGATCTACGATTGCTGATCGGTTCCTGAAGTCATACTTGCAACTATAGTTATTAGACTTATCCAAGTGGGAGACTGTTGGATATAGTGTCTAAGTCCATAACTATATTTGGTATGTACTTGACCCGACCCGGCATGGTCCATTTGGGTTGCACTTCACCCGAACAATTTACGGATAATCTTTTGTCACACCCCGCTAAAGCGGAAACGCAAGGTATGACAGCGACAAAGGTTTCATTGCAAAAGATAAAGATACATCACCATAGCAATATTTAAAAGTTTACAACCCATAGCTTAAACAAAACAAAGTACAAGTTTTCCAAAATGACATTGTTCAAAATACAACTTCATAAAATAACTTCCACACGATGCAGCATGCTCTATGATGATGAATCTCTATATCCACTTACTAATTATTTCCTGAAAAAGCATGTAAAATGAGCGTCAACTATGAAAATAGTTGGTGAGTTCACAGGTTTATAAAATCAAGATTTGGTATAAGACTTTTCATAAATACAAGTACATTGCTTTAATGAGAACAAAGTTCATTGCTATAATGAGAAACAAAGTTGATTGCTAAAATTGATAAACGAGTTTATTGCCATAATAGATAACAAGTTTATTGCTATAATGTGTAACGAGTTTGTATGTGAATGAACAAACAATGAGTCTCAACCAAACCTATGACTGAAGCCCTATCAAGATCTATGCTTATCGTTCCATAGATGAATATGGTATCATGCACTCCAGCAATAGGGCGAGTGAGGAGTTGTCAATTCCTAATAGCGCTATCCATAATGACCATTGGCTCAAAGAGTTAATGGTTAGAGATAAGGGAAGGGCCTTAGTACGATAAGTTCTCATGTTCCGTGTTGCATAGACATACATAAAGAAACATAGCAATACAATAGCAATCGTGTTTGATACAATTCAATTTAAATACAACATGCAAATAATAGTTTTACTGGACATGCTTTTCCACCCCAAAACATAAAAACTGAAAATAGGGGAGTGCGTGAATACTCACAATGTTTCGAGTAGATACAAGTGGTGCCTTGGAATACACCAACGTCTTAATGCCGGGATCCTACGACATCAAACACACACTAGTGAGTTTCCATGTCGAAATCTAATGCTAATATACTAAACTCTACATATAGTGAAATGCCAATTTATGTTCTAATATTGGATTTTATATTAATTGGTTACACTTTTTCTGAAATGATGAAATTCTACAAGTCATGCGATAAATACAACTTTGGGATATTAATTTTCCAGATTTAGTAATATAAATTTAAGGGTGTTTCAACACATTTAAAGGTGTTTTAAATTCCTAAAAATGTAAGATATTATCAAATAGTTTCCAAAAATTGTCAAACCTTGTATTTTTCATTCTAAATACAATAGAGGTTTTCCAGAAAATTTTCCTTGAATTTTTGATATGGTTAACTATTTTCCAAATTTTTAAGCCTTCATAACAACATAAATTCACGAAAAATAGCATTCAAAGGATAAAAATTCTCAAACTTTTTATTTTACTGTTATTACACATTACTAAGCTGAGAAAAATATAAAAATGGATTTCCAAGCTGTTTAATTGTATTTTACGATTTTTGAGCATTTATTCCAATAAAAATTGAAATAAATAGAAAACAGTTTCCAAAATTACCCAAACTTTTTATTTAACTGTTATTACACATAACTAGGCTGGGAAAAATATAAAAGATATTTTTCAATGGGTATTTCTATTTTTCCTTGTTTTATCCCCTTAAATAACCATTAATTGAAGAATAAATAACAAACAATTAAAATAAATTACCAAAAATTTTTGTAACATCATTTACAGTGTAAGTAATCTGGGAAAAATACCAAAAGTGGTTTTCATATTGTATAGTCCGGTTTTGGGTATTTATGTGTATTTAAGTGTATTTAACTTTAGAAAATAGAAGAAAAATAGTTTACAGTAGAGAAAAATCATCACAATTTTTATGTAATCTCCTACTGTACAACATGATGTTCTGGTAAATTTGCATGAATTTTGGATAATCAGAACTATTTTTCGTATTTTTAGGCCATTATAATTACCAAAAATTGGGAAAAATAGTAAGGCATGATGAAAAATTTTGAAATTATTTTTCTGAGTCACCCACCACAGGTAAGGGCTGAGAAAATTGTTAGATACAACTTTCACACTCTCTAAAGTGGTTTTGTGATTTATTATACCCAAACAAAAAGAAAATCGGAAATCATACCAAACAGCAACAAAAATCGATGAAGTTTAGTGAGGGGTCAGTATTCAGCATAGGGGTCATCCATGAATTTATTCCGGATTTATAGACCTCTGGAAGTATTTTATGTGATTTATGCCCTTGTTTTCTTGCAATAATTTTAATAAATCAAAGAAATGATAAAAGCTCTTGAAATTTTCCAGATTATCACATGTATGTGAGGGCTTTCAAAAGGAAAAATGTTCGAATTTTATTCAGAAGGGAAATAGGGGTATTGAACCCAAACAAGTTAAGAAATGTTGCATATAATGGTGCATGAGATGTAAATGTGGCTGAAGTTCATGAATTTGAGTAGCCCATTCAGTGGGGTTTTAAGCCACGAAATTTCAGCCATCATTCACTGGATATGTTAAGTTTCTAAATTATTTTTCCCCAGATTTATGGTTGGGTTTAAGGCCATTGATCATGCAAAGCAAAAATGGTGATCACAGAAAAAGAGCTGTTTGCGCAACCATTTTGTAAAAATTGCCAAAAATCCGATATTTAATATTTTACAGTGAGACCAGTTGGGTTTGAAAGTTAACTCGTGGAACTATCCAATACAAAAAGAATATCAGGATTTGGTTAAGAAATGACCGAGTTATGGCCGTTCAAGGCTGAACAATGTAATCTGGCAGATTGCATGTTTGCTTTGAGTGCATTCTTAGGGCATTTTGACAAGAACAACATGCATGCTTCGGTTAAGGTCCGATTTCTAGCACATGCATGGAGTGAATGAGCATCCAAGATAATGGTTTAAATGCTTTTGGTCATGCAAGAACACAAAAGAAATGGAGAAGAAGATGTAATTCTCGGTTTTGAAGTCACATGAACACATGTGCATCTTTTTCACTCCTTGCATGGGTTTGATCCCGGATTTTCACCATCTCAAACACATACATTGTGTTATGGTGAGAATCTACAAACCACAAGGGAAAAGTAAGGATTTCTAGCCATGGAAGGGCATAGAATCCGAAGAGTAGAGAAAACCATGAAGAAGAGGAAGTAAAATCATGAAACCATGAGGGAGGATTGTGTTGTTTACCTTGGTTTTGATCTTGAGAGAAGCAAGAACACTTCAAGACCTTCTCAATTTCGAAATTATGGCAGAGAATGGAGGATTTCCTGGAGGTGTAGGAGAGGTTTTTGAGGTGGGGAATCTTCTTGGAGAAGGAGTGAGAGAGAGAGTGTGTATGGGAAGTTGAAGTGTAAGAGAAGAATAAAATGATTAAGAATTTTTGGGGAAAAATGGAGCATGGGGGAGAGGGTGGCAGATTTTATGAGTGTAAGAGAGGCCCTCTCTCTCCTAATTCAAACTAAATAAATTTCCCTTCAATTTTTATAAAACCCAAATTTTTATAAAAATGCCTCTTTATGTAATTCATGATTTATTTAAGAATCTTTGTTTTTAGCTCATAAAATATGATTTATGTTTGATAATTAAATCTTTATATCTTTGATTATATCCTTATGACTTAATTATTTAAATTTTATCTAATGAGGTTCATAACAAATCTTATAGAGTTTTTAGGTTTTAAAGTTTATAAATTTGGATTTTTGGGCTCTTTAGGGTTTTTGGAACATTGTTTGATATTCACCATCATATTGAAATGAAATTAGAATATTTTAATTTATTTTTAGGGTTTTATACCCTTTTTCAATTGTAGCAAGGTTTGAAGTTTATTCTAATTATAGCATTGGCATTTCCTATTGTAGTTAAGCAACTTACTAGAATCGTAAGTGTCAAGTATATTAGTCCTAGATCTTAGTTGGGTCCTAGTTTATGCAAGATTTTGACCTAATTTATACTACTAGGCCATGGCATGTTGTGCATGAATGGTTTTTATAAAGATGCATGAGTCCGAGAATGACCTGAATTGACAGTTGTCACAGTATCCCCCACTTAAAAAGAATTTCGTCCCGAAATTCATTCTATGTCATCGTTTGTCATCGCATGGGAAAAGTTGTGGATACTTTTCCTTCATGAAGTCCTCACGCTCCCAGGTGTACTCAGGCCCGCGTTTTGAGTTCCATCGAACTTTCACAATCAGAATCTTACTCCGCTTGAGTCGTTTTACCTCCCTGTCAAGGATTTCTATCGGTTCCTCAACAAAGTTTAGCTTATCATTGATCTTGAATTCCTCGAGGGGTACTATCAATGCTTCGTCGGCTAAACATTTCTTAAGATTGGAGACGTGGAATGTGTCGTGAATGGCGCTTAACTCTTGGGGTAATCGGAGTTTATATGCCACCGGACCAATCCTTTCAATGATCTCGAAGGGTCCAACATATCTTGGGCTTAGTTTTCCTTTCTTACCAAAACGTACAAGCCCTTTCCAAGGCGACACCTTTAGAAGTACCTTGTCTCCAACTTGGAATTCTAATGGTTTTCGACGATTATCCGCATAACTTTTCTGACGATCTCTGGCGGCTTTAAGCCTATCTTTGATGATAGCAATCTTGTCAGTTGTTTCCTGGATAAGGTCGAGTCAAATCAATTGTCTGTCTCCGATTTCTGTCCAACACAATGGAGAACGACACTTGCGTCCATACAATGCTTCGTATGTGGCACATTGGATACTCGTGTGGTAACTGTTATTGTAGGAAAACTCAATTAGAGGCAAATGAGTATCCTAATTTCCTTTGAACTCAATGACACACGCCCGTAGCATGTCTTCCAATGTTTGTATTGTTCTCTCTGTTTGTCCATCTGTCTGAGGGTGGTAAGTTGTGCTCAAATTTATCTTGGTTCCTAGTGCCTTCTGTAACATCCACCAAAATCGTGATGTAAAACGACTATCTCTATCAGAAATGATGGATAGGGGTACACCATGCAGAGAAACAATTCTGTCGATGTAGATTTGGGCCAATTTTTCCATCTTGAAGTCTTCCCGAATGGGGAGAAAGTGAGCAGATTTCGTCAGTCGATCCACTATGACCCAAATAGAGTCGTGACCTTTAGAAGTTCTAGGAAGTTTGGTAACGAAATCCATGGATATCTGCTCCCATTTCCATTGGGGAATTTCGGGTTGTTGCAATAAGCCGGATGGTTTTTGATGTTCAGCTTTGACTATTGAGCAAGTTAAACACTTCCCAACATATAAGGCAATATCCCTTTTCATTCCAGGCCACCAATAGTATTCTTTAAGATCCTTGTACATCTTATCCGCTCCAGGGTGGATTGAGTATTTAGATCGATGAGACTCCTCTAGTACCATGTCTCTCAGATCGTTAACCCTTGGAATCCAGACCCTGTCCTTAAAATAACGAACTCCATCAGGTTTGGTTTCAAATCTCACTTCCAAACCATGTAAAGTTTCACCTGGAAGATTTTCCTTGAATAAAGCTTTCTCCTGGGCATCAATGATTTGAGATTTCAAGTTTGTCTGAATTACCATTCCCAAAGCTCTCACACGGGAAGGTTTCACCCTTTCTTTTCTACTAAGAGCGTCGGCTACTACGTTAGCCTTCCCTGGGTGATATCGTATCTCACAGTCATAATCACTAAACAACTCTACCCATCTCCTCTGCCGCATGTTTAACATTTTCTGATCTAGGATGTGCTGAAGGCTTTTGTGATCGGTATAAATGGTGCACTTGGTTCCGTACAAATAATGCCTCCATATTTTAAGAGCGAAAACTATTGCTCCTAGTTCTAGATCATGGGTGGTATAATTCTTCTCATGCGGTTTGAGTTGTCTAGAAGCATACGCAATGACCTTATCTTTTTGCATTAACACACATCCTAATCCTTGATGAGACGCATCACAATACACTACAAAGTTCTCTGATCCCTCTGGTAAAGCCAGAATTGGTGCATTACACAACTTGTTTTTCAGGATTTGAAACGCCTCTTCGTGTTTCTCTTCCCAGAGAAATTTTCTGTCTTTTTGGGTCAAAGATGTTAATGGTTGAGCAATACTAGAGAATCTCTCAATGAAGCGTCTGTAGTACCCAGCTAATCCTAGGAACTGTCGTATTTCTGTCGGGGTTTTGGGGGCTTCCCATTTCTTGATTGCCTCGATCTTAGCTGGATCTACATGAATTCCTCTTTCGCCGATCACATGACCAAGGAAATGTACTTCCCGAATCCAAAATTCACACTTAGTGAACTTGGCATACAATTTCTGCTCCTTCAGCAGCTCCAACACTAGCTTTAGATGTCTCTCATGATCTTCTTTGGTTTGTGAGTAAACAAGTATGTCATCGATAAATACAATTACAAACTTGTCTAGGTATGGTTTACAAACCCTATTCATCAAATCCATGAAAACAGCGGGTGCGTTCGTTAGTCCAAAAGGCATGACTAAGAACTCATAATGTCCATAACGGGTTCTAAATGCTGTTTTGTGAACGTCTCCTTCGTGAACTCTTAGTTGATGGTATCCTGATCGGAGGTCGATCTTTGAGAAGTATGAAGCGCCCTGTAATTGATCGAACAAGTCATCAATTCGAGGAAGAGGATATCGATTCTTAATTGTCAACTTGTTCAATTCTCTGTAATCAATACACATTCGGAATGACCCGTCTTTCTTTTTGACGAATAACACGGGGGCTCCCCAAGGTGAAGAACTTGGTCGTATAAACCCTTTGTCTAGAAGTTCTTGAAGTTGTCCGGACAGTTCTTGCATCTCGGATGGCGCGAGGCGATATGGTGCTTTTGCTACTGGTGCCGCTCCAGGAATTAAGTCTATCCGAAATTCGACCTGTCTGTGAGGGGGTAGACCGGGTAATTCCTCCGGAAACACTTCGGGATAGTTTTGAACCATCGGGATTTCCTTGAGTTGCTTAGCTTCAGGTTCTCTTTCTATCACGTGGGCCATGAATGCGATACAATCCTTTTTCAGATACTTATGAATCTTTATGCTCGATACAATGTTTAAACTTCTTCCTGGCTTCTCACCGTGTATGATAAGGGTTTCTCCATTAGGGAGAGGTATCCTAATGACTTTCTCGTAACAACCAATGTCCGCTCTATTCTTGGATAACCAATCCATTCCTACTATTACATCAAAACTACCTAGCTCGATAGGAATTAGGTCAATGCTAAAGAGTTTATCAGCTAAATTCAGAGTACAACCAGGAATTATATCATTAGCCCTAATTTCATACCCATCAGCAAGTTCAATAGCATAAGCATTCCTCATCTTTTTCGATTTCAAGCCAATTAACGGTCTAAATGCTAAAGAAACAAAACTCCTATCTGCTCCCGCATCAAATATTACCGATGCAAAATGGTTGTTCAGGAGAAACGTACCTGTTATCACTTCAGGGTTCTGACGAGCTTCTTCTGCACCAATCACAAAGGCTACACCTCTTGGCCGTCCAACTTGATTTCCTTGGAAGTTTTGCCTGGCTTGGCCTTGTCCATTGTTACCAGGCCCTTTGTTCAGTTTGGGACATGCTCTACGGAGATGATCAATACTCCCGCACTCGTAACATGCCCTTTTTCCCTCCTTATTCAGCTTACAATACTTCGAGTAATGGCCTGTTTGCTTACAGTTTTGGCACACTGGGCAAGCTCCCTTGTGATGAAAGTTACACTTATTGCACTTCGGAAGCGGTCCTGAGTACTGCTTTCTCTCCTGCGCTTCCTGTTCTTGAGTTTTCACTGGTTCTTGCTCCTGGGCTCTTACCATAAAGTTTCTTGAGACTTTCTGCTTCCTCCCTGACTTGCCTCCATACTTCTTCTCTCCCTGATCTGCTGGCTTCCTCTTGCTACTAGAGTTTTCCTTTGTCGATGCTCCCATCCTTATCACATCATTGGTTAGTCGATTTGCTAGACTTACTGCACTCTGAATAGTAGTTGGATTTGCTGAAGTAACCATTCCCCGAATCTCTGGTGCCAGACCCCAGATGTAACGATCTACCCGTTTCTCCTCAGGAGTAACCATGTGAGGTACCAGTTTTGCTAGTTCATGAAATCGGACTGTGTACTTCTCTATTTTTGTTCCAACCATAGAATGGTTCCAGAACTCAGATTCAAGCTTCTGAATTTCATCCTTGGGACAATACTCCTCTATCAGCAGCTTCTTTAGGTCTTCCCAAGTTAGCTGATATGCCGCTGCACGACCTCGGGTTTGCACTAAAGTATTCCACCAGGTCAATGCCCTATCCTGAAGTAGACAAGTTGCATACTCCACTTTGTTGCGTTCGAGACATTTGCTAATGTGAAGGACCGACTCCATACTGTCAATCCATTTCAGCAACCCGACCGCACCTTCCTTTCCATGGAATTCCTTAGGTTTACAGGCCATAAAGGACTTGTAGTTGCATTCTCTTTCATTGTTTCCCCGATTTCCTCCACTACTTCCTTGGTTAGCATTAAGTCCTGCAGTTACTTGAGTAACAATGTTTGGGATTGCTGCCATGATTTGTTGTGCTACCACTTGAGCAACATCGGGTGTTTCGTTCTGTGGGCGCCCGCGATTAGGCCTTCTCGACATGGTTCTATTACACAGGAGAAGAAATACGTATAAATACATAAAATAATGTATAATATTTAGTTCACTACTATTTTGAAAACCGTAAGTGTTGTCAAATCATTGGTTTGCATTAATACTAGGCATATATATTTTAGAAAGAAAAGAAAAGAAAAATCTCTTTATTCGACCATTTACCAATTAAATTCTAGGGTTTGACCTCATAGTAAAAGTTTTCAAACATAAAATAAAATTCTTCATTACCATTTGAAATTGTCTTAAAACCAAACCAATACATCAATCCCAAAATAAAGTTTTAAATGTCTTTCCCAAAAGACACCCAACATGGGTTTTCATTTCATGACAAAATAAAATAAAATACTGAAATCAGAACCAAACACTAATCGCTATCCCAACAAGAATCATCAGCACCACAATCAGTAATAGCCCAACAAGCACATAATATGCGGTCATCGCACGACATGCCACTCGTCTAGCAGCACTAGCAGTGTCAGCAGCCTCCATCGAATGCTGAAACAGGATTTCCATCCTTGTCAAGACTTCATCCAAAACTTCCCGATGCCCAGCTATCACAGCGAGACTGTGACGTAGGCCCGCTGCCATCGACTGCAATCTCCGGGACTCCTCCGGGGTCATACCTGGCTGCCTGACAGGTATCCCTATGACTTGCTGTGGTGAGGGTGCTCTCGGTCCTGCAACGCTGGGTCCTACCCCGCTAGGTCCTGCCGTGCCAAGTCCTGCTGTGCTGGTGGCTATCCTTCCTGGAATAGGAACACTCTTCCTCGCCGTCCTCCGAATACGAAGCCCATAAAGTGGTGGCTGTGGCAACACCGATGAAGGCGATGCCTCGCGTCGTTGACTCGGGGCGTTGTCATTGTTGATCTCCACCGAGTTTCCTGTATCTTTTGTATCCTCCGATGGGTCTTCTTCTACCGAGGCGGGGGGGGGGGGTTACGTCGAGGGATAATAGTGACGTAGCCGGACTAATCAGCTGAGGCGGTAGCGTGAGAAGATGACGATGTCGACATAGTGGACTGAGACATAGATTCAATGAGATATGAAATAAATGACAATGCATGCCTATAATATGCAATGCTTACACACACCAAAATTATCCTTTTTGAATTTTTGAAATAAAGTTTTCTCAAAAATTTTGTTGAACATATTCCCATTATAATTAGCTCAAGCTTTGTTTAAATTTTTCCTTAATTAAACATAGGTGATCAGGCTATGTTTAATTGAGGTCCAACGATACAATTCCCGACCTAATTATATTAGTAATATGTTTGATGTAAAAAGAATTTTTATAAGTTTTGGTTATAGGTTGTGTTTTCTTAAAGGAAAACTGATGTTCTCTATAACTTTAGCTCTGATACCACTTCTGTCACACCCCGCTAAAGCGGAAACGCAAGGTATGACAGCGACAAAGGTTTCATTGCAAAAGATAAATATACATCACCATAGCAATATTTAAAAGTTTACAACCCATAGCTTAAACAAAACAAAGTACAAGTTTTCCAAAATGACATTGTTCAAAATATAACTTCATAAAATAACTTCCACACGATGCAGCATGCTCTATGATGATGAATCTCTATATCCACTTACTAATTATTTCCTGAAAAAGCATGTAAAACGAGCGTCAACTATGAAAATAGTTGGTGAGTTCACAGGTTTATAAAATCAAGATTTGGTATAAGACTTTTCATAAATACAAGTACATTGCTTTAATGAGAACAAAGTTGATTGTTATAATGAGAAACAAAGTTGATTGCAAAAATGGATAAACGAGTTTATTGCCATAATAGATAACAAGTTTATTGCTATAATGTGTAACGAGTTTGTATGTGTATGAGCAAACAATGAGTCTTAACGAAACCTATGACTGAAGCCCTATCAAGATCTATGCTTATCGTTCCATAGATGAATATGGTATCATGCACTCCAGCAATAGGGCGAGTGAGGAGTTGTCAATTCCTAATAGCGCTATCCATAATGACCATTGGCTCAAAGAGTTAATGGTTAGAGATAAGGGAAGGGCCTTAGTACGATAAGTTCTCATGTTCCGTGTTGCATAGACATACATAAAGAAACATAGCAATACAATAGCAATCGTGTTTGATACAATTCAATTTAAATACAACATGCAAATAATAGTTTTACTGGACATGCTTTTCCACCCCAAAACATAAAAACTGAAAATAGGGGAGTGCGTGAATACTCACAATGTTTCGAGTAGATACAAGTGGTGCCTTGGAATACACCAACGTCTTAATGTCGGGATCCTACGACATCAAACACACACTAGTGAGTTTCCATGTTGAAATCTAATGCTAATATACTAAACTCTACATATAGTGAAATGCCAATTTATGTTCTAATATTGGATTTTATATTAATTGGTTACACTTTTTCTGAAATGATGAAATTCTACAAGTCATGCGATAAATACAACTTTGGGATATTAATTTTCCAGATTTAGTAATATAAATTTAAGGGTGTTTCAACACATTTAAAGTTGTTTTAAATTCCTAAAAATGTAAGATATTATCAAATAGTTTCCAAAATTTGTCAAACCTTGTATTTTTCATTCTAAATACAATAGAGGTTTTCCAGAAAATTTTCCTTGAATTTTTGATATGGTTAACTATTTTCCAAATTTTTAAGCCTTCATAACAACATAAATTCACGAAAAATAGCATTCAAAGGATAAAAATTCTCAAACTTTTTATTTTACTGTTATTACACATTACTAAGCTGGGAAAAATATAAAAATGGATTTCCAAGCTGTTTAATTATATTTTACGATTTTTGAGCATTTATTCCAATAAAAATTGAAATAAATAGAAAACAGTTTCCAAAATTACCCAAACTTTTTATTTAGCTTTTATTATACATAACTAGGCTGAGAAAAGTATAAAAGATATTTTTCAGTGGGTATTTCTATTTTTCCTTGTTTTATCCCCTTAAATAACCATTAATTGAAGAATAAATAACAAACAGTTAAAATAAATTACCAAAAATTTTTGTAACATCATTTACAGTGTAAGTAATCTGGGAAAAATACCAAAAGTGGTTTTCATATTGTATAGTCCGGTTTTGGGTATTTATGTGTATTTAAGTGTATTTAACTTTAGAAAATAGAAGAAAAATAGTTTACAGTAGAGAAAAATCATCAAAATTTTTATGTAATCTCCTACTGTACAACATGATGTTCTGGTAAATTTTCATAAATTTTGGATAATCAGAACTATTTTTCCTATTTTTAGGCCATTATAATTACCAAAAATTGGGAAAAATAGTAAGGCATGATGAAAAATTCTGAAATTATTTTTCTGAGTCACCCACCACAGGTAAGGGCTGCGAAAATTGTTAGATACAACTTTCACACTCTCTAAAGTGGTTTTGTGATTTATTATACCCAAACAAAAAGAAAATCGGAAATCATACCAAACAGCAACAAAAATCGATGAAGTTTAGTGAGGGGTCATTATTCACCATAGGGGTCATCCATGAATTTATTCCGGATTTATAGACCTCTGGAAGTATTTTATGTGATTTATGCCCTTGTTTTCTTGCAATAATTTTAATAAATCAAAGAAATGATAAAAGCTCTTGAAATTTTCCAGATTATCACATGTATGTGAGGGCTTTCAAAAGGAAAAATGTTCAAATTTTATTCAGAAGGGAAATAGGGGTATTGAACCCAAACAAGTTAAGAAATGTTGCATATAATGGTGCATGAGATGTAAATGTGGCTGACGTTCATGAATTTGAGTAGCCCATTCATTGGGGTTTTATGCCACGAAATTTCAGCCATCATTCACTGGATATGTTAAGTTTCTAAATTATTTTTCCCCAGATTTATGGTTGGGTTTAAGGCCATTGATCACGCAAAGCAAAAATGGTGATCACAGAAAAAGAGCTGTTTGCGCAACCATTTTGTAAAAATTGCCAAAACTCCGATATTTAATATTTTACAGTGAGACCAGTTGGGTTTGAAAGTTAACTCGTGGAACTATCCAATACAAAAAGAATATCAGGATTTGGTTAAGAAATGACCGAGTTATGGTCGTTCAAGGCTGAACAATGTAATCTGGCAGATTGCATGTTTGCTTTGAGTGCATTCTTAGGGCATTTTGACAAGAACAACATGCATGCTTCGGTTAAGGTCCGATTTCTAGCACATGCATGGAGTGAATGAGCATCCAAGATGTACTAGAAATGGTTTAAATGCTTTTGGTCATGCAAGAACACAAAAGAAATGGAGAAGAAGATGTAATACTCGGTTTTGAAGTCACATGAACACATGTGCATCTTTTTCACTCCTTGCATGGGTTTGATCCCGGATTTTCACCATCTCAAACACATACATTGTGTTATGGTGAGAATCTACAAACCACAAGGGAAAAGTAAGGATTTCTAGCCATGGAAGGGCATAGAATCCGAAGAGTAGAGAAAACCATGAAGAAGAGGAAGTAAAATCATGAAACCATGAGGGAGGATTGTGTTGTTTACCTTGGTTTTGATCTTGAGAGAAGCAAGAACACTTCAAGACCTTCTCAATTTCGAAATTATGGCAGAGAATGGAGGATTTCCTGGAGGTGTAGGAGAGGTTTCTGAGGTGGGGAATCTTCTTGGAGAATGAGTGAGAGAGAGAGTGTGTATGGGAAGTTGAAGTGTAAGAGAAGAATAAAATGATTAAGAATTTTTGGGGAAAAATGGAGCATGGGGGAGAGGGTGGCAGATTTTATGAGTGTAAGAGAGGCCCTCTCTCTCCTAATTCAAACTAAATAAATTTCCCTTCAATTTTTATAAAACCCAAATTTTTATAAAAATGTCTCTTTATGTAATTCATGATTTATTTAAGAATCTTTGTTTTTAGCTCATAAAATATGATTTATGTTTGATAATTAAATCTTTATATCTTTGATTATATCCTTATGACTTAATTATTTAAATTTTATCTAATGAGGTTCATAACAAATCTTATAGAGTTTTTAGGTTTTAAAGTTTATAAATTTGGATTTTTGGGCTCTTTAGGGTTTTTGGAACATTGTTTGATATTCACCATCATATTGAAATGAAATTAGAATATTTTAATTTATTTTTAGGGTTTTATACCCTTTTTCAATTGTAGCAAGGTTTGAAGTTTATTCTAATTATAGCATTGGCATTTCCTATTGTAGTTAAGCAACTTACTAGAATCGTAAGTGTCAAGTATATTAGTCCTAGATCTTAGTTGGGTCCTAGTTTATGCAAGATTTTGACCTAATTTATACTACTAGGCCATGGCATGTTGTGCATGAATGGTTTTTATAAAGATGCATGAGTCCGAGAATGACCTGAATTGACAGTTGTCACATCTTTTGAGAATAGTATAAGTTATGATTTATTAATATATTATAAGTTCTAATATATTAATATAAAATCATATTATTTAATTAGTGTTGATCTATAATTAATTTAGAATTAATTTAGAGATCAAAAGTATGACTAATTAAATATGGGCTCTTGTATTTATATAGTGTGGGCTAATGCTTATTTGGAATGGGCTAGGCTTGCATGGAAAGTCCATGGATACTCCATGGAGCTTTAACCCATGGATCTCATGGAAATGAAAAGACATGGGTATTAGGGTTTACATGGATGTAACCCTAATCCACCACACTATATAAAGGAGGCTTTGGTTTTTGAAATAACACTAGTTGATGTGTGTAAACTAAGAGGGCCGATTTCAAGAAGTTTGTGACTATTCTCTCAAGTTTCCAAGTTTGTGGTGATTTGTGACTTCCATTTGAGGCATCCACATTATTGGTGCTAGGCTCTCAAACTCCAAGCAATCAACTACTACTACAAGGTAAGTAATTCTACTAGTTTTATTTGATTCAAGTTCCCCATGCCCTGCTAGATAGGATAAGAACCTTGGAAAAATAACTATTTGCATGTATCATAGTCAAACATAGATCCAAGGTTTCTAGGGTTGCATGTACACCATAGGAGTGTTAGAATGCTCAAAACCCATCAATTTCTGGTATTGAGCATGATCTGAAGTTGTAACTTCAGATCTGGACTCCTCTAAGCCCTTATAGTCATAAAGTTATCAAATTTATCAAGCTTTGGACCTTCTCTTTGGCTTAAACCTCTTCATTAGATTGGTTTTGGTGTTTAAGGCCTTGCATGCATGTAAAGTTTGCAACTTTACGTGGTAACTATACCCGACGAGTTGGGTCAACACGGACTGTTGACCTTAACCGTTGACTTTAACTTTGACCAAGGGATTGACCAGTTTGACTTCTGGGGGTATTTTAGTAATTTGGAAATTTATGGAAGCGGGTCATTAGTGGTTGTAGGTGGTTGAGTTTGGAGCCGTGCTTCGGGAGTTAATTTTTCAGTTCAGTACAGTTCGACATCGTGAGGTGAGTTCTTCTCACTATATCAACAGGGTCTAAGGCACCAAGGCCGGACCTTTATGATTTGTATCCTGGTTATAGGATTATGCTATGTTAGTGATCTGTTAGATCGGTATCCTGGTTATACGAGGATGCTATGTTAGTGATATGTTAGATCGGTATCGTGGTTATAGGATGATGTTATGAATAGTGATCTGTTAGATCTGTACGACTATCTGTACATGCTAGGTAGCATATGATATTTATGTGCACATGATTGTTTGATTGGGGGTTGGGTTGAGGCGGTCATGCTTTGCGCTTTGTGCCAACATACCCAGGGAGGCCCGGATAGACTACAGACCCGGTTAGGTCATACTAGTCAGGCTGAAGGCCTGACGAGCGGTCCGGATAGGCTGAAGGTCAGCGAGGCGGTCGAGACGTGTCGATGGCTCGGAGAGCAGTCCAGATAGACTGATGGCCTGCGAGGCGGTACAGTCAGGATGATGGCTCATTATGCATGTTGTTTGTATGATATTGTTATGGTTTGTATGACGTTGGTATTTTGGGGGAACTCACTAAGCTTCAGACTTACAGTTGTTGATTTTGTTTCAGGTACTTCTGATGATCGCGCGAAGGCGAAGGCGTGATCGTGCACCACCTTATATTTTATGATTTGATTCTGGGATACTCTGTCATGAAACTATTTTGAAAACAAATTTGTAATAATTATTGGTTTTAAATGTTTTAAAAAGTTTTCTATTGGCATGATTTTTATGGGTGTTACAAGTTGGTATCAGAGCCTTGGTTTGAGTGAATTGGAGGGAACACTCGTATGTATCCAGTCTCAAACTAAGGACAAGGTTTTGAAATGATTTTTTTTCAAATGGTTTTCAAAATACTAAAGTATGATGCAAGTGTACGATCAGCCGGAGCCAGTAAGTAGACCCCAAAATATCTTACGGATTATTTGATTGTGTGATATGTTAGAACAGCATGCTAGTACTAGGCTAGGGATCTTCAGGAATTGCATGATAGAATTGCCAGATTATATGATACCTGATAGCCTAGGGTTTTCCTTATATAAAATTGACATCATTACTGTAGTTGCTTAGTGTATGCATCACGGTTGTACATCATTAAGATCTTTTAGCCTGAGAATGTTTGGTTTGGCCTTATTTCATGTTCTTGTCTGATTAAGGGCTTAGGGTAGGATCAGGTATTCGAAAGTCTATAGGGTCCAACATTATGTATGGCTAGCATACACTAGTGTTGCAGGCTTGGTGAAAGTTTCATGGGTGGGTTGTGTGGGGTCAGTTGGCCAGTTATGAAATATTTAGCCTTCCTATAGGAGTTAGGATTGAGCGCTCTCCATGCATATGTATATTGTTAGGGCGTTGTGATGATACTTGAGACAAATATGGGTAGGTGTGGAAGGTAGTATGGGCCCGTACTACTGAAAGCACAGGACCCATACGCGTAGCAAGGAAGTCACAACCCCTAGGGCCTTTTTGGGAGTTGGTTCCCCGATTATTATATGGAATGTATGATATCTTCCTGGTATATTTTCAGCATGGTGGTTACAAGGCGCTTTGTGACTGGATCAGGATCAGGATCAGGAGATGGCGGTCGGGGTGAGCCAACAGTGCCCGAGGTCATTGGTCAGATGAGGTTGGATGAGTTGGACGCCAAGATTCGAGAGATCCTGCATGATGAGGTTGCTACACTGTTTCGGGCACAGCTGTCGGAGATGTTTGGGTCTATCAAGACCGCTATGGTGGAGTATTTCGATGAGCGTTACGCAGCTCTTGCTGAGACGGCTGCCGTTGCAGACGTCGTAGCTATAGCAGCCGCTGGTAGTGGGACCAGTCGGGCTTTTCAATATCGGGACTTCGATAACACGAAGCCCTCGACTTTTGATGGGATTCAGGACCCGATCATAGCCATGAGGTGGCTTTCTGACGTGGAGGGATGTTTCTTCACGTGCTCATGTCCTGTTGACCAGAAGGTCAGGTGTGCTCTGAACCTACTGAGATCCGGAGCCAAGGATTGGTGTAGGTTGATGACGGGGTCGTATACAGATGATCAGAGAGTTGCGGTTACTTGGGAGCAGTTCAGGGATATGTTCCGCGCTCGCTACATACCACGGGTCGAGCGAGAGCGGCTAGCTCATGAGTTTATGGATTTGAGATAGGATGCGGAATCGCTGACGGAGATCACCCGTATGTTCACTGAGAGGGCGATATTCTGCCCAGAGTTTGCTTCCAAGCAGGCTTAGATGACATGTTATCTGAGCATGCTCAAGACTGACCTCTGTCAGTTTGTTGCCACCTAGCATTGCGATACACTGCTGGAGTTACAGGAGGCCGCTAGGCGTCGTGAGCTTGAGATCGAGTTACAGTTACGGGAGCAGAGGCAGGGTCCGACACAGTCATAGCCGATGCCAAACGGTCTAAGACCGCTAATTCTAGGTCTGGAGGCCATCATGGCCGCACTTGTGGCAAGTGCGGGAAGGGTCACTCGGGGGTTTGTAGATCTGGTAGTGCGTGCTGCAAATGCGAAAATGAGGGGCACTTTGTGAGGGATTGCCGCCAGCCAGCCCCGGTTTAGGATATGAGGATCTACTACCACTACCATCAGGTTGGTCACGTGAAGACCAACTGTCCACAGCTCACTGCCAGGCCGGCGCAGGATCCAACGCCGGCTACACTGAGGATTAATGACGAGAGTCAGGGTGGAGCAGGGCCCCCGAAGGCTCAGGGACGCGCCTTCCAGCTTACAGCCGAGGAGGCCAGGGCAACACCGGATGTGGTTACTGGTATGTTTCTATCCCTTATCTTGTTGATTATAATTGTTTTATTCTTATATATGGTACCATATTAGGTACATTCTTATTGAACTCCTTACGTGCTTTGGTAGTATTTGACTCCGGGGTGAGTCGGTCTTTTGTCTCTCGGTCGTTCAGTAGGGAGTTCGGTTTGCCTGTAGGAGAGCTAGAGTGTCCGTTGCGAGTCTCCATCGCCAACGAACACGAGATTTCTTCTTCTTCGGTCTATCGGGGCTGTTTTTTGGAGATCTTCGGGGTATCTTTCCTGATAGACCTGATTCTGATTCCCATGGGGGAAGTATGTGTGATAGTGGGTATGGACTGGATGAGTCGATTCGGTGCCATGATCAACTGCGAAGGTCAGCGTGTGGTACTTCGAACCCCAAGAGGGGGAGAACTGGTTATCTTCTGTGAGGGTACCAGAGTGGGATCAGAGTTTTGCTCAGCCTCTAGGGTTCGGCAGTATATTCATCATGAGTGTGCGGGTTATCTAGCGTATGTGGTGGATACGCAGGGCGGGGATCAGACCTCGGTTTCAAAGGTTCCAGTCGTCAGGAAGTTCGCTGACGTATTTCTGAAGGAGTTACCCGGAGTGCCTCCGGAGAGGTAGGTCGAGTTCAGAATCGACCTTGTGCCAGGTGCGGCCCCTATCGCCAAGGCGCCGTACCGCTTGGCACCACCTGAGATGTAGGAGCTGTCATCTCAGCTGCTAGGCAAGCAGTTCATTCGCCCGAGCATTTCTCCGTGGGGAGCACCGATTCTCTTCATGAAGAAGAAGGATGGTTCACACCGGATGTGCATTGACTACCAAGAGTTGAACAAGTTGACGGTGAAGAACCGTTATCCACTACCACGGATCGATGATCTCTTTGATCAGTTACAGGGAGCACCTTGGTTCTCCAAGATTGATTTGAGGTCCGGGTACCATCAGGTCAGGGTACGGAGGAGGACTCGTTATGGACACTACGAGTTCATGGTCATGCCGTTTGGTCTCACCAACGCGCCAACTATATTTATGGACCTGATGAATTGGGTATGCAGACCGATGCTCGATCGTTCATTCATTGTGTTTATAGATGACATCTTGGTGTATTCCAAGACCACAGAGCATCACGAGGAGCATCTTTGGGAACTATTGGGAGTTTTGAGAAGAGAACGACTTTATGCCAAGTTCTATAAGTGTGAGTTTTGGTTACGAGAGGTTCAGTTCCTTGGACATCTCGTTAACCAGGAGGGGATTTTGGTCGATCCAGCCAAGATCGAGGCCGTTATGCAGTGGGAGGTTCCGAAATCTCCCTCGGATATCAGGACCTTCTTGGGATTGGCAGGGTACTACCGGAGATCCATAAAAGATTTCTCCAAGATTTCAGTAGCCCTCACTCATCTGACGAGGAAGGGGGTGCATTTCCAGTGGGGCCCTGAGCAGCAGAGGGCATTTGAGACCCTCTGACAGCAACTTTGCGAGGCTCCAGTCTTGACTCTTCCAGAAGGAATTGAGGATTTTGTAGTGTTCTGTGATGCATCTATCACGGGACTGGGAGCGGTCCTCATGCATAGAGGACGGGTGATAGCCTACGCGTCACGACAGTTGAAACCGCATGAGACGAGATACCCCACACACGGTTTGGAGTTGGGAGCGGTGGTATTTGTGACATCCCCATTTTCACGGCCAAAAAGACCGATTTTGTTTATGCTTTATTAAAATCAGAGTACTTCTTTTAATAAAAATTGTTGCGGAATTTGTTCCCAGTAAAACATGATAAATACGTTATCAAAGCATTTCCGAAGAAATGTATTTTTTATTCATTTTAAAACATTTGGGATGTCATTCTCAATACAGAAACATAAGCATAAACAAAACTTACATTCATTTACACTAGTGATCTACATCTCTTTTAAATCTCTCAATATAATGTGACTTCGTATCAACCGGCACCTGTGATTCAAATAAGCTTGAGTGGGTCAGGTTGGGAAACCTGGTGAGTACATAGGGTTTTCAACCCACAATAATATAATTATTATGTTTAATCATCAAAGAATTAACCCAATTACCCATTCCCATTATCTTCTTTACTCTTAAGGATTTACCCTAAGAATTAGCTATTCCTCGTTCATTCTTTCCTAAGGATTATCCTAAGGAATTGGCACGAAGTCCATCGTCGTCAGGTTTAGCCACTAAGTCTGCATAGTCGCCAGGGTTTATACAACAGGCACTAAGTCCACATAGTCGCCAGGGTTTAGGTACTAAATCTGCATAGTCACCAGGGTTTAGGCACTAAGTCTGCATAGTCGCCAGGATTCGGGCACTAAGTCTGCATAGTCGCCCAGGTTTATCTCGTTTATTGAAAGTATCGTTTTCGAGAGTCCACTCGCAATACATGTAAATGGGTTTCTAGAGTACACCGGTGAACACATCGTTCACAACACCTACAGGTTGCGAGCCTGCTAGTGTTCCACTGGACTGTCTAGAATAGTCTGTGGTTGTCATCCATACTCTGCTAGATGACGGGGCCAGCATTTGGGAACAAGGCTTCTCACATCATCCACCTCTCACCCTTACCTCATGGTCTATATCACCTCTCAACTCATCATCCAACTCATATTTCATCTACCCATGTTTTTGTTGGATAAGGTGTCTAAGTCCATAACAATATTTAAGATGCACTTGACCCGACCCGACATAGTCCATTTGGGTTGCACTTCACCAGAACGATTTGGATAACCTTTTGAGAATTGTATGTTTATGGTTTGTTAATATATTATAAGTTATAATATGAAATCATATTATTTAATTAGTATTGATCATAAATTAATTTAGAATTAATTTGATGATCAAAAGGTGACTAATTAAATATGGGCTCTTGTATTTATATAGTGTGGGCTAATGCTTATTTAGTATAGGCTTGGCATGCATGGGAGTCCATGGATAGTCCATGGATCTTTTAACCCATGGATCCTTGAAAGGAAGAGTCATGGGTATTAGGGTTTACATGGATGTAACCCTAATCCTCCACACTATATAAAGGAGTCCTTGGCACTTGATTTGGCACTAGTTGTGTGTGTACAAGAGTGGTGGCCAATTCAAGAGTGTGCATTATTCTCTCAAGAGTTTTTCCAAAGTTTGTGGTGATTTGTGATTTCCATTTGAGGCATCCACACTATTGGTGCTAGGCTCTCAAACTCCAAGCAATCAACCACTACTAAAATGTATGTCATTCTACTAGTAATTTTATGATTCAAGTTCCCCATGTCATGCTAGTTAGGATGTAAACCTTGGAAATTCTTATTTGCATGTATTTAGAGAATACATAGATCCAAGGTTTATAGGGTTGCATGTACACCATAGGAGTGTTAGAATGCTCAAAACCCAACAATGGTATCAAAGCCTAGGATTGTTTACTTGAATACTTGTGCAAACTGTTGAAAAAGTCGAAATTCTTGCTGTCTGCACAGGGGACTCACCGAGTCCATGGGGGGACTCGACGAGTCCAAGCGTATCTTCAACCAACTCGGCGAGTCAGTTCTTGCACTCGATGAGTTGGCCAGGCAGAGTGCAGATTTTTTATTTTTGCTGCTGGAAATGGACTAGAAACATTACCCTAAACTGTTTTGATGTTTTAAAACATGTTTTAGATGGTGTAATGGCTGTTCTAATCCATTACAATGGATTATATCAAAATTTCAAGTTTTATATGTGTTCATATGATTCTTGAAATTGTTGATATGGATGCTCATGAATTTATGAGTTTTGTTAGATCATAGGAATTATTTGCAAATTGTTTGTTAGTTAATTCTTGATCTTGATGTGTTTTAATGGAATCCATAATTTGTCCTCAAGTTATGGATTACCAAAAGTCTTTTCTTTAAAGTCCATTAAAAACCATAGGTTACACAAGTTGAAGAGTCTTTTTCCATCATAAATAGTTTTATGGACTCCATAACTTGTCCTCAAGTCATGGATGTCCAAGAGTCTCTTCATTAAAAGTTTTTTTTAAACTTTAATTAAACTCATAAGTTATGAAAATCCAAAAGTTTTTGAATTGTTCAAAACTTCCCCTCAAGTTTTGGAATTTGTAAAGTCTCACACACACTTTAGTTCCAACCCTTAGAGTTTTAAAAGTTAAAATTCAACCCTTATACTTTATAGTATTATAAGTTAATAATATATATGTATAACAACAAGTCAGTCTTACCGTTAGTAGGCCTCATTCACGAAGCCGGTCTATAAGGGGGGTATAAGGTTGTTGCCTATAAAATGGCAACTTAATGGGTGTCCACTCTCACCCACCGCTTCCTTGACTGGTGGAGGGTCGTTAGCAGAACGGGTAGGACAAGGACTATAATTCTCATTAAAAGTATAATGATGAATATAAAGTAACTAAACCTTTTTTTTAATCCCAATCTTAGTTACTTTAGGAAAATGTGAATTTGGTGCTAACCCATGAAGTTTACACTCTGCACCTTACCAAGTCGTTGGTGGAGCGTGTGTGGTTAACCGGCACACTAACTTGGACTAGTAAGGATGGCAAAGGGTGACTTAATGTTTATCATAGATCGGTGGAGCACGTGTGGTTAACTGGCACATTGATTAGGTGATAATATTAAGGGTACCAAGTGAATTTTCATGGTTATTTACACCTTGTTTTGTGATCCTCAGCATCCCAGTCACAAAACCTGAAGGGCACAATCGAGATTGAAACATGCCATTGAAAAGTTCAATGAGTCTCAAAAGATCTAGGAGTTTCAATCCAATTAAAACCTAATTTTATTTCGTTTTTCATGGTGGATTGAAACTCCTAGATCTTTTGAGATTCATTGAACTTTTTAATGGCATGGATTACAGCATCCCTCTTCCAAGTTATAAAATATTGTGTTGGGTCCTAGCCTTAATATTTCATATTGGGTGTTATATTAAGGATTTTAAATCAACTAACTTGAATCTCTCCCATTGTAGATGTCTGGTTCAGACAAGTATGATCTTCCCAAATATCTTGGAACAAGCTTTCCTCTTGAAGATGATGTCCCACAACATCATGCTTCACTTCCTTCACCACCTCCAATTGTTCTCCCCGACCCACAAGCTCGAAGACTTGAAAAGTTCAAACTCACTCAAGTCCTATTGGATAGTAAACACAAGGATGGAAAGCCAGTGTGTGCACATGTCTTGGAGATGAAGGCACACATTGACAAGCTAAGGATGACGGGTGTCGGGTTCCCAAGGACGTTGGCTATTGACTGGGTTATTCAGTCACTTCCTGAGTCATATAGTGAGTTTGTTAAAGACTACTATGTGACAGATCTCGACATGACCCTAATAGATCTTACCTATTTGCTAATTGCTGCTGAATCAGCAATGATTTGGCGCAATGGTCAAGCAACTTTGATTGGAAGGTCTACCTCCCAAGCTGACATGGACATCCCAGAAATGATTCCTTCTCCTAAAGGGAAGGAATTGGCCATGGTCAAAAGTGATGATCATAAGAGAAAGGCCATTTATGAGACTGCTCTATATGCTGGCTCAGATGAGCCTGTGTGTTTCTATTGCCAAGGAAAGGGACATTGGAATCTAAGCTACCCTGACTACCTGAGATCTTTAGTCAGAATGTATGGTTCTGCTTCAGGTAAGTCCACTATCTAACTCTCTTAAGCTCCTATTTGAAGATTCTTAATACATTTTGATGTATGGCAGGATCAAGCAAAGGGAAGGAAGCTTAAAAGAAGAGTATGTTGAATTTGATCGCGAAGATGGATTTCAATCGCATGGTTCGAAGATCGGATTCTTGAGCTACTACTTAGGAGTTATGATAGATTTCTAGGAAATATGTAATAGCATAGTTTCCATTTAAAGTTGGATTGTAAGGAAAAAGTTTTTTCTGCATTTCATAAATAAATAAAATTTTTGTTTTACTTTATTTTATATCTCCTTGCAATGGCATTTATGGAAAGTTAATGTTTGTGTGTTTCTAGCAATAATGAATTTGATTCTTTCATCTGTGGTAGTGTCTAAATTTACCAAATAAGGAAAGATTCTCATCACCCAAGTTTCAATTGGACCGAAACTTGGAATCATGCAGGTTGTATTGCATGATGAATGAGAACTTTCATCTTTGGAAAATTAAGACTAATTCCTTGTTCACATGTATATGTGAGTCAAGTGAAGGACTAAGGGATCGAGTACACATTCGTGTGCACTGGTCAAGTCCACCACAAAAGATCGATAAGACTATTCGTCATGATTTACTAAAGTTTAGTAAATATGGTTATACTTAATAGTTTAAGTATAATTCTGAAACATTGGAAAAGTTTCGATGCATGACAGAACGAATAGGAAGAATCAAATTTGGCAGAAAGATAAAAGTTTCTCAAATCTGAAAAGATGGGAGAGTACTTTAGTATCATGTTTTATGATCATCTTAATGATTGTGAGACCATATTACAATTCATCCTCTAGGGACATCTTAGTGCATTCTTATGGCTAAGAAGAGGATTCATGAATTGTTGGAATGGTTAAAATCAAGAAGATGAATCATACTTCGTTCCAAAACAAGTCTTAGAGCCATACTCCAAGATTGTAACTTGAGTGACACATCTTATAGAAGGTTTATAACACTTGTCAAATGTAAGAGTAAAATGCTTTCTACTCTTATACATTTGAAATTGGTAAGTTGTGATGTTTTGGATAAAACAAAGACCAACTAAGGCCAATTGTGTGAAGTGTTTATCTTGATAAGAATCCGCACTGACTCTTGAATATTTGTTTGGTTGTCAAGGAATGGTTCTTGACAAAGAGAAACTTATATGTCAAGAGGATAGTAGGAGTCCTAAAGGTCTTGTAAGTTTCAAGAACTAATCAAGGATAAAACCTCTTGTTTATCGCTAGCACACGACTTGAGGTTTGTAACCTATCGTGTTGACATAATTCTTGTTTTTGTGCCTATTCCGGTAAAGTTGACTATGTATGTGAGTTCTGTGAGTTCTCAATTGTGTGCATAACAACTTGGAAGCAATGGTGGGCCCTTGTGCTACCAATAGGCAAGAAATCAAGATTGAACAAGTTCAGTTCATATGAGTTTGAGTTTGTCACTAACCTTGTCTTGTGATTATGGTTTTGACAAATTCACATGGATAGGAACACATACACCATAAAATCTAAGTGTCATAAGGTTTCTTTCCGATTCATGAAAATGATGGTGAGGAAACGCTTTCACTAAGTAGATTTTAAGTAGATAGCAATTGTGATATTTGCATTCTCAAAGTCGTTAGTGGAGCGTGTGTGGTTAACCGGAACACTAACATGGACTTGTGAGAAATGGCAAACAGGTCTAAACATTATGATTACGGCATCCCTCTTCGTAATTGTTTAGACACACATGTGAGCTATCTAAGGAAAGATGTATGAGTCTGAGTAGCTTAGATAAAGTTTTGTCAAAGCATCTCGTATTAGAAGTCTGAACTTTGGTGATGAAAGTCAATAAAGTATTGATTTCTAGAAGTCGATTTCTGAGTATATGTCAAAGCTAGTTGGAGCATAATGATAAGTATTGTTAATTATAGAAAACAAAAGTTTCGCTTGAAAAAAGGTTGTTTTGCTATAATTAAGGGAGAGGACATTATACTTCATTTCAATCATAAAAGTTTAGATTGAGATTTCAATCATCTTTAGTCAAGGATATATATATATATATATATATATATATATATATATATATATATATATATATATATATATATGAATTTTATGTTGGAATGGTTCAACATAAGGGAATTCTATATATATTGCGTTCTCAAATTCGATTATGATTACGGCATCCCTCTTCATAGTCGATTTTTGAAAACATGGCAAATAAAAAAATATTGTAGCAAAAGACTGATCTAGTATCAGGTCTTTATGTGAGACATCATGAATCGTGTCCCATATGCTTCGGGTATAGGATCAATCACATGTGCTATAATATTTATCCGTTCTAAATTTTTCAAAATGCTTAGAGCATTAAGAGGGAAAAAGGAATAGAACCGGATATGACTGAAATGATTAAGCAATTGTCGAGAACAATCTGAGGTTTACCTAAGATTAGTTTCTCATGGACAGTTGGAAGTATGATGTTGGAAAGGGCCATATTGACATATTCTGAAAAGAGGTAGCTCTTTTTCATAAGGAATAGTCAAAATGGGAATATGGAAATGTTTTTCATATTGGGAGTTGGATTTTAAGAATCTATGAGAAAGTTAGAAACTTTTATGTAAGAAGGATATTCAAGGGAATGTACTTTGAATGTGAGACTTCGTTTCCATGGAATTGATCTCCACTAGAATACTTTGTGATGTTTGTTTCCAGGTCTCTGTGACATTTGTGCATAGTCATTGCAAGAGGAACAATGCATATGAGTTTAAAATCTAACAGATTACAGTAAATGACAAGAATTAGATATCTTTACATTTACGGTAAGGATTTGGGATTGTGAAATGAGCATCATTGGAATCGTGTTCAATTGATCTACTTCACAAAGTATGGATCATAGACAAACATAGTTTGCATACTTGGAGTATGGCATGACTATTGTTTAGAAAACATAGTGTACATGCTTGGAGCATGGGACAACTATTGTTTTAATTGAAGTGTTAAGTTGATAAATCGAAACAGAATAATGTGGAATCAATATGGTGATGAATAAAAGGTGTTTTATTTATATTCATAAGTGCTGAGACTATATTGAATTCAATTATTCTTGTGTTTCACTTTGCATGTTTTGACTTCCATAATAACTAGGTTATTATTTCCGAATGACTAAGTTATTCAAACTTCCACAGTCGGTCATACGTCGGAAGTAGGTATGAATTAAGACTGTCATGAATTGGGCTTGTAGATGACTAAAGGTGTTTAGCCATAGCAATGGTTGCTACAACATTCATGAGTGCTCAGAAGTTCTAAGTATTAGAATAAACCCACGCTCACTTGCATCACTTCATGGAATTTATCTCGAGTGATCGTGAGACAGTAATATCATATAAGTCTTCAAACCTAGATATATGAGCTGTTAACTATGAGTTGGTTGTACATTGATTGCACGAAAATGCATCAGTAACTTGATGTTATAAAACGGGCATTTGTGTATAATTCAACAAGTAGTAGAAACAAGTATATGAGTCGAAGTTTATCTGTTCCTTCTAGTCCTTGGAGGATTAGAAGCGATATACGGGCCCCTTGATGATTTTGTTTTGACCTATGTACCGGGCCCGGTCAGAACCTAATTGATGTGTTCAATTTAAGTTCTATGTCAAACAAATCGGAAATCCAGAAACAAACTGCTGGACAATACGTAAGACATTGTTCCATGTATTTGTCCGGCTGATATCTAGAACATACGATTATATGATCACTTATCTAAAATAGCGCTTCATAGTTCAACAGAGTTTTGAGAGCTACGATTGTCGGTTGGTTCCTGAAGTCATATCGGAAAATATAGATATTAGACTTATCCAAGTGGGAGACTGTTGGATAAGGTGTCTAAGATCATAACAATATTTTAGATGCACTTGACCCGACCCGGCATGGTCCATTTGGGTTGCACTTCACCCGAACGATTTGGATAACCTTTTGAGAATTGTATGTTTATGGTTTGTTAATATATTATAAGTTATAATATTAAATCATATTATTTAATTAGTATTGATCATAAATTAATTTAGAATTAATTTGATGATCAAAAGGTGACTAATTAAATATGGGCTCTTGTATTTATATAGTGTGGGCTAATGCTTATTTAGTATGGGCTTGGCATGCATGGGAGTCCATGGATAGTCCATGGAGCTTTTAACCCATGGATCCTTGGAAAGGAAGAGTCATGGGTATTAGGGTTTATATGGATGTAACCCTAATCCTCCACACTATATAAAGGAGTCCTTGGCACTTGATTTGGCACTAGTTGTGTGTGTACAAGAGTGGTGGCCAATTCAAGAGTGTGCATTATTCTCTCAAGAGTTTTTCCAAAGTTTGTGGTGATTTGTGATTTCCATTTAAGGCATCCACACTATTGGTGCTAGGCTCTCAAACTCCAAGCAATCAACCACTACTAAAATGTATGTCATTCTACTAGTAATTTTATGATTCAAGTTCCCCATGCCATGCTAGTTAGGATGTAAACCTTGGAAATTCTTATTTGCATGTATTTAGAGAATACATAGATCCAAGGTTTATAGGGTTGCATGTACACCATAGAAGTGTTAGAATGCTCAAAACTCAACAGTTTTACCCAACATATTACGTAGATATAAATACATATACAGTTTAAATCATATAAAACTTGTATAAAATCGTTCATCCAGCATAGATAGCAAGTATACAGATAATATGCACACATAGCACGTAGTTTATATAAAATACTTCATATCTATGTGTAAGATGAAAGTAACTATGCACTCACCTGATAAGGTGGTGACTCGGTACTCGGACAGCGCTTCGTTTACTTAAAACAGCTTCTTTCGACAAAACCTAGTATCATTACCACTAGATTTTAGTCTAAGGTTCGACGAGACTAATTAATAGTCTAGCTATTATTACTATTATATAAGCGTTAAACAATACTCTTCACCTACTATGTACAGATAGGGGCCAGACATAAAACACCGGAGGGCAGGACCATTTTGGCATATAGCACTTCTGAAATCCAACAACCCTATGCGGCCCTTTAACCCAGATTCCCCGTACCGCGAGTGGTTAAAAAAGATATTATAACGATACTTATATAACTCAAAATAATAGCCCAAATATATATTATAAGGTCCTAATAACATTACTATATTTAAACATAAGTTATACTTAAGGTAGGGTAAGCATATCTCACTTACCAGGGGTTTAGCTAGGAGTCGGGCTCTGCAGGGGCAGAACTTCCGAGCCGAAAGCTCTTCTTCTCGGAGCCTTCCGGCGCTCCGGGACTCGCCTCTAACACCTAGGAGGTGCTAGGGAAGGGGGAAGAGGGTTTGGGGGTAATGGGAGAGAAAGAGTATGAAAGGTGTGAGTTTTGGGGGTGATTTACACCTCTATTTATAGGCTTTCTGGGCCGATTCACGTCGTGAGAAAGGGTGCTCAAGGCGAAGTCTGGTGCTGACACGTGGCACCGGACGCAGGTAAAACAGCCAATCTTTAAAAATTCATAACTTTCGCATACGAACTCCGTTTTTGACGTTCTTTATATCCACGCGTAGGTAAAGGTAAGATCTACAACTTTCCTTTTGACTCCATTGGCTAATTCACGACCAATTTTAAATTTAATAGTATGAGAAGATTACACTGTTAAATGTCCGCGTAAAATTCGTAACTTCTTCATACAGACTCTATTTTTGTCTGTCTTTTTATCGTTGAGTTCCTATTAATGAGATCTTCAACTCTCATTTAGGTCGCGAAAGCCAAAAACCACTCGAACTAAATTTCGAGTTTCGGGCCGTGCACTGCTAAGCCAAATCTTAGAAAATTCATAACTTCCTCATACGAAGTCAGATTTGGGCGTTCTTTTCATGCACGCTCTCGGTTTAATGTATTCTATGACTTTCATTTATATCGCTAAGGCTAAAAGTCGCTCTATCGTAAATTCACTATTTACGTCTCCTAGTGTCGTGCCGGTTCTGTCGCGAAACTTCGACAGGTCATAACTCCTTCATTATAACTCGGATTTCGGCGTTCTTTATATGTCCGGAACCCTTGTAACATATACTATAACTTGGTTAAGATTAATCCTTCTAAATAATCTTCCATCAAAAAGTCATTTTTGACGCTCATTGTCTCTAAATTGACTAGCCCGAATCTGCGGGCGTTACAATTATCTCCCCCTTAGGATGATTACGTCCCGGAATCATCAACAAAACAGGGGTTGTATAATGACTCCATACGTTATCTCTTCATCCTAGGTAATAATCGTAACTTCTTTGTTCCTTCGAACAAGTATCTAACTCTTGGACTTCTTGACTGCAGGCGGTGCTCGATCTTGCACCCGCTCTTTACCTCATGCTAGACGTTCAATCATGAACTTCATGTCACAATCTCGATTCCTTATTGGAGACTCCTTATTCTTCTTAACAACTTTAAGATAAGTTATTTTGATTTCCACAATGGACCGATGGATCACGTTCCAATGACCTCTCATCGTGTGTCGCAATGCTTAGACTCAGGTCTCTTAGAGTCAAATTCCGAAACAGACTATACCTTCCTTCATGTTCTAATGTGATATAATCACATTTCAAAATGCAGCATTTCTAGCTATCAACTTCTTTAACAACGAGTGTGATACTTCTATTGACCGCTTTGATTATCTTTCACTTCAATCTTCTGACTTAAGTCAGATGCTACATCGATCTTGGTTCTCTGAACCATGTAACATACTCATCTTAGTCGGACTCGACATGATATGACCACTAGGGTCGGAATAATAATCATCTTCTTAGTCATTACCGAAATGATGGTAACGACATACATGAACAAAACGGAATCAATTACTAGCTTCTTGGTAACCTTGTGACTTTCCATGATCCAAGTGTGAGTCCTGTGCTTCCAGTAGTATAGGCCTCTACTACCATTCACACCTACTCATACTCGTCCCACGCAGTTTTTCTAAGTTATTATTACAAAAACAATTTTAACACATACAAATGTGTCGAAATAATCATAAAACTTTCCCTAGACTCTAATAGGACTCCTTCCATGCGTATCTTTAATCATCAATTCTTCTTCAACTCGGTTGGTGGTGGAAACGCCAGACGATGGGATAACTTCGGGAATTACACCAATCATTCCTTCATTCCACCAATCGAAGATGTACTTCAGACGTACCGTACTCTTCTAAACACACTGTTATTTTACCAGACATATTCTAAAGGCAAGATACCACTCTTACGATATCTTCCGATAGGTGTCATTCACTATCATAAGCCTTTTCATTTCCTCCATTTACTCAATTTGCTACGAGCCTTCACCATGACGTTACGTTCACGGAAGCATGCGTTCAGCGCATCGAGACGATAATATAGATAGAGAATATTTAAACGTGTAATCCTCCTTACTACTCCGAAAAGTTACATGCCAGTTCTAATACGGTAATTAAACGTTTAGAATTCTAAACACATAAAGTTTCCAGATCCGGTCGGCAACAGACCATAGATCCGATCATATAATGCATATCATAAATCATTTAGCACATAAAGCATGTTAGGCATTTTCCCTAAATAAGCTAGTGCTTGTGTCAATTCAGGTGTATTACCTAAATTTTATTAGACACAATCCTCACGATCACCTCTTAGCATTCTAAGTTTAAGTCTAGAAATAAATCATTATTCCTAGTTCGCTTAAACTAATGCTCTGATACCAACTGTGACATCCCCATTTTCACGGCCAGAAAAGACCGATTTTGTTTATGCTTTAAAAAAATCAGAGTACTTTTAATAAAAATTGTTGCGGAATTTGTTCCCAATAAAACATGATAAATACGTTATTAAAGCATTTCCGAAGAAATGTATTTTTATTCATTTTAAAACATTTGGGATGTCATTGTCAATACAGAAACATAAGCATAAACAGAACTTACATTCATTTACACTAGTGATCTACATCTCTTTTAAATCTCTCAGTGTAATGTGACTTCGTATCAATCGGCACCTATGATTCAAATAAGCCTGAGTGGGTCAGGTTGGGAAACCTGGTGAGTACATAGGGTTTTCAACCCACAATAATATAATTATTATGTTTAATCATCAAACAATGAACCCAATTACCCATCCCCATTATCTTCTTTACTCTTAAGGATTTACCCTAAGAATTAGCTATTCCTCGTTCATTCTTTCCTAAGGATTATCCTAAGGAATTGGCACGAAGTCCATCGTCACTAGGTTTAGGCACTAAGTCTGCATAGTCGCCAGGGTTTATACAATAGGCACTAAGTCCGCATAGTCGCAAGGGTTTAGGTACTAAGTCTGCATAGTCACCAGGGTTTAGGCACTAAGTTTGCATAGTCGCCAGGATTCGGGCACTAAGTTTGCATAATCGCCCGAGTTTATCTCGTTTATTGAAAGTATCATTTTCGAGAGTCCACTCGCAATACATGTCAATGGGTTTCTAGAGTACACCGATGAACACATCGTTCACAACACCTACAGGTTGCGAGCATGCTAGTGTTCCACTGGACTGTCTAGAATAGTCTGTGGTTGTCATCCACACTCTGCTAGATGACGGGGCCAGCATTTGGGAACAAGGCTTCTCACATCGTCCACCTCTCACCCTTACCTCATGGTCTATATCACCTCTCAACTCATCATCCAACTCATATTTCATCTACCCATGTTTTACCCAACATATTACGTAGATATAAATACATATACAGTTTAAATCATATAAAACTTGTATAAAATCGTTCATCCAGCATAGATAGAAGTATACAGATAATATGCACACATAGCACGTAGTTTATATAAAATATTTCATATCTATGTGTAAGATGAAAGTAACTATGCACTCACCTGATAAGGTGGTGACTCGGTACTCGGACAGCGCTTCGTTTACTTAAAACAGCTTCTTTCGACAAAACCTAGTATCATTACCACTAGATTTTAGTCTAAGGTTCGACGAGACTAATTAATAGTCTAGCTATTATTACTATTATATAAGCGTTAAACAATACTCTTCACCTACTATGTACAGATAGGGGCCAGACATAAAACACCGGAGGGCAGGACCATTTTGGCATATAGCACTTCTGAAATCCAACAACCCTATGCGGCCCTTTAACCCAGATTCCCCGTACCGCGAGTGGTTAAAAAAGATATTATAACGACACTTATATAACTCAAAATAATAGCCCAAATATTTATTATAAGGTCCTAATAACATTACTATATTTAAACATAAGCTATACTTAAGGTAGGGTAAGCATAACTCACTTACCAGGGGTTTTGGCTAGGATCCAGGCTCTATAGGGGCAGAACTTCCGAGCCGAAAGCTCTTCTTCTCGGAGCCTTCCGGCGCTCCGGGACTCGCCTCTAACACCTAGGAGGTGCTAGGGAAGGGGGAAGAGGGTTTGGGGGTAATGGGAGAGAAAGAGTATGAAAGATGTGAGTTCTGGGGGTGATTTGCGTCTCTATTTATAGGCTTTCTGGGCCGATTCACGTCGTGAGAAAGGGTGCTCACGTCGTGAGCCTTGCGTAGGCTCCAAGGCGAAGTCTGGTGCTGACACGTGGCGCCGGACACAGGTAAAACAGCCAATCTTTAAAAATTCATAACTTTCGCATACGAACTCCGTTTTTGACGTTCTTTATATCCACGCGTAGGGAAAAAATAAGATCTACAACTTTCCTTTTGACTCAATTGGCTAATTCTTGACCGATTTTAAATTTAATAGTATGAGAAGATTACACTGTTAAATGTCCGCGTAAAATTCATAACTTCTTCATACAGACTCCGTTTTCGTCTGTCTTTTTATCGTTCAGTTCCTATTAATGATATCTTCAACTCTCATTTAGGTTGCGTAAGCCAAAAACCGCTCAAACTAAATTTCGAGTTTCGGGTCGTGCACTGCTAAGCCAAATCTTAGAAAATTCATAACTTCCTCATACGAAGTCAGATTTGGGCGTTCTTTTCATGCACGCTCTCGATTTAACATATTCTACGACTTTATTTTATATTGCTAAGGCTAAAAGTCACTCTATCGTAAATTCACTATTTACGTCTCCCGGTGCCGTGCCGATTCTGTCGTGAAACTTCGACAGGTCATAACTCCTTCGTTATAACTCGGATTTCGGCGTTCTTTATATGTACGGAACCCTTGTAACATATACTCTAACTTGGTTAAGATTAATCCTTCTAAATAATCTTCCATCAAAAAGTCATTTTTGATGCTCATTATCTCTAAATTGACTAGCCCGAATCTGCGGGCGTTACAGTATTCGCTCTCAAGATTTGGAGACATTATCTCTACGGGGTCCGCTGTACCATATACACGGACCATAAGAGTCTGAGACACATCATGGATCAGCCGAACCTGAGTATGAGGTAGCGCATGTGGCTGGACGTATATCAGTGGATTCTCCACTTGTGAGCTTGATCAGGGAAGCTCAGACTAAGGGTGTACGGCAGGAGAACTGGAAGCTTGAGCGAATTAGAGGCGAGATCACCCGATTTGTGCAGGACAGTCGGGGGTTATTGACCAGTTGCGGTCGGGTCTGGGTTTCGATGTATGGAGGGGTCAGACAGATTGTACTGGAGGACGTTCACAAGTCTTGTTTCTCTATTCACCCGGGTGCCACCAAGATGTACCGGGATTTGATTTTGAGTTACTGGTGGTTGTGTATGAAGCGAGAGATCGTTTGATACATCGAGAGGTGCTTGACCTGCAGGATGGTCAAGGCCGAGCACCAGAGGCCGCATGGCAAGCTGCAGCCTCTAGAGATTCCCATGTGGAAATGGGAGCAGATCACACTGTACTTCATCACCAAATTGCCGAGAACGACAAAGGGTTTCGACGCTATATGGGTCATCGTGGATCGATTGACCAAGAGTGCCCACTTTCTGCCCATTCGGGAGAGCTCATTGGCCGAGAAGCTGGCCGATGTATATATACACGAGATTGTTGCTCTCCATGGGGTTTTGGTCTCTATTGTCTCAGACCATGATGTTCGCTTCACTTCCCGTTTCTGGCAGAAGTTCCACGAGGAACTGGGCACACGGTTGCAATTCAGCACAACTTACCATCCACAGACAGACGGCCAGAGCGAGCGGACCATTCAGACCCTCGAGGATATGTTGAGGGCCTGCGTCATTGATTTAGGTGGGAGCTAGGACTCCTACCTACCCCTTGCAGAGTTCTCCTACAACAACAGCTACCACTCCAGCATAGGTGCTCCACCTTATGAGTTGTTGTATGGACGGAGATGTCGTGCCCCAGTTTGTTGAGCAAGTTGGGCACAGAATGATGGGTCGGACTGAGGTAGTCCTGCAGACTACCGAGATGATTCAGCAGATCAGACAGTGGTTGCATACCTCACAGAGTCGGCAGAAGAGTTACGCCGACCGGCGCCGATCTAAGTGGGAGTTTCAGGTCGGTGACATGGTACTCCTGAAGGTCTCACCCTGGAAGGGTGTGATTCGCTTCATGAAGAGGGGGAAGTTGGTTCCCCTATACATCAGTCCATTCAGGATCCTTGTCAGGGTTGGCAAGGTGGCATATAAACTAGATCTCCCTGAGGAGCTTAGTCGGATTCATAGAACTTTCCATGTTTCACAGCTACGGAAGTGCATATTAGACGAGGACGCAGTGGTGTCACTGGATGATATACAGGTTGATGAACACCTGAATTACGTGGAGAGGCCAGTGGCCGTTCTAGAGAGGAGAGTGAAGGTTATACGGAACAAGGAAGTACCTTTGGTAAAGGTACAATGGGAGCATCGTAGGGGATCCGAGTGGACTTGGGAACCGGAGGCAGAGATGCAGGAGCATTATCCAGAGTTGTTCACCGCAGCAGACTTCGAGGACGAAGTCTAGTTCAAGTGGGGGAGAATTGTAACATCCCCACTCCCAGGTATAAGTTTTAAAGCTTTATATTCATATTATTGTGGAAACTCGACGAGTTGGAGGCCCCAACTCGTCGTGTCGAATCTGGTCAGCCCGCGTGGATTATGGCATCTACTCGACGAGTTGGTGGACCCCAACTCGATAAGTAGGGGTTATGCATGAAAACCCTAATTTTTAGGGTTTTCACCCTATTTAAAGGTCCTTAAGTCCTTCCCCTACCTCTCTTATCGCCCCTTGACCTCAGAAAACCCTAATCGTGTATTACTCCTCATTTTGTGTTTAGTGAAAGAAACTTGAAGATTCAAGAGCTTGTATCAAGGAGAAGCTTGTAAATCCAGTACCTACTCTGTCTTGGCTTCCATTTGAAGGTAACAAGTTATTACCATGATCATTCTAGTGTTAGTTCTCCTCATTCAAGGGTTTTAGGCCATTTATAGCATATTTGTGGGTCATTTCTGGTATTGAGCATGATCTGAAGTTGTAACTTCAGATATGGACTCCTCTAAGCCCTTATAGTCATAAAGTTATCAAATGTATCAAGCTTTGGCCCTTCTCTTTGGCTTAAACCTCTTCCTTAGATTGGTTTTAGTGTTTAAGGCCTTGCATGCATGTAAAGTTTGCAACTTTACGTGGTAACTATACCCTAGGAGCCTAGATCTACAGTTTGGAGCTTTGGTTTCGTTTAAAAGCGTCTGAATGAGAAAAGGACTGAAGGAAGTTGACGAGTTGCATAGGTAACTCGACGCGTTGGTTAGGGTTTACCCAACATTTTGGACACTGCATGGACACAACGAGTTGTCAGGAAACTCGACGAGTCGATAAGGGTTTTCACGACTTCTTGAGTTCAGAAGGAACTCGACAAGTCAGTAACCTACACTCGACGAGTTGGGTCAACATGGACTGTTGACCTTGACCGTTGACTTTGACTTTGACCAAGGGATTGAATAGTTTGACTTATGTGGGTATTTTAGTAATTTGGAAATTTATGGAAGCGGATCATTGGTTGTTGTAGGTGGTTGAGTTTGGAGCCGTGCTTCGGGAGTTAATCTTTCAGTTCAATACAGTTCGACATTGTGAGGTGAGTTCTTCTCACTATATCAACAGGGTCTAAGGCACTAAGGCCAGCCCTTTATGATTTGTATCCTGGTTATAGGATTATGCTATGTTATTGATCTGTTAGATCGGTATCCTGGTTATAGGATGATACTATGTTAGTGATCTGTTAGATCGGTATCCTGGTTATAGGATGATGCTATGAATAGTGATCTGTTAGATCTGTATGACTATCTGTACATGCTAGCTAGCGTATGATATTTATGTGCACATGACTATTTGATTGGGGGATGGGTTGAGGCGATCATGCTTTGTGCTTTGTGCCAACATACCCACGGCGGCCCGGATAGACTGCAGACCCGGTTAGGACGTACTAGTCAGGCCGAAGGCCCGACGAGCGATCCGGATAGGCTGAAGGCCCGCGAGACGGTCCAGACGTGTCGATGGCTCGGAGAGCGGTCCAGTTAGACTGATGGCCTGCGAGGCGATCCAGTCAGGCTGATGGCTCATTATGCATGTTGTTTGTATGATATTGTTATGGTTTGCATGGCGTTGGTATTTTGGGGGAACTCACTAAGCTTCGGGCTTACAGTTGTTGATTTTGTTTCAGGTACTTCTGATGATCGCGGGAAGGCGAAGGCGTGATCGTGCACCTCCTTATATTTTAGGATTTGATTCTGGGATATTCTGACATGAAACTATTTTGAAAACAAATTTTTAATAATTATTGGTTTTAAATGTTTTAAAAAGTTTTAAATTGGCATGATTTTTATGGGTGTTACAGAAGATCTCTAACATGCAACCCTGGAAGACATCAGTAGTAGAGACTGGACGCTCATCAGGTATCGAGACTCTCAAGGGCCTGCTCAAAGTCTCTCGCGGAATACTAAAACCACGACAAAATGATGATGACATAAATGATCGACTCGCACCCGAGTCAAACAACACAAGCGCAGGCACATAATTCACAAGAAAAGTACCTACATAATCGATAATAAAAGCAGCATAAATAAATCAAGAGAAATATAAGTAACACATACCAGGCATGAAGTCTGGAGCTGCGTGGGCCTCCTCTGATGTCAACTAAAATGCTCTCCCCTTAGCCCTCGGTGCCTCGGCCTTCCCCTTCCGGCCATCGGTGATACGCAGGGTCTCTGGTGTCGGAGTCTGAACCGCCCTACATGCAAGCTAAGGACAATCTGCCTTCATGTGACCCGTCTGGTTGCAGCCGAAACAAACCCGAAATCCCTTGGGGCAATCCCTAGCCATATGCCCCTCCTTGCCACACATGTAGCAGGGTAACGTGTCCCTTGCCACACTTCCCACAAGTGCGGCCCTTCTGGCCTCCGGCTCTCTGATCAGCGGTATTGGTCCGCTTAGTCGCCGGCTGCGACTGCACTGTCCTCCTATCTCTCCCCTGGGTCTCCCTCTCCTCCCTAGCCTGAGTCTCTAGCTCGATCTCTCTCCTCCTGAAATTAGTCTAATATCTGATACATGGTGTTCGCCGCGAACTCCCAGATATCCCGCCTCAGATTACTCAAATACCAAGTCACACGTGCCTGCAACATGGATACCTGCTTAGGGCAGAACAAAGCCCTCTCATGAAACATACTGGTGATCTCAATCATTGTCTCTCTCTTCAGCTTGAGAGACAGGAACTCCTAGGCCAACCTTTCCTGCTCGACTGCGGGTACAAACTCATCCCTATACATCGCAGTAAACCTCTCCCAAGTCATTGCAGCATGCTCTGCAATTGTGTGGTCAGCTGTCACAAGCTTCCACCAGTCCTTCGCTCCCAAGTGAAGCAGGTTCAATGCGAATCGAACTCTAAAATTCTCCAGATAGGAGCAGGTATAGAAAAATCCCTCAACATCATAGAATAATTTCTTAGCCGTAATTGGATCATGTGTCCCATAAAACTCGGGTCGCTTCGTGTTGGTGAACTCCCGGTTCCACAACGAATCACCCCCTGTGGTCTCGCTGCAGCAGCAGCAACCTCAGTGACAGCAGCATAGCGCTCATCAAAAGTCTCAATCAACATGGTCTTGAAAGACCCAAACATCTCCGGGATAGCCTCTGTGATTTCTGCGACCACCTCCACGGAAACAATCCTGCGGATCTCCTTATCACTGGCATCGACCTCTCGGGGTCGCTGGAGCTTGAACCTTGGGTAACCACCATATTGAAACACATAATAAAATTATCAGCAAATAGACTAAAACACATATAACGACACTCATACCCCTACAACCTCTTTAGTCCCTTGAGATTATTCCTCGAGCCGTGTACGGATCCAGTGCTTCCAGTAGTACGAGCCCAATACTACCTTCCACACCAACCCGTATTTGTCTCGATTCGTACTCTCAAGACCCCAAGAACTCTACCTCCTCATATTAGCTGTGGACTCACCCTACTGGTTCCTTAGAACCACAACCATGCGTTTAGACACTAACTCTAGACCACTCCCAGCACTGCTCCGCCACACGACATCTCCGCTGCCCTTGCTATTTGCTTCGTGTATGCCAATTGTACGTAGTATGAGATTCAATAGACATCCGAATAAATGATCCTACCTCAAATCCACAACCAAACAAGGAACATGAAGAAAGGCTAAATTAGGCATTCTAAGGCTATAAAATCCTAACTATGTACAACTATGTATCATACACTAAGCAAATAGTAAAGATAAATTTAATCTCACAAAAATGAACTCCTAGGCTAATGCATCACAAATCAGGCAACATTTCATACTAACTCTGCAAGATTCCTTAGCCTACCTCTAGCTAGAATGCAATTCTATCATCTAATAATATAAACATAACTGCTCTGCACTTCTCAAAATATAAGTTGAGGTATTTTGGGAAACTTCCGCTCGAGCGTTGGTCGATTGTACACACTGCTTCACTGGGTTTTTCTCCTATAAAAGTCTTCATTTCTTGTTAAGTTCTTAAAATTTTTCCAGATCCTTAGTTTGAGTTTGGAGTTACCTAGAGGTTCATCCAATTCCCTCAAACTAGGGTTCTGATACCAAAATGTAACACCTCAAATTTTAGACCAAAATTTTCATTTTTAAATTACCAAAATCAGAGTTTCACAACCAAGTTATCAAATACATAATTATCCCAAAACAACCAGTATCATAATTATCAGAGTTCATAAAAATGTCCCAGTAGTAAATCCCCCAGTGTGTGTATGTATAATCAGACATTCGCCTTCCACCGGTCCTAATAAGTACCTACCACATATAAATTAACAACTATAAGCACAAAGCTTAGTGAGTTCCGCAAGATACCACATACAACACATCATAAATAAATAACTATGGGTTATCATCAACCCTAGGGCTATCAGCAGTCACAATGAGCTAACAGCACACCCGGTAGGTTAACAGCAACCATGGTTGGCTATCAGCAGCCTCAGCCACATATAACTAGCATAACATGTACATAACAGCTAGACCCAGCTGGTCATCATAAATACAGCTATCCTACCATACAGGTAAGATTAAGTGAGGAGACTCACCTGATACTGACGACACGAAAACTTAGCACCTTCTTCTTCTTCTTCTCTAACCTCCTTATTCTACTACAAGAACCAAGAACACTCAAAACTTGAAATAACACACAAACAAGCAACTCACACGAGATTAGGGTTTATGGGAGGGTGGAGGCTGATAAGGGTGGCCAAAAATGGAGTCATGATGTTCTTTAAATAGGGGCAACCCTTAAAATTAGGGTTTAACATCCGGGCTAGTACACCCGTCGTACCACATGTAAGCCTAGCATACTAGCTGGCCACCCACGTCCATGTATGATGCATGAGTACGCTGCGCGTACTCATATGTACGCCCCGCATACAACCACTTTTGCAAGCCTTTTTCTATGAGGACCAATTGTGCCACTCTTAATAAAGATTCAAGAAATGATAAAATATACCTAATTTTGGGATGTTACAAAGTTGTACCTTGTTCTTCAGTTGCTACCAAACTAAAAATCAAATTTCTAAGAAAGCCTCAATGTTCTTCATTTTTTTATAACTCTATACCTGTGAATCTATTCTTAAAATCGAATACATTATGGAGGATTACATTTCTTTATACACATGCACACATATTGTTGTTCTTTCTCCATCTCCAAGAAAGCTTACAGGAAGATGAAGAAGATGATGGGAACAAGCCTCCTCCCCATTCCAGCTCTAAAACTCACCCTTATAATTGGCAATAAAGGTTTACGGCTCTAAAACCCTCGCAAGTAATTGGAATTTTTACAAAAAAAAAGCTTTTAGTTGTACCATCTGCAATCACAACGGTATTATCACTCATATTCAAAGACATTTCTTGATATGTGCGTGAGTTTTAGAAAGAAATACAAAGAGGAAAATGGTACCATCACTTGCTTTCACACACATTTCACACACAAAAAGTTAACCACTTGGTGTTTTCAATCAATCTTCATCTTCCTCCAAATTCCAAATTAAACCTATTGATCATATTCTTCTCACTAGGGAACTACAATAATCTAATATTATAATCATCAATCTGTTTTCAAAAATACACACAAAGGAAAGAAGAGACATGTAGAGGAAGAAGATAAGATCTATTCATCATCGTGATTTACACCAGTAAAATAGTGTTGATCGTTTTTAACCGTGGTACCCATGTTCTTGATTTTTTCATTCAAACTTGAAAATAAGAAAGGAGGAGGAGAAGTCTTGTTTTTTGGTGGCTTTTGATCTATACATACGACAACAAGGAGAGATAGACGCATTGGGGATGTTCGGTTTTTCAGATGAAGGTGTTTCCGGTTCTTTTTAGATTAATGGTTATAGAAATTTACATAAACAGTTATAAAAGTAATAATAAAATATGAAAAAGAAGAAAAAGATGAAAAAAAGGGTAAAGATGTCATTTTACAACAATTTAACGACAATTTTTGACATTGTGTGTTGGAATGACCATTTCCACAATATCGACAAAACACAAGGACCGAATTTATCTATTTTCATAAAGTAGGAGTATATATACCTATTTTCCAAACCACAAGGACCATTTATGTAATTTTGTCTTTATTTAAATTCAATTGTGCATGGAAATTTTAGTTTTATATAAATTATATTCTCTTAAATAATTAATAAAAAAAATGTAACATGACAAACCACTCCTTTAAATGGCAATTATTAAGTTGTGTGAAAAAAATAAGATAAGGACTACATAACTTTTAATTTATACAAAGATCACAAAACATTTTAGTGTTTTTTAGTACAACTCACCGTATCACAAACCTTAAATAAAAAAAATACATAAATATATGCAATAGGTATATGGACCGTATCACAAACCTTAAATAAAAAAAATACATAAATATATGCAATAGGTATATGGATATAATTATGGTAATATTTTATGAAAAGGCTCTATGGAGTTTGCTAAAGCAAACTCATTGAATAACCTTGGTTTGAAATCATAAGAATTTTTTATTTAAAAAATCTACGGACGAGATTGTAAATGATCTAATAACCAATAAAATGAGAATAAAAAAATCTTACCAACAGCAGATTAGAAAAGTTGTAGTTCTATTTTTGTTTGGAAAAATGATGTTTGTTCATTATGTGATTTTTGGGTTTAAATTGGCCACTAATTATATCATTAGTTTTCAATGTTCATTAGGTTGCTTCTTTTTTAATTGTTGTGCTTTTTCGGTCTTTGTTATATCATTTTACTTACTTAAAATGGTTCATGCCTATAGTGCAGGGGCATTTCCGTTGATAACCTTTTTTTCCCTTTTAAATAATCCCATGAGTTCTTTATATATTGGTTTGAAAATAGCAACGTACTTTTTCCTTGATGGAACTCACATAACATACGCACCTCATGTTCCCTTATATGATCTAATCGTTTTTTTCAGTTTTTTTAAACCTTCTGATGTTGAATGTAACATATCACATATGATAGGTGAAATTTTAAAATCAAGATTGATAATAACAACAACTCCAATAACGTTTGATGATTTTACCAACTTACCCTCTTAATGATCAAATAGGTGTATCTGTCTTGCATAGTCGGGTTGTTGATTACGTGGCACAAGTCCGGTTAATTAACTTACTAACATGTTGGTGTAGATTCTAAAATAATGTTGATTATATTGAGATTGAATAACCCTCAATTTAAATTATATTAATGTACGTAATAGTCTATTTTCAGGCTTTGATCCTTAAACCCATTTTCATGGCTATTAATTTAAAATGTGCTACATATATTGATCGACATGTAGTTATTTTTATAAAGCTAAAGTTGATGTATTTGAAGTTGTTTTGTTGTTTCATGTTTCGAAACAATTTAAATCAAACAACATGATTTGGTCAAATAGTGCTTTGTTTACTAGAAGCACACTCAATGTAGGCTTCAAAAAGCCTTGTAGGTTTTTGTTATATATATATATATATATATATATATATATATATATATATATATATATATATATATATATATATAAAACTATTTATACATGTAAACATTTTCACATCTTCTATGGCTTTTTTTTATAAGTATTTGTTTCATTTGTCTTTTGGTTAATCCTAGCTGTTATATGGATTATACCTACTCTTTAATACCTATAAATACATAAATATATGTATCTATGTGTTACTATATTGCTAATTACAAAAGTTGTTATTTGTTATATTTATAAATAAATATGTAAGTAGTTGTCACCTGATTGTTATTTATAAATTAATATTAATATATTCCTTTACTAATTGTTATTTATAAACTTGGCCATATGACATCTAACGTTGTATAAAAAAGTTTTTAAAAATTTATAATTCATAAAAATTATTTACAATATTTTAATAATTTTCTTTTATTAATATACATTGAATTACTTACTAATTAATCATTTTGTTTTTATTTATATAAAATTAATAAGTTTACATAAATATATGATAAACTTGCCAATACAATACCTATTGTCCTATACTTAAATACTTCATCTTTTCATTATATTGGTTGCATATATGCGAAAATATTACTTTAATAAAATATTTAATACTTATAACCATGATTGTCAAAATTGTGACCCTGATCGTAGGATCGTACGATCCTACTATCCTAAATATGAAAAATGAGCCGGATCGTAAACAAATTGTATTTGCGGTAGGATCGTAGGATCAGGATCCGATCCGATCCTATATTCCCTTGATTTTTTTTTTTTTTTTTTGCAAAATAATTTTTTATCACTTTATGTATTTTATCCTTTACCAATTTACCGTTTATCATTTTGTATTGTGACTTATGACTAATATTTTAAAGTTTTTATAACATTTGAACAAAAAAAATGAATGTTTGAAATATTTTTTATGTATTAAAATTATAAATTAAAATTATTTTTATTTTGTAAGATCTTAAGATCCCGATCCCGATCTTTCAAACCCAGAAACAATCATACGTAGGATTCCGATCTTAACAACCTTGCTTTTAACTTTATATTAAACTTTTATTTTTAATAAAGTCGTATAATACACAGATTTCACTTAGTTACAGTCATAAAACATAATTAACAATTTTGTTTCTTCTAAATCGGTTGGCGGAAAGGCCCCAAAATAACATATAATTATAAAACATAATTAACAATTTTTAATTGTTTCTTCTAATTAAGTCGGTTGGGCGGAAAGACCACAAAATAGTCGAACCCAATGCTGTAAATCCTTAGCTTTTCTTTTAAATCACGTATTTGACGACAAACACATCTCCACGATCCACCCATTTATAAGTCCATAACATTTCTCCCTATTGTTAATTATTGTTTCATGATGGAGATCTTTTGGCAACTAGACTTGGACATTGGAGTTATCTTTAGCTTGTGATTTAAGCTTAATTCAATATTCAAATTTCACACGGTCTTGTTTATTAAAATGGAAACGAAAAGAGAGAAAATTTTGTTATTCAAACCGACCTTTTTATATTTACTAATATCGAGTATTCGATAATTGAATTGGCTTCAAGTTTGACTTCGATTTTTTTTAGTTAAATAAGATACTTGTCTACAATTTTTTTTAATAATAATATTGAAACAAATTTAATCACTTAATTAGTGGGTCCATTGACTTAATATACCCCATTATTCGAAATGTTTGCTTTAGTTTATATTTTTCCGAAAAAAAACATGTTTAATTTTTAGTAAAGAAGTTAGGATTTGTGTCATGTATTAGTATTCATATAACATCATTAACTTAATCAAATCATAAATCGAAGTAATCATCCATAAATTTCAAGTTTAAGTTTCAAAACTTTAAAATTCACGATTTTGCATTTAGGATGATAATACCTAACTCAAAATCACAATTAAACCTTAAAAAATCAAATGATCACTGGCCTAGCGGTATCAGATGTGTCATGTGTTAGACAAATGTCTCCCTCCCACTAAGGTTGAGGGTCCAAATCATGTGTTGAACACAAATGTAAACTTAGGAGTAGGTTTAGATAAATGTGTGAGTTAGCCTTTATAAAAAAACTTTTAGAAAAATGATTCGGTCAAATTCAAGTTTTTAACTAAGAAACTCCATTAACACATACCATAAACCAACATATGATCGAAGTGAAAGATTCAACACTATGATTTTGATGCAGAACGTTTTGAGGATCTTTTAAAAGCATTAGGGAGAAGTGAGAGCATGATAAACAGGTGGAAATAAGTTCATCTTAAAACTACTGTAACTTTTAAACCGTCCACTTTATATCACTGAAAAGCTCTTTTCAAGCTGAAACACCTACCAAACAGCCAAAGGTTGTTTGCCCACCAATTATCCTAAATAAAGGCCGTTTAGACCCTCAATTTTGGGTTCCCTAATTTTCAGCTTAGTTTCCTATTTTCTTTTAATATGATTCTATAGAATCTTCAATTCCATAATTTTAATTTTACAATGCTTATTTAGAAGATTTTGATGTCAATTTAATTTTCATCAATTTGGTAATACCTGTCAAATTCAGTCACTCCCAATATATATGGTTTTTGTAAACTTTATAAGACGTCTTGGAATCAATAATCTTCTCCTTTGGGATTCTTTACACTTTTCTATGTATGTACTTTAATTCCATGTCATTTGGACTTTGAAACATACAAACTACATCCAAATGGTATAATAAGCTTATTATGTGTTTAAAATCAATGGGCCAATGGATGATTTCATGATGCTAGGATTTCAAAATGTAACACCCGTTGAGCCATTTTTGGACCATTGTATGTGTTCAAGATCCAAGCTTTATGTTGCATGCTTCTAGATCTAGGATCCTTGTCCCTTTTTATTCATGTTGTGGAAGTTTGGATGGAAGGATTCCATAAAGTTGGCAAATTTATGGGTCCTTGAGGTCCCTTGAGGTCCCTTGAGGCTTATATATGTTGGATCTGAAGTTTGGCTAGGTTTTGCATCCATATATGTGATTGTGGTTCCATTTTTCATCATTTTGACCTACCATGAGCTCAAGACATGCATTGGACATGCATGTCTATAAAGCATCGATTTTTAGAATGTTTTTGGAGTAAGAAGGCTCTTTGGAAAGTTAGAATGGATGGCTTAAAGGATTAAGGTCTAAATGCATTAAGTTTCCCCAAGTGAAGTAGTCACGACGTGACAATATAGAGGTCACGATGTGACTATGAGACTCATTGATTGTTTTGGACGGATTATGTCACGACGTGGTGGCATGGACATCACGACGTCACATTGGTTTTGATCGTGGTTGAGTTGGTCGTAACTAGAGTTTTGGATCGGGACTGAGTTCGTTAATCACGATGTGACCATGGGCTGGTTACGACGTGAGTATTAGCTAATGGTGATGTTGAGTGTTGACTTTAACCTTGATCGTTGACGTTTGGTCAAATTTCTAGTTTTAGAAGGTAGACTAAGGGTTTACCGTATGTGGTTTATTAGGTGGTGTATAGCAACCGTTTGTTGGTTGTGAGAGTTGTTAGCTGTTAGGTATGTCGGCAAGGTGAGTCATCTTGCTATACTATGCAAGATGATAGTTGTCTTTGTGATACTTGTGTGGAAGGAAAGGGTGTGACCCTTAGCATATGTATGAAAGACGAGGGTTTGGCTCCTAGGAATTGTATGAAAGACCAGGATATGGATCTTGGCAATTGTATGCAAGACCAGGGTTTAGCTCTCAACAGTTATATGTAGGATGCTATTTGTCTTTGTGATGCTTGCATGAAAGACTAGGATGTGGCTCTTGACACTTGTACATAAGACTAGGGTTTGGATCCTTGCAAGGAAAGAGTATGATGTGGCTCATGACTGATAGTGACAGTAAGACTATGGTTCTGCCCCTAGCATTCCCTATCCTATGTATGGTATGTAGTATTTTGGGGAACTAATTAAGATTTGTCCTTACGTTTTTATGGTTTAAATATTTTTTGGTACTTCTAGTTCCAAAGGGAAGGGACCGACTTGACCGCACAACATCCCCTGATGGCTTTTCCGCAGTGATTATTATTGTTTTACTCTGATGTTTGAAAGATACATTTTACTTTGATTGGTTTTGGAACAAATGGTTGTATGGATTTGATGGTTTAAATATGAAAATTTTATTCGTATTTTTGGGACGTTACACAAAATCACCATAAACTCAATTTTCATTGAATGATTGAACTTATATCAATAGACTAGTATTAAAAGCATAAACTTCAACATTAAACTTTCATTATTCATGAAGTTCATCCTTTAATTCAAATTTGATGAAACAATTGGATGTTTTTGTTGGATTATGAGGATCTAAATGGCCTTAAAGGCGCACAAAGGAAGCATACAAACAACACAAACAAACTCATGAACCCAATAGTCAGATCTATGTTCAACCAAATCTAATGCAACAAAATAAAGAAGAATGAACCTAGAAAACATACCCTAATAGCCGTTTGTAACCTTCTTGGATCTTAATGGAGAGAGGATTGCTAAGATTCCAAACCAGAACTCATCTTTCGTAGTCGTGCCCAAGAATAGATCCAGCAGCATATGGCGCTTCTCCTTACATGTGAATACCACGAACACGAAGGTCGGATCTGCCAGACAGCCAGACACAACGTGTGCATAAGCAGGGCGTCGCGCCGCCGTAGTGTAGAGGGAGAGAAGAGAGACATATGTGTGATGATTTTTAGGGTTTCCTTCACTTGGAATGTCGTTATAAATTCGGTCATATACCCCTATATTTATAAGGGAGATTTAGGATTCCCTATTGGATAATAACTTGGTCACCAAGTAATTATCCATAAGGTTAGTGATTATCTATAGAATTTGACTTTCAAATTTCTACACTTAAACCCCTTAAGTCTACAAGTTTCTATTAATTAGTTATACACTTAATTAACTAACAAACTAGATCCCTATACTTTCTCTCTTTTGTCAAATATTGCTTAAATCTTTATTGTGTGTTACCCAAAACGATCATACTATTAAAAGTAATATTACCAACATGTTGTGACTATGAGCACTATCTTCCAACAGCTCCCATTTACACAAGTCACTAACAACAACATCGTTTAATATTCACTAATTTTATGTAGAGAATGCTTCATCCAATGTACATACCATACTTATAACTCTAGGTTATGATACAACCCTTAGATAAGTGATCAGATATCTATTTCCTCGTCAAGATATCTATATGAATGTGAGACATGGAAATATGTCATTCTCGAACGTTCAAGATTACGTTTCCCAATAAAGACTTGCGTCGACCACAACAGACTATATAGTTGATCCATTATCGGTTCAGTCTTAGCACGACCATGCATTTTGATGTCAACACCAAATCATCAAGGGGCCCAAAGATATCGACTTCCTCTATTAAGGCAGAAGGACAAAATAAACTTTGACTCATAGAGTTTGCCTATTCCTCATGTAATATTTTGTCAATCCTAGTATGGCTGACACTTACGAACAACGTTGGAGAGAAACCAAGACACAACATATTGTAGGACGAAAACCTCATGCATTTCTGTTTAAAGAATATATGATATTATTATCTTAGAATTACATGTGAAGGAATCCATGAAGTAATATGCACGTGTTGGTTTCTCCAATACTTTAAAATCTCTATTTAAAGTACTCATGAGTATTGGTCATAATCTTATGACATGTCCATCTCCATGGACAATATACTAATGCTCCATGACAATCTTATATCACTAATTACTTCCAAAGTAGGACCGATTGAGGAAGTTTAAATAATTAATATTCTGGAAGTGGATTAAAACGTGCAAAGAATAACACAATGATAAACTAATGAAATGACTGATTTCCATCATATATTAAGATTTCCACATAATAATCACCAAATTAGATAAAGATTTATTCTTCTTACGTTCCCAAATCAAAACAAACTAAAATAAATGTGCTCAAGCCACTTCATTTGCACATCTAATGCATTTTGACTTAGTGGGATAATCATACATAGTTAGTGACATTGGCTAAGGGAATGGTTTGGCAAGATTCTCTTCCAATACGACTATACTAAAAATAATGTCCTCGTATTTGATAAAATATCAAACGTGATGATACTTACTAAGTATATGCCATGTGCACTTGTGTGACTTCAGATTCTAAGTCAACGTGACTTAACCCTTATAGTCACAAGAGACTTCAACAAGATCATCAATGATGAAAAACAACACTTATACCATTAATAAACCTATTTTAGCCATATGGTTTTCTTTGCAATATCACTAATATACTCTATAAGCTTGTTGTTAAGTCTATTATGGTGTATTGCTTGGTACTCTCCAAGCTACAGCTTCTCCATTTAGTATGAGCGCAGACTCCAAATGCAAACGAAATAATCTCTATTAGTATGGAGCGTAGAATCAGTTTAACTTTTACATTGATATCTTCCTTACTAACTAGAACATCTCTCTTTTGTCCTCTTAGGACACTTAAGAATCTTCTTGATTTTGATTCGTAAGTTCTTGCCAAACTAATATAATATTGTATTGTCATGGTCAAGGCATACAAGTCCTCAGATATAGTACATGTCATGGCCTACATGATTGATCCCATAACAAAAGCATGTGAGACTTGACACTTTTCCTCTAGCTCATCTAGTAGAGCTAGGATATTGAAAATGTTCAATGTCATGTCATTGTTTATAGGCACATACTCTTTTAGAGTTCTACATCTTGAGTTTCCTCAAAGTCTTATGTACTTTGGCTTAATCCAATAAATCGCTCATATATATCTCCATATATCCTTATATTTAGTATGTATGTTGCTTCTCCCATGTGTTTCATTGAGAAAAAAATTCCCAAGTCAATATTTTACACTTTGCAAAGTTAGGACATTGTATCCTATAAATTGTACATTATCCATATACAATATAAGGGTGACAACAGCCCTCCCACTAGCTTTGACATATACATATGTTTCATCTTCGTTTCTTAAAATTCAAACTTTTTGAGTTTTCTCATTGAAATGGGGATTCCAACTGTAAGATACTTGTTTTAGTTCATAAATTAACTTCGCAAGATTACACATTCTTTATAACCTATCACGGGTAGAGACTATGTGTATTATTATCGATGTTTTCTCTTTTTCTTGAATATCTACTTACACCCAACGATTTTAAGGTCAGGTTTTGGATCGAACAAGTTCCAAAAATACAAGAACTGGATCTCGCTATCCATAATCTCCTTGTATTTTGCAGCTTTTAGGGCCTGCTATAGCTTCTGGTAGCTGGTAGAATTTTATCGTCGTCTACCAGTGACTCATTTTTCTCAATAATATAAAATCTATATAACTAGGTCCACGACATCATCTAACAGATGTATGAGGAAGATATGGAGGTATATTAGATTTCTCAATAGGCCTTTCAACCTCTTGTTGAGTGATATTGTCAACTTTAGGTTTTTCGTTGGTTTACTCTTGAATTTCATCAAGATCAATGTGGCTCCTACAACAGCCTTTGGATATCAGATTCCTTTCTAAAAAAACTACCCTTCGAGCAACAAAACAACTTGTTCTCAGAGTTTTTGTAAAACAGCTACCCAAAAGACTTGTTAGGATATCCAACAAAGTAACATATCTTTATTTTATGTTCTAGTTTGTCGAGCGATTCTCGATAAGCGTAAGAGTCACAATCGTAGACTTCCATATGTGCTAGTGAAGAAAAAATCTCACTCCACATCTCAGATAGTGCATCATAAACCTTCTCAGTTGAAGAAAGACCACATAATCTTCTAACACTCTTCATGGTACAATCCATGAACTATGTGTAAGTATAGTATGAATCATTATTTATCAAATCAAACAATGATTTGATTGTCTATCCAACTACATTGTTTGTGGTAGTTTTTTTGGGTGGAGATAATTTTTGAAACTATTACATAATTCATTAGATGATCGTTAAACTTTTGACTAAGATGATTGCTATTCCTATTGGATCTGAGTATATTATCCTTTTACTCAGTTGATTCTTAACTTTGTTTTCTGAAAGCTATGAACACCTTAAAAGTTCTAGACTTATGTTTATTTAGATAAAATGTCCATACCCTTTTAAGGTAACGAAGTTGGTCTTACCATGTACTGTGGTTAATCTGAACGGTCCATTAGTGTGAAATAATATCAACTGATATTCTCCCCATTAAATGGTGATTTTTTCATTTATCTTAACAAACAAGACTTGCAATTATCATAAGATTTGCGGTTAAATGATTTCAAAAATTCTATCTAACTGGATATTTGGTAATGCATTTCTCATTTATATGTCCAATAAGATGATTCCACAAATCTATTCCACCTAAACTTATGGATGTATTCGAATCAACATTGAATTATTGTTACTATACTAGTTTCATAGATTTCACGACTTGCTTTTAAATAGAAACATATTGGAACATTTTACATTTAAATAAGTCTAAACCATCTGATGCAACATTGCATCAAAAATTTCAATCATAAGACCATAGACTAAACACTTGGGGATAATTAGTTGACTTTTGATCATATGAATAGTAGCAAGGGCTCAGTATCCATGATCAAACTCTCTTCTCTATGTTTCATTCTCTTACTTCTTTTTAGCCACTACATATTCTTGCAAATGTCAGTACTTTATCCAGAGTAAAATACTCAAGGGCTGGAAGTAATATTCCAATAGTTTTATGAATTTGTATATCTGATAGTGCCATACTCTTTGGCTTATAGCTTTCATCTCTTTCAGATATATTGGGCATCTATGCTTTCTTAGTCCTTTTCTTGTTTGGAAACAAATAGCCTATCAAAATATGTATCAGAGTAAGCCTTCCTTTTTTGCTTGGCGTTTGGGGTCAGAGTTGGGTACACCAACTCTAATCGCCTTTTTCCTATGGGCAATTGGCTTTCTTTCTCCCAACACTTCCATTCATGATAGAAAATATATGAGCATTAAATTTATAGTTTTTATGCTTGGCCATGTTAGTTCCAGAATCCATCAACATTCCATGCAACTTCATGATAGATATTTCCAAGTCGTTCATATCAAAAATCAAAATGAAATGGTCATGTGTACTAATGTACATGTCAGCTAGTTGATTATGTTACCCATAGTCAACTCCCAACTTAATGGCATTCCATGTTGCTTCAATATTATAAATGTATAAAGTACACTTGCCACTTGCTCCTTGCCACAGATAAAGATGCAATAGCTGAAGGAACCTTGGGAAGAGCTTTATTATGGCACAACCTTTCTCTTCGTTCTTAAGAACTATTCTCAAACAATGAATTATGTTATGATAGGTCAGCCTAATCAACTTATCCTTTAGAGGTTTTATAGCAGTTATTTTATTTGTAGACATCGTTCAATATATAGATCCATTCTAGTTTGTTTTATTAATCCTTGGAAAAATAATTACCCAATTCAATTAAAATTATTTAAACAAGGAAAGGATCCAAATTTCACTCCAAGATGTGAAGATGATTGTCATAATCATACCAAGAAGTTATTTAGGTAGACAAATTGTTTACCATTTTCAATCTTATGAAACTCATAGATCTGACGACATTGATTGATTTATGTTAAAAACATGTTTAATCTCTATCATTCTCATCCAACATTGATGACTGGTTTGTCGAGGATCATGAATTTAGATGGTAGATCCACCATGCAATAAACGAATGGTCTTCGGCCCAAGTTACACTTGAGTTGTCGTGAATACCATGTCACCTCGAACATAATCAAACTAATGCGTTGACTACAGGAACTACCCCGCATTAGCAGATTATAACGTAAAGTGTGTTCATTCATGGGTATCATGTGATTTACACTTATAAAACATGATTTTGTTTTTATTTATTTAGTTAAAACATTTTAACTTGTTCTTTTGAAAACCATTCAAATTTTAGCCAAATTTATAAACCTTTCTAAAAGCCTTTTCTTGTTAACTTTTAACAATATGTGATTCTATTTTTAAATAAGCAACCATGCAAAGTAAAACGATCACATAAGCATACAAACATAATCATAGTGCAAGTAACAATATGACCGACTCGATCCTATGAATCTCCCTATGAGCCATCAAAGGAGAGACAAGTCGTACTAAGGAAAAAAAAGGACACTTCAAAGCTCCTAATTGATCAACCACCAACTCTTGATGCCACCTTGAAGTTTATGGGACTCCAAACTCCTAAATCCTTCTCTTGATATTTAGTATTTAGTAATTACAAAATATCTATTTTAGTACAAATTTCCTAACTAAACTATTACAATTTAAAAGAAAATTATATATTACAAACAAAAAATTAAATTTTATAAAAGTTACAAAGAGCAAAAACACAACACATAGTTAAAGTCGAGGCTCGGTGTATCGGATCCATACAATTCAAAACAAACAATTATTTTGAACTTGGATTGCAACTTTTAGATCAAATTAATAATCATAAAGTTGAAAGCAAGTATACTTACCATTGTTCCAATGATCTCACATGACAAAAAAATGATTAAAACAATAAAGGTTCAATTATTGATTGTTAATTAATAATTAATAATTAAACAATTAAAAACGATAAACAAATGTGATAACCAACTTTGTAAAATCATGTGACTTGCATGAGTGTATACTTGGAACAACCATAAAAATCATGTCAATTTAAAACTTTTAAAAACATTCAAAACCATTAAGTTATTACAATTTGTTTTCAAAATAGTTTAAACATCAGAGTATCCCCAGAATCAAATCATGAAAATATAAGGAGGTGCACGATCACGCCTTCGCCTTCCCGCGATCATCAGAAGTACCTGAAAATAATCAACAACTGTAATCTCAAAGCTTAGTGAGCTCCCCTAAAATACCCATACACATAACAACATACACATAATCACAAACAGCATACTATGGGTCCAATCAACCATCGGGTTGGAATACCCCAGGTCCTCAACCATCGGGTTGGAATGTCATCATACTATGGGTCCAGTTATCCTTAAGATGGTATACCCTCGGCCCACAACCATCGGGTTGGAATGCCCACATACTACGAGTCCAATCATCCTCAGGATGGAATACTCACGGCTCACAACCATCGGGTTGGAATGCCCAGGTCTATTGACTCTCGCACAAAGCAGATAAGCCCCAACCACTAATCAAACATGTGTACATATATAAGGTAATCACATAACAGTCTATAGACAGACAAACCGATCTAACAAATCATAACAACATAATACATCATATCTACTAGGATACCGATCTAACAGATCATACGATACTCGATCATATAACATATCAGGATAACAATCCAAAAAGGGACGGCCTTAGTGCCTTAGACCCTTGAGTAGAGTGAGGAAAACTCACCTCACAATGTCGAACTGTAGTGATAAGATCAAACTCTCGAATCACAGCCACAAACTCCACCACATATATTCACCATAGAAACACTTCCATAAATTCCCAATTTACTACAATACCCCCAGCAGTCAAACTGGTCAACCCTTGGTCAAAGTCAAGGTCAACGGTCAAGGTCAACAGTCCATGTTGACCCAACTCGTCGAGTGCAGCTAGCAACTCGTCGAGTTCCTTAAGAACTCAAGAAAACATAAAAACCCTAATTGACTCGCCTTCCATACAACTCGCCGAGTCCATGCGGGGTACAAATGTCGGGAAAATCCTAACTAAATCGTCGAGTCTTCTTACTGACTCGCCGAGTTCATAAAGAACCAATACATGCAATCTTCAACCGACTCATCGAGTCAGATATGCGACTCGTCGAGTCCCTTCAGTCAATTTCTCATCCAAACGTTTTTAAGCTACCCCAAAGCTCCATATTGCAGATCTAACCTCCTAGGGCATGGTTTCCACGTAAAGTTGCAAACTTTACGTACATGCATGATCCTAAATGCCAAAACCAAGCTAAGGGAAGGGTTTAACCCAAAGAGAAGGGCCAATGTTTGCTAAATTTAATAACTTTATGACTATAGGGACCAAGAGGAGTCCAGATCTGAAGTTACAACTTCAGATCATGTCCAATACCCGAATTGACTCACAAATATGCTAAAAATGGCCCTAAACCTTTGCATGAAGAGATCGAGCTAAAGATAAGTCAAGGTAATGACTTGTTACCTTCAAAATGATGCCAAGATGAAGTAGAGTCAGATCCACAAGCTTCTCTTTGCTCCAAGCTCCTTATACTTCAAACCTTCTTCACAAAATGCACCAAAATCACTCTTTAAATCTCACAACACTCAAGAATAAGGTCTAGACTGTTTAGGGTTTCTTCTGGCCGTCAAGAGGTAGTAAGGGGCTGGAGGAAAGGACTTAAGGTCCTTTAAATAGGGTGCAAACCCTAAAAATTAGGGTTTCATTTACCAGCTCCTACTCGTCGAGTCGGGCTCCTCCGAATCGTCGAGTAGACCTCATAAATTACGCGGCTTGATCCACTTCTACACGACGAGTTGGGGGCAACCAACTCGTCGAGTAGGTCCAAGAATATGACTTTAAGCTTTTAAATTTTATACCTGGGAGTCGAGGTGTTACAATATTGTATAGATATGAATAAAATGCTCAAAAGTTTCAAGCATATTTAGATCAAATAAATAAAACCATAATCGGATATGTGAACAGTAGCTACACACCGTGTCCAACAAGATGCATGTGGCATCCTAAGAACTCGCGTCACGATTCACAATTAGGGTTTCGAGATTCCGTCGGGGACGCGCCACATGCAATAGGCGATGCGTCATGCCCTACGGAACAAAAAACGATTTCTGCAGAAACCCTAATTGATTTTCAGTTTTGAAAAAGGTGTTTAATCTTTTAAAGCATTCTAAAACTCGATTTAATCATTTTATTAATCACGCAAATATCATTAACACAAACAAATTGCAAATCAATATGAAATAGACATGAACAAGTTGCTCTGATACCACTGTTGGGTTATGGGATACAAAACAATTACATAATAAGGCACAACGAAAGAATACAATTAAATGATCATCCCATAACTCAAAAGCATATCCATGTTGAGCCAAATCTAAGGCAACAAAATAATGAATATAGAACTGAGAAAACACACCCTTGTAGTCCTTTGAAACCTTATTGGATCCTGATGGGGAGAGGATTGCTAAGAGTCCAAACCATAACTCCTCTTTCGTATTCGCACATAAGAATAGATCCAAAAATATATGACGACTCTCCTTACCCGTGAACACCATGAACATGAAGGTTAGATCTGCCAAACGCCAGATGCGCCGCGTGCATAAGCATGATAAATCCGATCATAGACCCCTTATTTATAGGGGAGGTTTAGGAATATCCATTGGATAATAACTTGGTCACCAAGTAATTATCCATAAGGTTAGTGATTATCTATAAGATTTGACTTTCAAATATTTACACTAAAACCCCTTAATTTAACAAGTTTCTATTAATTAATTATACACTTAATTAATTAACAAGTTAGATCCTTATAATTTCTCTCTTTTGTTAAATATTGCTTAAATCTTTCTTACATGTAACCCAAAAGGACCCTACTATTAAAAGTAATATTAGCAACTTATTGTGACTGTATGCACTATTTTCCAACAATTTTGTCATTTTTGGAAGCTTAAGTGACAAAGAGATGGGAGAATAAGCTACCTTGCAAGCTTTACTTGATGGATTTATGACAAAACTAGGACTTCAATTTCACTACCAATATTCTAAATCTCTCTTTAATATCAATTGCTATACTCTCCTAATCTTCTAGTCATTCATATTCATATAGAGGAGCAAAGGATAGTTGTTCTTTAATGTAATCTTTCAACATTTAGAAGGATTGTATCAACTTTCTATTTGTTTAGTTCCAAACTCACTTCCCATTTAACATTCCAAGCCCTTAAACTTATGCAAAATAAGCCCAAAATCTAGTTAAAAGTATGGGTGTACATGAAACCGAACAAACTGCCCATATCGCACCGCATAATGCGGTTTTCAACGTTTTTGGTTTTGTTTGTGGTTTGTAGTTTTTGTAAACCGTACTATGTGGTGCAGTTTGCTTTTTATAGTTACAAAACTATGGTTCAAACCACACAACATCATATATATATATATATATATATATATATATATATATATATATATATATATATATATATATATATATATATATATATATATATATATATATATAATTTATTGTATTCAAATATATTAAACCTTGAATCTAGTCATAGAAGTAATATCAAACCGTTAATCCAAAATATAGCTTTTTTTTAAATGGCAAACTAATCTACTCCTAACTGCCACCTGTGTTTTAAATTAGACTTGAACACATGACATTTCAAATGAGATGATCACTCGTGTTAAAGACGTTAATATGAGTTTACATCTAAAGATAATAGTGACTGTTTCTATTTTATAGCATATTAATGTTTTACATGCTATGCAAAGATATGTTACATATATTAGACAAGATACATTGAATTTTTTTATAAGAATAATAAGAGCTGCAATAATCATGATCTAACAATTTTAATTATTATATTATTTTAGATATTTAATGGTCAAACTAATTCTCTAATGGTTCTAAAATGAATTTACACCCAAAGTAGGACGATTGTGCAAGTTGCTATTTGATTAATTTAATCATGCTGTGCATAATTATTTTTGGAAGTTTATATGCAAGTCACATGATATTATAATTATTAGTGTCTATTAAACCACATAAATCGTATAAAACCACAAAACAGTCGCACCAAACCACACTATATAATGAGGTTTAGAATTTTTTTGATGTGGTTTGTGGTTTCCAAAAAGCTTAAACCATAGATATGATACACTTAACGGTTTTGAGTCCAAACCACACCACGAACACACATACTTAAAAAGGTTATGTCAAAATTACATACATCAACTCCAAAGTTTTTTTTTTTTTAATTCAACTCCAATTTTCCCAACCGTTTTCCTTAAATTTTAACCTTTTAAATAACCATTATATTCTTGATAATTACAACTATTTAATTTAATAAAAAAAATATTTGCTAAAATTTATTGTTAAAGGTTAAAATTTCTAGGCCCAAATTGCGGGAATTACAACTATCTACCATTTAGGATATTTTCATCCACAAAATCACAATGTAAGACCAAAAGAGGTAACTTCTTCTAGCTTAGATAAATCTTGAACCCAATCAAGTGCTAAACTTATGGCACTACCTAAATGATCGTTGCATACCGTTATCAATCATGTGTGTTACCTAAAATTAAAAATATATCTTAAAGGTCAACTAGTCTAATAAAACATAACTTGGTTTTCTTTATTTCTAAAAATATGAGTGAATTCTTACCAAGGATAAACGTATCGATAACCTAATATAAAAGAGTTAAATTTTTTTTTTTCTTTTCTAAATCTCAATTCAATCACATACCCTAATATAGTTTGTTGACATGATATTCTTAAGAATCACTCAGGGTCCTTGTCCTTTCAATTTCATATGGCTACTGTTCGTACACAAATGAGTTTCGATGTAACATGTCAACATTACATCCTTAACTAATTTTCCTCATAAGAAAAAGCAAGTTATCGTATGTCTAATCAGGCTCATCGGAGTGGAGTGCGGTTTGGAACCGCGTTCGTGCCACGTCGACCGCAAACACCGCCCCCTGGGTGCGGTTTCGTGCGGTCTTGGCCGCACTACGGCTAGAAAGAATTGTGGCCTGTGATTGGTTGGTGCTTGATTCTCTTGTTGACCGTTGAACGGTCCTTGACTGAATTCTTTTTTTTTTCTTTTTACTCTCTCTTTATATATATATATATATATATATATATATATATATTACCATTATTTACACAACCTTCATTATTTACACAACCTTCAACCAAAATCGTGGCTAATTTCTAGTTTTTTTTTTAAGTTTTTAATCGTTTGATATGTTTTTTTTAATAAGTTGTAGGTTTTATGTTTTTAATCTGTTTTTCTAAATTTTTAGGTTTTTTTTTAAGTTAAGCAATGTATGGTATTCGTATTTTTAATTAATGAAATATTATCTTTTTAAAATTATGTTTTTTTGTTAAAAAAGAAGTTTTATTAAATTAAAATAGCTAAAAAAAACAAAAATAAATAAAATAAATAAAAGTGTGGCATCACTCCCTTGGTGTGGCAAGAAACCACACTAGTGTGGTAAAAAATGACGTGGCGCTTATGTGGCGGTGAAGGAAGTGCGGTGACACCACTCCCTCCAGCCTCATATTTCTCACTATTTCTCATAAATTTCCAATCGGATACTAAGGTCCATGATAAACACTCATATAAGGTAGGTTTTCCAAAGAAAATACCTTATGCAACAATTGAGAAATTTCCGTCATTAATCTTACTAGGAGTTAGGTTCAACTCATAAAAACAAAAACTTTCCTTATTTAAGGATAATATGGAAAGTTGAGTCGAAAATAAGGTAATCAAAAAGTTAAAATGGTTAGCGTATTTGAAAATACGCGACCTAATGATCCCAAAAATTATAAGTGTCGATAAAATCTAACTCTGATTGGAAGAGTTATGATTTATGACGAATAGAAATCAACCACATTAATAACGCTATTGACGTCAAAAATAGCAAAAAGAGAACGATTAAGTTTCGGCTAACACTACAAAAAGGAAATTTGTAGTAAAGCATGAGATAAGAACTTGAGAAGAAAGAAAGGCAAAAATGGAAGTCGTATGAAGGAGATACGATTTTTATAAAATATAAAAAATGTGGGTTAAAAATGAAAGTTAAAATTAGAAGATGCAACCTAAAGGAAAGTTGTAGTTCTAGGAAAGAGCTACACAAATATTAAAGAAGGTAATAAACAAAGTTCATATAAAGAAAATATAAATATCTAAAAAGAATTAAATGGTGCGCGTCAATGTGCGTGACATGCCCGTCGCGCACATCTGACCCCCAGATTCGTCGGAGATTTGGAAACGTGGACCACCAGAAGGGTGACACATTGAAAGATTTGGATGAGCCACGAAATGAGTGCACGCCGCGTACCAGAGTGTCCGACACGCACCATCACTATAAATAGGGGGTCTTCCTTCCTGGTTTTTCATCTCAAACCAACCTCCAAACTCTCTCTCCATACTTCAATACCCTCTCGATGGCAAAAAAACATTGTTTGCAACAGTTCGGGCGCTCCTCGATATGCTATTAGTGTGAGTTCACGACCCCTATTTTACTGTTTTAAAATGTTTTCGGGGGGGGGGGGGGGGGGGGAAATACATGCTAAACAAATGATTTTATAAAAATATTTATCTTATAAATATTAAGTCATTTTATTATAAGCAATATACCTTAGGATAGTATAACTGTAGATACTATGCCTAAATTTAATCTATGATCTGTATTTAAAAGATATGATGTCCTATAATCTAGGAGTAGGTAATACCTAGATGTTATAATGGCCAAATCCCTAGTAAACTTTAAGTGCCTAGAACTTATACTAGACAAGATTTAGGATATGCACTGTACTTAATTGTTACGCTGCCCAAATATCCTATTAAAATAACCATAATTAGGGTATATATATATATATATATATATATATATATATATATATATATATATATATATATATATATATATATCAAATAATTATGAGATCACCCGGAATAGGTATATACAAAGATAGTGTGATGTATATATACATATATTAATATATATATATATATATATATATATATATATATATATATATAGGGGTAGTTATGATAAAGATAAAAGATTAACAGATAAAAGATAAAAGCCTATGGTTAATATGTTAGTGAGTTGGTTATTTATCCAAAAGCCTTGATTAAATTCGACATATCCCCAATACCTATAATCGATAATCTTGCGAGAGCTAAGAAGTTATGTATAGATCTATACGGGGCGATAACAACCCCACCTGCGATTGCTAGCTACAATCTCGACATGATACCTTCCATATTAGTTACTGTTCAACGTCCGATGAAGCTTCGTGATCATAGGTACATTTACGGTGATAGCGTCAATTATAGGGGCTCACATTAATATATTAAAAATTGCCTTAGAGCTTAGATTACCATTAAGGAAGCCTGGTATGGTAACTAAAATACGTTAGGATCGTTAGAAACCCTTAAAATATAGTAAATTAGGATTAACAAAAGACAATCCTAATTATATTACGTTAGGATCGTTAGATATCATGAAAATATAGTCATTTAAGATCAATAAAAGATATCTTAAAAGATAGAAGACTATATAAATAAATAAGAAAGGTTTTCACTAAAGAAAATTATTCTTAAAAGGAATTCAAAAATTAGATATAAAAACTCGTACACTCACCAACATTATGTTGACTTTCAAAATGCATGTATTCTAATGTTAATAGGATTGGCGCTCTTAATACCGTCACACTGCTCGGTGTTTCCGCCAAAGGACGGGCAGGGGGTGTGACAGAGATGGTATCAGAGCATAGGTTTAGCTATAGCGAATTAGTATTTCCCCAAGAATAGCGACTTGGTATTTCTGTAGGAATTACGACTATAGCTTAGGTTAAATACTCCGATTGGGTTTGTCCTCAAACCTATAACTAAACAAAATTATACCATAAAATTTCCTACTAATAGATTATGTATTGGAGAGGTGACTAGGCTGGAACTGTCGTGTTGGGTTGCTGGATTTTAGAACAACCACATGCCAAAATGGTCCTACCCACCGACTTTTCCTACTTGGTCGATCCATACATAGTCTAGAAGTATAAAACAAATAATGAACCTCCAGTCATAATTAAATGCAACACATAAAGATAAATATCCAGTAAATTCAATATGTAAAAGTTGATTCACTCCTAAGCATAGTGTAACGTCGTAAATTTTAAAACAATTTTTCATTTTTCAAACATAATAAAACTCATATAATATTCTCAAAATCTCATATATCAATGTCATCGCCATAAAACATATCTCAGAATCTCAACACTTAATCTTCTGCCAGTGTGTACAAATCATGCTGGTGCCTTCCCGCGACTCTCGTTGGTACCTGAAACACATATCACATAACACGGTAAGCATAAATGCTTAGTGAGTTCCCCAAAATACCACATACAGCACATAAGCCACTCGAGGCTATAACTCGGTATGACCTTCCGGTCAATGTGTCTCAGTGGGACCCTCCAGTCCCGTAGCTCGTTGGACCCTCCAGTCTGGTCTAGCCCGTTGGACCCTCCGGTCCGGTCTAAATCGTTGGACCCTCCGGTCCGGCCTAAATCGTTGGACCCTCTAGTCCGGTCTATATAACACATATCATACATATATCACAATGCACATAAACTCAAACATACACATAACTCATAAGACCCTCCGGTCTACACATAGATACCACTCTAGGTAATGTATAGTGAGAAGACTCACCTCGGGTAACTCGGATAATCTCGAACTCAAATACTGATCTAGCCTCCGCCTAATCACATAAAATAATTATCTCTAATTAATACGGATCTCAAAGTCTAGACTAGTCCCTCCCTATATTCTCTCAGAAGGGTAAAAGACCATTTTACCCCTCCAATGGCCCAAATGTCCAAATGTTGACTAAACCCTAAAAGTCAACGAAAGTCAACCCTCCGGAGTACGCGGCGCGTACCAGATCTGTATGCTGGGCGTACTCGAAGGCTTCACAGAATCGGGGAGCTCGACCCCTTACGCTGCGCGTACTGGGATTACGCCCAACGTAAGTCCCGGTTTCACACTCCTCGTGATTTTGGTCTTAAACGGTTAAGACATAAGCTCATATTTCAGATCTGGCCATTCTAATACCTCTCAATCCATAAAGTCGAAACCTTTAAGCCTTTGCATGGCTGTAAAGGTCACCAATCACTCCAAACACCTTTCCTCTTTCCTCTTTAATCCCTTATCCCATGCATGACTTAATCTTAACATCCAAGATTGGATTTTTATGGACCTACAACACAAGATACACTGAAATGGGGCAGATATAGGCTTATGGAGACCATTTACTCATAAAGTCTCCATCTTGGGACAAAACCCTAGAAATTGGTCCATAATGCACAAATCCAAAATGATGAATAAATCTTTGAGCTTTTTACCTCCAAGTGGTGCCTCAACCTCTGCAAAGCTCAGATCCAAAGCTTACACTCTAACTCTAGCTTCCACAATGGCCCTCTCTTCTTCTTCACAAGCACACAAATACACCTTCAAGCTCAAAGCATACACAGACACACAAGCTTAGAACGAAGGTTTGGCTTTCTAGGGTTTCACTCTCTGGAAATGGTGGCTGGGATGGAGGCCATAGCATTCCTTTTATAATGCTCATGTCTCATTTAGGGTTTTAAGTCTGGGCCCAGTACGCTCAGCGTAAACTAAGGTATGCCCCGCGTACTGGGTTGAGTCCGCGTCAAAGGCACGCCTATGGATACGCGCAGGGTACTCTTCAGTACTCCCAGCGTACCCACTTATCACCATTTCCTATTTTGGGCCAATTTCGACAACTTGGAAAAGAAGAAGGATTAAAGAGATACACCTGAATTTCGAGTGTTACAGTTCTCCCCCACTAGAATTAGACTTCTCCCTCGAAGTCATGCTCCTCAATCACACGTAGATCGCACTCCATAACCCGAGAAGCACCACTGAAAGGTTCTCATACCACACAAATATCTTTCCCCATAGACACCTGAATCCAAACAGGGATTCCCCATCCCAGAAGAAAACCAACCCCTCAGCCTCTAATACACCCCTTTCTGACCTTCCCAAAACCTGGAAACTCTAGTGGCCTGGCCCGCCGCCAGACCGCCCACTCAAGAGATCACCATGATATTCGCTCCTCGAATATCAAACCCTGATAACTCACTGCTCCTCTGATTCCCACCAGACACAATTCAACAATCGGCTACCGCTCACTCATTCCAAACATGTTGAATGACCCGGATCATGCCCCAAGAAACGGAAGGGTTCACATCCCACCAGGGCTCATCCACTGAACTGCTATACTATACCATCCGAACAGTGAATTCTCAACACTCTGCCCTCAGACACAATAGAATAATCATGCTCGCTCAGAAGTGTCCTCAGACATAAAAATAATCATAAGCCTCAGCTCCATTTCACATACCCCTTTTTAACACTGTGCACCAGGTCTGAACTCGACCCAACCGTTGAACCTCCAAGGTCCATTGCATTATCCCAACCGTCTCAATGGTTTCCTTCTCACAATAACTACCTCGGCCCATTGTGACACACAAGTCATGAAGTTCGCCTTACCCCAAGTGAATGCTACACTCCCAACTGAAGGTCGACTCAACCCCGACCTATGTCGTTCACTGCTCATAGTTCCATGCATCTCGCGGTACTTCCCATACCCGAGTACTGACCTACACAGGTCTAAGACATCAGATGATAAACAATACCCCTCAATATGGAATCCATCTCTGAATCCGGCATCTCATTCCACCTACTCAATACACCACTAGAATCAAACTCAACTCGAGAGTCTGGTCTGGCACAGAATTGGAACCACTCGTCCCAACGAACACTCAACTCGCGACCCATGACCCGCAACCCACGCGTACCTCACTGATCCACTTCCCTTTGGTCACGAAAACCACTACTCAATTCAGAATATAATGACTTCCGACAAACATGGAGATCCCAGTCTCACCCCTGGTTCGACCCCAGGCTTCCACAAACTCAAATATTAGGGCTACCCAAGCCTAAAACTCTTCTGCGTCAAGCTCTGATCAGAGAGCACTTCATCACAACATTCTCTTGCTGACTAGTGGGTACTACGGCTCCCCGCAGTATCATAACGATCTCTCACTGAATAGTGAGTACTACGGCTCCCCGTAGCGTCACCACAACCTCTCACTGAATAGTGAGTACTACGGCTCCCCGTAGCATCACCACAACCTCTCACTGAATAGTGAGTACTACGGCTCCCCGTAGCATCACCACAACCTCTCACTGAATAGTGAGTTCTACGGCTCCCCGTAGCATCACCACAACCTCTCACTGAATAGTGAGTACTACGGCTCCCCGTAGCATCACCACAACCTCTCACTGAATAATGAGTACTACGGCTCCTCGTAGCATCACCACAACCTCTCACTGAATAGTGAGTACTACGGCTCCCAGTAGCATCACCACAACCTCTCACTGAATAGTGAGTACTACGGCTCCCCGTAGCATCACCACAACCTCTCACTGAATAGTAAGTACTACGGCTCCCCGTAGCATCACCACAACCTCTTTGCACTGACTCATTGAAACTGCAGCTCCCCGCAGTCTTACCGCACTTACTCTTACCACTTCATAATCTCATCTTCAGGTTGACATCACAGTGTGATCATTAACTCATGCTCTGCGGCCCAGCATAGATAGGTACACACACACCCATCCAGGCTAAGCATCACTACTTCGGACGACCACCGTCGTGACACAACCTCTTTTTCTCGCTGTAATTCACATTCTCAAATAAATCCATTTGATGTCAATTAGCTGAAGGGCCCCCACCGGAACCATAGACACTCGATACACCACTCGTCATCTCAAACTCAAAACTCAAAATAATCCAAGATTTAGGACATTAAACTCGGATACCCTGGAATACCATCACAACGCCCCGCAGTGTCTTGACTCTACCACTGATCTCATACTCACGGCGTCATACTCAGATACCGCATTGCTTCCTCGGAATCTCGCAACCGGTCTTTCTCGCGTGCCACTTGTAACCCTGGAATACTCCATCTCCTAAATTAAAACACGGAGAAATTGCCAACGACTCAGAACACGAAGATGGCAATTCGAAACTTCCTCCTCTATTGCTCAAAACTCATGCAAGAATACTCATAACGACCCTGAAGTTGGTTGCCCAATCAACTTCTTCCCTTCCCATACTGCATATAATAGCCCATACTCTGAACCAGAAATTCTCAACCGCCGAACCAACCTCACAAGCCAACCACCTCGAATTCACCATTTTAACCTTGAAGGATTCCTAGCCACCACAAGGTCTCCGACCAACGGCCACTTGCCGTGGAGACACTCATCCTTTCTCAAACACGTACCACATGCACTATCTCACTCTGCACCACTAATAACCCTGGTCTCAGGAATCCGCACCGCAGGCCTCTCTATCCAGTTCTCTAACCGCTCTCGAACAAATCTCTGATCTCCTCAAAAGTACCCGGTTCTCCCCCACTCAGGTTTCGAACCATCACCAATTGGTTCGCCAACAATCTAACCCACAGACTGTTTTTACCAATAATATCGCACCTACTCTTGGAAGGTGATACGCAATGCTCGATGATCTCCCCGATTGAGGTCAAGCAATTCCAAATACCCCGAATCTCCGATGAAATCCTCAGAAACTTCTCATCATGACTACCTCTAGTCATTCAGAATCTGGTACCATCCCACTACCGGACATCTCAACTGTCCAGTCGTAACCCCGACTCTCAGTCTGAAAATAACGAACTAACATATTCCCCATCCTCGACTCTTCAACCAACGTTCCATTATGTGGGTTGTAGTAAGAGTGGAGTCCTCATTACCACACTCGATACTTATCATAGACAATAAGAGCCACCGCCCCAATATCCTCTTCTTGATCGTCTGCCGCTGCAGCTAATACATGCCCTACTATGCTCAAATAGGGTGTATCCTTGTCCTTAACCATCTCAGTCCCCGCTGGCAACCTGCTCATGCTCTAACATTACCTCTCGGCAGACATACTGCCCAAATACTCTGATGAAAGATCGTAACCAAAGCTACCCCACAGGGCTCGCCCCCAACCTTGGAAACCGAAAATCTCAATACCTCTCATGTTTCCCACAGGAACAGAAATAGCACCGCTCAGGTCACAGAAAATGACATCTCCACCATCGGCCGGTCGCTCAGCCCAGACCGTATTCTCCCATAACGCACCATCCCTACTCAATCCTGAGTCTTGCGACTCCAACTGGCATCTCACCAACAATCCCTCGGAGCTAACTCGATTTCCCTTTTAAGGGATGCTCCACTAAAACTCGCTCATCATGGCCCTCTGGCCCCATATTCTTCTACATCTGATCTCAGTCTAGATAATCACAACGGAATAACTGGTAGAACCAGTAACACTAACCGCCACGAGTCATGGTACTCGAACCATGTGGCCACCTCTCGATCTGATATGAATCATGGTACCCGAACCATGTTATCTCTTCTCAATCCGCTACGAATCATGGTACTCGAACCATGACATCACCTCTCGATCTGCTACAAATCATGGTACTCGAACCATGAAATCACCTCTCAATCTGCTACAAATCATGGTACTCGAACCATGAAATCACCTCTCGATCTGCTACTTAAAACCTCTGGAATGTTCCCTGTATCGAGTATGGGTCCTCTGCTTTCAGTAGTACGGGCCCATACTACCTACCACATCTACCCATACTTTCCACACGGACCATCCCCGAGTTCCTAACTAGCTGCTCGACCCGTCATGTGTGTTCGCTCCTCTGCGAAATATCCTACTCTGTCAGCGTACTCATCTGACTAGGGTCACCCTTTCCTAGGCTCTTCCTAGGTTCTCACACTTCTCTGCCATCAGCTGCTGAAGAACTCCTTATGATGCCAGCCATCTACCTCCTGAGTATCGTCATATTTACTTAGTAGTTGACTCTCATCATCAAGAGTTCCATAAAGCATGAAGCAAGCAGCATTCGGGCATCGAATAATCTCTACCAACATGTAAAACCACTCTAGGTCATTACCCACTTGCTCTCCTCATACTCTAAGGATACCACCGAACCCAAGCAACTTTACCCCATGCGGGCATCTGACTACTCTCTCAGAAGACTCCTCAAATGCTCATTTAGGTATCTCCCCTAGATTACTCCTCTACTCAGATCCCTCTCTAAAAGGATTCCTGCTGGATACTCATACTCAGCATATACTCGAAGGCACATCGCATATAACAGCAACTCCTAGGCTAAGGCATCACAGATCAGGCCACTCTAGTCCTAAAATATGAAATATCTAGCCTATCTCTAGCATGCATAACATATCACATAATATCTCATAACACATAATGTAAGGGTATTTTGGGAAATCACCGTTCGGGCGCTGGCTGATCGTACACACTGCTCCGTTCTGATTTTCTCAAAAATCTATTACTCTTTTAGAAAAATTGTTTCTTTTATGAAAATTTCCTCAAATCCTCAGTTTGAGTTCAGATACGCCCGAAGGTGTATCCGAATCCCTCAAACCAAGGCTCTGATACCAACTTCTAACGTCGTAAATTTTAAAACAATTTTTCATTTTTCAAACATAATAAAACTCATATAATATTCTCAAAATCTCATATATCAATGTCATCACCATAAAACATATCCCAGAATCTCAACACTTAATCTTCTGCCAGTGTGTACAAATCATGCCGGCGCCTTCCCGCGTCTCTCGCTGGTACCTGAAACACATATCACATAACACGGTAAGCATAAATGCTTAGTGAGTTCCCCAAAATACCACATACAGCACATAAGCCACTCGAGGCTATAACTCGGTATGACCTTCTGGTCAATGTGTCTCAGCGGGACCCTCCAGTCCCGTAGCTCGTTGGACCCTCCAGTCCGGTCTAGCTCGTTGGACCCTCCGGTCCGGTCTAAATCGTTGGACCCTCCGGTCCGGTCTAAATCGTTGGACCCTCCGGTCCGGTCTAAATCGTTGGACCCTCTGGTCCGGTCTATATAACACATAGCATACATATATCACAATGCACATAAACTCAAACATACACATAACTCATAAGACCCTCCGGTCTACACATAGATACCACTCTAGGTAATGTATAGTGAGAAGACTCACCTCGGGTAACTCGGATAATCTCGAACTCAAATACTGATCTAGCCTCCGCCTAATCACATAAAATAATTATCTCTAATTAATACGGCTCTCAAAGGCTAGACTAGTCCCTCCCTATATTCTCTCAGAAGGGTAAAGACCATTTTACCCCTCCAATGGCCCAAAGGTCCAAATGTTGACTAAACCCTAAAAGTTAACGAAAGTCAACCCTCCGGAGTATGCGGCGCGTAGCAGATCTGTACGCTGGGCGTACTCGAAGGCTTCACGGAATCGGGGAGCTCGACCACTTACGTTGCGCGTACTGGGATTACGCCCAGCGTAAGTCCCAGTTTCACACTCCTCATGATTTTGGTCTTAAACGGTTAAGACATAAGCTCATATTTCAGATCTGGCCATTCTAATACCTCTCAATCCATAAAGTCGAAACCTTTAAGCCTTTGCATGACTGTAAAGGTCACCAATCACTCCAAACACCTTTCCTCTTTCCTCTTTAAGCCCTTATCTCATGCATGACTTAATCTTAACATCCAAGATTGGATTTTTATGGACCTACAACACAAGATACACTGAAATGGGGCAGATCTAGGCTTATGGAGACCATTTACTCATAAAGTCTCCTTCTTGGGACAAAACCCTAGAAATTGGTCCATAATGCACAAATCCAAAATGATGAATAAAGCTTTGAGCTTTTTACCTCTAAGTGGTGCCTCAACCTCTGCAAAGCTCATATCCAAAGCTTGCACTCCAACTCTAGCTTCCACAATGGCCCTCTCTTCTTCTTCACAAGCACACAAAGACACCTTCAACCTCAAAGCACACACACACATACAAGCTTAGAACGAAGGTTTGGCTTTCTAGGGTTTCACTCTCTGGAAATGGTGGCTAAGATGGAGGCCATAACATTCCTTTTATAGTGCTCATGTCTCATTTAGGGTTTTAAGTCTAGGCCCAGTACGCTCAGTGTAAACTAAGGTACGCCCTGCGTACTGGGTTGAGTCCGCGTCAAAGGCACGCCTATGGATACGCGCAGCGTACTCTTCAGTACGCCCAGCGTACCCACTTATCACCATTTCCTATATTGGGCCAATTTCGACAACTTGGAAAAGAAGAAGGATTAAAGAGATACACCTAAATTTCGGGGTGTTACACATAGCCTGATCAACTATATTTAGTCTTGACAAACTGAATTGGGATAGTCAAATGAAGCATAAAAACCATAAATATATAAATTCCGAACCAAATAGAATATGTCAGAATACATCATAAAGTATCAAAATAGAAAAGTAAACTCACAAATTTTGCTCAACAACACCCTCTGACTCCATCTCGGTCTCGTCGTCGACATCGCCATCGATATCTCCAGGATGTGTGCCTGAAGGACCATCACCATCGTAACCAGTGTTGCGTGGCTGAGAAGGGGGTGGTACAATGGGATCTACACTAGGAAATGGCAGATGGTCCATCCCCAGATGCTGCATCACCGCGACAAGCGAAGCCATCATCCAACGACACTCCTCCCGTGCAGCGGTGAGACGCCGCATCACATCTCCAAGAGTAGGCTCCAGAAAGCCAAGTTTAGGAATGACCTCCGGCTCGACCTGCCGAATCGGCTCGATGATGTCATCATCCGGTATCCTCCAAGGTTGCCCCTCCTCCCTAGTCAAAACTTGCATCTTTCCGAGAGTTGTAGTACCCAACTCCCGGATAGATATGGGGACCATCCCACTAGTATCAACCCTATAAGATAGGGATAACCTAGTAACCCAGTGACCCCCATAAATCCTACTCGATGATGTGGTACCTAGAGTCATACCAGTCAGGTAAAGAGCAAGGGCGAAAGGAAGGTGAAGACGAACCTCCGTATGAGTGGGGCACCACATGTAGAAAAAGGTCGCCAGAAGGAACCTTGTCACACTCCTGTCTGTGAGAAATGATGGATGCGACCAATCGGTGAAGCAACCGATAGATAGGAGAACGAAAGGCACTCTCCTTGGCCGACCGGGAGGCATAGGTCCCCCGAGCATGGGCCTAAACCTGCATAAAGTCATAATCCTGCGGAGGAGCAGCGATATAGCTACCCAAAAATGCATAAAAATTAGGACTCAGAGTCTCCTCAGCAGTGTAAATCCCTAGACGCCTCCCCAGGTCGATGAGGCTGCAGGAGCGGGATACACATCCTAGGCGAAAAGAAAACACTAATTGATTAGCCCAGATCCTCGACTCCTTGTCGAAGCTGGCTGTCGAAAAGAACTCCCAGCAGAGCTCCTATTATATCACCTCCCGAACCCCAATAACCTGCCGCCATTCATGTCAGACGAAAAGCTCGAGACTGCTATCATCCCGAAGTGATCGGGTGAGGAATGGTTCTAGTTGAACAGACAAGCCAATGATATCCGCCACATTCCAAGAAAGAGCCTGTGGAATGCTGAGCTTATTGGACAGAAGGGAAATGAGGTGAGAAATGAAAGTACCCTAATCAGGAAGGTCATCGAGGAACTGTAAGAAAGGATGTGTTGGCCAATTAGGAGGTAATTGACCCACAACATGTCGACCTCGTCTCGACATATCTGTAGAAAAATAAAGCAAGAAAACAATTAGAATTAAATTAGGATAACTTTAAATGAAAAGAGGATTAAGATACGGAAGATGCGCCAGATGCGCGTTGCATGCGAGTGCACGCCGCGCAACGCATCTGTGCGGCGCGCCCCAAGAACACGAAGAGCAGTAGGCATGGCAACCTGCTGTTTCGTCTAATTTTTAACCTAAAAATCAATTAGGGATGTTCGGTTAGTCCTCTAAAACACGTATAGAATTTTCATTTCGTCCAAAACAACATTAAATTCCGATTTTAGTTCAATATATTAAAAAAAAGGAAAAAAAACTCAAAATGAGAATTGACAGATAAATTAAACCCAAAATTGAGTATATATGAAGTAAAATCGGTAGTATACGATGCTCTAGGATAAGGCTAACCTAGTAACCCAATGACCCCCACAAATCCTACTCGAGGATGTGGTACCTAGAGTTATACCAGACAAGAAAAGAGCAAGAACGAAAGGAAGGTGAAGACAAACCTCCGTCTTAGTGAGGCACCACATGTAGCAAAAGGTCGCCAGAAAAAACCTTGTCACAATCCTGTATGTGACAAATGGTGGATGCGACCAGTCGGTGAAGCAACCGATAGATAGGAGAAGGAAAGGCGCTTTCCTTGGCCGACCGAGAGACATAGGTCCCCCGTGCATGGGCCTAAACCTGCATAAATTCATACTCCTGCGAAGGAGCAGTGATGTAACACTCCAATCCAGGTATTCCATTGTTCACCCTCAAGTGTTTCAATTTTTTCAAAAATGGTCCTTTCCGTACGCTGGGCATACATCTGTGTACCTTAGTGTATGTGTGTGAGGGTGTCGGGTGGCTGGGGCTCGTACGCAGGGCGTACGAGCATGTACACGGGGCGTACGTGGCAGATGTCTAAAACCCTAATTCTTTGACTTGCACCCTATTTAAGCAACCTTATATCATTTGGACCAAACCCTAATAAGCCTCCATAGCCTCATTTCGTCCCTTCACCCTAGATTTTCATGTGAGTGTGATCCTTGAGCTTAAAGAGTGTTTTGATGGGCATTTTAGAGAGCATTCAAGAAGGAGAAGGTGGTGATCAAGTCGTGGGTGTCATTGAGCTTCTAGATCCTGCATCTAGTTCATCTTGAGGAACTTATGGAGGTATAAAGTCATAACATTGACATCTCTTTTGTTAGTTTTGAGTTAGGGTTTCATTATGAAGTCCTTTTTTGGTTCTTGGACCCTCTCTTGTGAGTTGAGAAACTCCAGAGACTAGGATTGTTAGATCTAAGCTCTTTGAGCATGCTTGATACATAAAAGTTCCATCTTGAAGGTTGTTTTGATACCATGCATGAGTTTGAGGTCTTAAATGAGGTCTTAATGGGAAGAATGAAGTATCGGGGACCCTTATGGCATGAAAGGGCATAAAGTTGCCAACTTTATGCCCTAGGACATTTTAATGGACTCAGATCTCAAGTTTTACGTTGAAATCCCAAGTATTAAGCACTTATTGGTCGTTGTAGCATATTCTGCTTGTGCGTCGGGCGTAATATCGTGTACGATGCGCGTACAGCCAAGGGGATCAGTATGCTAAGCGTATTGGAGTGGTATGCTGGGCGTACGCACCCCAGATGGGTTTGGGCTTTGTGTGGGCTTCTAAGCTTTTTGGGCCTAGTCCCATTTAGAGTTAGTGGTCTGATTATTTTGTTTGGCCCATAGTTGTTTTGGTTGGGCCTTATTGGGCCATGTGGCCCATTAATAGCTTTTCTCTTGGATCCTAGGCCCATTAGTAAAGCAAAGACTTTTGGGCCACCATGTAAGGACATAGGCTTAGGTTTTTGGACTCTTTGACTAGGTTGAGTTATAATCCTAATTTTGTGTTATTTGTACCATTGTTCAGTGTGAGGTTTCGGGCTGATAGGCGGGAAACTATTGTGTTCAGCAGACTGAAGTGAGTCTTCTCACTACACCCATGGGTCGAAGGCACCAAGGCCGGCCTATTACTTGATATGTGATGTTTAGTAATTAAGTATGAAATGGTTTGCTAATTGACATTTGTGTAGACTTATGTGAAGACCATGGGGGAGCCCATGTCACTTGGAAAGACCATGGGGGGAGCCCATGGCACTGGGATATAAGACCATGGGGGTAGCCCACGACATTCCAAATGAAGACCATGGAAGGAGTCCATGGCAAAATTATATTTATGTGTGCATGGCATTATATGGTTATGTGTTTATGTGTTTTTGGGAAACTCAATAAGCGTGTGCTTACATTTTTTGTTGGGTGTTTTAGGTAATTCTGGTTCTAAGGGCAACGGCCAGGCTTGATGGCACAGCGTGCACTCTCCGGTATTTCCGCACTTAGTATTTGAATACTCCGATCTTTTAAACAATGTAGTTATGTAATGGGATTTTTGGGAAACAAATGTGGTTGATATTACTAATTATTTAATGAAAAATTTTCTGTGAAATTTGGGCTGTTACAAGTGATATAGCTATCCAAAAATGCATAAAAATGAGGACTCGGAGTCTCCTCAGCAGTGTAAATCCCTAGACGCCTCCCCAACTCGATGAGGCTGCAGGAGCAGGATACGCCTCCCAGGCGAAAAGAAAACACTAATTGATTAGCCCAGAGCCTCGACTCCTTGTCGAAGCTGACTGTCGAAAAGAACTCCCATTATAGCTCCTAGTATATCACCTCCCAAATCCCAATAACCCACCGCCATCTGTGGCAGACGAAAAGCTCGAGACCACTATCATCCCGAAGTGATCGGGTGAGGAATGGTTCTAGCTGATCAGATAAGCCAGTGATATCCGCCACATTCCTAGAAAGAGCCTGTGGAATACTGACCTTATTGGACAGAAGGGAAATGAGGTGAGAAATGAAAGTACCCCGATCAGGAAGGTCATCGAGGTACTATAAGAAAGGATGTGTTGGCCAGTTAGGAGGTAACTGACCCACAACTTGTCGACCTCGTCTCGACATATCTGTAGCAAAATAAGGCAAGAAAATAGTTAGAATCAAATCATGATAACTTTAAATGAAAAGAAGATTAAGATAAGGCAGGCACGCCAGATGCGTGTTGCATGCGAGTACACGTCGTGCAACACATCTGTGCGACGCGCCCCAAGAACACGAAGAGCAATAGGCATGGCAACCTGCTGTTTCATCCAATTTTTAACCTAAAAATCAATTAGGGATGTTCGGTTAGTCCTTTAGAACACGTATAGGCTTCTCATTTCGTCCAAAACAACATTAAATTCCGATTTTAGTTCAATATATTCAAAAAAAATAAAAATAAATAAATAAATTAAAATGAGAATTGACAGATACATTAAACCCAAAATTGAGTATATAGGAAGTAAAATCGGTAGTATAGGATGCTATATTACTCATCAATTTCACAAAATACAATCAAAATTCTCAAATTGATAAAATCCTCTAGAAACCCTAAAAATTCGAAATTTAGGCCACGATTTGGGTTAGGGTTTAGCATAGAAATTACCTGGTAGTAGAGTAATCAAATGAAGTGAAGAAATCGACGAAAGGAAGTAGGCGCACCAAGTGTACATCGTGCGTGTGGACCTCGATAGCGAAAAAGCAGATAAAGACAGAAGGAATGTTCGAATGAAGCCAAAAAAAATCGACTTTAATGATAATCTGTTGTCTGTGCGCGACGCGCAGATCATGTGCCCGGCGCACAAGCAATATTTTTCCTTTCTGACAATTTTGACCCTCTGGATTCCCTAAAATAGTAAAAGCCTTTGGGAGCCAAAATTTATGATAAGGAAGAAGGATCTCCCTTGGGATAATCAGTAAGTTGCTAGGAAGCAATGGTAAGTTGCTAAGAAAGCAACAGCAGCATGCTATGATCAATATGTTGTTAGGGAAACAACAGTAAGTTGCTAGGAAAGAACAACAGCATGCTATGATCAGTAAGTTGTTAGGGAAACAACGGGAAATTTCTAGGAAAGCAACGGCATCATTCTATGATCAGTAAGTTGTTAGGAAAACAACGGTAAGTTGCTAGGGAAGCAACAACAGCATGCTATAATCAGTAAGTTGCTAGGAAAGCAACAGTAAGTTGCTAGGGAAGCAACAATAGCATGTTATTATCAAAAGGTTGCAAGGAAGGCAACCAAAATATATGATATTAACAATAAAAATCCAAAAATTCCAATTAGAAAATAATGATAAAAGCAATAAGTAAGACATGTTGCTAAGAGAGAAACTATAAGTACCCTACAAATAGGGAATAAAATTGACCCTTTAGGTATGTTAACCTTGTTAAACCCAACCACCATCCAATCCATGATTCAACATCAAGTCTCTGATGCATTAGAGAATCTCAAAGTTGACCATGGACATGGAAAGCAATCAAGCTTACAAAGATTTTCTTCATAGTAATCCAGGATCCTTCTATGGAGATGAAGGAGTAAATGTCTGTGACAACCCGTAAATTTCTATCTTGTAAAGTCAATCCAATCAACCAAAAGTCAGACTTAATTTTATTGCCTTTTAGCCTTGTTAAGGGTCATTCTAATGAGTTCTAAGCCCAGTACACTCAAGGAATGGGTGTTAGAAAGTATTAACTTGAGATCATTGAGTTGCAATCGAGTCGGAACCACCTTCACAAGGAGTTCACGGCCGTAAACTAGGGTTCACGGTCGTGAACCCATGGTAGTCGTGAACCCCTCTTCATATGAATGGTTGCCTTCATTATTCTTTCATTATCCACATCTTCAAGTCAATAATTTTCCTTTCTCTCTCAAGTATCATCAAGGATATCCTCTTTGATCTTCAAAATTGTAAGTGATTCTTCCATTCTTACATGATATCCTTCTTATTCAAATGAAACCCTTTGATTTCATCCATGAATTCAACTCTTTTGGGTTTAGATCTTCAAATCATCATCTTTTCACCAAGAACACACACTTGTTCTTGGAGCCGTGAACACCTTCAAGACTACCATTAAGTAAGTATCCTTTCCATACACTTGCTATCCATTAGAAGCTCTTGATTTCCAACCATGAAACAACCACTTTGTGCAAGATCTTCAAGAGTTCACGGACGTGAACCCTTCATAAGATCTTGATATGGCCGTGAACCCTCCTTCCTTGGCCGTAAACCCTTCACGAGGCCAAGCTTGGGCCGTAAACACTTCAAGCATCCTTGGCCGTGAACACTTCTTGGCCGTAAAAACTTCCTTGTGTGGCCGTGAACTCCCTTCAATCAATCACATGTGATTGTAACACTTCATTGAGAGTGTTTCCTAGTTCCTAAGGTTGTTTCCCTTGCATATTAGTTGTTATAGACACTAATTATATACATATATGTATCAATATGGTGAGTTCATACCCCTATAATCAATCTTTTAAATGTTTTTAAATGCTTTTAATGGGGGGGGGGAATACAAGTTGAACACAATGATATTGTGTAAATGTTTATTTGTGATAACCATCACATCAAAGGATTTCTTATGCTTTTATAAGTAATCAAATCAATTCAAAAACTCTTTTAAGTTATGTTACTTTGTTGTTTATAAAACTCTGTTTTTAAAGTACAAGCATAACTCAGTAGATAATCGAGTCTTTTCTACAAATCAGGGACAGTACAAAACAAACATACTAGTAAACTATAATAGGTATGGTTTAGGGGTCCAGAACACACTATAACTAGAACAGGAATGAACATACAATAACAAGAAAAGAAAGGAACATACGATAACAAGAACAAGATAACAATAATGTGAAACCACTACTTCACGGCTTAGCAATATACTTGTTATGTCGCGTTTTGTAACCAGAGTCTCCTGGAGGGAGAGCGAGCATTATGTGTATAGATCTATACGGGACTGACAATCCCACATCCCAACTGTTAGCTACAGTCCGGTAGACAATCAAAGGGGTGACAAATGTCACATCAGTTTCGACGCCAGCATGTCATCGTGTTAAACACTCATCATAAGTATGGTTATAACCTCATCACATTTTAACCTTAATTAACAATTTGGTTTTAAGGTAGTTAGTGCTGCAGTAGTTACTTTATACAACATTACTGTACACTTTCATTTTCCCAGTATATTCATATAGTGATATTCTCACATAAAAGGTAATGCAAACTATTTTCTAGTAAAGATAGTCTTAAACTTGGGAAAACTTACATCATTACAAAAGACAAACATAACAGTCGAGTGTTAGTACATTCAGTTAGAAGGGGGCCTATAATGCTAACTTTATGATTCCTCGGTAGATACATCAGGGATATATATTAATCGGGTCCGGCAGACAGTAGGATGTGTGCTTTCTGCTTCATTTCCTGTTCCTTGTTTGGTTATGGGCTTAGAGCAGATTCACCCAGTCTACTATCTATTCGATCTTAACTATATATATATATATATATATATATATATATATATCGTATACACCAAGTAATCATAAGGAGTATCAGGTATGGGTCAGGTCATAGCATACAAATTCAATATATCGTTTTCTAGTACAAAAACATATTTTTCAGATTGTACATTTAGTACTCTAAACTAGAAACTTATCAGTAAAAGGTTTAATTCATTTTATTAAACCAGTATAACTTAAAGGACCTTTAGTGGTTAATTCTATAATACCTTAGTTTATACATCAGGGTTATATATAATTAATATCCGATAGGCAGTTGGATGTGTGCTTTCCGCCTTACTTCCTGTTCCTTGTTTGGTTGTGGGCTTAGGGCAGATTCACCCATTTAACTGTCCATTCGATATTAGATTATATATAGCAAGTATAAACTAAGTGATTATACAAGGAACTATTGTGGTTACCATTTTTACTAAAGGAAATATATGATTTTCTTAAAGAATGTTTTCATCAAATATAAAGAACTATTACAGTTAACTCCGTAAGTACTAAATGAATACTCTAGGGTTGTATACAATGAAGATCTAATAAACAATGGGATGTGTGTTTTCCGCCTCATTTCATATTCCTTGTTTGGTTGTGGGATTAGGGCATAATCACACAATCGATTGTCTGTTTACTCTAAATTGTATATAACTTGTATCCATTTAGTAGTCATAGAAGGAATTGTAGAGTCATTTTTACTTTCATTCATCATATCAGAAAATATAGGATCTTCTGGAGGAACAGGTGGACTTTTCTAAAAAAACTTACAACTTACTTTTCATCACTTAAATACTTATGAACTCACCAGCTTAAATGTTGATCCTCTCTTTCAAAATAACTTGTATTCTCAGGAAACTAGTAGACAGGTACGCGCACTGGGATTCAGAAGATGGAGTATAGTAGCTTCATGTCTTTTTTGTTATTAACTTTTGAAGTCAATCTTTTGTGAATCATATATTTTGTAAACACTTTAATATTCATGCAATGGTTGTTTGTTGCTTTGATTACTATGATGCATGTGTTGTGATACTAAACATGACGTCCTCCACCCCCAAACGTTTCCGCCGTTCCGATTTGGGGGTGTGACAATGTCCTGATCCACTCGATCAAAGGAATAGAGATTAGGTGTAATAAGGAGGTTAGGGTAAAATTTACAGCTTGCACTCTCATAGGGAAGGCCCTCGTCTGGTGGAGTATCCAGGTAAAGGCCTTAGGAGTAGATACAACCTATGCAATCTCTTGGGAAGTGTTGAAAAGGCAAATGATAAGAGAATTATGTTCTACAGGAGATTTGGCCCGAGTAGAACATGAATTCAGTCAATTAAGCACAAGAAAGTCCAGTCTAGCTTTCTACACCATACACTTTGAAGACCTAGCCACGGTATGTTTAGAACTGATTGGCTCGGAGAGCAAGAAAATTAGTGCATATCTCCAAGGACTAGCACGTCAATTAAGGAAGCATATACAAGCATACAAGCCCCACACCTTCGAGGAAACTAAGCAGGTAGCGTTCCACTTTACAGAAACCAAATTCCTAGATGGCATGATTAAGGCTAGGAAATTTGGAAGAAAATGTGGAAAAATCAACAAGGAAGGACCAAGCCGACCCTTGTACAAGAGAAATGAGGAAAGGAATCCTCCAATGGTTGTTCCCCAAAAATGTTACTTCGGAAGATTTCCCTTGAATAGTAAGTGTGGACTACACCATCTCGGTAGATGTGAAGATTTCAAGTGCAAGGAATGCGGAAAAGCAGGACATATTGCAGATGCATGCAAGAGCCAACTGATCCAGTAAAGGAATACTGGAAAATAATAAGAATAGGAATGTGAGGGAAAGGAAACCCACAAAAAAATAATTGTAAGATTTTTCCGAGGATCATTGGAATCCTCGAAGTTTAAATGTTTTAATAAAGAGTTCGTTTTAATAGTAGATTTAAAATGATTAATTAAAACATGGAAATACCTCTAGAAATCCATAACCAAAGTTTGATAGAAAAGTTTAGGTTTCCTATAGGTGTAAAATAGGATCCGGAAAAATTAGATTGCTAAGGATGAAGTTAAAGAATTAGAAGTAGAAAACTAAAAATGAAATTTAGTTAACTTAATAAGAGAAGGAACCAACTTCCTTAATAAGAAATTGGTCTCCCCGTTTAAAGTTTAGATAAGACTCGAATTTCGAGGACGAATTTCCTAGAACAGGGGGATAATGTAACAATTGAGAATTTTCCGTCATTAATTATTACTAGGAGTTAGTTTCGACTCATAAAGACAAAAACATCATATATTGAATGATAATATGCAAAGTTGAGTCGAAAATAAAGTAATCAAAAAGTTAAAATGGTTAGCGTATTTGGAAATACGTGACCTAGTGATCCCAAAAATTAAAAGCGTCGAGAAAATCTAACTCCGATTGGAAGAGTTATGATTTACGCCGAATAGAAACCAACCACATTAACAACGTTATTGACGTAAAAAATAGCAAAAAGAGAACGGTTGAGTTTTGGCTAACACTACAAAAAGGAAATTTGTAGTGAAACATGAGATAAGAACTTTAGAAGAAAGAAAGGCAAAAATGGAAGTCGTATGAAAAAGATACAATTTTTATAAAATATAAAAATGTGGTTTAAAATGAAAGTTAAAATTAGAAGATGCAACCTAAAGGAAAGTTGTAGTTCTAGGAAATAGCTATACAAATATATAAAGAAGGTAAGAAACAAAGTTCAAATGAAGAAAATATGAATTTGTAAAAAGAATTAAATGGTGTGCGTCAATGTGCGTGACATGCCCATCGCGCACATCTGACCCCCAGATTCGTCGGAGATTTGGAAACGTGGACCACCAGAAGGGTGACACATGGCAAGATTTGGATGGGCCACGAAGCGAGTGCACGCCGCATACCAGAGAGTCTGGCGCACACCATCACTATAAATATGGGTGCTTCCTTCCTGGTTTTTCATCTCAAACCAACCTCCAAACTCTATCTCCATACTTCAATACCCTCTCGATGGCAAGAAACTTTGGTTGCAACAGTTCGGGTGCTCCTCGATACGCTATTAGTGTGAGTTCACGACCCATATTTTACTATTTTAAAATGTTTTCAGAGGGGGAATACATGCTTAACAAATGATTTTATAAAAATATTTAACTTATAAATATTAAGTCATTTTATTATAAGCAAGATACCTTAAGATAGTATAATTGTGGATATTATGCCTAGATTTAAGTTATGATCTATGTCTAAAAGATATGATGTCTGATAATCTAGGAGTAAGTAATACCTAGATGTTATAATGGTCAAATCCCTAGGAAACTTTAAGTACCTAGGAGTTATGCTAGACAAGATTTAGGATATGCACTGTACTTAATTGTTACGCTGCCAAATATCATGTTAAAATAACTAAAATTAGGGTATATATGTGATAATTTATATAAATCAGATAATTATGAGATTATAAATATAATTATCAAATACATACATATATATATATATATATATATATATATATATATATATATGTGTGTGTGTGTGTGTATACGATAATAACTATATATATATATATATATATATATATATATATATATATATATATTTATATAGGGATAATTATGATAAAGATAAAAGATTAAAAGATAAAAGATAAAAGCCTATGGTTAATACGTTAGTGAGTTGGTTATTCATCCAGAAACCTTGATTAAATTCGGCATATCCCCAATATCTATAATCGTTAATCTTGCGAGAGCTAGGAAGTTATTTATAGATCTATACATGGTCATGACAACCCCACTTGTGATTGCTAGCTACAATCTCGACAGGATACCTTTAATATAAGTTATTATTTGACATCCGATGAAGCGTCGTGATCAGGGGTACATTTATGGTTATAACGTCGATTATAGGGGCTCACGTTAATATATTAAAAATTGTCTTAGAGCTTAGAATACCATTAGGGACGCCTGGTATGGTAATTAAAATATGTTAGGATCATTAGAAATCCTAAAAAGATAGTAAACTAGGATTAACAAAAGACAATCCTAATTATATTACGTTATGATTGTTAGATATCCTGAAAAGATAGTCATTTAAGATCAATAAAAGATATCTTAAAAGATAGAAGACTATATAGATAAATAAGAAAGGTTTTCACTAAAGAAAAGTATTCTTAAAAGGAATTCAAAATTCGATATAAAAACTCGTGCACTCACCAACATTATGTTGACTTTCAAAATGCATGTATTCTCAGGTTAATAGGATTGGCGCTGTTTATACCGTCACACTGCTCGGTGTTTCCGCCAAAGGTCGCGTAGGGGGTGTGACATAGTGGAATGTATAATACATAATAACATAGAAGGTGTTCACCCAAATATATGTTGATATCTGAATCTTAGTCTTAACCCTATATATCATCATAATGTCAAAACTAAAGCACCATAAGTAATACAGATATAAACAAGTGATGTCAGGTTTATGACCTAGGGCATACTAAAAATTAATAGTCGCCTAAGATTTACTGTTTAAGTCTAAGCACTACTCTATATATGTACCTAGTTCACTTAAAAAATAATCCTAATACCAAGTGAAACACACTCATATGTGTAGTTTGAAATAACCATTTTGAAACACTTTTATAAATAACTATAAAAATATTTAAGTAAAAAGTTTACATTAATAAGACGCCCCCATTTAAAAGACTATTTCAAAAGCTTTACATGAAAAGACTACAACACATTATGCATATAGTACCCAATAACTAAATACATATATTATTGTATACAAGGGAAAAGTTCAAAGTATATTGTCATGTTAGGTGTAACAACCATAAAATTCGAGCCAATTTAAAACTTTTTCAAACATTTAAAACCATTAAGTTATTACAATTTGTTTTCAAAATAGTTTGAACATCTGAGTATCCCCAGAATCAAATCATAAAAATATAAGGAGGTGCATGATCACGCCTTCGCCTTCCCGCGATCATCAGAAGTACCTGAAATTAAATCAACAACTGTAAGCCCGAAGCTTAGTGAATTCCCCCAAAATACCAACGCCATACAGATATAACCATATCATATAAACAAATACAACATGCATAATGAGCCATCAGTCTGACTGGACCGCTTCATGTTAAATGGAAGAAGTAACTATATATTTTATGTTCTTGTAAATTATACCTTCTTTATTTTGACGCTTATAACACAATGTTGCATGGTCATTGAGAAGAACTCAATGAACATCATTACCAGTATCTTATGAGCATCTTTCAATAATATGTTGATGGATTTTATACCGTTTGATGTCATAAAATTTTAACGAAGACCTGGGAAATATGCCCTTGACCATTTTTTGGACCCGCTTCTTTAAGTACTTCCATTCGGCAAGGTTGTTCAGACATAGTGTTTCCATATAGTACTCAAAATCATCCACTCCGTAAGCTTTTGCAACCTTTTATAACAAAGTTTTTTTCGTCACACTTCTATTATACTTGGTTACTTTGTTCGAAAAAAGATGATTACCACAAACACCAAAATACGCATTCGTGAATATATTTGCAATGGACGCGAAAAAAGATGGCGCCCTATCAGAATGAATGCTAATGGTTCCGAGTCGCTGATACAAAGATTTAATTTTGTAGGAACCATGGTCACGAATCAACTGGCTATTCCATACACAACATTCAAAATTTGGTTGTTTCCGACCATCGCGACCGCCAACAACATGATGCCCTTAAATTCACCCTTAAAATGGGCCCATCTATCACGTGGGCACGCCGATAGATGTTAAGATATACTCGTAGCTACACCATAATCATAACAAGTTAACAAATGAATGACAAATATATAAACATTTAAATTAATCAAACTAAGTTAACACACGAATGATAATTATTACCATGCAACCAATGGAGAGAAACAAGAACTCAAAGCGGTTTTCATCATCTGTTTGAATGTATGCGACTGAACCAGGATTATACTTCTCCAAGTTGTAACAGTAATGGGAAGTTTAGGAAATGAGTCCGCTTGAGAGCCCTTCAAAAGATTAAACATTTACTTTTTGGCATGACATGCCTGTTTTTTGGAAACGTGGATGTTGTACCTTAAAGTAAAATCTTGTTAGATGTCGCTCCCACGACAAACTCTGCCATGATCAATACCCCAAACATTTACAACTAAACGTCCTAATATTTCTCCTTTTGTTTGGCAATGGTTTGGGTTCAATTGTGTTGACGAACATGTGTAATGGTCCACAAGTTCCAGATTTGTAACATGCTCAGTCGTCCAGTTTTACAACTAAAACATACCATTGGCAATTTTTGTCAACACATGCTCCTTGAAACCTCTTTTTTTGTAGCTCTAATAATTTTGAACTAAAATTCATTCTCAATATTTTTCATTCCTAGTTCCAGTAGAAGAGCTTCTTTGTCTTTGTAAATTTGTAAAACCATTATTGAATCTGACGGGTTTTGGTTGTGTGATGGATCGACTGAATATATCGGGTTAGGATATGCTAGTATATCCGTATACCAAAAAATGGTCTTTGTGTGTATTTTTTACTATAATCGGCCATTCAATTTCAATATCATCTGCTTCTATGTCTAATATGCTTAAAAAAATTTAATATGTTAATTCATCAATTTATATATAATCATCATTACCACCTTCATTTTAACATGCATAATCGTTATCATCATGATTACATGTAACATTATAAACATCACCCAAGTTTTGATAATTTAATGGATCAACATAATGGATTTGTGGTTCTACCCACATTTGATGTGAAACTACTGACGCTTGGTGTGGAACTACTAAGGTTTGATATGGTACTATCATCATTTGATATGGTACTAACGACATTTGATATGACACATAATATCCATGATTAACGTACTGAATTTATCTCATCATAAACTGGTTTTCATAAACGACTTGTGGATTGAATTGTTCACGTACTAGTGTTTCATATGCAACATATCCACCAACATTGTGGGATCATTGGAGAGATACGTATACATGTTTTATCGTTGTAACACCTGTTCCAGGTAATATTTAATTTATCAAAGTTTTAAGGTTTTGTGCATGGACTCAGCGAGTTGGGGAGCTCCAACTCGTCGAGTAAAGACTATTATGAGGACGCGGGATGTAAACCCTACTCGACGAGTCGAAAGGCCCCGACTCGACGAGTAGGTGCTGTAGATAGAAACCCTAATTTTCATGGGTTTGTATCCTATTTAAAGGACTTATGGCTCATTTGTATCCTCCATCATCGTCCTTACAGCCCAGAAACAAACCCTTGTCGCATTTTTGAGCTTCCTTGAGCGTGTGTGAGTCTTAGAGAGTAAAACTTGTGCTTTTGAGAAGGAAACTTGAAGGTTGAGAAGCTTGAAGAGAGGAGAAGGCTTGGGATCCAGCATCTACTGGTTGTGAGCATCCATTTAGAGGTAAAAATTTACCACCTTGATCTCTATTTGCTTAGATCTCATTTCATGGAAGGATATGGTCACTTTTGGTGCAAAATGGGGTCATACTCATATCTGGACTTATCACACAGATATGGTTCCAGATCTGGACCTCTCTAGGTCCCCAAGGACATAAAGTTGCTCACTTTATCTAGATTAGGCCCTTTCCATGCACAAAAACCTTGTAGGAAGCCTAGTTTTGATGTTATAGCCTTGGAAGACCTTGCATGCACGTAAAGTTTGCAACTATACGTGGTAACTGCACTAGGGGAGGTTGGATCTGAATTTTGAGACCTTAGACCCTACTAAAAAGGGCTGAACACAAAAGGGACTGAAGGAACTTGTCGAGTCCCTTAGTTGACTCGACGAGTCGGGGTGGGGTTTTCCCGTTTTCGAGCTTCTGAATGAGTGCGGTGAAGGATTAGAGTTTGATCTGAATGGACTCTAGGTTTTCTGGACATTTGATGAACTCGACGAGTCACTTAGGTGACTCGGCGAGTTGAAGAATTATTCAGTTAACTCGACGAGTTGCTGGATGCACTCAACGAGTTGAGGTCAACATGGACTGTTGACCTTGACTGTTGACCAGGGTTGACATTGAAGATAATTATGGTATTTCGGCATTGTGACAAGTTGATCACATGATGATTATAGGCAGTTGAGTTGGAGCAGTGTGTGGGATATTTCTGATCTTAGCTTGTCAGTTCAGCATTTGAGAGGTGAGTCTCCTCACCATACCAATGGGTCTAAGGCACCAAGGCGGCCCATTTTATGATATATGATTGCTAGTTGTATATGTGGTATGCTTGTATGGAAGACCATGGGAGAGCCCATGACACTTGGATGTAAGACCATGTGGAGAGCCCATGGCTTTCCTACTAAAGACCATGGGAGAGCCCATAGCAACCGGATGTAAGACCATGTGGAGAGCCCATGGCTTTCCTATTAAAGACCATGGGAGAGCCCATGGCACTTAGGTGTAAGACCATGTAGGGAGCCCATGGCATCCTGGAGTAAGACCCTGGGGACGAGCCCATGGCATCCCTATATGTTGTATGCATGGCTTATGTGATATATGTGGCTTTTATAGATAATATGATATGTGATATGTGGATTGTAGGCGGGGTATGCTCTGGGGAACTCGCTAAGCATTAGCTTACAGTTTGTGGATTTGTTTCAGGTACATCTGAGCCTAAAGGCAAGGGCAAGCCTTGATGGCGCGACATGCACTCTCTCTCAGGCGTTATTATGGGACACTCTGATGTTTTGAAATAAAGTTTTTGTTGTTATGAAATTGAAAACAATTGTATTTGGGATTACGTGATTTGTGGAAAGTGTTTCGGTTAATTAAAAATGAAAATTTTCTTTTAAAAATTTGGGTTGTTACAAGTTGGTATCAGAGCCTTGGTTTGAGTGATTCAGGCACACTCTCGGGTGTGTCAGGACTCAAACTAAGGAAATGGTAAATTTGTTTTCAAAAATAAAATAAAAGTTAAAACTTTTAAAGAATGGAAAAGATGAGAGTGCAACGCGCGTGATCGACCGAGCCAAGTAAGTAGTTCCCCAAGGAGGGTATGATGGAGATTATGGAGGAGAGGCTTAGGTCATTCGGAGCCAAGATTGATGTGGGCCAGGTCGAGGCCCGAACTCCCTTGTTTTGGGAGTTCAAGGCGTGCGGGGCGCTGGAGTTTTTCGGGGTCAGCGACCCCATTGTTAGCCGACGCTGGGTGGCGGATATTGAGAATGCCCAGCTCACGAGTTCTTGCCTTGATGCGGCAAAGGTGTGTTTTGCTTCATGTATGCTGAGAGACAGAGCCCGAGACTAGTGGGGAGAGGTGACCAGGCAGGTGGGAGCAGCCGGTATGGCTGAGATGACATGGGCCGAGTTTGTTCGGCGATTCGATATGGATTTTGCACCATCTATTAAGGTGTAACGGCTTGTGAGGGAGTTTCATGACCTTCAGCGGACTACCGAGACTGTGGCGGAGATCACCGTCAAGTTTCGGGAATGAGCTTTGTTGATCCCACAGTAGGCTACGTATGAGGATATGGACGAGGTATCAGTCCATGCTGAGGGATGATATTTGGGAGTTTGTGAGCTTTACAGGGTGCAAAACCCTGAACGAGATGGTGGAGAAGGCCCGTAAGCGGGAAATGGAGTTGGACTTCCACACCAAGCGGAAGCCTGATCAGGCACAGACTGTAGTGGGTAAGGCTAAAAAGCCTAAGACCTCGGATCCTTCCAGCAGGGTCGTGGCTGGTGTGCCAAGTGTGGTAAACCGCACAGTGGGGCTTGTCGGACGGCAAGCTCGGGATGCTATGCATGTGGTCAGTCGGGCCACGTGATCAGGGATTGCCCCAAGAAGGGCTTGATTTGTTTTCACTGCAACCAGACCGGCCACAAACGGTCCGATTGTCCGAGGTTGCAGGGAGGGGGAGGAGCGGTGGCGGTGGTGGTGCCTGCGCCCACCACACTGAGGATCACAGATGGCCGCCCTGCTAAGGCGGAGGCTCGGGCAGAGCCAGACGTCGTGGCTAGTATGTGTTTATTCTTCTCTACTCTATATTTATCTACACTGCTTATGTGTACATTGTGCTTATGTATAGGGACCTTTTTGATCAATGGTATGTCGGCTCATGTTTTGTTCGATTCGGGAGCTACAGGATCGTTTGTGTCTCTTGCGCTTAGCAAGAAGTTTCGGGATGTGCCGGGAACTTTGGATTCCCCGCTCAAGGTGGAGATTGTGGATGACCGTACCGTGAGTGTTGCGAGGGTGTATCGAGACTGCGTCCTGAATGTGCTCGGAGAGAGGTTTCGTATTGATCTAGTCCTGATACCCTTGCGAGGACTGAAGGTGATCGTTGGGATGGATTGGTTGGGGGCTAATGGGGCCATGATTGATTGCAAGCGCCAACTAATGATGGTTCGAACCCCAAGTGGGGGAGAACTGGTTATTCATGGAGAGAGGGCCTCGCAGGGGCCAACCCTCTGTTCAACTGTGAGGGCTAGGAGATTGCTTCATCAGGGTTGTTCGAGATTCTTGGCTTATATCTCTGATACAAGGGTTGAGACCACTACAGATATGGGTAGTGTACCGGTTGTACAGGAGTTTCAGGATGTCTTTCCCAAGGAATTACCTGGAGTGCCTCCAGAGAGGCAGGTGGAGTTCCGTATTGATTTGGTGTCGGGTGCCGCCCCAATACCTAAGGCGCCTTACCGGCTAGCTCTGCCTGAGATGCAGAAGCTATCTACACAGCTTCAGGAGTTGCTAGATCGAGGGTTTATCCGTCCGAGCAGTTCCCCATGGGGAGCTCCGACCCTGTTCGTGAAAAAGAAGGATGGATCACACAGGATATTCATTGATTATCGAGAGCTGAACAAGCTAACGGTGAAGGACCGTTATCCGTTACCGAGGATCGATGATTTATTCGATCAGCTGCAGGGTGCGTCTTGGTTTTCCAAGATTGATCTTCAGTCGGGATACCATCAGATGAGGATTCGGGATGAGGATATACCGAAGACAGCTTTCAGGACTTGGTATGGGCACTATGAGTTTGTGGTGATGCCATTTGGGCTCACCAATGCCCCAACAACATTTATGGATCTTATGAACAGAGTGTATAGACCGATGTTGGATCGGTCGGTGATCGTTTTTATTGATGACATCCTGGTATATTCTAAGACCAAGGAGCAGCATGAGCATCATCTGAGGGAGGTATTGGAGACTCTGATGGCGGAGAAGCTTTATGCAAAGTTCTGCAAGTGTGATTTCTGGCTGCGAGAGGTACAATTTTTGGGGCACATCATCAATCAGGAGGGCATTTCGGTTGATCCAACCAAGGTGGAGGCAGTGATGTGGTGGGAAGTACCGAATAACGCATCCGAGATCCATAGCTTTTTGGGTTTAGCGGGATATTATCGGAGATTTATCCAGGATTTCTCCAAGATTATTGTGCCATTGACCCGCTTGACCAAGAAGAATGTGACATTTCGATGGGGCGCGGATCAGCAGTTGACTTTTGAGACCCTGAGACGGAGGTTATGTGAGGCTCTGATTCTAGTACTACCTGAGGGGTTAGATGATTTGGTGGTATACTGTGATGCGTCGATCTCAGGTTTAGGCGTGGTACCGATGCAAATATTGTTGGATTAATGTCTAAGTCCATAACTATAATTGGTAAGACTTGACCCGACCTGGCATGGTCCATTTGGGTTGCATGGCATCATGCATTTGGATAGACTATAATGAGAGAAATAACACTTAAGGTTGGTTAATATATTATAAGTTCTAATATATTAATAAGGTTATTTAATTAGTATTGATCAAGAATTAATTTGGAATTAATTAAGTGATCAAAAGGAGACTAATTAAATATATGGGTTGATTGTGTAAATCATTCATTCTTATATATGTGGGCTTGTGATCCAAGATTCCTTATGTTGGACTAAGTCCATGGGGTGACCCATGGATACTCCATGGAGGTTAAAATCCATGGAGCATAAGGAATGGGTAAAGTTATGAGTTACATGGTGTAACCCTAATAGCCACCATATAAAAGAATCCCATGGCTCAAGAAATCGTGTACTAATGTGTGAGTGTGAGGGCTAGACGATTTCAAGGAGTGTTCAAGTTTCTCTCAAGTTATTCCAAGTGTATTTGGTGTTGTGTGAACCATTTGAGGTGTCACACTTGGGGCACTAGGCACTCAAGCTTTATGAAGACATTCTACATCAAAGAGGTATGTATTCTATCTTGTTATATTTATTATTTTGTATGCTAGATTAGGATAGTACCTTGGATGTTCATAATTGTATGTATAATAGAGAAAACATAGATCCAAGGTATTTAGGGTTGCATGTACACTTAGGAGTGTTAGAATTCTCAAAACCCAACAATGGTATCAGAGCCTAGGCTTGTTTTCTTGTTATACTTGCAAAAGTAGCTGAAAAATCGAGTTGGATGCATATATTCGATTGTTTTGGCTGGAATTGGACTAGGAACATTACCCTAAGATGTTTTTGGACTTATAAACTTGTTTTTGATGTGGTAATGTTCATGCTAATCCAATTTCTAAGATAATTGTCATAATTTCAAGATTTGTATTAGTTTGTATGTTCATGCTAATTTCTTGAAGATTGATGATTTGAATTATCTTGTTCTTATGAGGTTCTTAGATTAATAGAAATAGTTGTTTTCAATCCATTTTAATCTAAGAGTTGATTCCAAAGTGTGTTTTTGTAACTTGTCCTCAAGTTATATGAAAAGTCACATTTAAGAATCATAAAACTCATAAAAGTTGGCAAAGGTTACAAAATGAAGAGTCTAGTTCTAATTAAATGGTTTTATGACTCCATAACTTGTCCTCAAGTTATGGAGGTTCAAGAGTCTCTTCATTAAATTAAAAAAAAAGTGTAACCTTAATTAGTTCCATAAGTTACAATAAAAAAAAGTTTTTTTTTTATTAATTAGTTTAAAGTCTTCCATAACTTGTCCTCAAGTTATGGAACTTGAAGAGTTTTTTTTTATTAATTAAAACTACTTTAAACTCATAAGTTATGGAATTAATTAGTTTTGAATAGTTTCAAAACTTGCCCTCAAGTTTTGGAATTTGAAAAGTTTTCACTTAAGAATACTTTAATTTCAAGTTAGCCCTTAGAATTTTAAAAGTTAAAATTCAACCCTTATACTTTATAATATTATAAGTTGATAATATTTATATATATGTATAAGAGTAAAGTCAGTCTTACCGTTAGTAGGCCTCATTCACGAAGCCGGTCTATAAGGGGGGTATAAGGTTACTGCCTATAAAATGGCAGTTTAATGGGTGTCCACTCTCACCCACCGCTTCCTTGACTGGTGGAGGGTCGTTAGCCGAACGGGTAGGACAAGGACTATAATTCTCCTTTCATTAAAAGTATTAATGATAAATACTAAGTAACTAAACTCTTATTAATACCCAATCTTAGTTACTTAGGAAAATGTGAATTTGGTGCTAATCCATGAAATTACACTTTGCACTTTGTTTAAGCTGTTAGTGGAGCGTGTGTGGTTAACCGGCACACTAACCTGGACTTAACAAGGTAGGAAAAGGGTAACTTAATGTTTATCATAGTATCGTTGGAGCGTGTGTGGTTAACCGGCACATCGATTGAGGGGTAAATATTAAGGGTACCAAGTATATTTGCATGGTCACTTCACACCTTGTTTTGTGATCCTCGGCATCCCAGTCACAAAACCTGAAGGGCACACTCGAGATTGAAACATGCCATTGAAAAGTTCAATGAATCTCAAAAGAATCTAGGAGTTTCAAAACCAATTAAAACCTAATAATACATTTTGTTTATCTTGGTGGAAATTGGTGAATCGTCATTCACCTACCTTCAAATATTTTATAGCTTGGATTACGGCATCCCTCTTCCAAGTTATAAAATAGTTTGTTGGGTCCTAGCCTTAATATATCATATTGGGTGTTATATTAAGGACTTAAATCAACTTTACGTGAATTTCTCCCATTGTTGATGTCTGGTTTAGACAACAATGATCTTCCCAAACCAAGCTTTCCTAATGAATATGACTTCCTCATGGAAGTCATACTTCTCTTCCTCCACCTCCTCCAATTATTCTCCCTAACCCACAAGTTCAAGGTCACTCAAGCCCTAATGGCAAGCAAGGTCTATGTGTGATCACATCTTAGAGATGAAGTCACATATTGACAAGCCGGGAGAGTTGGGTGTCAAAGTCTTGAGAAAGTTGGATGTTCAATCACTTTCTAAGTCACATAGTGAGTTCCTTTGGGACTACTATGAAACAGACTATGACATGAACCTTAATGATCATATCTATTTGCTTGGTGCTGCTGAATCAGCAATGATTTGGAACGATAGTAAAGCAAATTTGATTAGAAGATCAACTTCCCAAAAACTTTATGGACAGTGACAATGGTGACACTGGAAATCCAGAAAAAGCATTCTCTTCCCAATGGAAAGGGATTGGCCATAGTCAATCCGGTTGACCAAATGGTAAAGAGAAAGGCTAAGTCTGAGATAGTCCCATTACCAAAGGGTCCATATGTTTATTTTGCCAAAGGAAGGGGCGTTGATTGCAAAGCTGCCAAATTTACCTAAGGATGTTAAAGTCAATAAGCTTGACTCTACATCAGGTAGAGCCCATTATCTAACTCTGTTAAGTTCTATTCTGAGATCCTCATTACATGATGTGACTGGGTCACATGTTGATGTTTTAAGAATCAAAGAATAGAGAGAAATCTTAAAGGAAGTATATGCTGATTCTGATCGCGAAGGTGGATTTCGATCGCATCAGAATTTTGAGCAGTTACTTAAGAAGTTATGATATATTGCTAAGGAATAGATAACAACAATTTTCCATGTGGATTGTAAGGATAAGTTTTTCCGCAAAGTTTTAAAATAAAAGAAAATTGTTTAATTTTATTTATTTGAAGTATCCTTACAATGGAATTTGTGGAAAATTGTTGCTTATATGATTCCACTGACAGCAATATTGGAAAATGGATTTGATTCTTTCATTTGTGGTAGTGTCTAAATTTACCAAATCAGGAAAGTTCCTCATCACCCAAGTTTCAATTGGACCGAAACTTGGAATCATGCAAGTTGAATAGTATGATGAATGAGAACTTTCAAGCATTGGAAAATCAAGACTAATTACTTGTTCACATGGATGTGTGAGTCAAGTGAAGGACTAAAGGGATCGAGTACACATTCTTGCGCACTGGTCATGTCCACCACAAAGCTCGTTAAGACTATTTGATTTACTAACGTTTAGTAAATATGGTTATACTTACAAGTTTAAGTATAATTCTGAAACATTGGAAAAGTCTCAATGTATGGCAGAACGAATGGGAAGAATCAAATTAGGCAGAAAGATAAAAGTTTCTCAAATCTGAAAAGATGGGAGAGTACTTTAGTATCATGTTTGTGATGATCTTAATGATTTAGAAATCATATCACAATTAGTCCTCTAAAGGTCATCTTAGTGCATTCTTATGACTAAGAAGAGGAGTCATGAATTGTTGAAATGGTTAGATCAGGAAGATGAGTCATACTTCATTCCAAAACAATTCTTAGAGTCATACTCCAATATTGTAACTTGAGTGACATATCTTAAAGAAAGGTTTAAAACACTTGTCAAATGTAAGAGTAAAAGTGTCCTACTCTTGTACATTTGAAATTGGTAAGTTGTGATGTTTTGGATAAAACAAAGACCAACTAAGGCCAATTGTGTGAAGTGTTTGTCTTGATAAAGAATCCGCACTATCTCTTGAATATTTGGCAAGATAGTCTTATATGTCAAGAGGATAGTGGGAGTCTTAAAGATCCTAAAAAGAATTTCAAGAACTAATCAAGAATAAAACCTGAGGTTCTTCACTAGCACACGACTTGAGGTTTATAACCTATCGTGTTGACATATTCTGTGCCCATTCCAGTTAAAGTTGGCTTTGCATAGGAGTTCTGAAAGTTCTCAATTGGTTGCATAACAACTTGGAAGCAATGGCAGGCCCTGTACTGCCAGGTGGCAAGAAGTTAAGATTGCATAAGTTCAGTCCATATGAGTTTGGATTTGTCATTATCCTTGTCTTGTGACTATGGTTTTGACGATTCACATGGATAAGAACACATACACCATAAAATCTAAGGGTCATAAGGTTTCTCTCCGATTCATGAAAATGATGGTGAGGAAACACTTCCACCAAGTAGATTTGAAGCAGATGGCAAAAGGTCTAAACAATTGAGACTATGATTACGGCATCCCTTTTCATAGTTCTGAAATTGTTTAGACACACATGCATGCTATCTAAGGAAAGGTGTATGATTTTGATAAAGTTTTATCAAAGCATCTCGTATCAGAAATCTGAACTTTGGTAAGAAAGTCAATAAAGTATTGATTTCTAGAAGTCCAGCTGATTTCTGAGTACATGTCAAAGCTAGTGGGAGCATAAGTGTTATGCTAATAATCATCATGTTAGTGGGAGCATGATAATTATTGTTAGTGTTGCAAGTTAGCAATGTTAATTATAGAAAACAAAAGTTTCAATTCGTGAGGCTGCAGGGATTGAAAAAGTTGTTTTGCTATAATTAAGGGAGAGGATATACTTCATTTTAGTTATAAAGGCTTAGATTGAGACCTTAATCATCTTTAGTCAAGAATATATATATGAATTTCATGTTGGATTGGTTCAACTTAAGGAAATTCTATATATTGCGTTCTCAAAATTCGATTATGATTACGGCATCCCTCTTCATAGTCAAATTTTGAGAACATGGCAAATAAAAATATTGTAGCAAAAGACTGGTCTAGAATCATGTCTTTATGTGAGACATCATGAATCGTGTACCATTTGCTTTGGGTACAGGATCGATTGCATGTGCTATAATATTTGTCATTTCTAAATTTTTCCAAATGCCCAGAGGCATTAAGAAGGGAAAAGGTCTAGAATTGGATATGACTAAAATGATTAAGCAATTGTCGAGGACAATCTGAGGTTTACCAAAGATTGGTTGCTCAGGGACAGTTGGAAGTATAGTGCTAATTTTGGAAGGACCATATTGACATATTCTGAAGAGAGGCATCTCTTATTCAGAAGTGATAGTCAAAATGAGAATATGGAATTGTCTCCATAGGTGGAAGTTATCTGTGTAAGATTAGAAAACTTAATGCAAGAAGCATGTCCAAAGCAATGTACTTTGAATATGAGACTTAGTTTCCATGGAGTTGATCTCCATTGGAATACCTTATAATGACTGTTGACAAGTCTTTGTGACTTTGTACATATTCATTACAGGAGGGTCAGTGCATATAAGTTTAAAATCTAAACAGATTTCGATAAATGATAGGAATTTGAAATTCTCACATTTTTCGATAAGGATTTGGGAGTGTGAAATTAGAATCGTTGAAATTATGTTCAATTGGTTTATTTCACAAAGTAAGGATCATAGACAAACATAGAGTGCATACTTGGTGTATGGCAAAGCTATTGTTTAAGAAAAACATAGTGTACATGCTTGGAGCATGGGACAACTAGTGTTTTTAATTCAAGTATAAAGTTGATAAAACCGAAACAATGAATAATGAGTAATCAGTATGGTGATAAATAAAAGTGTTTATTTATATTCATAGGGTTTGATACCATATTTGATTCATTTATTCTTGTGTTTCACTTTGCATGTTTTGACTTCCAGAATAACTAACTCGCTCTTCCTGAATGATTAAGTTATTCAAACCATCCACAGTCGGTCATATGTTGGAAGTAGATATGAATCAAGACTGTCATGGGTTGGTTTGTAGAGGTCCAAGTTGGTGGACAAAGTGGTGCTACAACACTCATGAGTACTCATAAGTTCTGAGTATTGGATTCAACCCGCGCTCATTTGAATCACTTCATGGATTTTATCACGAGTGATCATGAGACGATAATATCTTATATTCTTCAAACCTACAGATATGAGTTGTTACTATGAGTTGGTTGTACATTGATTGCACGAAAACGCATTCGGTAACTCGATGTTATAAAACGTGCCTTTGTGTATGATTCAACAAGTAGTAGAACAAGCCATATGAGTCGAAGTTTATCCATTCCTTTTACCTTCGGGATAAAAGCGATATATGTGGGCCCCTCGATGATTTAAAGATGATACATGTGAGTGCTTGGCCAAGCCAGGACTGATTTGATTTGTTCAATCAGTCAGTCATCATGAATCGGAAATCGGGAAACAACAAATGGACAGAGAGAATGATTGATAATCCATGTCTCAGTCCATATGATATCTAGAATGGAGGAATATATGATCCCTTATCTAATGGACAAGTCATTGACAAAGGTCAGAGTTCATCGACAAGGTCAGAGTTCGACAGAAGCTTTTGAGAGCTACGATTGTTGATCGGTTCCTGAAGTCATACGCAATAATATTTTTAGACTTATCCAAGTGGGAGACTGTTGGATTAATGTCTAAGTCCATAACTATAATTGGTAAGACTTGACCCGACCCGGCATGGTCCATTTGGGTTGCATGGCATCATGCATTTGGATAGACTATAATGAGAGAAATAACACTTAAGGTTGGTTAATATATTATAAGTTCTAATATATTAATAAGGTTATTTAATTAGTATTGATCAAGAATTAATTTGGAATTAATTAAGTGATCAAAAGGAGAATAATTAAATATATGGGTTGATTGTGTAAATCATTCATTCTTATATATGTGGGCTTGTGATCCAAGATTCCTTATGTTGGACTAAGTCCATGGGGTGACCCATGGATACTCCATGGAGGTTAAAATCCATGGAGCATAAGGAATGGGTAAAGTTATGAGTTACATGGTGTAACCCTAATAGCCACCATATAAAAGAATCCCATGGCTCAAGAAATCGTGTACTAATGTGTGAGTGTGAGGGCTAGACGATTTCAAGGAGTGTTCAAGTTTCTCTCAAGTTATTCCAAGTGTATTTGGTGTTGTGTGAACCATTTGAGGTGTCACACTTGGGGCACTAGGCACTCAAGCTTTATGAAGACATTCTACATCAAAGAGGTATGTATTCTATCTTGTTATATTTATTATTTTGTATGCTAGATTAGGATAATACCTTGGATGTTCATAATTGTATGTATAATGGAGAAAACATAGATCCAAGGTACTTAGGGTTGCATGTACACTTAGAGTGTTAGAATGCTCAAAACCCAACAGATATAAAGGCATGCAAGTCTACCAGCTCATACAACATATAAAGGCATCTTCCCTAGCCCTAACTAGCATGCGATTCTCAGATCCATAAATCAAGTCATAACAGATAACATATATGGGTATTCTGGGAAACTTACATGAGCTCGGTTGATTGCATGCACGACACCCTTTCTTTTCTTAGAAAACTTTTCCTTGAAAACATTTTTCTTTTAAAAACTTTACAGATCCTCAGTTTGAGTTCAGACACATCCGAAAATATGTCCGAATCCCTCAAACCAAGCCTCTGATACCAACTTGTAACGACCCAAAAATCAAGGGTAAAAATTTCATTTTTAATATAGTTAAAACATTGATATCATTCATTTCAAACATTTCAAATCATCATTAAGTAAAACATTTATCATAGTTCATCCCAAAATCATTCATTGCGGAAATCATAGGTGTGTGCACTGCGATCAATCTGATCTCTTCTTTTCCAAATCGATGATACTTGAAACCAAAACTGTAAACCGTAAGCACAAAGTTTAGTGAGTCCCCCAGAGCATACCCCACACACAAACCATATCAATCACATAGCCATGCATATAAACATATAAGGATGTCGTGGGTTCCCCGAGGGTCTTATACCTTCATGCCATGGGCTCCCCCACATGGTCTTTACCTAGGAATGCCATGGGCTCCCCCACATGGTCTTATATCCAACTGCCACAGGCTCCCCCCCCCCCCCCCCGGGGTCTTCCATGCAATAACATACATAATCAACTAGCATATCATATATCACAGAAGTATCTATCATACTACATAACACATACATAAACATATAAGGATGTCGTGGGCTCCCCCACATGGTCTTACACCTAAGTGCCATGTGCTCTCCCCCATGGTCTTTAGCTAGGAATGTCATGGGCTCCCCCCACATGGTCTTATATCTAACTGCCGCGGGCTCCCCCCGGGGTCTTCCATGCAATAATATACATAATCACTAGCATACCACTTAGCATAAAGCTAACTATCATACCACATATCTCTACTACAGCTAGTGTACCACATATCATAAAATGGGCCGGCCTTGGTGCCATAGACCCATTGGTATGGTGAGAAGACTCACCTCGTACTGCAGAAGCTTCCCGCATGAATTCCTTAGCTGCTGCCCCGCCAGCTTCCCAAGCTGTCACTACCAATCAATATACCCAATTAGCAATTGGGTCCCATACCATAATCCTTAATCCATGCATGGGGGAAAATGACCATTCTACTCCTGGCCCATTATGATCCAAAACTAAGGCCCAATCCCAAAACAAAAGCCCGACACTATAATATCCATAAGTCCTTTAATGGCCCAATTTCTAAATTGGGCCCAAACCCAATAGTCTACAAGTAAATATCAACCCCAAAACCTGATGGCCCAACAGGGCCCAAAACACAAAGTCCAAAACCATAAAATCCATAAAGGCCCATGAATGGCCCAATTTTCCAAATTGGGCCCACGCTCCTTATTGGGCCTTAACCTAAGATCCAATCCTTCAATTAGTCCAGAACACAACCACACTGATGATCCATTAGGTCCCAAGAATCTAGGCCCAAACAGATAGCCCTAACCCGAAGCCCAAAGTCTGAAACCCAACTTGGCTGAGTACTCAGCAGGCGTACTCAGCAGTACGCTGCGCGTACTCGCTTAATGGCTTGTATGTTGTGCGTACTGGCTTGTACGCCCAACATACTACCCTCTAGTCTCACTTATGCCATTAATCACTTGATGCCTTAAGTCATAAGTCCAAACCATAGATCTAAGTCCCACATAATGTCTAAATCCATAAAGTCACTGACTTGGTGACTTTGCATGCCCCCAATAAGACCAAATAGCATTCTATTTCATGGAAATGGCTCAAACTCCAACATAGATGGTCTTAAACTCTAAAGGTGCCAACTTTATGGACCTTGAACCTCAGAAACACTAAGAGGGGCAACTCAAAGCTCCTGGAATGAAATCAAGACCACTATATCTCATACTTGGGACCAAATAGAACAAAAACTCACAAATGGTAGATCTAAGAGATGAATGATCAAGTTCAAAGATTTATACCTTCATCAACCTGAGAATGAGTCCCAAAAGCCAGATCCATAAGCTCCTCCTTGATTCCCATCTTTGCAACAAGTTCCATCTTCTTGAAAATGGACCAAACACCACCCAAAATGCACCCACAAAGCTTACAACACTCTTGGATAAAGCTACCACTCGAAATTAGGGTTTAAGGCTCTGAGAATGAAAGGAAGGCGCACCCCCATGCACTAAGTCACATAGTCGCCAGGGTTTAGGCACTAAGTCTCATAGTCGCCAAGGTTTATACAACAGGCACTAAGTCGCATAGTCGCCAGGGTTTAGGCATTAAGTCTCATAGTCGCCAGGGTTTATACAACAGGCACTAAGTCGCATAGTCGCCAGGGTTTAGGCACTAAGTCTCATAGTCACCAGGGTTTATACAAAAGGCACTAAGTCACATAGTCGCCAGGGTTTAGGCACAAAGTCTCATAGTCGCCAGGGTTTTTAGAGTACATCGGGTGAACACGTCGTTCACAACACCTATAGGTTGTGAGCCTGCTAGTGTTCCATTGGACTGTCTAGAATAGTCTGTGGTTGTCATCCATACTCTGCTAGATGACGGGGCCAACGTTTGGGTAAAGGCTTTTCTCACTTTTCACCTCTCACCCTCATCTCATGATCTATATCGCCTTTCATCTCATCTTCCAACTCATTTTTCATCACACACCAACTATTTTATCTACCCATGTTTTACCCCAACATATTTGTAGATATAAAATACATATACAGTTTAAATCATTTAAAACGTATATAAAATCGATCATCCAGCATAGACAACAGTTATTCAGATAATATGCACACATAGCACGTAATTTTATATAAAATACTTCATATCTATGTGTAAGATAAAAGTAATATGCACTCACTTGTAGCGTGCTTTGATAGAATCTAACTAGAAACGGTCAGCGGTTCGTGATCGCCGGGCTCGGGAAGCGAAAACGGCTTCAGCAAACAAGAGAGAAAGAAAGTAGAAGGTGTAAGGAATGAAAGGGTCTTGATCGCTATTTATAGGCTGTTCTGGGCCCATTCACGTCGTGAACATGATAGGTTCACGTCGTGAACTTCCATGAGTCATCATGTAGCCTTAACACGTGTTTTCTAGCGCCGATTAGTTTCCCTGACACATTTCACGTCGTGAACTTCATGTTCACGTCGTGACTTAAGGCGGCTAGGGTTTCTGCCATGTGTCTTGCCCTCAGACAGCTATAACTTTGGAAGGCCATAACTTTTGCATACGAGCTCCGTTTTTGACGTTCTTTATATCCACGTGAAGGTGGAGATGTACTCTAAAATTTTCATTTAGAACCCTAAGGATAAAAAGTACTCTATCATAAACTCACTTTTTATGATTCCCGGTGTCGTGCCGGTTTTGTCGCGAAACTTTGACAAGTCATAACTTCTTCATTATAACTCGGATTTTGGCGTTCTTTATATGTACGAAAACCTTGTGACATATACTACAACTTAGTTAAGATTATTTATTTTAAATAATCCTCTATAAAAAAAGTCATTTTTGACGCTTATCGTCTCTAAATTGACTAGTCCGAATCTGCGGGCGCTACAGCTGCCCCGCCAGCTTCTCAAGCTCTCACTACCAGCCAATATACCCAATTAGCAATTGGGTCCCATACCATAATCCTTAATCCATGCATGGGGTAAAATGACCATTCTACCCCAGGCCCAGTATGAGCCAAAACTAAGGCCCAATCCCAAAACAAAAGCCCGACACTATAATGTCCATAAGTCCTTTAATGGCCCAATTTATAAATTGGGCCCAAACCCAATAGTCTACAACTAAATATCAACCCTAAAACCTGATGGCCCAACAGGGCCCAAACACAAAGTCCAAAACCATAAAATCCATAAAGGCCCATGAATGACCCAATTTTCCAAATTGGGCCCACGCTCCTTATTGGGCCTTAACCTAAGATCCAATTCTTCAATTAGTCCAGAACACAACGACTCTAATGATCCATTAGATCCCAAGAATCTAGGCCCAAACAGATAGCCCCAACCCGAAGCCCAAAGTCTGAAACCCAACTTTGCTGAGAACACAGGGCGTACTTAGCAGTACGATGCGCGTACTCGCTTAATGGCTTGTACGCTGCGCGTACTGGCTTGTACGCCCATCGTACTACCCTTTAGTCTCACTTCTGCCATTAAGCACTTAATGCTTTAAGTCATAAGTCCAAACCACAGATCTGAGTCCCACATAATGTCTAAACCCATAAAGTCACTGACTTGGTGACTTTGCATGCCCCCAATAAGACCAAATAGCATTCTACTTTCATGGAAATGGCTCAAACTCCAACATAGATGGTCTTAAACTCTAAAGGTGCCAACTTTATGGACCTTGAACCTCAGAAACACTAAGAGGGGCAACTCAAAGCTCGTAGAATGAAATCAAGACCACTATATCTCACACTTGGGACCAAAAAGAACAAAAACTCACAAATGGTAGATCTAAGAGATGAATGATCAAGTTCAAAGCGTTATACCTTCATCAACCTGAGAATGAGTCCCAAAAGCCAGATCCATAAGCTCCTCCTTGATTCCCATCTTTGCAACAAGTTCCATCTTCTTGAAAATGGGCCAAACACCACCCAAAATGCACCCACAAAGCTTACAACACTCTTGGATGAAGCTACCACTCAAAATTAGTGTTTAAGGCTCTGAGAATGAAAGGGAGGCGCACCCCCATGGACTTAAGGTGCTTTAAATAGTGAGCCAACCCTAAAAATTAGGGTTTTGGAGATCCTGGACGTACGTTGGGCGTACTCCCTGTACGTTGGGCGTACGTCTTTCGCACCCGCATTTCATTATCCAGCACTACGTTGGGCGTACCCCAGCTTACGATGGGCGTACTCACCTGGCTGCCACCTTGCATGCATGGGCTGATATGCAAGCTTTTCCATTCAGGGACCAATTATGCCAACAACTTCAAAGTATTATAACTTCTTCGTTCTAAGTCCGTTTCCGACGAACTTTATATCCACGAAAAGGTAGTAAGAAGCCCTACGCTCCTAGGTACACCTGAAGCCTTAAAACCTTTCGAAAAAAACTCGAGACCCCATAAAATACCGAATCGCCAGATTACGTTTATACCCTTGGCCTCCGAAGACACAATTGGACACTTTCAAAACCAGGTGTTACAGATATGCTTCGGGCATGCGTGTTGGATTTTAAAGGGAGTTGGGATACATATCTCCCGTTGGCAGGGTTTTCATACAACAACAGTTACCATGTCAGTATCGACCGACCCCCGTTTGAGATGTTGTTTGGTAGGAGATGTAGGACCCCGGTTTGTTGGGGCGAGGTTGGACACCGGGTCATGGGGACTAAGGTAGTGCTCAAGACTACTGGGATGATTCAGCATGTGCGCGACCGGCTGCGGGTCGCGCAGAGACGTCAGAAAAGTTATGCTGGCCGGCGGCGATCGGACCTTGAGTTACAGGTGGGGTACATTGTGCTACTAAAGGTGTCGTCATGGAAGGGACTCATCGGGTTTTGGAAGAGGGGCAAGCTAGGGCCCCGATATATTGGACCGTTCAGGATTACGGCCCGGGTGGTCAAGGTATCCTATCGCTTGGATCTGCCGGATGAGCTTAGCCAGATTCACAACACCTTCCATGTGTCATAGCTTCGGAAGTGTGTCACGGATGAGGCCACAGTCGTCTCTCTGGACGACATTCAGGTGTATGAGAGCATGAACTACATTGAGAGGCCTGTTGTGATTTTAGATAGGAAGACCAAGGTTCTTCGGAACAAGGAAGTGAAGCTGGTAAAGGTGCAATGGTAGCACCGAAGGGGCTCCGAATGGACATGGGAGTCGGAGGACGAGATGCGAGACCACTACCCAGATTTATTTAGGCCAGCAGACTTCGGGGACGAAGTCTAGTTCAAGTGGGGGAGATTTGTAATACCTGTTCCAGGTATTATTTAATTTATCAAAGTTTTAAGGTTTTTTGCATGGACTCGGCGGGTTGGGGAGCTCAAACTCGTCGAGTAGAGACTATTATGAGGACGCGGAATTTAAACCCTACTCGACGAGTCGGAAGGCCCCGACTCGACGAGTAGGCGCTGTAGAGAGAAACTCTAATTTTAAGGGGTTTGTACCCTATTTAAAGGACTTATGGCTCATTTGTAGCCTCCCTCATCGTCCTTACAGCCCAGAAAAAAACCCTAGCTGCATTTTTGAGCTTCCTTGAGTGTGTGTGAGTCTTAGAGAGTAAAACTTGTGCTTTTGAGAAGGAAACTTGAAGTTTGAAGAGCTTGAAGAGAGGAGAACGCTTGGGATCCGGCATCTACTGGTTGTGAGCATCCATTTAGAGGTAAAAAGTTACCACCTTGATCTCTGTTTGCTTAGATCTCATTTCATTGAAGGATATGGTCACTTTTGGTGCAAAATGGGGTCATACTCGAATCTGGACTTATCACAAGGATATGGTTCCATATCTGGACCTCTCTAGGTCCCCAAGGACATAAAGTTGCTCACTTTATCCAGCTTAGGCCCTTTCCATGCACAAAAACCTTGTAGGAAGCCTAGTTTTGATGTTATAGCCTTGGAAGACCTTGCATGCACGTAAAGTTTGCAACTTTACGTGGTAATTACACTACGGGAGGTTGGATCTGAAGTTTGAGACCTTAGACCCCACTAAAAAGGGCTGAACACAAAAGGGACTGAAGGAACTTGTCGAGTCCCTTAGTTGACTTGACGAGTCGGGGTGGGGTTTGCCCGTTTTCGAGCTTCTGAATGAGTGCAGTGAAGGATTAGAGTTTGGTCTGAATGGACTCTAGGTTTTCTGGACATTTGATGAACTCGACGAGTTACTTAGGTGACTCGGCGAGTTGAAGAATTATTCAGTTAACTCGACGAGTTGCTGGATGCACTCGACGAGTTGAGGTCAACATGGACTGTTGACCTTGACTGTTGACCAGGGTTGACATTGAAGATAATTATGGTATTTCGGCATTGTGACAAGTTGATCACATGATGATTATAGGCAGTTGAGTTGGAGCAGTGTGTGGGATATTTCTGATCTTAGCTTGTCAGTTCAGCATTTGAGAGGTGAGTCTCCTCACCATACCAATGGTCTAAGGCACCAAGGCCGGCCCATTTTATGATATATGATTGCTAGTTGTATATGTGGTATGCTTGTATGGAAGACCATGGGAGAGCCCATGACACTTGGATGTAAGACCATGTGGAGAGCCCATGGCTTTCCTACTAAAGACCATGGGAGAGCCCATAGCAACCGGATGTAAGACCATGTGGAGAGCCCATGGCTTTCCTATTAAAGACCATGGGAGAGCCCATGGCACTTAGGTGTAAGACCATGTAGGGAGCCCATGGCATCCTAGAGTAAGACCCTGGGGACGAGCCCATGACATCCCTATATGTTGTATGCATGGCTTATGTGATATATGTGGCTTTTATAGATAATATGATATGTGATATGTGGATTGTAGGCGGGGTATGCTCTGGGGAACTCGCTAAGCATTAGCTTACAGTTTGTGGATTTGTTTCAGGTACATCTGAGCCTAAAGGCAAGGGCAAGGCTTGATGGCGCGACATGCACTCTCTCTCAGGCGTTATTATGGGACACTCTGATGTTTTGAAATAAAGTTTTTGTTGTTATGAAATTGAAAACAATTGTATTTGGGATTACGTGATTTGTGGAAAGTGTTTTGGTTAATTAAAAATGAAAAATTTCTTTTAAAAATTTGGGTTGTTACAATCGTTGCTACCTCTTATGTTGGATCTGTTGTCAACAAAGCTTTTCCCTATTTCCCTACCAGACCCTCTTTCGCTGCTAAATCAATTCCCGCCAACAGCATATCGAATAACGACATTGTATTAAACAGTTTATGACTCCTCCACTGGATCATTATCCACCAAAGACAAATGTACACTAGTTGAAACTTGTTGAATAATCCTTTTTAGACGTTTGACATCACCCTCATTAGCTATCTCAATAGCATACTTCAATATAGGGTGTTGGAAGGACAACAAATATTAGTATGTCTACCAAACCTGTTTTATGTTTGACCAATAAATTTGAGAATTTCATATCTGATGAAATTTCACACCGAAGTTTTTAACAAGCAGTTTAACATATATTAATTCTTCATTTTCTGAATGTCATGAACCACCGATATAAATAAAAATAAAATATTCATCTGAAATATTTAAAGTCATGTTTTGTTAACAAGACAGATAAGTTGGAAAATTTTGCCAGTGAAAAGTTTGCTAAAAAAAATAGGAAAGGGATATGATGTGGATAGTGATTTGTTTATCAAAATAATGTCTTATAAATAGCATTCAATGTGCTATATGGATTTTTGCAGTACAAATTTTGATTTTCACAGTACGAGTTCTGATTTTCTCAGCATGAATTTTGATTTTCACAGTATAATCTCTGATTTTCGCACTCCACTTGACATGAAAAATGTTTTTTCAGAAAATACAGTCGTTTGCATATTTCTGCAGAAGTTAGAGATTTTCACAGGCCACATTATTTTTTGGAGTCAACACTAATTAAAACGACATAGTTTTTGTCAAAAATAATAATAATAATAACATTTGTAGGCAACCAAGTTTTTATAGGTGGTATCTAGGGTTGGCAATTCGCGACACGACCTGCGACACGACACGAAATAAATGGGTTTGGGTTGAGTTTTTCAACCCGCCAACCCGTTTATTAAACGGGTCATATATGGGTTTCTCAAAAAATAAACGGGTTGACCCGCCAACCCGTTTATATTCTAAATAAAAAAAATATTTTATTTTTAAATGTATTTATGTATCAAGCATTAATATTTAATAAGTATTATATAATGTATACCATTGATTCATAGACCATTTGATTGTTTTGACATTTTGACTTGTGGTGGATGGTCAAAGGTCGTAAGTCGTAACCTATAAAGCTAAGTCTGTAACATGTTTCTATGAATGTTTTTAATTTTCATCTGGATGTTTAAGACTTAAATGTCTAAAATTCGGTCCCACGAACCCAAATCTGACCCACAAACCCGCCAACCTGTGAACTCGTATAAATAAATGGGTTGACGGGTCATTTATGGGTTTATGTTCCAAACCCACCAACCCGTGACCCGCCAACCCGTGACATGTATATTTAAATGGGTCGTGTTTGGTTGACATATTTTGACCCGCCAACCCGCGACACGCCAACCCGAACACGACACGATTGTCAGGCCTAGTGGTATCCTGTGAAAATTATAGCTATTGAGTAGATTTTTCTGATTTTTAGCTATTCTTTAAAAAACATTAGAAAAATTAACTAGTGTATATTATGTATTATTAGATAAGTATATAAATAGAAATCTACATTACTTGATAAAAATAACGAACTTGATTAAAACACCAAACTCGGTAAAATAGATAAGTCACTCAACATATAATATGAAGTATTATTAAGTTTAATCCAGATAGGAGTCGTTGGGCGGTTTGGATCAGCCGATCAGAGATCTGAAAGTCAGAGATCCTCTTCCCCTTGTCTTCCCACTTCCTTCCCTTTCATAATGCTCTCCCACCTCTCCCCTCCGATCACCATCCACTTCCTCCTCCTCCGTTCCCTCTCTGCTCAATCTTGCATCTCTCTGCATATACCCACGTCCATGCGACTCACTTCTCTTTCATAAAGATCCAGGCACAGAAAATGGCAGCCAATCTTGGATCCATGTCGCGTAATTTTACAGACAAAAGCAAAGAAAGGTTGCTATCTCGAAAGGGGTACTCGGAATTAGGTATTTTCAATGAATCCTATATCTCCACCAACAACGAAGATACTTCGCTTGTCGGTAAACTCCAGGAATGGTGGACCAATGTTCGACTGTTCCTTGTTAACGCTTACGAGATGGGCCGCTCCGATCCCAGACAGTTCATCTTTGCTGCTAAATCGGGATTGGCACTTGCTATCGTCTCTGTTCTTATATTTTTCAAAGAACCCTTTACTTATATCACTCAGTATTCCATCTGGGCAATCCTTACTGTCATCGTCGTCTTCGAATTCAGCATAGGTAACTAACCTTAATTAATTCCTCATTCCAAGATCTCAATCGTCACACCCTTGTTTAGTTTTGATCTGATTGAACTTGATGGAATCGGAATATTTCATAGGAGCAACACTTAGCAAAGGATTTAACCGTGCTTTGGGGACGTTTTCTGCCGGCGTTCTTGCATTAGCTATCGCTCAAGTTTCCATGTGGGCTGGGGAGTGGCAAGAGGTCGTGATTGTGGTCAGCATTTTTGTTGCAGGTCGGTTTAAACTTTAAACACCTCTTTCGCAATTTCCTTCACTAAAGTCGCAAACTTTATTCCGTTTCAGGTTCTATATCAAGCTATGTGAAAATGTACCCATCAATGAAGCCATACGAATACGGGTTCAGAGTCTTTATGTTAACATTCTGTATAGTACTCGTGTCAGGGACTTCACATTTTGTCCAAACAGCTGTTTCACGATTGTTGTTAATTGGAGTAGGGGCAGGTGTGTGTTTGATTGTTAATATATGTGTTTATCCGATTTGGGCTGGTGAAGATCTGCATAAATTGGTAGTGAAGAACTTTAGGGGCGTTGCTACTTCCTTAGAAGGTAAATCTTTTCCATTTTAGTCTTAATTAAACCATGATTAATACCGATTTAACCAATAGATTAACTTTTATAGGATGTGTTAACAATTACCTTCAACATTTTGGATACGAAAGAATACCTTCAAAAATCTTGGTATATCAGGCCTTGGATGACCCTTTATATAGTGGATATAGATCGGCAGTACAGTCTACAAGTGAAGAAGATGCTCTGGTATATATATATATATATATATATATATATATATATATATATATATATATATATATATGGGTTTGTTTTTTGTTTACAAATTAAGTATGAATGTGACTTAGCTCACTTTTTGCAGCTGGGGTTTGCTGTTTGGGAACCACCACACGGACGTTACAAAATGCTGAGATATCCGTGGTCAAATTATGTCAAAGTCAGTGGTGCGCTTAGGCATTGTGCGTTTATGGTCATGGCAATGCATGGTTGTATACTTGCAGAAATACAGGTAACTTTGGTCCTAGTATTATCATTAATTAAGAATCCTCATAGATGTAGTTACGTTTCTTTTACTTCCAAAAGCATGGTTAGCTCTACATTTTGATTTACCTTCCGTATTTTGGCTGTGAAACTGATTGGTGATATATAGGCATCTGCTGAACTAAGAAACATGTTCAAAAACGAGATCCAGAAGGTGGGTACAGAAGGCGCAAGAATCTTACGTGAGCTAGGAAGCAAAGTGGAGAAACTGGAAAGACTAAGCCCCGACGTCGACCTGCTTGAGAAAGTTCACGAGGCTGCAGAGGAGTTACAAATGATGATCGACCAAAAATCTTATCATCTCGTCAACTCTGAGAAATGGGCACCTGGAAGACAGCCAAAAGAGTTTGAAGATCCCGATCGTTTTCAAGAACTAAAAGAAGACGAAATCAAACCAAATGTCATCAACTCCCTCAGTGAAGCAAACCTAAACCTAAACCCAAAACCACCGCTTCCATACAAAACCCAAGACCGTAATGTTCCAAATATGTCTGCCCATCCGTCCATGGTGCATTGGGGATCGTCGGAAGATGTGCTGAAGAACCAGACGCACTGGCCTTCACGGCTTTCGATTCTTGGTGACACGATTCTCAATGTGCGTGAAGTGAGGACTTATGAAAGTGCAAGTGCGTTGTCTCTTGCGACTTTTACTTCATTGTTGATCGAGTTTGTTGCGAGGCTTCAGAATCTTGTGAGCGCGTTTGAGGAGCTTAGTGAGGCTGCCAAGTTTTCTGAACCTGTTAATCCACTTGAAGTGAAGGAGAAGGTGGGGCTATGGACCAAAATGCTCAAGTGCATCGGGATCAAGGATTAAGGTTGATCAATGCACCTTTTGTAGCCCTCAAGTAACATTGACAATTCTACAATTGGAAGTCGTTTTTTGTGTGCGAGCAGATCTTGCTGTGGTGAGTAAGTACTCTGTGTTATTGTGATTTGTTTGGTGTAAAGATAGAGTATAGGGAAGGGGAAATGAGAACCTTCTTCGTATAATTATTCACAGGTTTTTTGTGTTATCCTTCATAAATTCAAGTTCTTTGTGTAAAAAAACTTGTACCGGATTCTCAGAATGTTTAAAAAGAAATGAAGTGGTCAAATTCGTTGGAGAAATTACTAAAATGGTATTCAATTCCATTTGTATGTTGTTTTTTTGTTTATAGATTAAAAAAATGTAAATGATATTTGAAAATAGATTATAAGTTCATGTGAATTATTGTTTGTCTCTTCCTATAAAAACAAATACATTCAACCCCTTTGTGTGGTTGAACCCTCTACCATGGGGTTAATATCATATATAAATCGACCCGATTGAACCCTCTATGATCTACCATGGGGTTAATATCATATAGACAAAACTGCACAAATGGTGTCTGTGGTTAGGTCAAAATTTTCACTTTAGTCCAAAAAAGTTAGTGTATTAAAAGTCCAAACTTTTCATTTTATTGTGAGTTAGGTCCAATTTGTTTTGAACTTTTTTATAATGACAATTTTGTCTTTATTATTTTATGTTTGATTTTTCTTTTATTATAACAATTTAAAAACAATTAAGAAAAAACCAAAAATAAAATCTCTCTCTCTCTCTCTCTCTCTCTCTCTCTCTCTCTCTCTCTCTCTCTCTCTCTCTCTCTCTCTCTCTCTCTCTCTCTCTCTCTCTCTCATGTCCGATGACCCACAAATCTGTCATCATCGTGACCAATGAGATCTAACTGTTTTCCGACGACATCTACATTCAGAAAATTGCCACTTCTCCGATGACGCTGACGATCCAACGAGCATGGAGACGAGTCGATATGGCGAGATATCTAGGGTTTGTAGAGGTGATGGCGCCGGCGAAGGCTCGGGTTCGAACGACACAAGGGTTTGAGCAACGTCGTAGGGGTTCGGGTTCCGCCGTTTAGGGTTTTAAAAGTGTATTATGGCAGCTCAAACATCAAGATCTGTTGTTACCCTCGTTTTTTGGATTTGAACAGATATGGTGAGATATCCAACATCGTTTAGGGTTTCAGCCGTCCGTCTCTCTCTCCTTCTCCGACGAGGTGCCATCATTTGCAAAAACCCTAGCGCCGCCACCCTTCTAGTTTTTCGAAACCCTAGCTTTTCAGATCTGTTGTCACCCTCATTTTTTGCTTCGATCCACAGACGTGAAGATCTGCAAATCGTTGGTTTTTTTGCTTGAAACAACAGATGGCTTAAAGATGATGTTGCTCCGACGAGTGTTGTGTATTGAATCAGGTTTATGTGTTGGGTATTGTATATCAGATTTCTAGTTTTGTACATCAGATCTTCTTGAACGGATATATGTGTTTGATATCATCTGTGTTTAATCATTTTTGGGTTTTTAATGTGTTCTTGTATGTTAGATTCCTGATTTTCGTTTGTTTGTTCATATATATATATATATATATATATATATATATATATATATATAGAGAGAGAGAGAGAGAGAGAGAGAAAGAGAAAGAAAGAGAGAGAGAGAGAGAGAGAGAGAGAGATAAAGAGTTGTGTATGTGTGTGGTGTTCATTGGAGCTAGGTAAACTTCCCAACGACTGAAGTTTTCAGCAATTAAGGTTACAAAGGAAGCATCAGTGGTGGTTGGTGTTGGTGGCAACGGTGATGTTGACCGGTGGTGGTGGTCTTTTGCATTGTACGAGAGAGAGGATAGGGTAGTGGTAATATTTTATTTTAATCATAAAAATATTTAAATAAATTAAAAAACTGAAAAAGAAAAAAAATGACAAAATAGTCATTATAAAAAAAGTTCAAAACAAATTGGACCAAACTCGCAAAAAAATAAAAAGTTTGGACCTCTGATACTAGTCCAAACTTTTTTAGATCAAAGTGGCAATTTTGAGTTAACCATAAGGATCATTTATGCACTTTTGTCTATCGTATATATTAAGTTATTTATTTTTTTAGTTTAAAAAACTATAAATTTGTAATAAACTAGTTATTTTTGTTCATAAGATATAATTAAAAAAACATTAGAAAAATGGTTTTTATGAACATAATTTTATTATAGTTTTTTTTAAACCGACAAATATAATATACTTTTAAACTAACATCAAATTCCACCTATGTCCACAACAGGACTTGAATCATTGACTTCAAAGAGAAATGACACTACCTAATACCGTTGGGCTAGAAGCTCTTTGATAGTATTTTAGTTAAACAATAAAATTATATAAAAAAACTATTAATTTATTACATAAACACCGTCTTATAATTAGTTATTTAAAAATAAATCATAATTACTAAAATAGTTAAAGATTTATTCAATTAAATAATCAAACTTGAAACACAAATGCTTATCACCCGAAAACCATGTTTTCGACTTATATCACAAAATGAACACAAAATTTGCGATAAAAAACTTGTAAATTCTCGTAATTGCTTTCTGAGTGGTCTCCCCATTACATGAAAGTTGAAACACCTTGCAAATTCACAAAACCATCATATTTCGTGAAAACCACCTTGCAAATTCATGAAAATATATCGGTGAACTTGTCGAACAATGCACAAACTTCTTGAACTACTCCATCAGTTAGGTTTGAAGTTGATGATGCACAAAGAAGAGGTTATGTGTAAAGTTTCATAAAACTAAGAAAACGAACAGAATCAGGAAGAATGAAATCAAAGATGAGAAGAAGATTGTAGTTTCAAGAATTGCTATCCCATTTTCATGAGCAAGTCCATCTTCATGAATGTATCAAACAAGGATAATCTATATCCTCTACGAATCCTTATTTGTAAAATTAACAATCTCTTAGTCTCCTACTAGAGAGAAAGTGATTCCTCAAAATCGATGTCCTAAGATCCGTTTTAATTTTGTAAGAAAGATATTTGACCTATTCATAAAATCAAAACCTAAAAAAGTCTTTCGAAGAACATCATGAAGCAACATCATGATCTTCATCTTCTCTTTCACGGCAATAGATTTTCACTTCTTTTGTATTCAATAACAAATGTTTTAAATTTGAATAAGGTAAACATTGTATTTATCATAAATTTCAACATAAATCAATATTAGTTGGAGAGAGCTTTACTTTACGGTACAAACTACCGTAAATGCATCTTTTGATGGATACGGTTCAAAAAAAAAAAGAATCAATGTGTAGAAGAAATCAGTTTATTAAGGTGCTTTAATCATTCGATTATCTAATTACGATATTACAACGATCTGGAGTATCATTCCCATGCCTCAAACATTATATATATTGTAACGTCTTGAACATCACATGGAAAAAATTTCATTTTTAAAACATTAATCCATACAACAATTTGTTCCCAAAAACATTCAATGTGAAAAATAATATTTAAACATCAGAGTAAAAGTCATAAATAACTATTGCGGAATAAAACTCTAGGGGATGCTATGGTCCCTTCCTTTTTGAACTGGAAGTACCTAAAATCATAACCATAAAATTGTAAGTACAAAGCTTAGTGAGTTCCCCAAAATACCACATACCATACATATCATTGGGCCTAGCCCGCACATTGGGCCCAACCCAACATACGATTGGTCCTAGCCCCTCATACAATGGGCCTAGCCCAACATACAATGGGCCACACCCTCTTATGTAATGGGTTTAGCCCTACATGCATGTCCATGGGCCCAGCCCAACATATAATGCAAGAGTCACAAAGACATTGGTGCCTTCGACCCACAAGTATAGTGATGAGACTCACATCAATCCGATGTCAACAAAAAACACACTCGAGCTGTTGCTACCCCGGCTTCTCACACTAAACATATCCAAGATCAATCCTAATCAATAATTAGGGAAATAACCCAAAATCAAAGGTCTAATCATTTTTTATCATGCTAAGGGGTAAAAGACTATTTTACCCTTTCCATACTTAACCCAACAAATCATGGTCCAAACCCAAAAAGACTTAAGGCCTAAAATGGCCCAAAAGACCTTCTGGTGAGTACGCCCAACGTACCACCTCCGTATGCCCATCGTACTGCTTGATCATCGAAGAGGAATTAGGTCGAAACCCGTTACGCCTAGAGTACTCTAGCTGAAGCCAAAACAACTTTAAGCCCTTAATGCTTAAAGACCAAATCACCCAAATCATAGATCTAATCTCTAAGGGATGTCTTAAGTCATAAATTTCATGACTTTATGACTTTGCATGGCTTAATGGAATCCAAAGTTCCAAACCAAAGCCCTAGATTAATAACTTCACCAAAAGGACGCTAACTCATGCATGGAAGATATATACCCATCAAGATTGAATTGTTATAACTTAATGACCTCAAAAATGACTAGAAATGAGGCTCAAAGGTTCTGGAGTAACTTCTACTCACAAGATCCAAGCCATGGGACCAAAAAAAGGTCATCACATAACCTAAAACTATATCTACATTAAAGAACCATCAATATTGAACCTTTATACCTCCAAAAGAAAGATCAAGGTGAACAAGGTCTGGATCTACAAGCTCCAAACAACCAACACTTCTCTAATGAGTTCCTTCTTCTCCAAGATGCACCAAGAACAATCCAAAACACTCAAAGGCTCAAGAATCTCACAAATGGGGCCAGGGTTTCGAGGGAACTGCTTTAGAGGGTGGAGGCTGAAGGTAAGAAGGGTTTGCAAGAGATTAAGGCCTTTAAATAGGGTCCAGGACCCAAAAATTAGGGTTTGAACCTGCCACGCGTATGCCCATTATACTGCATGTACACCCAGCTTACTAGGGAGAACATCGCGACCAACTTAAGCCAAGTATACCCAACGTACATGCCACGTACGCCCAAAAATTAGGGTTTGACCTTTTGTATGGACTAATTATATAATAGAAAGCATGGATTTCTGTTCTATTTTAACATTGCTTTATGGGTTCCTTGATACTATACTGCATGAATTGTCATATGGTCCCCAAAGAATGCAAGTTATATGGTCCACTAATTATATAATATCATGCATGAGTTGTTATATGGTCCACAAACAATTTTTTAAGTAGCATGGTCCACGTAACAATTCCAGGAAGGATAAGAAACAAGGGACCATCTAATGCATAAAAAGGACACAAAGGACATTGGATCCCACAAGAGAATATATTAATAACCAAAGTGAGTGCAAAGCATTACATAACAATTCCGACATAGAATCTTTAAAAGCAAACATCCTAACATGTTTTTTCTACAAATGACAGTACAAAACATTACATACAAAAGCCTACATAATAAAGGACACATCCTATGCAGTTCCCATACAAAAACTACATTAAGTTGATAGGTTTTTCTGAAGTGTTCCCCTCTCCATTCTTTCCTATAACTTGGGTTGCTAATTTTTTCTTGATGATCCTTTCACTCTTTTTCCTTTTATTAACCTAGGGAAGTACAACATTACTCCTCTCCCTTGTCACGTGTGTAGTCCCACTCTTCCTAGTATCTTTTGTATCCCCACCTTCCATTCCTGTCCTACTTCCACTTTCCACTTATGCAGTCCTTTTCTTCACATTTTCACCCTATTATACACACATAATAAACACTTAAATGACACATATTGATTAATAAATAAGAAAATAATAAATAAGAAGTTGTATTTACCTTTGTTGTCTTAGTCCTCTTAACCCTACTACCATGTGTATTCCCACCTTCCATTCATGTCCCACTTCCACTTGCCACTTTTGCAGTCCTTTTCTCCACTTTTTGAGCCTATTATAGTCACATAATATATAGTTAAATGACACATACTTAATAATGAATAAAAATAAGAAATGAGAAGTGGTAATTACCTTTGTAGTCTTAGTCCTGTTAACCCTAGTTGGTAACTTCTTTGGTCTTGTCCTATCAAGAGTTTGACATGTCTTCTTATTATGTCCTTCCACTTTGCACAAACTATATGATATCTTCTTACCCTTCTTAGAAACTCTATGGTTTCCACCCTTTTCACTCACATCTCTAACTCTTTTTGTTTTTGGCCTACTAGGCATCCTTCTATTCTTGGGGGGTAAAGGTGGAATGTAATTAGTTTTAAGCCACATCTTGCTTCCATTCATTGGATAAATTTTGTACTGGTAGGTCTTCATATACACTGTTGTACAAAAATAAGGATCCACATATTTCTTCACATGTAACATCCCAAATTTTGAGTCCAAAATTTTCATTTTAATTAATTGGTTATAGAAACATTCATAAGAAAACTACGTAAAAATATATCATTTCGTAAATCAATATATCATGTCAGAAAACCCAAATCACAAAGTAGTAACATGTCAGAGTACAATCCCAGAATATCTCAAGTGCGGAAACCCATGCGTGTGTGTATGATGTGCCGCTACCGTGCCAGCTCCTTCCCCTTCGCTGAAGAGGTACCTGAAACCAAAACTGTAAACTGTAAGCACGAAGCTTAGTGAGTTCCCCCATCGTACCACATACCATACAATCATATAGCATACATACTGCCGGGCAATTCCGGGGTGCTCGACCTACCCGGTACGGCCATTCTGGGGTGCCGACCTACCCGGTACGGTCATTCTGGGGTGCCGACCTACCCATGTCAAGCCATTCTGGGGTGCTGACCTACCCGTCGGTCCTAACAACCGACCCTCGGGGACTATTCCACCCCCTACTTCTACTATCACATATATCATAACATAAACATACTATCAAACATATCTGCGGTGTCCGAACTACCCTTCGGTCCTAACAACCGAACTTGGGGACTATTCCCCTCCTACTACCACTATCACATATAACATATCATGCCAGCATATAAACATATCATCACATACGGTCAGACATATCTGGGGTGCCTGACCTACCCTTCGGTCCTAACAACCGAACTCTACTACTATCACATATTGTCATGCCAGCATATAACATATCAGGTAGTAGCAAACCTAGATGATATCACAAAGACGATCATCTAACATACAACTCCTACTGGTGGGCCGGCATTGTGGTCGTAGACTCACCGCTACTGGAAGGTAACTCACCTCGTACGAGTAGCTGTTGATAATCTCTGCGGGAAATCTCTGTTTGCTGCTGCTCCGGAAATCCTCCGGCTATAATCCCCACAAAACACTCAGTCAGAGTCTGATATCTACTCTTAGGGTAAAATGACTATTTTACCCCTGACCAAGTCCAAGTCAAAGTCAAAGTCAAAGTCAAAGTCAAAGTCAACTTCCAGTTGACCTGACTCGCCGAGTTGGGCCGCCAACTCGTCGAGTCCCTAACCTTTTAACTGTCCTCATCCACGCCTCTACTCGTCGAGTTTAGAAATGACTCGACGAGTTCTCCTTCTATACGAGCATCAAATGAACCTTCATCCGACTCGTCGAGTTGTATGAACAACTCGTCGAGTTCATCCTCATCCTAAGAACCAATCCCGTCCTCGACTCGCCGAGTTGTATGAACAACTCGTCGAGTTCATCTTCAAGAGTTGGGAGATTGCCTTGGACTCGCCGAGTCTGTTCATGCACTCGTCGAGTCCTATGAACTCCAGGACTATGGCTTAGCCCAATACATTGGGTCACTCCCCTGGACCCTCTAAAACCTTTCCAGCACTCCACTGGGTCTCTTTGACCCATAACAGAAAAGGGGAGTCTAACCTCGGACTCGCCGAGTCCCAAGAACGACTCGCCGAGTCGATACTGTCCAAGGCTATGTCTTCGATTTCTGGCGTACAACTCTTGTCCAAAAGATAGATCTAGGTCCCTAAACTCGATCTAGCACGTAAAGTTACGAACGTTACGTGCATGCATGGGACTTTGAGCCTAAAAGGCCCTAAAAGAGACTCTTAAGTTGCATGGGGGCTTCCATGGGTGCAAAAGCAGCCCTTTTCTGCCTTGTAACTCCTTCATGGACCTAGATCTGAAGCCTCAACCCCCAACCATGCTTGCAATCATGGTTGGTCACCAAGAATGGCTTATAAAAGCCCTAAATCTCCCAAAAAAGGGATCTAGCAAATGAACAAGCAAGGTACCGACTTTATACCTTCTGGGAACTGCAAATGATGCACAAACTTAAACTCCCTTGGTCTTCTCTCGATCCCTCTAGGCCCTTCCTTCTTCCTTGTGATCAAAATCACCAAAAATCACCACAAATGCCTTTAGATCTTCACACACATACTTAGCGTTTGCTATGGGGGGTTTCTGGAAGCAATAGGGACGAAGGGTGGCTGAATGAGATGCTTAAATAGGGTGCAAACCCTTAGATTAGGGTTTTGTCCAGTCAGAGTCTAGTCGTCGAGTCTGAAGGCCGACTCGACGAGTCCGTCATTTAAATCCCGTATCCAATCCGCTTCAACTCGACGAGTTGGGCCTTCAACTCGCCGAGTCCCAGGCCAAAAATGCACAATACTTAAATAAAATACATACCAGGAACCAGGTGCTACAAATCTCCCCCACTTATTCTAGACTTCGTCCTCGAAGTCTGCTGCTCGTTCCTGGAACAACTCTGGGTAATGCTCCATCATCTCATCCACCGGCTCCCAAGTCCATTCTGAGCCCTTCCGGTGCTGCCATTGCACCTTCACCAGCTCGATCCTCTTTTTCCTCAGATCCTTCGACTTCCGGTCAAGGATCGCCACAGGCCGCTCAATGTAATTCAGGCTGTCATCGACCTGAATATCCTCTAAGGGCACCACTGCTGAGTCGTCCACCAGGCACTTCTGCAGCTGGGAGACGTGGAAAGTATTGTGGATCGGACTGAGTTTGGCTGGCAGATCCAGCCTGTACGCCACCTTGACCACCTGGGCTAAAACCCTGAATGGTCCAATGTACCTGGGGCCCAACTTGCCCCGTTTCTTGAATCGGATGACGCCCTTCCATGGCGACACCTTCAGGAGAACCATATCCCCGACCTGGAACTCCAGGTCTGATCGGCGCTTGTCGGCATAACTTTTCTGCCGACTCTGAGCAGTCTGAAGCCTACTCCGGACCTGTTGGATATTCTCTGTCGTCTTGAGCACCACTTCGGTGCTCCCCATGACCCTCTGGCCAACCTCACCCCAACATATCGGGGTCCTGCACTTCCTCCCGTATAATATCTCGAAGGGAGGACGGTCAATACTCGCGTGGTAGCTGTTGTTGTACGAGAACTCAGCCAATGGAAGGTAAGTATCCCAACTACCACCAAAGTCTAACACACACGCCCGCAGCATATCCTCCAGAGTCTGGATGGTCCGCTCGCTCTGACCATCTGTCTGCGGGTGAAATGCAGTGCTAAAGTGCAGACAAGTACCCAACTCGTCATGAAATTTCTTCCAGAACCTGGAAGTAAACCGTACATCCCTGTCAGAAATCACGGAGACTGGCACTCCGTGTCGATCCACCACCTCTCGAATGTAGATGTCGGCCAACTTCTCGGCCGAGATACTCTCCTGGATCGGTATGAAATAGGCACTCTTGGTCAACCGATCCACGATGACCCATATGGAATCCACTCCCCGCGCTGTCCTGGGAAGTTTGGTGATGAAGTCCATGGTAACATCTTCCCACTTCCACAGGGGAATATCCAACGGCTGCATCTTACCGTGTGGCCTCTGGTGCTCGGCTTTGACCTTCCTACAGGTCAAGCATCGCTCCACATACCATGCTACATCCCATTTCATGCAGGGCCACCAATAGTCGAGACGAACATCCCTATACATCTTCGTCGCCCCGGGATGAATGGAGAATCGGGATTTGTGCGCCTCCTACATCAGAACCTGGCGCACACCCCTATGGTATGGAACCCACACCCTGCGGTGTAGTGTCAATAACCCTCGGCTATCATAGTCGAAGGAGGAAACTTGGCCCACTATACGCTCGCTCTTCTGGTATTCCTCCTTCATGGCCTCCCGCTGGGCCTCTCGGATCTGCTCCAATAGTGGAGTCACTACTGTCATCCGCATGAAAATGTCTCGGATCAGCGCTGCCTGGTGGCTAAGCGCATCGGTCACCACATTGGCCTTCCCCGGGTGGTAAAGGATCTCGCAATCATAATCTTTCACCACATCCAACCACCGATGCTGCCTCATGTTCAGATTCGGCTGATCCATAAGGTACCTCAAACTCTTGTGGTCCGTGTAAATGGTACAATGGACCCCATAGAGGTAGTGTCGCCATATCTTGAGGGCGAAGACGACCGCCCCCAAATCTAAATCGTGTGTCGGGTAGTTCGCCTCGTGAGGCTTCAACTGCCTAGAAGCGTAGGCGATGACATGTCCTTTCTGCATCAGTCTGCGCCCAAACCCGTAATAGACGCGTTGCAGTACACCACAAAATCCTCTACGCCCTCTGGCAGGGCCAAGATTGGTGCCTCGCACAATCTCTGTCTCAGTGTCTCAAACGCTGCCTGCTGCTCAGGCCCCCAACGAAAGACTACGGCCTTCTTCGTCAGCCGCGTCAAGGGTACGGCTATCTTGGAGAAATCCTGGATGAATCTCCGATAGTAGCCGGCTAATCCCAGGAAACTCCGAATCTCAGATGGAGACTTCGGAACCTCCCATCTCATCACGGCCTCTACCTTGGCCGGGTCGACCAAAATACCATTCTGGTTGACAAGGTGCCCAAGAAATTGCACCTCGCACAACCAGAACTCACACTTGGAGAACTTGGCGTACAAGCTCTCCCTCCGCAGAGTCTCCAACACCTCTCTCAGATGCTCCTCGTGCTCCACCTGCGTCTTGGAGTAAACCAAGATATCGTCGATGAAAACTATCACGGACCGATCCAGCATCGGTCTACATACGCGGTTCATGAGGTCCATGAACGCGGCAGGAGCATTGGTGAGCCCGAAGGGCATCACCACGAACTCGTAGTGGCCATAGCGAGTCCGAAACGCAGTCTTCTGCACATCCTCCTCTCTGACCCTCATCTGGTGATAACCCGAGCGCAAATCGATCTTGAAGAACCAAGATGCTCCCTGCAACTGGTCAAAGAGGTCGTCAATCCTCGGGAGTGGGTAACGGTTCTTCACCGTTACCTTGTTCAGCTCCCGGTAGTCTATGCACATGCGATGCGACCCGTCCTTCTTCTTGACAAATAGGATCGGGGCTACCTAAGGCAAACTGCTCGGCCTGATAAATCCCTTGTCTAGCAGCTCCTGCAGCTGCGTAGACAACTCCTGCATCTAGGGAGGAGCCAACCGATATGGTGCCTTGGCTATCGGAGCCGCACCAGGGACTAGGTCGATCCTGAACTCCACCTGGCGCTCCGGAGGTATCCCGAGAAGCTCCTCTGGGAACACATCCGTGTAGTCTCGCACCACCGGAACGTCGCTCACCGTCGCCTTACCCGCCTCCCGGGTATCCATAACATACACGACATACCCGGTGCAGCCCTGCTATAGGTAGTGCCTAGCCCTTGCTGCTGAACACATTGTGGGTCCACGTTGTGGCCTCTCGTCGTGGATCACTAACTCTCCCCCACCTGGGGTCCTGACTCGCACTAGCCGCTGTGCGCAATCTATCACCGCCCCATTAGGGCTCAACCAGTCCATGCCTATAATCACCTTGTTCCCACGCAGCGGAATGGGAACCAAGTCTACCAGGTAGCGCTCCTCAAATAACCTCAGTACGCAATCTCTGAAAACTGTTGATGCTCGCACCGATCGGTCATCGGCAATCTCTACCTCTAAAGGGCAATCCAACATGCCGAAGACTCAGGAAACCTCTTGCTAAGTGCAAGGGAAACAAAAGATCGAGTGGCACCTGAGTCAAACAACACCTGTACTGGGATACCGTTCACATGGAACGATCCTAAACGTATACACAGAGCACATATAAATATCATAAGCATCAAATAAATAAATCAGAGGGAAAGAATCATACCCGTCACCACATCGGGTGCGGCGTGTGCCTCCTCGGTAGTCAACTGGAAGGCCCGACTCCTCACCACTAGAGCCTCTAACTTGCCCTGCCGGCCATCAGTGATCCGCAGGGTCGCTGGGGCTGGCGCTGCTGCTGTCAACTGGGGGCAATTGGCCTTCTTATGGCCCCTCTGGTTGGCCTTCTTATGGCCCCTCTGGGTGCAGGGGTGGTACAATCCCTGCTGAAATGCCCCGTCTTTCCGCACTTGTAGCATCCCGGCGATCCTAACCTACATGCCCCCTCGTGTGGCCTGCCGCATTTCCTTCAGCGGCCCTGTCCTGACTGGCCTTTCGGCCTACCATCTGATCCCCTGGGCTTCTTCCCCGAAGCCCCAGTCACCTGCCCCTCCTCTACCTTCCTCTTCCGGATGTGCTCCAGATCAATCTCCCTCTCCCTTGCCCTGGCAATCATGGAATCCAGGGTAGGGCAAGCTGAAAAACTAACATGCTCCCGAATTTCGGCTCGCAACATGTCATGGTAGCGGGTCCTCCTCATGTCCTCATCTCCCGCATATTGAGGCACCAGTAACTCCCTCTCCCGGAACTTGGCGGTGATCTCCGCCACAGTCTCCGTAGTCTGTCTCATGTCTAAGAACTCCCTAGCCAACTGTTGGAGCTCCACTGCAGGTGCAAACTCCGCCCTGAACCGGGTCACAAAGTCCGGCCATGTCATAGCCTCAACAGCCGAGGCTCCCAGAGAGTCACCAACCGACTCCCACCAATCTCTGGCCCTGTCTCTCAAGCACCCTGCTGCATATCTCACCTTCGACCCCTCGGGGCAGAAGCTGGTCAACTGTGCAGACTCAATGTCTGCAATCCATCGCCTGGCTGCAATGGGGTCCTTCGCCCCATGGAAATCCGGCGCACCGCTGCCCCTGGAGTCCTTAAAGGACAGTGTGTGTGATCCCGACTGGCTGGTCGCCATGTCACTCCTGAACGCCCGGAGGCGATCCTCCATCAGCTTGACAATCCCTTCCTTGATCGACCCAAAGATGACCGTGGTCGCATCAAGGATGCCTCTAGTGATCTCGAACGCGATGAACTCGCGTACCCTCTCATCCACCGATTCGGAACCTGAACCCGAACCCGATTCTTCTCCTGAGCTGCCAACTGCTGGCCTCGGACGTAGTACCACCATTCTGCAATACATAATGACAACCGTCAGTGATACTGATATATCTAGAGGGATCACATCTATCACAAGTTCCCTGGTCTTGCCTCAGCCTTCCTCGATTCAAGTACGGATCCTCTGCTTTCAGTAGTACGGGCCCATACTACCTTCCACATCTATCTGTACTTTCCTCAAGAACCGCCTCGACTCCACCAAGTCCCTTCTACTACTACTGTTCTCTGCCACTCTCATTTTAATTAATTGATTATAGAAACATTCATAAGAAAACTACGTAAAAATATATCCTTTCGTAAATCGATATATCATGTCTGAAAACCCAAATCACAAAGTAGTAACATGTCAGAGTACAATCCCAGAATATCTCAAGTGCGGAAACCCATGCGTGTGTGTATGATGTGCCGCTACCGTGCCAGCTCCTTCCCCTTCGCTGAAGAGGTACCTGAAACCAAAACTGTAAACTGTAAGCACGAAGCTTAGTGAGTTCCCCCATCGTACCACATACCATACAATCATATAGCATACATACTGTCGGGCAATTCTAGGGTGCCCGACCTACCCAGTACGGCCATTCTGGGGTGCCGACCTACCCATGTCAAGCCATTCTGGGATGCTGATCTACCCGTCGGTCCTAACAACCGACCATGGGGACTATTCCACCCCCTACTTCTACTATCACATATATCATAACATAAACATACTATCAGACATATATGGGGTGTCCGAACTACCCTTCGATCCTAACAACCGAACTTGGGGACTATTCCCCTCCTACTACCACTATCACATATAACATATCATGTCAGCATATAAACATATCATCACATAATGTCAGACATATCTGGGGTGCATGACCTACCCTTCGGTCCTAACAACCGAACTCTACAACTATCACATATAACATATCATGCCAGCATACAACATATCAGGTAGTAGCAAACCTAGATGATATCACAAAGACGATCATCTAACATACAACTCCTACTGGTGGGCCGACATTGTGGCCGTAAACTCACCGCTACTGGAAGGTAACTCACCTCGTACGAGTAGCTGCTGATAATCTGTGTGGGAAATCTCTGTCTGCTGCTGCTCCAGAAATCCTCCGGCTATAATCCCACAAAACACTCAGTCGGAATCTGATATCTACTCTTAGGGTAAAATGACTATTTTACCCCTGACCAAGTCCAAGTCAAAGTCAAAGTCAACTTCCAGTTGACCTGACTCGCCGAGTTGGGCCGCCAACTCGTCGAGTCCCTAACCTTTTAACGGTCCTCATCCACGTCTCTACTCGTCGAGTTTAGAAATGACTCGACGAGTTCTCCTTCTATACGAGCATCAAATGAACCTTCATCCGACTCGTCGAGTTGTATGAACAACTCGTCGAGTTCATCCTCATCCTAAGAACCAGTCCCGTCCTCGACTCGCCGAGTTGTATGAACAACTCGTCGAGTTCATCTTCAAGAGTTGGGAGATTGCCTTGGACTCGCCGAGTCTGTTCATGCACTCGTCGAGTCCTATGAACTCCAGGACTATGGCTTAGCCCAATACGTTGGGTCACTCCCCTGGACCCTCTAAAACCTTTCCAGCACTCCACTGGGTCTCTTTGACCCATAACAGAAAAGGGGAGTCTAACCTCGGATTCGCCGAGTCCCAAGAACGACTCGCCGAGTCGATACTGTCCAAGGCTATTTTTCCGATTTCTGGCGTACAACTCTTGTCTAAAAGATAGATCTAGGTCCCTAAACTCGATCTATCACGTAAAGTTACAAACTTTACGTGCATGCATGGGACTTTGAGCCTAAAAGGCCCTAAAAGAGACTCTTAAGCTGCATGGGGGCTTCCATGGGTGCAAAAGCAGCCCTTTTCTGCCTTGTAACTCCTTCATGGACCTAGATCTGAAGCCTCAACCCCCAACCATGCTTGCAATCATGGTTGGTCACCAAGAATGGCTTATAAAAGCCCTAAATCTCCCAAAAAAGGGATCTAGCAAATGAACAAGCAAGGTACCGACTTTATACCTTCTGGGAACTGCAAATGATGCACAAACTTGAACTTCCTTGGTCTTCTCTTGATCCCTCTAGGCCCTTCCTTCTTCCTTGTGATCAAAATCACCAAAAATCACCACAAATGCCTTTAGATCTTCACACACACAGTTAGGGTTTTCTATGGGGGGTTTCTGGAAGCAATAGGGACGAAGGGTGGCTGAATGAGATGCTTAAATAGGGTGCAAACCCTTAGATTAGGGTTTTGTCCAGTCAGAGTCTACTCGTCGAGTCTGGAGGCCGACTCGACGAGTCTGTCATTTAAATCTCGTATCCAATCCGCTTCTACATCTACGAGTTGGGCCTTCAACTCGCCGAGTCCCAGGCCAAAAATGCACAATACTTAAATAAAATACATATCAGGAACCAGGTGCTACATCACATCTCTATTAAGGTAGCTAATGGCAGCCACATAATGAACACACCCATAACCATTAAGTTGCCACATCCTGCATGAACATGTCCTCTTGTCTAAATCAACTTCATATGCCTCACTTCCTGACCTAGTCTCAAACTGGTTGAGCCCTGTAACACCCATAAAATTTGAGCCAAATTAAAACATTTTAATCATTCAAAAACCATTACGTTCATACAACTCGTTTTCAAAATAGTTTAAACATCAGAGTATCCCCCAGAACCATATCATATAAATCATAAAACATAAGGAGCGGTACGATCACGCCTTCGCCTTGCCACGATCTCCTGAAGTACCTGAAACAATACACTGAAACTATAAGCCCGAAAGCTTAGTGAGTTACCCCTAAAATACCAACCACACATATCATACTCATAACATATCATAAATAGAACAGCCATGCACATCGGGTCTACTGTGTGACTGGTCCGCCCGCACCGGGCCTTCAGTCCACCTGGTCCACCCTCCGAGTCTAACCATGTACGTCGAGTCTACAGTGTGATTGGTCCGCCCGCACCGGGCCTTCAATCCACCTGGTTCACTCTCTGAGTCTACAGTATGACTGGTCCGCCCGCACCGGGCCTTCAGTCGGCCTGGTCCACTCTTCGAGCCTCGGCACGTCTGGTCCGCCCTCTTGGGGCCTTCAGCCTATCCGGACCGCTCGCTGGGCCTTCGGAACATCCGGTCCGCCCGGGGTATGTTGGCCTACAGCACAAAGCAGGACCCGCCTCAACCCAACCCCCATCAAACAACCATGTGCACATACAACAATTAATCACATAACAATCCTCAACCAGACAAACAGTCTAACAGATCACATAGCATATCAACATCCTAACCAGGATTCCGACCTAACCGCTCACTAGCATAACATTACCCTATATCCCGGGTATCGGCCTTAACCAGGTCACTAACATAACACCATCCTAAATACCAGGATGCAGATCTAGCAAAACAATAACATAACAAACAATACCCGGATTTCCATCCGATAAAGGGCCGGCCTTGGTGCCGTAGACCCTGTCGATATAGTGAGGATAACTCACCTTGCAACTGCCGAAATCCTGCAAATCTCTGACCGCTGACTCACCGGGACTCCCAACTATCACATGATAATCACCAAGTTAGAATCCAACATGACTTTCTAGGCCAAGGGCCCACAACACTCATTAAGTCCATTATCCTCTTATTGGGCCAAGACCCAAAACCAAATCCTCATGCAAAGCCCAATATTGGCGCAATTTACTAAATTGGGCCCACCTTTCCAAACGGGCCTAGATCCAAGGTCCATAATAATTATTGGGTCCAATTTACTCCATCCATACTATTCAGTCACGGCCCAAGCCCACCTAGCCCATAAACAGCCCAATTACTCAAGGCCCAAAATTGAAAACCCAACAGAGGGTACGCGGGGCGTACGCACGTCTGCACCAAAAATCCTTCCATGTGCTTAATGGCTTAAGCACTTAAGCCCATATGCCAGATCTAGTGACAAAAAGGGCCTAGGACTCATAAAGTCTCAATCTTTATCCTTTTGGACGTCCATAAAGCTCTTAACTCAAGGTCTTAACCCATTAAGACCTTCCTACTTCTTACATGGGACAACCAAAGCCATTGGGACCTCATTTTTCTTACTCAAGACCTCTCCAATGGTCTGAAAGGACAGCTCATCTTAACCAAAACACATCATGCATCATAATGGGGGTTTTTGGGACAAGAATGGTGTCAAAACTTCACCACACTTAGATCTACACAAAATAGATGTCAAGCAAGAAGCTTCATACCTTTAGGAGCTCTTGAACCACCAGAAAACTTCAGATCTACACGTTGGCCTTCTTCCTCTACTCACTAGATGCAACACCTTCTTCTCAAAACACTCCAAATTCACTTCAAAAGCTCACACACTCAAGAAGTTGGCTAGGGTTTGGGGAAAACGGCTCTAAACAGTGGAGGCTAGGGTAAGGGAGGGTTATGAGCTCTTAAAGTTGTTTAAATAGCCTCCACACCCGAAATATTAAGGTTTATGGATGATAGACGTACGCTAGGCGTACATCCAGTACGTTGGGCGTACGTCGAGGGACTCCCGCGTTCATTTACTCCATTACGCTGGGCGTACATCCAACTTACGCTGGGCGTACCCAGCCAAACACGTGCATGCATGCTTAGCATGCATGGGACCCCTTTGCCAAACTTCCCCCCCTTAGGGACCATTGATGCCAATATCTTTAATTTACAATATCTCCTCTATCCTAAGTCCGTTCCCGACGAACTTTATATCCATGTAAAGGTGGCGAGAAGCCCCATGCTTCTAGCAACACACCCCGATTCAAAACCTTCTCGAATGAAACCCATTGCCCATAAAAGACCGAAACGCCCTTACTCTTGATCTCGGAAATTCATAAATAAATACTTTTAGAACGGGGCGTTACAAGCCCACTTGGCAATACCTCCCAAAACCTTTTATTAACCTTTAACTCATTCAACCTCGGCCTTATTTAAGGTGAAACATCAATTGACCATCCAATAAGTTTCGCTGTGAACAATTTGTTCATCATACACATTATCAATTATGCAAGCATTGTGATGATAGTTTTCTTCCTGGCTTCAACTATGACTGCATTGAAACTTTCACATTCTCCATTTTCCTCACTAGAACAACATCTACCAACTTGATAGTAAGCGCTTGACCATGTTCTAGGGTCCTTCTCCATCAAGTAGTTACTTACCTCTGGAATTATGAGCTCAATATCCTTCATTATTTCCTTGAAAGATTGTTCTGTTATTGCATTACATGCAACCCAAAACAAATTAAAAAATTGTGCCCCTATAACCTTTTTACTGAAGTTGGCCACAATGTGCCTTGCACATTGCCTATACTCAGCTTGGGGTAACAAACATACAAGTAGTTAGAAATGAATTGGGTAATATACTTTGTGAAACAGAAGTAATAAAATGTTTTTCTTACCTTGTGTTGGTCTGACATAAGAGTGAAACCTTGTCCCATACCAAGATTGAGATCATCACTTAACAATGACAGAAACCATTTCCATTTTTCCTTGTTTTAAATACATACTACTGCCCAAGCAATTGGGTATATTTGGTCCCTAGCATCTTTCCCCACAACACATAGTAACATACCCTTTCAAGAAGCAACCATCAATTCCAATCACCTTTTTGCACCCTTCTAACCACACCCTCTTTACACCATCAAAACAAACATAATACTTACTAAAGTGATTAGTTCCATCTGGCATTTTAAGTACGTCCATGTTGACTGTTGAACCAGAGTTGGATCTTCTGATTTCCTCTCCATAAGACCAGAGCTTAGCATAATGCTCAATAAGGGTACCTTCAATAATATTCATAGCATACTGTTTGACCCTTCTGTATTGGCTAATACTGACTTCAATACCAAATTTCTTGATGACCTCCAATCTTAGTTGCCTAATTGTCAGTTTCTGTCTATGCAAAATCTCCTTGGTGTAGTGGCTACCAATCCATCGGTAATTGACAATTGAACCCAGTTTGTACTTCCTAGCACATTGATTCTCACTTTTTAGAGATTTGATTTGAAAACTGTGTTCTGTACTCATCCAACTTGCCCATAGCCTTAAAGTACAAGCACCTTTACAACACAATACTAAAGCCTCTTACTGTCATTCTTTTCGAACCATAGTTGATAGCCATTCTTAACAACATAATTACATATATAACATGCTCTTAAGTTGTTTTGGATTCACAAATCTCATGCCAAAAATTGGTACTTGCTTCTTCCAGTGTACCTGAGGATTAAAGATAGGATGTTCCTCAAGAACATCATTGTCCAATTCCTCAACATTATCCATTTGGGTCTCAACATTTTTCTTCTCCGCCTTCTGGGCATAACTTGTTAAGAAACTCATCGTCCTTGGTATTCTTTAGAGGGGTACAATATTCCCCATTGATTTCATCATCCAAACCACCATCAAACATATAGGCTAGTTCAGGATCAGGGATTCCTTGTAAAGGTTCTTTGTCATCCCCCTGGATCACTGAACCACTTTCTTCATCGAACTAGTCCTCAAATCCTCCCCCAATATGATCTAAATACAGGTCTATTGGCCTTTCTAGTGCTTGATAAGCAACATCGATAAACACTTGATAATCTATTTTGTTGGCTATTACTGTAAGACCATTTGTCATAGTTTGATCACGTGTTGAGTAATAAAGTTTCTCAAAAGGTTCTCCAACAAACCTTTCTAGAAATTCACAACACTCATGTAAATCCATTCCAAAGAAATCATGATCAGTAAACATGAACTTATCACTTTCAGTATATCTATGTGGGTGTCTTGTAAAAACACTGTTATAGTGCAAATGCACTTTCAAGAAAATAGGGTTTGGGTTCGCCATGAACTTTAACTACAAAAGAACGCTAGAATCTTGAGCACTTCAACATGATTTTGATAAACAACTCGCGTAAAGCCCTTTATTAAACAATTATACGAAGGCAAAGTTGACGTGTCATTGATGACATGTCATTTAATTGAAAAAATCGTAAGTCTAAAGGTCACGTCACATTTAATTACCGGGTGACCGACTCATATGGTATGATCGACAAGTAATTTGTCACTTTAGTGAGGTCAGAGGTACGGAAATTAGTTGAATGAGCTTTTAAAATCAAATGAAAAATATTATTGTGCTTCTATGTCATAACCCAAAAATATATATTGTTTTCTAATAATATATAGTGTATAGTGATCAATAGGATGATGAATATGTTTATCTCAAAATATTAGACATAAAAGAATATATAAAAATCGTTTAAAACGAACTTAAAATTGCATCTTACCAAATAATACCTTAAATGAATTTGATGGAATCCAATTCCATAATATATGGATCCTAATGTATCTCACGTGTCGCTCATAAACATTCTTGAATTCTCCTGACACAAAACAAAACTGACAACAATCTATCTAGGATCCATGTCGCGTCGTAATTTTACAGACAAAGGCAAAGAAAGGTTTCTATCTCGAAAGGGTTACTCGGAATTTGGTCTTTTGAATGAATCCTTTCGCACGACCAACAACGAAGATGCTGCGGATTGGTGGAACGATGTTCGACTGTTCTTTGTTAACGTTTACCAGATGGGTCGCTCCGATCCCAGACATTTCATCTTTGCTGCTAAATCCGGATTGGCATTTGCTATCGTTTGTGTTCTTATATTCTTCAAAGAACCCTTTAATTATGTCACTCAGTATTCCATCTGGGCAGTCATAACCGTCATCCTCGTCTTCGAATTCAGCATAGGTACGTAACTAATTAACCCTTATAACTTCCTCTTTCCAAGAACTTAATCGCCATTTTCGGATTTGTATCATTATCATTAATTAATTGTTCGATATAGTTTGTTCTGCTGGATAAAATATGGTCGTCAATGGCATTCCCTTGTTTCGTTTGATCTGATTAAACTTGATTGAATTCATATAGGAGCAACACTTAACAAAGGATTTAACGTTGCTTTGGGTATGTTATCTGCTGGCGTGCTTGCCTTAGCTATCGCCCAACTATCCATGTGGGCTGGGGAGTTGCGAAAGATTGTAATTGTGATCAGCATCTTTATAGAAGGTCGATTTAAGCACCCTTTTCATATATAATTTCCTTCACTAAAGTCTAAACTTTATTCTATACATCTTGGTTCTTTTTCCTTTTGTGTTTCAGGCTCGATATCAAGCCATATCAAACTCTATCCGTCAATGAAGCCATACGAATACGGGTTCAGAATCTTTACGTTAACATTCTGCGTAGTACTTGTGTCAGGGACTTCACATATTGACCAAACAGTTCTTTCCCGTTCGTTGTTAGTTGTCCTTGGGACAGGTGTGTGTTTGGTTGTTAGTATATGCGTTTTTCCAGTTTGGGCTGGTGAAGATCTGCATAAATTGGTGGTGAAGAACTTTAGGGGGGTTGCTACTTCCTTAGAAGGTAAAAATCTTTTCCATTTTTGACTTGATAAAACCATGTAACGATTTAAGCAATACATTAACTTTTATAGGATGTGTTAGCAAGTACCTTCAACATTTCGGATATGAAAGAATACCTTCAAAAATCTTGGTATATCAAGCCTCTGATGACCCTTTGTATAGTGGATATAGATCGGCAGTACAGTCATCAAGTGAAGAAGAGACTCTGGTATATATATAAATATACGGGTTTGTTGTTTGTTTACAAATTAAGTGTGAATGTTAATTAATACGCCATTAGCCAACAAGTAGTTTACTTTTTGCAGATGGGATTTGCTGTTTGGGAACCACCACATGGACGTTACAAGATGTTGAGGTATCCATGGAGTTATTATGTGAAAGTTAGTGGTGCGCTTAGGCATTGTGCGTTTATGGTGATGGGAATGCATAGTTGTATACTTGCAGAAATACAGGTAACTTTTCTTCTTGGCCTAGATTTATGATTTGAGGATCTTTATAGATGGAGTTATGTTTTTGTTCTACTTCCGAAAGCATAGTTAGTTAATGTAGAACAAACATATGAAAGTTTAAGTTCCTATTGCAAGATCTAAAGCCTTCATTTGTCTTTTCCATGGCGATATATAGGCATCTGCTGAACTAAGAAACATGTTCCAAAACGAGATCCTGAAAGTAGGCACAGAAGGCGCAAAAGTCCTACGTGAGCTAGGAAGCAAAGTGGAAAAAATGGAAAAACTAAGCCCCGATGTCGACCTGCTCTTGAAAGTTCACGAGGCTGCGGAGGAATTACAATTGACGATCGACCAAAACTCTTATCATCTCATCAACTCCGACAAATGGGAACCCGGAAGACAAACAAAAGGGTTTGAAGATCCCGATATTTTCCAAGAACCAAAAGAAGACGAAATCAAACCAAAACTACTTGTCAAATTCCGCAGTGAAACAAACCTAAACCAGCTACACCTAAACCGAAAACCGCCTCTTCCAACCAAATCCCTAGACCGTAAGACTCCAAATATGTCCCGTCAGCCGTCCATGGTGCATTGGGGATCGTCAGTAGATGTGGTAAAGAAGCAGGCCCGTCGTCCCGCCATTGTGCATTGGGAAACGTCGGTAGATGTGCTAAAGAAGCAGACCAATCAACCTTCCATGGTGGATTGGGAATCGTCAGTAGATGCGCTAAAGAAGCAGACGCAGTGGCCTTCACGTTTATCGATACATGGTGACACGATTCTTAATGTGCGTGAAGTGAAGACTCACGAAAGTGCCAAAGCCTTGTCTCTTGCAAATTTTACTACTTTGTTGGTTGAGTTTGTCGCAAGACTTCAGAATCTTGTGAACGCGTTTGAAGAGCTTAGCGAGATAGCAAAGTTTTCTGAACCTGTTAACCATCTTGAAGCGAAGGAGACGGTGGGTTTCTGGACAGGAGTACTCAAGTGCGTCGGGATCAAGGATTGAAGTGATGAACAACATAGTAGCCTTGAAGTAAGAGCATGTTTGACTCAAAACTCCTTTGTCATATATGTTAATTTTAAGCACCAATTAAATATTTTCTTCAATATATTAACCACCAAATTAAATATTTTCTTCAAAGGTTAATCTGTTTTTAGAGTTATTTTTTTACAAATTCAACTAAGATGCTATAAAACTTTACTGTTTGGTTTTTTTATTTTAAACATATCATATTTTAATACAAAATATTTAATAAAAAATAGTTCTAAAAAATAAGTTGTAAAAACATTCAAAGTTTTGTATTTCATAATCTTAAATTTCGAGTGTAATTAAATAAAAAAAAGCATTACAAATATAATCATTATAAATTTTATATATATTTCATAAATAAAATATCTTTATATATTTAATAGATTAACTAATTAATAATGAAATAGCAAGTATTTAAAACTTAACTATAGTTAACTAATTAGATTTACAAAACATATATTGATTGGTCAATGGAGAAAAAAAAAACAAAGTTCAGAAGTTGATGTGCGAAATTTCATACAAGAAGTCAAGGGTTGAAACTTTGTCAATCCAAAATATTTTTAATGTCTAGCAACATAGTCATTGAGATGGTTTGACGTAGGATGTTCAGATAGCGTATTTTACTTTACTTTTTAAGTTTGCTCCAACAATATTGGATTTTGATAAGTGCTAAATCAAATAGTAACTAATAATATAATAAAGAACCCTCATTGGAAATGCTCTAACATTGGCAATTATAGTAGAGGATGTCGCTTCTGTGTGAGTAGAACTTGAATGTTGATGTTTGTGTTATTGTCATTTGTTTTGTGTAGAGATACAGTATCGGGGAGGAAAAATGGACCTTCTCCGTACAAATATTTTAGTTATCATTCATACATTCAACCTCTTCGTTTAAAAACAAAAACCTTATTCCAGGTTCTCATAATGATTCAAAAGAAGTGAAGTTGTCAAATAATTTAGAATGTAACATGCATTTTCTTGGAGAAAATAAAATGGAATTCAATTCCATTTCTATGTATACATATTCTTGGTTTATAAATTTGTTAAAAATAGTTAAAATGTAAATGATGAAAGCATTATGTGGTCGTAGACCATCAATAAACAAAAGCAAAAGAACCATAACCAAAATTTCATTAATGGAACAATTGTATCCTACTAGAGGGCCCAAAATGCTAAAATGCATCCATGTCTTCTACAGATTCAGCACAAAATATAAAAATTCAACTCAACATTGGAGTAATCAAAGATATTAAAAACCCTATTGCACTCATCTTGTTCTTCAGCTGTCACCAGGAAGAGACTTGATGATATCAGAATCACCTGATAATCACAATAAAAAAAAATATCAAACACATATTTAACATACATAAAAAAACGGTAAATGCAAAAAAAAAGCACATGATTATTACCTGCATCGATTATGCTAAGGCATGACACACGGAAATACTTTCCACAAGCTGTTCCAAGATCCACATTGTCTGAAAAAAAATATTAGCACACGTCAAGAAGGTTAGATAAAAATAGTAACATACACAAAAAAGACACAAATCCACATAAATGTAATCCAATAAAAAGTAAAAAGACTAATAATATGTTGACTTACTTCCATTGTAATGATGAACCCCAACCTTAGCCAACATAGCATAGTACTCGATTTCAGACTTCCTCAGGGGAGGGCAATTGTTTGATATGATGATCAGCTTTCCTGCAGTTTGCATCAAATCAATACAATCACAAAACATTATTGTAAAATTATAATTGAAATATCAGAAATTCTACACTTTTCTTAATAAAATTCTTCTCAGTTATCAGTATAGTCAAATTTCATACATCAAAGCTCAATTGATTGCAAGGAAACTATCAAAAATAAGTTTTTTCTCTTACACTATGTTCACAAATTAGGATTCAGGGGTGTGTGATACACGGATTAAAAATTCAAGATTTTAGAAAACTGATGATATGGGATGAATTTACATTTACAAATCAAAAACCAAACAATTGAAATTTGGGGTATATCTTACATTTTTACTAATACTTTGCATCGACATTACTTTGATCAAAACTATCAGAATGTAACATCTCGTCTAGTCTCTTTCACAGAAATAAGTTTTCAATTCCTTACGAATTCAATAACAAATGTTTTACATTTGAAGAAGGTAAAGATTATCTTTATAGTAAATTTCAAAGGAAATTCATATCAGTTAGAGAGAATAGCGTTACAGTACAAACTAAGATCCTCCATTTATATATAACAAATCATTTTAACAATTGTTACCTTTAGAGCTCCTTAGAGACTCAAGAACAGTCTTGTACCCAAGGGTATACTTTCCACTCTTCATCACAAGAGCCAACCTATTGTTGATGCTCTCATGAGTCTTCTTCTGTAATCGAGAAGAAAGCCCAGATCAGAATCGATAAACGTAATGATCAACAGCAGACATCAATACAAAGAACCATATAGAGATATTAAACATATGATGTGTAATTGTGTATATCTTACCGTCTTCTTCCCTGACACCATTTTTTCTCCTGCAACAGCTAAAAAGTCTCTCTGCGAATAGGTTAACAAAACAATTTAGCTTTCGAGCGAGAATAGCGAATGGTGATGAGGATTAGGGTTTGCTTACGCGGCGGCGAACAAGATGACCCCTTTCAGTTGGTGAAGCCTGAGTGTGCGACTCTTTGAGGTATTTAAATGGATGAACAACTAAGTAAGGGTTTACATAAGCCTGGAAATATTGAGCCCCGGTTTCTAATTTAAAGGCCCAATTATATGAATCATTGAGCCCACTGTTAAAAACTATAAGCGCAACCCATTATAGTTGTTTTGTACTTTTAAGCATGGTGTCTTCTGTACGATTGTATAGGGCTCGTGGAGGAGACTCGATTTTATGTATGTTTCAGTTCAATATCTAACAATCGGCGGCAATGTAGTAATGATAAAACCTTTTTTTTTTTTTTGAAATTAAATATTATTCTATCTTTTTTCCTACAAATCCTCTTACCCAATTAAATGATAACATGTGTCATTTTACTATACTAAAATATGATTAAATGAGCATTAAATGTGATACATGTCATCTTTTAATTGGGTAGGAAGATTTGTAGGAACAAAAAATAGAAGGATATTTAATTTCTCTTTTTTTTCTCAATCTCAATAGTTCACACGCTACAATTAAAAATTGCAACAACTCATGTTTGAAAAATTAAACTTAAAATTAAAAATTGCATTTCGACTAATGTAAATTTACGACAAACAAGAACTTACATTTTGTTCCAATTCCAAACTTTTCAATCTGAGACAACTTCAAAGCACAGACGACGTTTTTTTTTTTTTTTTAGTTTTCTGATTCCACTAGACTCAACCTCTCATTTTTATTGCATTCTCGTGCTCGTTTTTTATTGTCAAATGAAATTAAACAAGTAATCCACTATTCCTAATTTCTAAATTTGACGGCCTCTCTCGTATATTCTAATTGTTGTCGTTGATTAACGAATGTAACACACTTATTCTAAATGATTGAATTTCTAACTTCACATTAGTGCATTACTTAATTTGAGATATGTTGTGAGTGATTTCTCTAATTACTAATTCCCCTTAGTTTTTGTAATTGTGTTATTGTTTTGTGGCATCTCATAAATCGTTAGAACGACATTTATGACATTCATATTGTTGTTCATGTTATATCATATATAATTGTTAAAAACCCCTAAAGCATCTATTAGGTAGTGAAAAACATGAGAGAGAGAGAGAGAGATAAAGAATTAAGAAGGTCTCATAATGGGGCTCTTGATACGTTAATCCAAAAAACCTCAAATTTCTTCTTAAAATCAAAACAGTGGTGATAATAATGCTGAAAATATGGGTGATGATAGAGATCAAAACTAAATTTATTAAAGTCTTACTCAGAGTCTCCAAATTCACAAGAATACTTAATGAATTAACAAATACTGAGAATGACATATTGGAAAATATTGATTATGAAGAGTTGGGAAGTAATTTTGATTCCAATTCATGTAAGTATGTAAGATTATATATCACGATACATGTAACTATGTAAGATTATATATTGCATTATCATGCTTTTGATTCTATTGTATACATAACATTTATTGAGTTATTGTAGTATGAACATATTTGCATATATATATATATATATATATATATATATATATATATATATAGGGACCCATTTTTATTTTCGTACAGTACAAGGCCTTCAAAATCAACGGACGTCTCTGCTTTTAAGACATAAAATTGTAACACCCATAAAAATCATGTCAAATTTAAACTTTTAAAAACATTTCAAAACCATTAACCATTACAAAACTTGCTTTCAAAATGTATCATATCAGAGTATCCCAGAAACAAAGTCCTAAAAAGTGAGGAGCTGTACGATCAAGCCTTTGTATTGTCGCGATCCCTTGATGTACCTGAAACAATAAACTGAAACTGTAAGCCCGATAGCTTAGTGAGTTCCCCCAAAATACCCATACCCACAACCATACACATATAATCATAAACAGCATACTATGGGTCCAGTCAACCATCGGGTTGGAATACCCCAGGCCCTCAACCATCCGGTTGAAATGTCAACATACTATGGGTCCAATCATCATTGGGATGGAATACCCCATGCCCACAACCAACAGGTTGGAATGCCCACATACTATGAGTCAAATCATCCTCGGGATGGAATACTCACGGCCCACAACCAACAGGTTGGAATGCCCAGGTCTATTGGCTTTCGCACAAAGCAGATAAGCCTCAACCGCCAAACAAACATGTGCACATATAACAGATAATCACATAACAGTCTATGGACAAACAAACGATCTAACTGATTGATCGAAGTCGTTCTCTCAATCAAAAATAACCTCAAAAACCACTAGATAGCTAGGGTAAGTAAGGGTCGAATCCACGAGGAGTTTGTGGTCAAACTTTGTGTTAAAATAGTCAACGAAAAACTACTGCTAGCAATTGTCACGAAATTATTTGAACTAAAATTTGATGAAAAAGCTAAAAACTTGGTAATGCAAGAACTACTAAAACAAACTACTATCAATGAGAAAAAAACAAGATACTTCCGGTTCAATTGTTCAGATGGTTAGACTTACACGTTTTTCTTCCCTTAAATTCCAATTTAATTACCTAGACATAATTAAGGTTGATTAACTTGCAACAAATAATTTTGAGCACACAATATGTTATTCCAACTAGTTGTCTTACTCCCTATGTCTAATTGGATTAGGAACAACTAGTGGTTTGGCGATAATGTGTCTTACAATTACCTATTACAATGTTGAGTATATAATACTACAAATTCGGAATAATGTATATGGGTTCAACTAATCATCTTAGTTCCTAAACTACTTGAATTCAGAATGATTAGTGAATTAACAATACACTATCTTAGTTGCAATATCACACAATAAGAAAAACCCAACTCCAATTACCGTAAGTAAAAATCATAACTTTAAGAATGAAACAATAACTGAAATTGACTAGAATAAAAGTAATAATCAAAACGTGTTCATCCTAACATCCTACAACGTTCCCGGAAGTAACCTAGGTGGTTTAGCCTTCCATATGATTAACAAAACACACAACTTCAATATAAATAATGGAATTAATGCTAAAATTCACAAACCAACTTGGAATCATAAAATCAATGAAGTCTAATGATCAATCAACTATGGAACGATGAAACCTTGGGGATGAAGTAATCAAATCTGGAGCTCGATGGAATTGATGTAGATCCGTAGGTTGAACGATCTTCAAACGTTAAATGATAATGAATTTGATGATTTATCGCTTTGGATTTGGAAATTAATGATCAAAAAGTGTTTGGAAAAGGTTTAAACGTGTTTGGAACCCTCCAAAACTGTGGAAAATCGCAGGGGATAAGTCCTAAGTCGATTAGGGTTAAATCTCCTTTAAATAGGTGCTGAAAAACTGATTTTCGGAGCTGTTTTCCGCGTCGACGTCATAGTGGGCGTCTTAGACGTCGTATAGGACATCTGGGCGTCCTTTGTGGCGTTTTACAGGCTTTCTGTCGTCCTTGATTTGCACTTGAAAATGGCCTAAAACGTTAGGCATCTTAGGGGGCGTCTTAGACGCGTTCTAGGACGTCTCTCATCTTTGTTGCCCCTTTTTGGTGATGAAAACGGTAGAATCAGTAAAAGTGCAAAACATGAAAGTTGTAGGAAATTTTGTCTAGTTGCTATAACTTCTTCATTCATGTCAATCGGAGCTCTAGATATTGAGATATGATCAAAACATTAAAGAGTGGTCAAATTTCTCAGCACCATTTTTCTTAATTCTTTTACCAATTCATCTCCCATGCTTGTTAGCTTCCTTTTGTTCATTTTTCTTGCGGGTTCCACCCACTGTTAGTACAATATATTGACCTGCATATGAAGTTCAACAACTCATCAAAGTAGTGTCATTCTTGGACAATTATACATTAATTCAACAGATTTATGACAATTTAGTATATTCTCAAAATAGACTTATCAAACCTCCCCAACTTTATTCCAAACTCGTCCCGAGATTGGCCTGAAATAATCAGCGTAGTCTTACTCTCTTATCTTAAGAAAATCTCAATGGAATCACGAATTCCGTACTTTTTATCACAATATTTTCAATAGCACAATATATTGATTTTGGGGATTATTAGTTTCTTATCCAGACTTTTAAACCCAAAACACATGTTATGCTTATTTTACTTTGTTGTTTGAAACCCTCCACTTTTTTAACCCTTTCCAATAATCAACCTCATGAGTAATCAGTTGAACTCATTGCCAAAGTCCCCTTTTCAAGGTTCACTAACATAGTTAGCGCGGTCGGTAACACTTACTGGACCAACCCATACACTCCCGCTATCGAGGGGTCACGTATTGTTTCACACAATATCTTCAACTTTAACTTTTCTTCATGTTTATCTTGATTGTGCATTCTTCAAGTTCTTTGATTGCTTCATCAGATTTGATCATCTTTGTATTTGACTTGAGCTTGAATATAGATACTTGGAATTTCTTTAATGTATTTTGATGCTTTTTGGTTGTGTGAAAACAATAATAGTCCCCTCCCAACCCCAAAGGCGCAGGAGTAAGTAAGACCAAGTACTTAGAGCGTGATGACACATATTGTTCGGTTGGGTCTTCAATTGAAAGATCGTAGGCTCGAGCCAAAAACCTTCATTTTTCAAACACTTGGGTATTTCACATAACAATTTTTTAAATAAATATAAATATTCTCAAACCGGCTGAGCAACCCACAAAATGAATATTTAATATATATTATGACTCGATATACGAAACTCCTATCATTTTCCATCTTGATGAGTTACATTCAAGATATATAGAAGCTACTAGCTCATCACAAATTTCATGGTGGCCAACCCAAGAGAGAATAATAATGAGTTTAGTATAGCAGTGCATTCATCCTAAGTTGATTATCCAAACAAAATTATCAAAGTTAATGTAAAAGAAATTAAAAACATGGAGGACGACACACCTGATGGTACCGGAGGTAGAAGCGGTTTTGATTCTTGAAAAACTTCACTAGTTGGAGGTATTTGCATAATGTTTCGTTATGCCCAAATAAACATCAAATAATTATGATTTTTTTTAAAAAAAAATCAGTTTTTCTTCAATCATCCGTCTTATTCTTGTGTACACCCCCTCCCCAACTTTAAGTCTTGCATCGTCCTCGATGCATCAAAAGATAAATTCCTAAAACAATAACAAAAAAAAAACTACAAGCACCCAAACCTGAATGATCGGATCGTGTGGCATGCCATCTTTGACCTTGTGTAAATAAACCATTTTGCATTTAATCTTTCCATGATGATGCTTAAACCTTGATTTGAACAGCCAAGCATAACTTTTATTAATGGACTTATTGACTTGATGTTTGGTATCATGAAACATCTTCATCTTTGATTTGTAGGAAAGCGTGCCATCATGTTTCATGGTCCATAATTTTTTCTTCACTTGTTGACACCCGATCTCATCCAATTCCATTGATCTGTGACAAGGTAAAGGTTTCTCCAAATCGTGGGTGGTGTCATAGAGCATATTTGCGGTATGCTCATAAACATAATCATCAATAGTATTGATTACAAACAGGTCACCACTAATTGGAGGATCATTAGCAGGTCCAAACAAAAGAAATCTCATTGTATGGTTTCCAAATATCATATCGATCGCACCTTCCCGACAACTAATCTGAGAATAGACGGTTGCCAAAAAGGGTCGATCAATGATTATATTTGTTTGTTTGTATTTGGCCACTTTTTTAGAATCCATTACAAGAAGTTGTGGTTCAAGTTTCTTCAAAGTTGTTGGGCAAGGGGTGGTATTAGCCTCCACATACCCCTCCCCAACTTTGGTTACTTCTGACACATGAAACTCTTCATTATACTTGTCCTTTTCGATTACAACTTCTTTTATTTCAATTATCCTTTCAGTATTATTGTCATATAAAGGCACATAATTCTGCACCACAACCTCAAGTTCGGGTGGTGTGGAATTATGCATTTTTTTATCAAAATATTTATCACTACATAAAATTGTTACCTCATTATCTTGTGTAGTGTCTGAAAGATTGTCTGGTGGTTGTTGATTTAGCTTCTCTCTTATTTGTTCAATTCGTCTTTCAAGTGTAGAAATTGATTTTGAGTTTTCTTCCTCCTTGTAGAAGGTTTCATTCAACATGTCCAACATTTGATCCAACTTCTTGCTGAATGAAGATTTGTCTGATTCTTGGTTGTCTAGCAAACAAGGTGATCCATGGTGTTGGATTTGAACCGAATCGTCAGTCCACCAACAATCATTATCATATCGATCATCATTATATGAATCATTGTATGGATCATTATAATATTGATATGGACTCGGATTTTCTCTCTCCCACCACATATCTTGATTCATGTAAGTGTATTACTCCATTCACAACCGTCCATACACAAAAATAGTAAAATAGTTAAGATTCTGAACTAAAAATAAAACAAATAAAATAAAATTTAATGACTACTTCAACACAATAGTTTAAGCGCATAATCTCCCCAGCAACGGCGCCAAATTTTGATCGAGGTCGTTGTCTCAATAAAAAATAAGCCAACTAACCTAAGTAGACAGGGTAAGTCGGGTCGAATCCACGAGGAGTTTGTGGTCAAACTTTGTGTTAAAACAGTCAACGAAAAACTACTGCTAGCAATTGTCACGAAATTATTTGAACTAAAATTTGATGAAAAAGCTAAAAACTTGGTAATGCAAGAAGTCTAGGGATGAGCATCGGAACCGGGTACCCGCTTTCGGAATCGGAACCGCCTCGGAACTGCTGGTTCCGAAACCGGAACCGCCTTAAGCAATTCCGGTTCCGGTTCCTAAAGTTTTGGAACCGCCTTAAGCGGTTCCGGTTCCGGTTCTCATTTTTTTGGAACCGCTACCCGTCGGGTACTCGCCGAAACCGATACCGATATATATATATATATATATATATATATATATATATATATATATATATATATTATTACACTAGAAACCTTCATATTTAAATTAAAGTCATCTTTTTCTACCTACGAATAATATATTTATAATATTACATATGTTGTAATTTATGTTTGTTTATACGAAAGCCAGTGGCAACTATAAAAAGAATTAATAGTCACTTACAGATTTAAGCAAACTATATGTAAATGGAATGTAAATGAGAAAAGTGTAAGCGACGAAGGAATAAAGAAAAGTTTCTTTCATTCTTCCTATCCCACATCGATTGTGGGAAGGAAAAAAGAGGAATGCCACTTCCTATAAAACGGAAGGCTTGCAAAGCAAACAGGAGGAAAAGGCCTTGATAATTTGACTAAGTGTGCCTCCCTTTTGTGGGCTGCCGAGTGGCCTTTTATAAGTTGGACGCATTTAGAGGGTTCAAACCGTATTTTGTAATTTGTATAAAAGGTTCAAGTCGTTATTTTGAATAAAAAAAATTAAAAGTATTTTTAAACCGGGTACCCGGTATTGGAACTGCTTCCAACCGGTTCCAGGACCGGTTCTTAAATGTAAAGAACCGGTGTAGGCAGTTCCGGTTCCGGTTCCAATATTTTTGGAACCGGTGGTTCCGGTTCCGGTTCTTATCAATTTGGCCGGGTACCCGCTTTTGCTCACCCTAGCAAGAACTACTAAAACAAACTACTATCAATGAAAAAAAAAACAAGATACTTCCGGTTCAATTGTTAAGATGGTTAGACTTACACGTTTTTCTTCCCTTAAATTCCAATTTAATTACCTATACATAATTAAGGTTGATTAACTTGCAACAAATAATTTTGAGCACACAATATGTTATTTCAACTAGTTGTCTTACTCCCTATGTCTAATTGGATTAGGAACAACTAGTGGTTTGGCAATAATGTGTCTTACAATTACCTATTACAATGTTGAGTATATAATACTACAAATTCGGAATAATGTATGTGGGTTCAACTGATCATCTTAGTTCCTAAACTACTTGAATTCAGAATGATTAGTGAATTAACAATACACTGTCTTAGTTGCAATATCACACAATAAGAAAAACCCAACTCCAATTACCGTAAGTAAAAATCATAACTTTAAGAATGAAACAATAACTGAAATTGACTAGAATAAAAGTAATAATCAAAACGTGTTCATCCTAACATCCTACAACGTTCCCGGAAGTAACCTAGGTGGTTTAGCCTTCCATATGATTAACAAAACACACAACTTCAATATAAATAATGGAATTAATGCTAAAATTCACAAACCAACTTGGAATCATAAAATCAATGAAGTCTAATGATCAATCAACTATGGAACGATGAAACCTTGGGGATGAAGTAATCAAATCTGGAGCTCGATGGAATTGATGTAGATCCGTAGGTTGAACGATCTTCAAACGTTAAATGATAATGAATTTGATGATTTATCGCTTTGGATTTGGAAATTAATGATCAAAAAGTGTTTGGAAAAGGTTTAAACGTGTTTGGAACCCTCCAAAACTGTGGAAAATCGCAGGGGATAAGTCCTAAGTCGATTAGGGTTAAATCTCCTTTAAATAGGTGCTGAAAAACTGATTTTCGGAGCTGTTTTCCGCGTCGACGTCATAGTGGGCGTCTTAGACGTCATATAGGACATTTGGGCGTCCTTCGTGGCGTTTTACAGGCTTTCTGTCGTCCTTGATTTGCACTTGAAAATGGCCTAAAACGTTAGGCGTCTTAGGGGGCGTCTTAGACGCGTTCTAGGACGTCTCTCATCTTTGTTGCCCTTTTTGGTGATGAAAACGGTAGAATCAGTAAAAATGCAAAACATGAAAGTTGTAGGAAATTTTGTCTAGTTGCTATAACTTCTTCATTCATGTCAATCGGAGCTCTAGATATTGAGATATGATCAAAACATTAAAGAGTGGTCAAATTTCTCAGCACCATTTTTCTTCATTCTTTTACCAATTCATCTCCCATGCTTGTTAGCTTCCTTTTGTTCATTTTTCTTGCGGGTTCCACCCACTTTTAGTACAATATATTGACCTGCATATGAAGTTCAACAACTCATAAAAGTAGTGTCATTCTTGGACAATTATACATTAATTCAACAGATTTATGACAATTTAGTATATTCACAAAATAGACTTATCACTGATCATATCACATAACACACAATACTATCCTATCTACCAGGATACCGATCTAACAAATCATACTAACATAACATATCCAGATAACCATCCAAAGGGCCGGCCTTGGTGCCTTAGACCCTTGAGTATAGTGAGGATAACTCACCTCTCAACTGTCGAATCGAAAGATAAGCTCAAACTCTCGGATCACCGCCACAAACTCCACCACCTATATTCACCATAGAACCATACTCGTAAATTTCCAATTTCCCAAAATGCCCCAGAAGTCAATTAGTCAACCCTTGGTCAATAGTCAAAGTCAAAGGTCAAGGTCAACAGTCCATGTTAACCCGACTCGTCGAGTGCAGTCACTGACTCGTCGAGTCCTTCCAGAACTCGAGTAGTTGTGAAATACCCCCACCGACTCGTCGAGTTTCCCTGCAACTCGCGGAGTTCATGCGTGTCCAAATGTTGGGAAAACCTTAGTTGAGTCGCCGAGTCACCCCACCGACTCGCCGAGTCCATGCAGAAGTCCTTGCACGACAATCTTCATCGGACTCGCCGAGTTGACCATGCAACTCGTCGAGTCCCTTCAGTCCTTTATCCATTCAGATGCTTTTTAAGCCATTTTAAGGTTCCATATTGCAGATCAAGCTTCCCAAGGCATGTTTATCACGTAAAGTTGCAAACTTTACGTGCATGCAAGGCTCTAAAGGTTTAGAATGTCAAATCCAAGCTTGTAATGGAGTTTAACACATAAGGAAGGGTTTACACTTGCTAAAGCTGGAAACTTTATGGACTTAGAGACCCAGAAGAGTTCAGATCTGAAGTTGCAACTTCAAATCTTAGCTCATACCCAGGAATGGCTTCCTAACATGCTAGAAAAGCCCTAATCTTTAACCAAATGAGATCTAGAAGGAAATAAGGTCAAGGTAACGACTTGATACCTTCAAATGATGCTAACTGAGGTAGATTCCAGATCCACACACGTTCCTTGTTGCTAGCTACTTGATCTTCAAGCTCCCCATACTAAGATCCACCTTCCAAAGCTTGAAAATACACAGGAATGGAGCACACACACGGATTAGGGTTTGCTGGACTCTCAAGAGGCCGTAAGGGAGGCTAAGGGAGGCTAATGTTCCTTTAAATAGGGTGCAAAACCCCGGAAATTAGGGTTTCATCCTCCAGCTCCTACTTGTCGAGTCCTATACTGGACTCGGCGAGTAAGTCACTTAAACACGTGGCCAAACCCGCTCCTACTCGACGAGTCAGGGCATTCAACTCGTCGAGTAGACCTTACAACTTATGAAAATTAAAGCTATAACATTAATACCTAAGAGTCGGGGCGTTACAATTCTCCCCCACTTGAACTAGACTTCGTCCTCGAAGTCCGCTGCGGTGAACAACTCCGGAAAGTGCTCCCGCATCTCAGCCTTCGGCCACGTCTACTCGGACCCTCTTCGGTGCTCCCATTGTACCTTTACCAAAGGTATCTCCTTGTTCCGCAGAACCTTCACCTTCCTCTCCAGAATGGCCATGACCTCTCCACATAATTCAGGCACCCATCGACTTGAATGTCATCCAACGATACTACCGCCTCCTGATCCATAATGCACTTTCGCAATTACGAAACGTGAAAAGTGTTGTGGATCTGACTGAGCTCCTCTGGTAACTCTAGTCTGTAAGCCACCTTGCCAACCCTGGAAATGACCCTGAACGACCTAATATATTAGGTACCCAATTTCCCCCTCTTCCTGAAGCGAATCACACTCTTCCAGGGAGATACCTTCATGAGTGCCATGTCACCAACCTGAAACTCTAACTCAGATCGGCGTCTGTCGGTGTAACTCTTCTGCCGACTCTTAGCGGTCTGCAGTCGCTGTCTAATCTGCTGAATCTTCTCGGTAGTCTGCAAGACTACCTCCGTCCGTCCCATCACCCTGTGTCCAACCTCACCCCAATAAACCGGGGTGCAACATCTTCGCCCATACAACGGCTCGAAAGGCGGGGCGCCAATGCTGTAATGATAGCTGATGTTGTAGGCGAACTCTGCAAGGGGTAGGTGGGAATCCCAGCTCCCACCGAAGTCAATAACACACGTCCTCAACATGTACTCGAGGGTCTGTATGGTCCGCTCGCTCTGACCATCGGTCTGCGGATGATATGTTGTGCTAAAATGCAGCCGTGTGCCCAGTTCCTCGTGGAACTTCTGCAAAAAACGGGAGGTAAATCTAACATCTCGTTCGGAAACAATGGAGACCGGAACCCCGTGGCGAGCGACGATCTCGCAGACATACATGTCGGCCAACTTCTCGGCCGACGAACTCTCCCGTATGGCCAAGAAATGGGCACTCTTGGTCAATCGATCCACGATGACCCATATAGCATCAAACCCCTTCGCCGTCCTCGGCAGCTTGGTAATAAAGTCCATCGTGATCTGTTCCCATTTCCACATGGGAATCTCTAGGGGCTGCAGCTTGCCATGCGGCCTCTGATTCTCGGCCTTGACCATCCTATAGGTCAAGCACCTCTCGACATACTAAGCGATTTCCCGCTTCATGCACGGCCACCAGTAACTCAAACTCAAGTCCTGGTACATCTTGGTGGCCCCCGGGTGAATAGAGAAGTGAGACTTGTGAGCCTCCTTCATCACTGTCTGTCTGACCCCACCAGACATCGAAACCCACACCTGACCACATCGGGTCAATTATCCCCGGCTATCCTGCACAAATTGGGTGTTCTCGCCCTTGATCCTCTCTAGCTTCCAGTTCTCTGGTCGCATGACCTCAACTTGAGCATCTCTGATCAAACTCACAAGCGGAGAATCAACCGCTATCCTCATACATACTGTCACACCCCCAAAACCAAGGATGGCGGAAACGTCCGGGGGTGGAGGACTTCATGTAGAGTATCATAACAACAATTGTAATAGTAATTGAAGCAAACACAACCAACATATATATAATTGAAAAAGTGACATCATTGTATGAATTACATGTTTACGAATCAATTACAATATGTTGACAAAATATGAAATAGTAGACGCCTTAGCGCCCCATCCTCAAAAGCACTTGGTTACCTGTTTAATGATTTCCTGAGAATACAAGTTGTTTGAAAAAGTGTCAACACAAAGGTTGGTGAGTTCATAAGCTTTTGTTTGGTATTATTAAAAGCCTTTCGTTTGTAAAAGTAGTATTTGTGTTAGAAAATCCAATATTTTCCTTAATGTGTAAATGTAGTCTTAAAACCCAAAGACCGAAATGTACAAGTAATTTGTCATATTTATAGTAAAACAATGCAAGTTTAAATCGACATAAACTCGTTAAATTTTAATGAAGTTCTCGTAAATTCCAATGTTTATTAATACTTTATGTGAGTTTATTATAACCATACTATGACCAAGGTTGCCTAAAACGACGTTCTTCAGGCGTCGGAAATGTTATGACATTTGTCACCCCAGACCTATCGGTCTAACTGTTGCATGCAGTTTAGGTGTGGGTTTGTCAAACCCAATATAGATCTATACACAACTATCACGCTCTCCCTCAAGGAGACTCTGGTTACAATACAGGACTTAATGGTAATTTGAAGTAAATGTCTCACAAAGTCATTAACGGAATTACGTGTTATGAAAACTTGGTACCGTATGGCCGTACCTTGCTTAATGAAAATATCCTTTGTATAAATGTACCCTTTTTAAATGTGTGTGTTATGTAATGTATCATAAACTATACCTATTATAATTTATCAACCAAGGGTAGTACGTAGTAATGTATGCAAACTATATTCAAAATAGTTTATTAAATGTTTGAATGTATCGGTTGTACTTTGATTATAATCACTTGTTATTCTTTATATTTTATATGTCCAAATCCATTTGTAAACTGATGTGTGTCTAAATATTAAGATAAAATGTCATATATTGCAATAACATATAATCACATAAAGATATACACCTTGCTCAACATGTTACAAGGTGAAATGAAATTGACAGCAACTTTTCGTTGAATACAGTTTCTGTTACTGTTCTTAGAAAATTTATAGAAAAATCATCAAAGCTCTAAATCCAAATCCGCAAATTCTTAGAGTTTGGAATATGAGTCTAGTTTGTTCGTAAATTTTATCATGATTTTTAGTGATCTCCAACAGAGGTGAAAATGTTCATAATCACAGACTGGTCCGGGTTTGCCTCTGAAATGACAGGCAGTTTTGTAAAAATCACCATAAATTGTAGAAAAATCATATGGAGATGTGCAAGTAGCCATTTTAAAGCTAAGAGCTTGAACTACTTGCACCTAGAACAGTTTTGAAAACTAAAATATTTAAGTTGACCAAAACAGTCCGTGATCGAAGTTCATCTTTTCTGATGTAATCTGATAGAAAAAGTTTAATTGTGTTCTTGATGATTTTACTTGTATTCCCCCCTTAAAACTTAAGAAAAACATGTAAATGTAGGGGTATGAACTCACCTTATGTGGTTTCAGTAGATGAAAGTGAGAGAGAGGAAGTATTCAACCCAAGAACACTAAGAAGATGTCTTGATGATTCGAGAATCTAACACCGAATAAGATGGAATTTGTGTAAGATATCAATGATTTGAGTAGAATGGAGTGTAATAATTATATGAATGATGAAGATACTTACTAATTGAAGAAAGAAATCCCTGAAGAAAGCCTTGAAGTTCTTGAAGTTGAGAGAAAAGATGAGAGAATTTTGGAGAGTGTCCTTTGGTTGCTAAGTGTAGAATGAAAGAACTTTATGGAGAATGAGGAGAGAGGATCAATCCTCCAGCTCTTAGAACGTGGGAAGAGCTGGAGATTGGGTGTAAAGGTCCACTAAGGATACAAGGGGTAGTGGGAAAGAGTGGCTGATCATAGAGTGAGGTGGTGGTGGTTTGCTTTTGCCATAAATTAAGGAAAAGCAAATATTCCCTCAATAATTAGTTCAACCACTAATTCTTTTAATATATTTTTATAAAAACCCTGGAGATTTATATATTTTGGGGCCTTAGTTTATAAAATAAAGTTTTGGGTGAAAATCCCACGTTAAAATAATGAAAAACGGAGTTAAAACGAAGTCGTAGTCGAAAAACCGGTAAAAAGGGGCCGTCTGCGAGACCTCTCGCATGGGCTGTCTGAGAGGCTTCTCATGTGAGGCTTCTGTCCTGAGAGGCTTCTAATGAGAGGCTTCGGTCCTGAGAGGCTTCTCATGAGAGGCTTCGGTCCTGAGAGGCTTCTCATGAGAGTTTTCGCTTCTAATAGGAGGGTTTTGGTTCCTTAAGGTTATTTTACCCGTTTTTACCCCGTTTCAAGTGGTTTTTGACCCGGTTAAGGGTCGATATGACCCAAATGATTACAAAAAGTTAAAGTAACTTTTGAGAGAGATTTGGGAGAGATTTCAAATAGAAAGAGATAGAGTGAAAACGATTTAGAGAGGTTTCGTTTGTGATTAATTTGAGTGTCCGGCTTCACAACGCAAGGTTCGTAAACCCCGTTAAACCGTGTTTTAGTGTCGTACACAATCCCGATGATTGTGCAATAGTGTTTTATCGCTTTGGTTCGTTGTTTAGCACTGTTAAGGCTAAGGAAAATCAAACACATGAACTTTCCAAATGATGATTTCTCATTAAAATAGCGAATTGTATAGTGATTACATAACGTAAACCCTAACATACAAGGGTTATTGGAGTTGACCGGTTTGACTTGTTGACTTTGTTTGACTTTGACTTGACCGAAATTTGACGGTTGTCACATCATCCCCCCGTTAGAAGGAATTTCGTCCCGAAATTTTCATTTTGACTGGGATTTCAAGAGTTTGGGAAGAGATGTGGATACTTTTGTTTCATCTGATCCTCGCGTTCCCAGGTGAATTCGGGTCCTCGTTTAGCGTTCCAACGGACCTTCACGATGGGAATACGACTTTGTTTCGTTCGTTTGATTTCCCGATCCATGATTTCGACTGGTTCCTCCACGAAGTGGAGATTTTCGTTAACTTCGATTTCGTCGAGTGGTATTACGAGTGTCTCATCAGACAAACACTTCTTTAGGTTCGACACGTGAAATGTGGGATGTACTTTGTCGAGTTCCTGAGGTAATCGAAGTTTGTATGCTACTGGCCCAATCCTAGCAAGGATTTCGAATGGCCCGATGTACCTTGGATTTAGTTTCCCGCGTCTGCCGAATCGTATCATTCCTTTCCAAGGGGAAACTTTTAGTAGTACGCGATCACCCACCTGGAATTCCAAGGGTTTGCGTCGTTTGTCTGCGTAACTCTTTTGCCGATCGCGAGACGCTTTCAGTCTTCCTCGAATTTGAACGATGTTTTCTGTGGTTTCCCTTATGATTTCAGGGCCAGTGAGGGTGCTATTAGAGACTTGCCCTCTAGCTAGCTGTGTATCCCCCACCTCAGCCCAACACAGGGGTGATCTGCATTTGCGACCGTAAAGAGCTTCGAATGGAGCGACTTTGATGCTAGTATGATAGCTGTTATTGTAGGAGAATTCGATAAGCGGTAGATGGGTATCCCATGCTTTACCGAAGTCTATCACACAAGCTCTTAACATGTCTTCCAACGTTTGAATGGTTCGTTCGCTCTGTCCGTCGGTTTGTGGGTGGTAGGCCGTACTCATGTCAAGCCTAGTTCCCAATGATTTTTGTAGAGACTGCCAAAACCGTGAGGTAAATCTACTATCTCTATCGGAGATAATGGATATCGGCACACCATGGAGTCGTACAATCTCTCTGATGTACTTTCTAGTCAGCTTCTCCATCTTGTCGGTTTCTTTTATCGGTAGGAAGTGTGCTGATTTGGTCAATCTGTCTACGATTACCCATATGGTGTCAAGCCCGCCCGATGTCTTAGGCAGCTTGGTTATGAAGTCCATGGTTATTCGTTCCCACTTCCACTCAGGTATATCCGGCTGTTGTAATAGCCCGGATGATTTCTGGTATTCGATTTTGACCTTGGCGCAAGTCAGACACTTGCTCACATAGGTAGCAATCTCAGCTTTCATGTTCGGCCACCAGTATAATTTCTTGAGGTCCAGATACATCTTATCTGACCCGGGATGGATGGAATATCGAGTCTTGTGTGCTTCATTCATGATGACGTCTCGGAGTCCACCGAACTTCGGTGTCCAGATTCGATTCATGAGATAACGTACTCCATCATCCTTGACTTCTAAGTTTTTATCCATTCCCCTTAATGTCTCTCCTGCCACCTTTTCTGGTTTCAAAGCTTCTAGTTGAGCTTCCTTGATTTGTATGGTCGTGTGGGAATGGATCGTCATTGTTAAGGATTTTACTCGGCGGCCCGAGTACTCCTTCCTGCTTAGAGCATCAGCCACTACATTGGCCTTGCCCGGATGATAACGAATTTCGCACTCGTAGTCATTCAGCAACTCTACCCATCTCCTCTGTCGCATGTTGAGCTCTTTCTGATTGAGGATATGCTGAAGACTTTTGTGATCAGTGAAGATAGTGCATTTCGTGCCGTAGAGGTAGTGTCTCCAGATCTTCAAAGCGAATACCACTGCTCCTAATTCCAGGTCGTGCGTAGTATAATTAACCTCGTGCGTCTTAAGCTGTCTTGATGCATACGCGATAACCTTCCCTCTCTGCATGAGCACACATCCGAGGCCTTGATTCGAAGCATCACAGTACACTACGAAGTCCTCGGTTCCCTCTGGGAGAGACAAGATCGGTGCGCTGCATAGGGCTTGTTTTAACGTTTGGAAAACAGTTTCTTGTTTATTTTCCCACTTGAATATCACACCTTTCTGCGTCAAGGTGGTGAGTGGTTTCGCAATCTTGGAGAAGTTTTGTATAAATCTTCGGTAGTAGCCAGCAAGCCCAAGGAATTGTCGAATTTCGGTTGGCGTCTTGGGTGCTGACCAATTCTCGATTGCCTTGATCTTGGAGGGATCCACATGTATGCCTTTCTCACTTACCACATGGCCAAGGAAATCCACTTCTCTAATCCAGAATTCACACTTAGAGAACTTAGCATAAAGCTTCTCCGCTCTTAGTGTCTCTAGCACTTGGCGTAGATGTAGGCGATGCTCTTCTTCGCTTCGCGAGTAGATCAAGATATCGTCGATGAATACGATTACAAACTTGTCTAGGTAGGGTCGACACACTCTATTCATTAGGTCCATGAATACCGCAGGTGCGTTTGTTAAACCGAAGGACATCACCACAAACTCGTAGTGCCCATAGTGAGTTCTGAACGCAGTTTTGGGAATATCTTCTTCTTGAACTCGTAGCTAATGGTAACCTGACCTTAGGTCGATCTTTGAGAAGAAATTTGCTCCTTGGAGTTGGTCGAAAAGGTCGTCGATTCGGGGTAGAGGATATCGGTTCTTGATGGTGAGTTTGTTTAGTTCCCGATAGTCGATGCACATGCGAAAGGATCCGTCCTTCTTCTTTACAAAAAGGACCGGTGCTCCCCAAGGTGAGAAGCTTGGTCTGATGAACCCTTTGCTCAAAAGCTCGTTCAACTGACTGGACAACTCTTGCATTTCTGTTGGTGCGAGGCGGTATGGAGCTCTGGCTACGGGGGTAGCTCCGGGTATTAAGTCAATTCTGAAATCGACTTGTCGTGCGAGTGGTACACCAGGAAGATCTTCTGGGAACACATCCAGGAAGTTACACACTTCGGGGATGTCTTTGATGTCTTTCACGTCTTGTTTCTTGTCTACTACGTGGGCCAAGAAGGCGTGGTACTCCTTCCGGAGATACTTTTGGGCTTTGATGCATGAGATGATTTGCAAATTCGCACTAGGTTTGTCACCATAGATGAGAAGGGTTTCGTTATTTGGTAGATTGAGGCGAACGGCCCTTTCGTAACATAGAATGTCGGCACGGTGAGGAACTAACCAATCCATCCCGATGATTACGTCGAAGCTTTTTATGGTGACCGGCATCAGGTCAATTTTAAATGTATGGTTGTCTAGAGTGAGAGTACACTCTGAGTATATATCGCTAGTGCGTTCTACTTTCCCATTTGCCATTTCTACTACATAAGTATCCTTTAGTGATTGGGGATTTTGTTCAAGTAATTGTTTATATTGGTGGCTCACGAAACTCCTCTCCGCTCCACTATCGAATAGTACGCATGCATAAGAGTTATTGAGGAGAAACGTACCGGTAACCATCGTGGGATCCTCGACTGCTTCCCCATGTCCTATTGCCAGGACTCTTCCTACTCCACCAGCATTAGGGGCTTGTGCTTTGGGGCAGTTTCTTTTGAAGTGACATGCGTCTCCGCAGTTGTAGCAGGTTCGGGTTGCCCCCGTACTGGCGACTTGGTTGATTGGTCGAGCCGGCGCTTTACAGAAACGAGCAGTGTGCCCCTTCATGTCGCAGTTGTTACAGTGCATCTCCCTACAAGCACCATTGTGGTGAAAGTTGCACTTGTTGCACTTGGGTAGGGTTCCAGCATATGGCTTCGGTGGTGCAGTAGTGGCAGCATTAGTGGCAGCATGGACAGCAACAGTTTGTTGCTTCTTAGCGGGGTCCTGTGCTGGTTGGCTCTTCTTTTGGTTCCAGAACTTCCTTTTGTTGTTTCCCCCTTTTGATTGGTCATTGGTGGTGGTTGTAGTATTATGACCGGCTCGGTGGTCAACAAGTTGTTGTGCCAGCTCCCTGGCACTGTCAAAAGTAGTTGGCCTTGAAGCCAGGACACTACTTTGCACTTGGGGAGACAGTCCCCAAAGGTATCGCTCCACCTTTTTCTCCTCCGGAGTAACCATTGTTTGGCAGAGGAGAGCCAATTCATTGAATCGGGTGGTGTAGGTTTCAAGGTCGGAGCCCGTCATCCTAAGGTTCCAAAGTTCTTGTTCCAGCTTTTGAATCTCACCTCTCGGGCAGTACTCCTTCATCATCAACGTTTTTAGTTCTGCCCAGGTTATGGAGCTAGCCACTTCGAGAGTAAGTGAATTAATCCGGCAGTTCCACCAAGTAAGGGCCCGGCCGGTGAAAGTGAAGGCTGCGAACTTAACTTTGCTCGCTTCGGGGCAAAAGCACACCTGAAAGACTACTTCGGTCTTTTCAAACCATTGCATTAAAGTGATGACTCCCCCGCTCCCATTGAAGTTGTCGGGTTTGCCATTGGTGAAGTCTTTGTAGGAACACTCTCTTGCACGCCACGTACTGTCTCCGTGGTTAGAGTTTGTAGCACCCGATCCAGAACCACCAGCTCCGTTTGTCCCTATCTGCGATATTGCGGCCGCTACGGCTGCTGTTACTGCAGCCTGGAACATCGCAGGATCAAACTGTGGAGGCAGCGGCGGAGGAGGTGTTGCTGTGTTGCCGGAAGGTCTTGGTCTTCTCCTTGGCGGCATGGTTCTGTCATAAGTCGTAAACCAATGTACTTTTAGTAAAAGTATATTTATAGGAAGAGAAATCTTTTATACATAAAGTATATTATTACGTTGTTTTCCGGTATGTTTACGATACATACGATTTTATACTTTTAATTGACCCAATACATTGGGTTATGAGGTAAAATGAAAGTATAAAATATTTTATTTGAGTTTCCTTGTTTCCAAGTATATGACTGTTTGTAAAAGTTTCACATATACTAATTTAGTCGGGACATAATTAATATATTATATTTTAAAATGATCTTTATCGGTTACTTAATTAGTTGCAAAGTGCATACCAGTCATATGTGATTAAGATATAATAGTCCTTCGAATAGATGACCCTAACTCCAAGACCACAACCAAACAAGGACAGGAAGTGAAACAAAGATACATAAATTCTAAGTCTATAGCATCTTAGTTACATATGACCTTAGCGCATCCACTTAGCAGCTATTGATCTATAAATAAAGACCTATTTAATTCTCAGATAATTTATTATAGTAACACAAAATACTCCTATAGTATTTGTAAATGTTTAGTTTTGAGTTCTTAAAGTATCCTTTGTAGTCTGTTATTAAGTTTGTTAGATTTGTTGCCCATCCTGACCATCCCCCGGTATATGCAAGTCAATTCCCGGACAGATATAGTTGATCAGGCTATATCCTTCCCAGATTTAATCCACATATACTAAGGCATACTCAAAATGTTCAACTCTTCTTCTTTTGCTTTATGTTTTCGCTAGTTATGATACCATGCGAGCATGTAATGTATGTATGTATACTTTAATCAATAAAATCATTTATTTTCTAAGAGTATATTTATTTGAAAAATGCACAAATCAGAGACTATTAGTCCCAATTGTGTTTATAGTTTGTATATCTTATGCGGTTTGATATACTTAATTCACTATAAACTGTGCTCTGATACCAATCTGTTACACCCCCAAACCAAGGATGGCGGAAACGTCCGGGGGTGGAGGACTTCATGTAGAGTATCATAACAACAATTGTAATAGTAATTGAAGCAAACACAACCAATATATATATAATTGAAAAAGTGACATCATTGTATGAATTACATGTTTACGAATCAATTACAATATGTTGACAAAATATGAAATAGTAGACGCCTTAGCGCCCCATCCTCAAAAGCACTTGGTTACCTGTTTAATGATTTCCTGAGAATACAAGTTGTTTGGAAAAGTGTCAACACAAAGGTTGGTGAGTTCATAAGCTTTTGTTTGGTATTAAAAGCCTTTCGTTTGTAAAAGTAGTATTTGTGTTAGAAAATCCAATATTTTCCTTAATGTGTAAATGTAGTCTTAAAACCCAAAGACCGAAATGTACAAGTAATTTGTCATATTTATAGTAAAACAATGCAAGTTTAAATCGACATAAACTCGTTAAATTTTAATGAAGTTCCCGTAAATTCCAATGTTTATTAATACTTTATGTGAGTTTATTATAACCATACTATGACCAAGGTTGCCTAAAACGACGTTCTTCAGGCGTCGGAAATGTTATGACATTTGTCACCCCAGACCTATCGGTCTAACTGTTGCATGCAGTTTAGGTGTGGGTTTGTCAAACCCAATATAGATCTATACACAACTATCACGCTCTCCCTCAAGGAGACTCTGGTTACAATACAGGACTTAATGGTAATTTGAAGTAAATGTCTCACAAAGTCATTAACGGAATTACGTGTTATGAAAACTTGGTACCGTATGGCCGTACCTTGCTTAATGAAAATATCCTTTGTATAAATGTACCCTTTTTAAATGTATGTGTTATGTAATGTATCATAAACTATACCTATTATAGTTTATCAACCAAGGGTAGTACGTAGTAATGTATGCAAACTATATTCAAAATAGTTTATTAAATGTTTGAATGTATCGGTTGTACTTTGATTATAATCACTTGTTATTCTTTATATTTTATATGTCCAAATCCATTTGTAAACTGATGTGTGTCTAAATATTAAGATAAAATGTCATATATTGCAATAACATATAATCACATAAAGATATACACCTTGCTCAACATGTTACAAGGTGAAATGAAATTGACAGCAACTTTTCGTTGAATACAGTTTCTGTTACTGTTCTTAGAAAATTTATAGAAAAATCATCAAAGCTCTAAATCCAAATCCACAAATTCTTAGAGTTTGGAATATGAGTCTAGTTTGTTCGTAAATTTTATCATGATTTTTAGTGATCTCCAACAGAGGTGAAAATGTTCATAATCACAGACTGGTCCGGGTTTGCCTCTGAAATGACAGGCAGTTTTGTAAAAATCACCATAAATTGTAGAAAAATCATATGGAGATGTGCAAGTAGCCATTTTAAAGCTAAGAGCTTGAAATACTTGCACCTGGAACAGTTTTGAAAACTAAAATATTTAAGTTGACCAAAACAGTCCGTGATCGAAGTTCATCTTTTCTGATGTAATCTGATAGAAAAAGTTTAATTGTGTTCTTGATGATTTTACTTGTATTCCCCCCTTAAAACTTAAGAAAAACATGTAAATGTAGGGGTATGAACTCACCTTATGTGGTTTCAGTAGATGAAAGTGAGAGAGAGGAAGTATTCAACCCAAGAACACTAAGAAGATGTCTTGATGATTCGAGAATCTAACACCGAATAAGATGGAATTTGTGTAAGATATCAATGATTTGAGTAGAATGGAGTGTAATAATTATATGAATGATGAAGATACTTACTAATTTAAGAAAGAAATCCCTGAAGAAAGCCTTGAAGTTCTTGAAGTTGAGAGAAAAGATGAGAGAATTTTGGAGAGTGTCCTTTGGTTGCTAAGTGTAGAATGAAAGAACTTTATGGAGAATGAGGAGAGAAGATCAATCCTCCAGCTCTTAGAACATGGGAAGAGCTGGAGATTGGGTGTAAAGGTCCACTAAGGATACAAGGGGTAGTGGGAAAGAGTGGCTGATCATAGAGTGAGGTGGTGGTGGTTTGCTTTTGCCATAAATTAAGGAAAAGCAAATATTCCCTCAATAATTAGTTCAACCACTAATTCTTTTAATATATTTTTATAAAAACCCTGGAGATTTATATATTTTGGGGCCTTAGTTTATAAAATAAAGTTTTGGGTGAAAATCCCACGTTAAAATAATGAAAAACGGAGTTAAAACGAAGTCGTAGTCGAAAAACCGGTAAAAAGGGGCCGTCTGCGAGACCTCTCGCATGGGCTGTCTGAGAGGCTTCTCATGCGAGGCTTCTGTCCTGAGAGGCTTCTAATGAGAGGCTTCGGTCCTGAGAGGCTTCTCATGAGAGGCTTCGGTCCTGAGAGGCTTCGGTCCTGAGAGGCTTCTCATGAGAGTTTTCGCTTCTAATAGGAGGGTTTTGGTTCCTTAAGGTTATTTTACCCGTTTTTACCCCGTTTCAAGTGGTTTTTGACCCGGTTAAGGGTCGATATGACCCAAATGATTACAAAAAGTTAAAGTAACTTTTGAGAGAGATTTGGGAGAGATTTCAAATAGAAAGAGATAGAGTGAAAACGATTTAGAGAGGTTTCGTTTGTGATTAATTTGAGTGTCCGGCTTCACAACGCAAGGTTCGTAAACCCCGTTAAACCGTGTTTTAGTGTCGTACACAATCCCGATGATTGTGCAATAGTGTTTTATCGCTTTGGTTCGTTGTTTAGCACTGTTAAGGCTAAGGAAAATCAAACACATGAACTTTCCAAATGATGATTTCTCATTAAAATAGCGAATTGTATAGTGATTACATAACGTAAACCCTAACATACAAGGGTTATTGGAGTTGACCGGTTTGACTTGTTGACTTTGTTTGACTTTGACTTGACCGAAATTTGATGGTTGTCACACATACCGCTGGGGTGGAAGACCCAACTGACTTGCGGCTCAGAGCGTCCTCTACCACATTCACTTTATCGGGGTGGTAAAGGATCTCGCAGTCGTAGTCCTTTACTACATCCAACCACCTGTGCTGCCTCATGTTCAATTTCGTCTGATCCATGATGTGTCTCAGGCTCTTGTGATCCTTGTATATGGTACAGCGGACCTCAAAGAGGTAATGTCTCCAAATATTGAGAGCAAATACCACCGCTCCCAGCTCCAAGTCATGTGTAGGGTATCTCGTCTCATGCGGCTTTAGCTGCCACGATGCGTAGGCTATCACCCGTCCTCTCTGCATGAGGACCGCTCCCATACCTGTGATGGATGCATCACAGTAAACCACAAAATCCTCAACTCCCTCTGGGTGAGTCAAAACTAGAGCCTCGCACAACCGCTGTCTGAGTGTCTCAAACGCCCTCTGTTGCTCAGGGCTCCACCGGAAATCCCCCCCCTTCCTAGTAAGATGAGTGAGGGGTACTGCAATCTTGGAGAAATCCCGTATAAATCTCCGGTAGTACCCTGCTAATCCCAAAAAACTCCTGATGTCTGAAGGTGACATCGGCACCTCCCACTGCATGACTGCCTCGATTTTGGCCGGGTCGACCAAAATCCCCTCCTGGTTAACGAGATGTCCGAGGAACTGGACCTATCGTAACCAAAACTCACACTTCGAGAACTTGGCATACAGCCGTTCTCGTCTCAGAATTCCCAATAACTCCCTAAGGTGCTCCTCGTGCTGCTCTCGGGTCTTGGAATACACCAAGATATCATCTATAAACACGATGACCAAGCGATCAAGCATCGGTCTGCAGACCCGATTCATCAGGTCCATAAATACTGTTGGCGCATTGCTGAGCCCAAATGGCATCACCACGAACTCGTAATGTCCATAACAAGTCTGAAACACGGTCTTCTCCACGTCCTCTTCTCTGACCCGGACCTGATGATATCCCGACCTCAAGTCTATCTTCGAAAACCAAGATGCACCCTGTAACTGATCAAAGAGATCATCTATCCTCAGGAGTGGATAACGGTTCTTCACCGTCAACTTGTTCAACTCCCTATAATCAATGCACATCTGGTGCAAACCGTCCTTCTTCCAGACGAAGAGGATCCGTGCTCCCAATGGAGAAATGCTCGGACGAATGAACTGCTTGCCCAGCAGTTCCTGCAACTGTGATGACAGCTCCTGCATCTCAGGTAGCGCCAATCGGTACGACGCCATGGCGATAGGGGCCGCACCCGGCACCAGGTCGATCCAAAACTCGACCTGCCTCTCCAGAGGTATCCAAGGTAACTCCTCCGGGAATACGTCAGCAAACTCTCTAACCACTGGAACCTCTGAGACTGGAGTCTGATCCGTGACTCGCGTATCCACCACATACGCTAGATAACCCGCACACCCGTGCTGAATATACTGCCGAGCCCTGGCAGCTAAACAAAACCCTGATCCCACTCGGGTGCCCTCGCCATATACAATCAGTTCTCCCCCACTTGGGGTTCTGTGACATCCCCATTTTCACGGCCAGAAAAGACCAATTTTGTTTATGCTTTATAAAAATCAAAGTACCTCTTTTAATAAAAATGTTGCGGAATTTGTTCCCAGAAAAACATGATAAATACATTATCAAAGCATTTATGAAGAAATGTGTTTTTATTCATTTTCAAAACCTTGGGATCTCATCGTCAATATAGAAACATAAGCATAAACAGAACTTACATTCAGTTACACTAGTGATCTACATCTCTTTTAAATCTCTCAGTGTAAAGTAGCTTCGTATCGACACCTGTGATACAAATAAGCTTGAGTGGGTCAGGTCGGGAAACCTGGTGAGTACATAGGGTTTTCAACCCACAATAATATAATTATTATGTTTAAACAACAAACAATCAACCCAATTACCCATCCCCATTATCTTCCTCACTCTTAAGGGTCTACCCTAAGAGTCATATATCCTGCATTCGTTCATTCTGAAGTCCCTTGCTTCCAGGGTTTATAAGACAGGCACTAAGTCCATAGCTGCCAATGCTCATTTGTAAAGCACTAAATCCATAGTTGCTAAAGTTCATTCATCGGGTACTAAATCCATAGCTACCAGTGTTTATATAATAGGTACTAAGTCCATAGCTACCAACGTTTATCTATCAGGTACAAATTCCATAGCTACCAACGTTTATCCATCAGGTACTAAGTCCATAGCTACCAATATTTATTCAATAGACACTAAGTCCATAGCTGCCAATGTTCACTCATATCATCTTTTATCTCTCATAATTCATCTACCCATGTTATACCCAACATATTTGTAGATATAAAATACGTATACAGTTTAAATCATTTAAAACATGTATAAAATCGTTCATCCAGCATAGATAGCAAGTATACAGGTTATATGCACATATAACACGTAATTTATATAAAATACTTCATATTTATGTGTAAGATGAAAGTAACTATGCACTCACTTGATAAGGCGGTGACTCGGTACTCGGAGAGCGCTTCGTTAATCTTAAAAAAAATTTCCCTTGACAAAACCTAGTATCATTACCACTAGAGATTAGTCTAAGGTTCGACGAGACTAATTAATAGTCTAGCTATTATTACTATTATATAAGCGTTAAACAATACTCTTCACCCACTATGTACAGACAGGGGCCAGACATGGAACACCGGAGGGTATGATCATTTTGGCATAAAGCACTTCTGAAATCCAGCAACCCAAGCGGCCCTCCAAACCAGATTCCCCGTACCGCGAGTGGTTAAAAAGATATTATAACGACACTTATATAACTCATAATAATAGCCCAAATATTTATTATAAGGTCTTAATAACATTACTATATTTAAATAAAAACTATATTTAAAATAGCGTAGTCGTATCTTACCTATGAGGGGGTTTGGCTAGAAGCCGGGCTCTGCAGGGGCAGAACTTCCAAGCCGAAATCTCTTCTTCTCGGAGCTATCGAGCGCTCCGGGGCTTTCTTCTAGCGCTAGGGGAGTTTTGGGAGGCTTAGAGAGAGTGTAGAGAGAAGAAAGAATGAGAAATGTGTGAAGAAAATGAGGGTGGGAGAGGTTCTATTTATAGGGTGAAATATGGCTGAACTTGGTGCCACATGTCACCATCTGGTGGCAAGACTTGGGGAGAAAGCAATGGCCAAGATTGTGCCACGTCACCCATTTTCGCACATCACATTTCCGACTTCTAAAATCCGTAACTTTTGCATACGAGCTCCGTTTTTGACGTTCTTTATATCCACGCGTAGGTAAAAATAAGATCTACAACTTTCATTTTGACCGTTGGCTAATTCTCGACCGATCTTAAATTTAACAGTAGGAGGAGATTATACTGTTAAATAACCGCGAAAAAATCGTAACTCCTTCATACGGACTCCGTTTTCATCTGTCTTTTTATCGTTGAGTTCCTATTAATGAGATCTTCAACTCTCATTTAGGTCACGTAGGCCAAAAACCGCTCGATCTAAAATTCGAGTTTCGGGTCGTGCACTGTTATGCCAAATCTTAGAAAATTCATAACTTCCTCATACGAAGTCAGATTTGGGCGTTCTTTTTATGGATTCTCTCGGTTTAACATATTCTACAACTTTCATTTATATTACTAAGGCCAAAAAGTCCTCTATCGTAAATTCACTATTTACGTCTCCCGGTGCCGTGCCGGTTTTGCCGTAAAACTTCGTCAGGCCATAACTTCTTCGTTATAACTCGGATTTCGGCGTTCTTTATATGTACGGAACCCTTGTAACATATAATACCATTTGGTTAAGATTAATACTTCTAAATATTCTTCCATCAAAACTCATTTTTGATGCTTATTGTCTCTAAATTGACTAGCCCGAATCTGCAGGCGTTACAATTATCTCACCCTTAGGATGATTACGCCCCGGAATCATCAACTAAACAGGGTTGTATAATGACTCCATATGTTATCTCTTCATACTTGGTAATAATCGTAACTTCTATGTTTCTTCGAATGCGTATCTAACTCCTGGTCTTCTTGACTGCAAGCGATGCTTGATCTTGCACCCGTTCTTTATGTCTTGTTACACTTTCAATCATGACCTTCATGTCACAAACCCGCTCTTTATCAGAGACCCCTTCTTCTTCTTAACAAACTTAAGATAAGTTTATTTGATTTCCACGATAGATCGATGGGTCACATTCTAATGAACTCTCATCGTATGTTGCAACGCTCAGACTCAGGTCTTTTAGAGTCAAATTTCGGAATTGGATATACTTTCCTTCATGTTCTAATGTGATATAATCACATTTTAACATGTAGAATTTCTAGCTACCAAATTCTTTAACAACGAGCGCGATACTTCTATTGATCGCTTCGATTTCAATCTTCTAGTTTAAGTCGGACGCTACATCAAACTTAGTTCTCTGAACCACGTAACATATTTGTCTTAGTCGGACTCGATTTGATATGACCACTAGGGTCGGAATAACAACAATCTTCTTAGTTATTACCGAAACGATGGCAATGACATACTTTGAACAAAACGGAATCAATTACTAGCTTCTTGGTAACCTTGTGACTTTCCCTGATCCAAGTGTGAGTCATGTGCTTCCGGTAGTATAGGCCTCTACTACCTTTCACACCTACTCGTACTCGTCCCAAGTATTGTCTCGCAGTTCTCCAAGTCATTATCACAAAAACAATTTTAACACATACAAATGTGTCCAAACAATCATATAATTCTCCCTAGACTCTACTAGGACTTCTTCCATGCGTATCTTCAATCATGAATTCCACTTCAACTTGGTTGGTGATGGAAATGTCAGACGATGGGGTGACTTCATGGATTATACCAAAAATCTTTCTTTCTGCTAGTTGAAAGTGTACTTCTCCCGTACTAGACGTATTATTTATTAGACGCATTCTAAAGGCAAGATATCACTCTTACGATATCTTCTGATAGGTACCATTCAGTATCGTAAGCCTTCTCATTTCCTCCATTTACTCAGTTCACTACGAGTGTTCACCATGATGTTCTGCACACCAAAGCAATTGTTTGGTGTATCGAGACGAGAATATAGATAGAGGAAGGTTTAGACGCGTATTCCTCCTTATTACGTCGAAAAATTACATGTCAGTTCTAATATCGTAATTAAACGTTTAGAAATCTAAACATATAAAGTTTCCAGATCCGGTCGACAACAGACCATAGATCCGATCAAACGATAGCATCATAAAGCATCGCAAATCATTTAGCACATAAAAGCAATTTAGGCATCTTCCCTAAATGAGCTAGTGCTCGTGTCTATTCAGGTATACTTCCTAAAATATATTAGACACACTCCTCATGATCATCGCTTAGAATTCTAAGTTTAAGTCTAGAAATAAATCCTTATTCCTAGTTCGCTTAAACTAATGCTCTGATACCAACTGTGACATCCCCATTTTCACGACCAGAAAAGACCAATTTTGTTTATGCTTTATAAAAATCAGAGTACCTCTTTTAATAAAAATGTTGCGGAATTTGTTCCCAGAAAAACATGATAAATATGTTATCAAAGCAATATTTCCGAAGAAATGTGTTTTTATTTATTTTCAAAACCTTGGGATGTCATCGTCAATACAAAAACATAATCATAAACAGAACTTACATTCATTTACACTAGTGATCTACATCTCTTTTAAATCTGTCAGTGTAAAGTAGCTTCGTATCGACACCTGTGATACAAATAAGCTTGATTGGGTCAGGTCGGGAAACCTGGTGAGTACATAGGGTTTTCAACCCACAATAATATAATTATTATGTTTAAACAACAAACAATCAACCCAATTACCCATCCCCGTTATCTTCCTCACTCTTAAGGGTCTACCCTAAGAGTCATATATCCTGCATTCGTTCATTCTGAAGTCCCTTGCTTCCAGGGTTTATAAGACAGGCACTAAGTCCATAGCTGCCAATGCTCATTTGTAAAGCACTAAATCCATAGTTGCTAAAGTTCATTCATCGGGTACTAAATCCATAGCTACCAGTGTTTATATAATAGGTACTAAGTCCATAGCTACCAACGTTTATCTATCAGGTACAAATTCCATAGCTACCAATGTTTATCCATCAGGTACTAAGTCCATAGCTACCAACATTTATTCAATAGACACTAAGTCCATAGCTGCCAATGTTCACTCATATCATCTTTTATCTCTCATCCTTCATCTACCCATGTTATACCCAACATATTTGTAGATATAAAATACGTATACAGTTTAAATCATTTAAAACATGTATAAAATCGTTCATCCAGCATAGATAGCAAGTATACAGGTTATATGCACACATAGCATGTAATTTATATAAAATACTTCATATCTATGTGTAAGATGAAAGTAACTATGCACTCACTTGATAAGGCGGTGACTCGGTACTCGGAGAGCGCTTCGTTACTCTTAAAACAATTTTCCCTTGACAAAACCTAGTATCATTACCACTAGAGTTTAGTTTAAGGTTCGACGAGACTAATTAATAGTCTAGCTATTATTACTATTATATAAGCGTTAAACAATACTCTTCACCCACTATGTACAGACAGGGGCCAGACATGGAACACCGGAGGGTATGATCATTTTGGCATAAAGCACTTCTGAAATCCAGCAACCCAAGCGGCCCTCCAAACCATATTCCCCGTACCGCGAGTGGTTAAAAAGATATTATAACGACACTTATATAACTTATAATAATAGCCCAAATATTTATTATAAGGTCTTAATAACATTACTATATTTAAATAAAAACTATATTTAAAATAGCGTAGTCGTATCTTACCTATGAGGGGGTTTGGCTAGAAGCCGGGCTCTGCAGGGGCAGAACTTCCAAGCCGAAATCTCTTCTTCTCGGAGCTATCGAGCGCTCCGGGGCTTTCTTCTAGCGCTAGGGGAGTTTTGGGAGGCTTAGAGAGAGTGTAGAGAGAAGAAAGAATGAGAAATGTGTGAAGAAAATGAGGGTGGGAGAGGTTCTATTTATAGGGTGAAATATGGCTGAACTTGGTGCCACATGTCACCATCTGGTGGCAAGACTTGGGGAGAAAGCAATGGCCAAGATTGTGCCACGTCACCCATTTTCGCACAGCACACTTCCGACTTCTAAAATCCGTAACTTTTGCATACGAGCTACGTTTTTTACTTTCTTTATATCCACGCGTAGGTAAAAATAAGATCTACAACTTTCATTTTGACTCCGTCGGCTAATTATCGACCGATCTTAAATTTAACAGTAGGAGGAGATTATACTGTTAAATAACCGCGAAAAATTGGTAACTCCTTCATTCAGACTCAGTTTTCGTCTGTATTTTTATCGTTGAGTTCCTATTAATGAGATCTTCAACTCTCATTTAGGTCACGTAGGCCAAAAACCGCTCGATCTAAAATTCGAGTTTCGGGTCGTGCACTGTTATGCCAAATCTTAGAAAATTCATAACTTCCTCATACGAAGTCAGATTTGGGCGTTCTTTTTATGGACGCTCTCGGTTTAACATATTCTATGACTTTAATTTAGATTACTAAAGCCAAAAAGTCCTCTATCGTAAATTCACTATTTACGTCTCCCGGTGTCGTGCCAGTTTTGTCGTAAAACTTCGTCGGGCCATAACTTCTCCGTTATAACTCGGATTTTGGCGTTCTTTATATGTACGGAACCCTTGTAACATATACTAACATTTGGTTAAGATTAATCCTTCTAAATATTTTTCCATCAAAACTCATTTTTGATTCTTATTGTCTCTAAATTGACTAGCCCGAATTTGCGGGCATTACAGGTTCGAACCACCACTCGATGACCCTCACAATCAATCATGGAACCGAATCGACTAAGCCAGTCCATACCCACAATCACACACACCTCCCCCATGGGAATCAGAATCAAGTCTATCGTGAAGGACACCTCGTAGATCTCCAACTCACATCCTCGGTAGACCGAAGAAGCAGAAACCCCGTGTTCGTTGGCGATAGAGACTCGCAACGAACACTCTAGCTCGTCTACTGGCACACTGAACTCCATACTAGATATTTGCGATAAAAATGACCGACTCGACCCTAAGTCAAATAAAACCAATGCAGGCAAGGAGTTCACTAAAAACGTACCTAAACACAGGTACAGCAGATAAGCATAAAGCAGACATAATCAATGAGATAAAGGGTAGAAACATACCAGCAACCACATCCGGTGCTGCCCTGGCCTCCTCGGCTGTAAGCTGGAAGGCACGCCCCTGAGCCTTCGGAGGCTCCTCTCTACCTGGCCTCCCATCCGTAATCCTCAATGTAGTCGGCACTGGAGCCTGCGCCGGCTTGGCGGCTAGTAGAGGACACTGGGCCTTCATATGACCCACCTGCTCACAATGATAACAAAGCCTGACTCCGGGAGTCGGAGTCTGCTGCCTGCAATCCCTGGCCATATGGCCCTGCTTTCCACATCGGTGGCATCCACTCCCTGATCGACATGTCCCTGAATGAGCCTTTCCGTACTTTCCACAAGTGCGGCCTGGCTGTCCCCCAGTCCTAGTATCAGCGGTCTTCAACCGCTTCGGCGCTGACTGTGACTGTGCTGGAGCCTGTCGTTGGTCCCTCAACTACAACTCAATCTCCAACTCACGCCGCCTAACGGCCTCCTGTAAGTTCAACAGTGTATCACATCGCTGAGTGGCAACAAACTGACGGATGTTAGTCTTGAGCATGCTCAGATAACGTGTCATCTGAGCCTGCTATGAGGAGAACTCCGGGCAAAACATCGCCCTCTCAGTAAACATGCGGGTGATCTCCGTCACCGACTCAGTACCCTGTCTCAGATCTAAGAACTCATGTGACAACCGCTCGCGCTCGACCCGTGGATTCAATGTAGCGAGCGTGGAACATATTCCTGAACTGCTCCCAAGTAACAGTAGCTCTCTGGTCATCCGTATATGACCCAGTCACCAGCCTCCACCAGTCCTTTGTCCCAGTCCGTAACAAGTTCAGGGCACACCTGACCTTCTGGTCAGTAGGAAAAGAACACGTGAAGAAACATCCCTCCACGTCAGACAGCCACCTCATGGATATGATAGGATCCTGAGTACCATCGAAAGTCGGGGGCTTTGTGTTATCGAAGTCTCGGTACTGAAAAACTCTGCCAGCTCCTCCCCCTGCCGCTGTTACAACCGCGGTAGCTGCAGCGGCAGCCGTCTCAGCAAGGGCTGCGTATCTGTCATCGAAGTACTCCATCATAGCGGACTTGATAGTCCCAAACAACTCCGGAATCTGACCCCGGAAAATCTCGACCACCTCCTCGCGGATGATCTCCCTGACACGATCCTCTTTCAACACTGTCCCTTCCTAGCCGATAACCTCAGGCGCTGTCGGGGCCTCCTGATCGCCCTACCCTGATCCCGATCCGGATCCAGTCACAAAACGCTTCGTAACCACCATACTGAAAATATAACAGGAAGATATCAGGCAATCCGCATAAATAACTGGGAACCAACTCCCGACCATACCCTAGGGGTTGTGACTTCCTTGCTACGCGTATGAGTCCTGTTCTTTCAGTAGTACAGGCCCATACTACCTTCCACACCTACCCATATTTGTCTCAAGTATCACCACAACACCCTAACCATATACATACATATGGTGGTCGCTCAACCTCGCTCCTAGAGGAAGGCTAACTGTCTCACAACTGACCTACCGTCCTCACACAACCCACCAATCCATGAAACTTCCACCAACCTTGCACCACTAGTGTATGCTAGCCATACATAACACTGGACCCCATAGACTTTCGAATACCTGATCCTACCCTAAGCCCTTCATCAAACGAGAACAGGAAATAAGGCTAAACCAAACATTCTCAGGCTATAAGATCTTAGTTATGTACAGTCGTGATGCATACACAAGTAACTATAGTAATGATGTCAATCTCACATAAGGAAATCCCTAGGCTACCAGGCATCATACAACCAGGCAATTCTATCATGCAATTCCTGAAGATCCCTAGCCTAGCACTAGCATGCTCTTCTAACATATCACATAATCAAAAAAATGTATGGTATTTTGTGGTCTACTTACTGGCTCCGGCTGATCGTACACTCTGCAATCCTCCTTTTCACATTTTGAAAACCATTTAAAAATCATTTTGAAAATATTTTCCTTAGTTTGAGACTGGATTCACACGCATGTTCCTCCAATTCACTCAAACCAAGGCTCTGATACCAACTTGTAACACCCATAAAAATCATGCCAAATTTAAACTTTTAAAAACATTTCAAAACCATTAACCATTACAAAACTTGCTTTCAAAATGTATCATATCAGAGTATCCCATAAACAAAGTCATAAAAAGTGAGGAGCTGTACGATCAAGCCTTTGTCTTGCCGCGATCCCCTGATGTACCTGAAACAATAAACTGAAACTGTAAGCCCGAGAGCTTAGTGAGTTCCCCCAAAATACCTATACCCACAACCATACACATATAATCATAAACAACATATTATGGGTCCAGTCAACCATCGGGTTGGAATACCCCAGGCCCTCAACCATCCGGTTGAAATGCCAACATACTATGGGCCCACTCATCCTCGGGATGGAATACCCCAGGCCCACAACCAACAGGTTGGAATGCCCACATACTATGAGTCCAATCATCCTAGGGATGGAATACTCACGGCCCACAACCAACAGGTTGGAATGCCCAGGTCTATTGGCTTTCGCACAAAGCAGATAAGCCTCAACCGCCAAACAAACATGTGCACATATAACAGATAATCACATAACAGTCTATGGACAAACAAACCGATCTAACTGATCATATCACATAACACACAATACTATCCTATCTACCAGGATACCAATCTAACAAATCATACTAACATAACATATCAGATAACCATCCAAAGGGTCGGCCTTGGTGCCTTAGACCGTTGAGTATAGTGAGGATAACTCACCTCTCAACTGTCGAATCGAAAGATAAGCTCAAACTCTCGGATCACCGCCACAAACTCCACCACCTATATTCACCATAGAACCATACTCGTAAATTTCCAATTTCCCAAAATGCCCCAGAAGTCAATTAGTCAACCCTTGGTCAATAGTCAAAGTCAAAGGTCAAGGTCAACAGTCCATGTTAACCCGACTCGTCGAGTGCAGTCACTGACTCGTCGAGTCCTTCCAGAGCTCGAGTAGTTGTGAAATCCCCCCACTGACTCGTCGAATTTCCCTGCAACTCTCCGAGTTCATGCGTGTCCAAATGTCAGGAAAACCTTAGTTGAGTCGCCGAGTCACCCCACCGACTCGCCGAGTCCATGCAGAAGTCCTTGCACGACAATCTTCATCGGACTCGCCGAGTTGACCATGCAACTCGTCGAGTCCCTTCAGTCCTTTATCCATTCAGATGCTTTTTAAGCCATGTTAAGGTTCCATATTGCAGATCAAGCTTCCCAAGGCATGTTTATCACGTAAAGTTACAAACTTTATGTGCATGTAAGGCTCTAAAGGTTTAGAATGTCAAATCCAAGCTTGTAATGGAGTTTAACACATAAGGAAGGGTTTACACTTGCTAAAGCTGGAAACTTTATGGACTTAGAGACCCAGAAGAGTTCAGATCTGAAGTTGCAACTTCAGATCTTAGCTCATACCCAAGAATGGCTTCCTAACATGCTAGAAAAGCACTAATCTTTAACCAAATGAGATCTAGAAGGAAATAAGGTCAAGGTAACGACTTGATACCTTCAAATGATGCTAACTGAGGTAGATTCCAGATCCACACACGTTCCTTGCTGCTAGCTACTTGATCTTTAAGCTCCCCTCACTAAGTTCTACCTTCCAAAGCTTGAAAACACACAAGAATGGAGCACACACACGGATTAGGGTTTGTTGGACTCTCAAGAGGCTGTAAGGGAGGGTAAGGGAGGCTAATGTTCCTTTAAATAGGGTGCAAAACCCCAAAAATTAGGGTTTCATCCTCTCGCTCCTACTCGTCGAGTCCTATCCTGGACTCGGCGAGTAGGTCACTTAAACACGTGGCCAAACCCGCTCCTACTCGACGAGTCAAGGCATCCAACTCGTCGAGTATACCTTACAACTTATGAAAATTAAAGCCATAACATTAATACCTGAGAGTCGGGGCGTTACAAAAATAGTTTACGAGGTCTTTATTTTTGAATCCTAAATGAGTATTTACAATATTTATAGCTTATTAAAAGAGTCATTTGTGATAATTAGACTATCAATATACGTTATATGAACATGGTGTGGTCTGTCATGACGTACACATGATCCCCTATACGTGGTTGTGGTGTGACATGTGGGTGTGGCATCGGTCACGGTTGGCAACGAGAGAAGGGAAAGTTTTTAACCATTTAATGGTCCGAAATTAAAAAAAGGTATTAAAACCATTTTCAATTTACCTATAAATGGATCGTTGCGTGGGACGCGTCATTTAAGGACCATGACATCGTCATCCTCTCATCATGGTGCGGTGGCGGCTAGGGTTCAAAACCTTAGATCTCGGGCCTTGGGGCCTTTTTAAAGGATGTGATGGTTAGGGTTCCTCCCACTCTCATCCTCCATCACCTCCAAGTGAAGAAACCCAAACTCTTGCCTCATCTTGTGGTTCTTGAGCTCATTTTGCTTGTTGGTGACCATTGAAGGAAGATACAAATCATTTGTGGTGAAAGAGATCTTCTAGCAAGATCAAAAAATTCCTTTGAGCATCTCTTGGACCATTATAAGTCTTCATGGCTCAAACTTTGTGGTTAAATTCTTTTAGATCTAGTGTTTAAGCTTTGGTCTATTTGATGAGTTTTGAGTGAGTGGTTGTAATAAAGTTCGCATTTTTATTGATCACTAAGGTCCCAAGAGTATTTTATGTTTTTGATATGGACTTCCATGTTGTTTGGTGCCATACATGGGTTTTTGACCCAATTTCTTTCCATTTTGACCTAGCTTGGGGAAAGACATGTATTGGACATGCATGTCAATAAAGTTACGATTTTTATGGACCATTAGGGTGCCATGAAGCTATCTGGAAAGTATTAGTAGTTGACTTAACGAATTAAGAGCTTAATAAGGATTTGGATCTGCCAGCTTGGCCACGACGTGGTCAAGTGCTGACCATGACATGGCCAAGGTCTCACCATAACGCGATGGTCTGTATGGTTGAATTTGACCGTTGACCTTTAACTTTTTTGACTAGGTTAAATTTTGGTCAACTTGATAGTTTTAGATGGCGAACTGAGGTTTGAGCTTTAGATTAATGTTAGGTAGTGTGTAGTATCAGCCTTTACATTCTTGGGAGCAGTGGTGTTAGTCTACTTTAATTGGGAGTCGAGTATTCTCACTATACTTTATAGCACACTAGGTGTCATGATATGCTAGATTGTCCTTGTGACTTTTGTATGAAAGACCATGGGGCGACCATTACAGGAATATGGTTCTCCTATCCAACAAACTCAACTTTTTCACACTATTCTTCTATTCCTCTATTTACATACACAACCTTGTATTGCTTAAATTCAATAACCATAGATCCTAATCAAAATACCCCACCAAAATATCAAAACAGCAAGCCTGATAACACTTTGGCGTTAGATATAACTCTTTGCCAATACCCGAACATGGAATCATCTCAAGGTGGTTTTATGATTTTTCTCCAAAGTGGTTCCCTTATCCAACAAACTCAACGTTTTCAATAACCATATCAAGATTTCTCATCTTATCAACAACCATTTGTAACATCCAAATCTTCAAACCAAAATTTTCATTTTTAAACCCATAGAAAATAGTTTTCATAATAACCATCTCAGAAAAGTCATAATATCAAATACAATTCCCACATCAAAATATCAGAGTGTCCCAAAATATCCAGTAACAAAATCTCCAAGCGAATGTGTATAATCAAGCGTACCTGAAACACATTTAATCAACAAGTGTAAGCACAAAGCTTAGTGAGTTCCCCAAGATATCCCATACAGCACAACACATAAAACAACTATGGGTTATCAGCAACCATGGAGACTACCCGAAGTCTCAATGGGTAAACAACACGCCCCTTCGATTATCAGCAACCCTGGAGACTACCCGAAGTCTCAATGGACAAACAACATGCCCTGTGGGTTATCAGCAACCCCGAAGACTACCCGAAGTCTCAACACATATAAACAATACATATATAGTAATAACACTTAGAACCAACTGATCATCACATGTATGTGTGTGTCTATATATATATATATATATATATATATATATATATATATATATATATAACATCTATTCTACCACACATGTAAGAATAAGTGAGGAGACTCACCTGATACTAATGACTGATAAATCTCACTCCCGAACTGTCGGAACTAGACTCCGCCTAATAAACACAACAAGTAACCCTAATCAATTAAGGTCATTAACCCGACTCATAAATCCAAATCCCACAACTATGCACCCCTTGAAAGCAAAAAGACCATTTTGCCCTTCCATGGTCCAAAACCCTCAACTTTTGACCAAAGGTCAAAAGTCAACAAAAGTCAACAAGTCCAGTGCGTACGCTCCTTATGTGTGGCGTAATCCACGAACATAATGGGTCAGGTTTATGCTTGGCTACACTGGGCGTAGCCAGGAGTACGCTCAGCGTACGCCTTCTGATCCCAAAACTCACTTCCTAATGTCTTAATCATTAATACATGAAACCCAAACACATATTTGACCTCAAGAGAATGTATTAATCCATAAAGCTCACGACTTTAAGCCTTTTTGTCACTAAAATAAGCTTTAACCTCAAAATCCTAACTTAAACCATACTCAAAACCACCAAACTCTTGCATGGATAGAAAGGGGTCATCAAGCAAGCATTTTTATGAATCAAGACACTCAAAAACATCTAAAAGGATAGCCAATATGATTTCGAGTACCCCATACTCACAAAGATCCAAGCTTTGGGACAAAAAGCACATAAATACCCATCTAAAGAGATCTAGAAAGAACATTAGCAAGGCATGGACTTTATACCTTCAAAAGATGCACAAAGTGAAGGAGTTTTCGGATCCACAAGCGTGCATGCAACGCCACCTTCTTCAATGACCTTCTTCCTCAACAAGAATGCATAAAATTACCAAAAAGACTCCAAGATCTTCTTTCTCAAGGCTAGGGTTCAATATTAGGGCTTAAAGGGAGTGGAGGATGATTATGGGAGGTCCAAGGGTGAGATAATGTGTTTAAATATGGGTGAAACCCTAAAAATTAGGGTTTGGCATCTGCTGGCATACGCCCGACATACTCCCTCGTATGCCCACCATACGTTACCTCCGTCCGACTCACTTAAAGGTTTACGCCTGGCGTACAAGGTCAGTACGCCCAACGTAAGTCTAGAGATGATTGACTTAAGTTAATGAAAAGGTTAAAATGGTACCTTGGGGTTTGGGATGTTACATCATTTCCACAACAATTCCAAACCCCCTTCATATACCAACAACCGTCACAACCACAACCTCCACAACCACGTTTTTCACCACCACAACCAAAAAAGGGGAAAAACTCATTAAACCACTCAACCCAATAAAAGCAAAGGGGAAAATTGAATAAAAGATGAAGAAAATAAGTTAGCACAGGCATGGGTTTCGGCTTCCCCAGACCCCATAGAAGAAGATAGTCAAACTTACATTATTTTAGGGAAAAAATACAAAGTGTGTTATATGGTTTAATGGGAAGTGAAAGTCGAAATCCTGGTTAAATTAGTTCGAAGTGGCACGATTTGAGGCTAAAATGTGGCGAATTCGGCGAAATTTACAACAATCTTAGCAACCTACACAAAAGTGGGTCAAGCGATTTCGATTTGTTTAAGGAGGCCATGGATCAATATGAAAAAACAATGGCAACCTGCTAATCTTTTCCATTCCTCAAACCTTGGCTAAAGTTGAAGGATACTCTAAAATCAAAAGAGCTAACAGAAGGGACTTTACAAACCTCTTCTGATTCGAAGCGTTCAAGAAAACCTGATGGAAATTCACAATAATCGGACGACCAAACACACATCGACATCAATGATGGTATGGTAGATTTTTAAGGAACAACCTCTTCGTCGGCTGAAAGGAATAAATAGAATAAAGAAAGCAGATTTGGCGGCTTCGGGATCTAGACTTATCGATCATTTTGGAGTCCAACTACAAGAGAGCAAGGCGGCGATGATGAGTCGGGTGGAAAGAAAAAAATGATAGAAGTACAAACGTCATTCCAAGAGACACAAACACGTTTCAAACGGAAAGCGATTTTGAGATATTGAAAATGAAAACGAATGGCTACGATGGAGAAGATTTGGAGATTTTTCTTACACTAAAAGAATCCGTCCGAGCGAAATATAGGAATATGGGGTAGTGTTTTATGTTTGGCATTTTTATGTTTTTTGGTAATTTTTTCATGATTTTTTAATTAATGTGTTTTTTTTAATTAATGTAATGTGATTTTTTTATTGAAGGAAAAAATAGTTTTAAAAACAATCTATGTTTTTATTATAATTTTGATTTAAATTTAATTAAAAAAATGATGTAGGTGTGTTTTAGTGGTAGGTATATCATGGGTTTTGTGGTTGCATGTGGTAATGAGGTGGCACCCACCACATTTGTGGTTAGTGGTGGGTACTCAGATGGCCTTATAATTATACATATAAGTCGTAAAAAGGGTTGAATGGTTGTTGGGATGTATTAGGGTTGGTTAAAGGGTTAAAAAAGTGGAAAAAAATGTACCACGTGCTGACTTTTTGAAGGATAAATGGCTATTATTTTGTGCACATATGTTAAGACATAAAACAAGACAAGGAATTCAACAAACTTGAAACTTATTCCACATCAAAAACCTCAAAGTGAGTAACCATGTTTGCTCCTTGATATTTGATAATTAGTTATGTCATTCTTGGTGGATTTGTGAAAGATATAAATTGGACAAAAGTGATGGATCATGGTAAGAACCATGCTCAGCATGAACTACGCATATCATGGTAAGAATTGGTGGCTAAGAACCATACTTAGGATTTCTAGAAGCCTCCTAATGGTAAAAAAGGAAAGGATTTGGATTATGATTAAATCTATTATTTAATCATTCAAATCTTGCTTTGTCCCTAAGTTACCTTGGACTATAAATAGGACCCTTGGGCACCTATTTTATTTTACTCTCACATACGTCAAGGGGGAGAACGAAATTCTCCTCCCCTCTCCTCTCTCTCTCCTTCAATCCTAGGGTTTTTGCGTTTTGGGTGTGAACCATTAAAGTTTCGCACACTATTGGAGCTAGGTTTTCCAAGGAGACAATAAGACTTTGATTAACTTGATCGAGATATACATAAGGTATGTAACCCTCCATTTAATATGAATTTCGATTTCATATAGGGTTTATAAGTTTTGTTGTTCAATAGTATGTTGTTTCAATAGTGTTATGACATAGATGTATTAGTTTGCATGTACCATTAAGAGTATAAGGATTTTTCCACATTATTACATGTAAACCCCATCAGTGGTATCATAGTTTTATGTTGTCTAACAATTAAATGTGCATTAGTTAAACTTGAACAAAATCGAACAAAACAAAATCGTCATTTTGTCGTAGCCACGACGTGGGCATCTTTCCGCCACGTCACGGAGATCTTCTGATCCACAATTTTTCTTTCTGTCACGACGTGTGCAACTCTCTGTCACGTCGTGGGGAGCCTCTGTTCAGCAAATTTGTTTTTTCTTGCCTTAATTCAAAAGATATGATAATTACTAGTTAATCCATTTTATTTTAAATGTATAAAATCTGAATATATCAACTAGGTAATTTATAAACCTAATTTGATTATGAAAGGAAGATAAATAAGATAATTATCAATTATAAGATAACATAATTATCCCAATAAGATTTAAGAAAACTAATTAAAAGTCTAATTAATAGATAATTCTTAAATCATATTCAAATATTAATTACGAAAGGTTAATTGAATTAATATGATTTGAACCTTGTGATTTAAAAATGTTTAAAATACACCCTTATACTTATATATTAAAAGTTTAATACTATATGTATAACATGAGTCAGTCGAATCGCTAGTACGCCTCATTGACGAAGCCATGCTATAAATAGGGTATAAGGAAACAGTCTATAAAATGATCGTTGAATAGGTGTCTCTTTCACCTACCTCCCTCCTGTGTAGTGGAAGGTCGTCAGTCGAATGGGTTCGATAGGACATAACCTCATTGAAAGTCTAATGATATAAAGTAATAGAACCTTCTTTAAAATCTCACTATATTTACTTTAGAAAAATTTGAAACTGTATGCTAATCCATGAAAACGCACATCAATCTTTATGAGTCGTTAGTGGAGCATGTGTGGTTAACCAACACACTAATTTGAGACTATAAAGTTGTTATGATGGCACAAATAAAAAATTATCATTAATTAATGGAGTGTGTGTGGTTTACCGGCACATCAAATTTGAGATGATAAAAGACTTGGAGGTTGTCAAGCGGGTTTATATGGTTATTCACATCTTATTTGTGATCCTCGACATCCCAATCACAAATCGAAGAGCATAATCTAAGATTAACACGCCATTGATTGTTCAATGATCTCAATAGATCTAGGAGTTTCATTATGATTGAAATTGGTAAAGTGCTTTACCTACCTAAAATAGATTTGTGATGTGATTACGACATCCCTCTTCATGTTACAAATCATATTTTTGGATCCGCCTTAATTTAAAATTTGGTTAATGATTAAGAAATAAATTGACTCAATTAAATTTTCTCCTTTAGGTTAAATGGAATCCCCTCCTCACTTCCCTTCTAATTCTAGATTCTCTTTGTTCTCCCTCGCAAAAGAATCATTTGTTATGGGATCTTCCTCGTTTTGATATTAAGAATGATATCAATAATGAGCATACCTCTTAAATCAATAATACATCTACTTTAGATAGGTTTTTATTCCCATAAAATGAAGATTAGTCGAATAAGTTCTCTTGTAACATTATGTCTATGTCCTTGATGTTCCAAATGAATTGTGTGAACATGCATACATATGAAATGAATTTACATCTAAGTGAAATGTTTCACCAAATACAAAGATAAGTGTAATTTGAAAATCATTAAAATTTCCTAATTACATTAGAATTGAAGAAGAGAGTTTGTATGACAAACTCAAGAATCCCAATGTTGCTCTTGACAATAGTCTTGCTATAGATCGTGTGCTTGAGTCTTTCATTAGTTCTTATGATAATTTCAACTTGATTTATCATATGAATAGTATGGAGAAAACATTGATGAGATTCTTAAAACTAAGAAAACTGGAAAGGAATTAGACTTCTTATCCATTACCAATTATCGCTTTTGAATGTTGGTGGAATGAATAGGAAACATTCGAATCCTAAATGGTAAGGAATGGTTTCGGCCGGAACATCCCATTATGAAGGAATGGAAATGGTGTATCCTTTATTCCATGCAACCATGAGTCAAAAGAGGAAAAATGCAATTAATGTAATGACAAGGATCATATGAAATGAAGATTGCCCTGAGTATTTTGGGATGGTAAATTCAAATACCTGATTCCTCAAGTTCTTAAATAATCAAACTCTAATACATCCAATTCTTGGAAACTTGATGCATGATGTGATAATCACATTTGGATGGCATTATAGAGTCTATAGGAAAGAAGGAAGTTAATCATAAAGAGTTAAACCTGATCATTGGAATGGACGTCTCAATAATTTAGGATTTCGAGCTTGTGTATAGTAATAGAGTTAGGATTGCTATTACTCTTCGGAGATGTCTAGAAATAAAAATTTCAACTTATGCATTGTATAAACATGAATTTCAATGTTCATTTCATAATGGAAAGGTGATAATTCTAGTTTATAAAGATGATGGCTTTATTTTTAAAACATCTTCTTGCAATTGGCATTCATGAAATTATAGTTTGCATTTCTAATAATAACAGTGATGGCTTAAACATTGATTTTCCTAATAGTTTATATATGATCATGCTTGTGGCATCATCGCCTTAGCCATATAAGTAAGAATCGCATCACCAAGCTCCAATTGGACCATACTTGGAATCATTCGACCTCGAGTTGGATGATGAATGCGAGCCTTGTATGTTGGCAAGACGACTTAGTCACCATTCACATGAACATGTAATAGAGACAAAGGATTGTTGGATCTTGTACACACTAGTGTGTGTGGACCCATCAGATCCACCACAGGGGATGTCATATACTACTATATTTATTGATAAGTTTAATAGATATGGTTATGTTTATATGATTAAGCATAATTCTGACACTTTGAAAAATTTCAAAGAGTATCAGAATAAAGTAGGGAATCAAGATTGGGCATGAAGATAAAGGTTCTTCAATCTGAAAAGGAAGGATAATGCCTTAGTATTGAATTCTACGATCATCTTAGAGATTGTGGAATAGTTTCCATAATTGACTTCTCCAAGGACATCATAATGTATTGTTGCTACTAAAAGGAGAATCGAAGGCTATGTAGTTCGATCTATGATGAGTTGTTCTTCACTACCATTCATAAAATTTTAGGAATATACACATGAATTAGTAGAGCATTCTTAAACCTTGTATCCAACTAAATAGGTTTTGATGACACCTTATGAAATGTAGAGTTGGAAAGTTCCATCACATTTAGATCTGGTGTTGTGATGTCTTTCGTTAAACGAGAAACCAATGACCAATTTGAATCGAGATTTATGAAGTGTTACATTGTCGGGTATTCACTAAAGACTTTTGATATTTGTGCTTATAGCTCAAAAGGAATGTTGCTTAAGAGAAATAACATATAGATATCAAGAAGTTAGTGATAGTCATATTGAACTTGAAGAAATTCAAGATATGACCGACAATGAACCTATAGTTGGCATTAGCTCTACACCTGAGGTTAATAAACTAGTTGAGTCAAATGACATTGCCTTACCTCTTCGCAATATATAATAGAGTTAGAGCACATCCCAAGTTTTATGAGTTTTATCTAATTGTGGAAGGAGATTTGTTGATTAGTGATAAAACATTTATCAATTTGGATAAGTCTAATAGCTACTAGGAAGCCATGGTGGGCCCTATGGTTGCCATTAGAAGAGTCTCAGGATAGCGAAATTATGTCCATGAGGGATAACTAATTTTGAAATTGGTGGATCCAAAGCCTAGTATTATGACAGTGGGTTGCGATTACATCTTCAATGTGAAGAGTAACATGGATAGGAATGTACACATGTCCAAGGCTAGTATGGTAGAAATGGGTTTCGCTCAGAACTCAAGAAATTTATTATGAGGAAACATTCTCACCAATAGTTGAGAAAGGTTTATTTGGCTATTTGTTACCATTGTTGCCTTCTTTGATATTGTTGGATTAGTGTCTAAGCCAGTAACTATATTTGGTAAGTACTTGACCCGGTTGTGCATGGTCCTTTTGGGTTGCCTTCACTATAGCAACTTGACAGGGTGATTTATGAAGAGAGAGAAGATATTATGGTTAATATATTATGAGAATAATATATTAAAGGAATAATCATATTATTTAATTAATATTGGTCATAGATTAATTAAGAATTAATTTGGTGACTAGAAGAGATTAATTAAATAAAGGGGACTGGAACTGTCAATTGTGTGATAGTTGGTTTTGGGCTATGGATCCTTAGGGATTATAGGGTGGACGAAATCAAGGTGTATGGGCTCCTTGAATTCGTCCAAGCCTCAATCTAGAAGGATCTTTGGATTGCTTAGGGCCTAAGTTATTCAATTAGGGTTTCAGAATGTAACCCTAGCAGCTCAAGTATTTAAAGACCCCAAGGGCTACAGAAATCGGCTACCAAAAACCCTAAGGAGTTCCAAGAGCCGATTTTGTGCCTACAACCTCTCTCCAAATCATCCTCTTGCTAGTTGGTGTTTGTAAGCCATTAGAGGAGTGACAATTGTGACTTTAAGCTCCAAGAACAAGAAGATTCAAGCAAGCAACAAGAGGTAATCTGATGGGTTTGAGCCATAAGAACTTTCCTATGTGCACATGCAAACCCTAATGCTTGGATCTAGGTTTCTCTAATTGAACATGAAATGTATCCAAGACTTGCAAACACTAGATCTAGTGTAAACAATTCAAATAGATACAAGAATTCAGATCTAGATGATTACCTTTAGTTGCTTGCTTGAATCTTCTTGTTATTGGAGCTTAGAGTCACAATTGTCACTCCTCTAATGGCTTACAAACACCAACTAGCAAGAGGATGATTTGGAGAGAGGAGAGAGAGGTAGAAATCGGCTCTAGGGTTCCCAAGGAAGCAAGGTGGCCGATTTCCACAACCCAAGGGGTTTATTTATATTGTGAGCTTCTAGGGTTTCACTCAAAACCCTAATGGAATAACTTAGGCTCTAAGCAATCCAAAGATCCTTCTAGATTGAGGCTTGGACGAATTCAAGGTGTCCAAAGGCCTTAATTTCGTCCACCCTATAATGCATAAGGATCCATAGCCCAAAAACCAACTATCATACAATTGACAGTTCCAACCCCCTTTATTTAATTAACCTCTTTTAGTCACCAAATTAATTCCTAATTAATCTATGACTAATATTAATTAAATAATATAATTATTCCTTTAATATATTATTCTCATAATATATTAATATAATAATATCTTCTCTCTCTTCATAAATCACCCTGTCAAGTTGCTATGGTGAAGGCAACCCAAAAGGACCATGCACAACCGGGTCAAGTACTTACCAAATATAGTTACGGGCTTAGACACTAATCCAACATAATCATCTAGATCTGATTTGTCTCATTAATTTGAATTATACTCACTAGATCTAGGGTTTGCAAGACTTGGATATATTGTATGTTTAATTAGAGAAACCTAGATCCAAGCATTAGGGTTTGCATGTGCACATAGGAAAGTTCTTATGGCTCAAACCTATCAATGGTATCAGAGCTTTGATTGATTTCTATTGAATTGATGCATTGTTTATTTGTTCCAGCTTTGGAAAAATCGTTTTTCTGCCTTCTGACTGACAGACTCGACGAGTCCCATTGTGGACTCGACGAGTAGGATGAACTCGACGAGTCCATAAGTGGACTCAGCGAGTCGGAGCGTCTGTCAGAGTGATTTTTGGGATTTCTTGTTGTTTTGCTTGAGGATACTTGCCTAAATCGTTTTGGTTCAATAAAATCCGAATTTTATCATCTTTTTGTCAATATCCTCAACAAAAGAAAAGATATTTACCAATTGTTTAAATAATAATTTCCTTATTTGATAATAATTGATTATTTGAATTAATTGTTGAATTGTCTTGCAAGTAATATTGACTAGGTCAAATTTAGATAATCATTAAATTAGTTGTTTAATTTATATTATTTGCTATTTGATCCTTTATGTTTTGAAAAGTTCAAAACTTGTCCTCAAGTTTTGAAATTTAAGTTTTGTGATTAAAAGTTTTAATTTGAACTATTTAAATTTCAAACCTTAGAATTTTACAAGTTTTAAAATTCAACCTTATACTTATAATATTATAAGATTAATATATATATGTATAACTTAAATGCTAGTCTTACCGTTAGTAGGCCTCATTCACGAAGCCGATCTATAAGGGGGGTATAAGGTTATGGCCTATAAAATGGCCGTTTAATGGGTGTTCATTCTCACCCACCGCTTCCTTAATTGGTGGAGGGTCGTTAGCCGAACGGGTAGGATAGGGCAAACTTACCTCATTTAAAAGTATAATGAATCTATATAAAGTAACTAAATGTTTTTACAAAATTCCTAATCTTAATTACTTTAGGCAAAAGTGAATTTGATGCAATTCCATGAAATTACACTTTGTACCCTTGATAAGACGTTAATGGAGCGTGTGTGGTTAACCGGCATATTAATTGGGTTCTAAGAAAAGGTGGCAAAGGGTGACTCATTATTTGTCATAGTTCGATGGAGCGTGTGTGGCTAACCGGCACATCGAATAGGTGGCTGTAACAATGAGGGCACCATGTACATTTACATGGTTATTCACACCCGCTTTGTGATCCTCGACATCCCAGTCACAAACTAGAGGGGCATATCGAGATTTAAACATGCCATTGAAAAGTTCAATGAATCTCAAAAGATCTAGGAGTTTATCAATACATTTAAAACTTAATCTTTTTTTCGTTTTTCATGGTGGAGAATTAGTGAATCGACATTCACTTGCCTTCAAATTATTTACTTGTTAGATTACGGCATCCCTTTTCTAATTTGTGAATAATGTTGTTGGTTCCTAGCCCTAAATTTTTCATTTGGGTGATTAATTGGGGAAATTCATTTCTAATCAACTTTGTTCTTTTTTCCTTTTCAGATGTCGAACGCAAACAACAACGCTTCTGGTTCAAACTCCTCTGGTTCGTTCTCACTCATGAACTTGTATGGGAAAGTGATCTTTGATGGGACCAATTTCAGTAACTGGATCCGCAACATTCGCATGGTCACTCGCTACAAGGACAAAGAATATGTCCTTGATGAGAAGCTAAAGGAGATTGACATCGACACTGCTACCGCTGAAGAGATCGCGGCCTATGAGGCCCACGAGCGTGATGCTACGAAATTCCCTTGCATCATGCTAGCGACTATGACTGCAGAACTCCAGAAGTCCTATGAGGACAAGTACCCCTATGAGATGCATCAGGATCTGTTGGAACGCTACCACCAGAGCGCTAGGCAAGAAAGGTATGAGATCATCACTTCGATGATCACTACCAAAATGGATAATGGAGAGTCCCTTACCGCTCATCTACAAAAGATGCAGAGATATATCGATCGCCTGCTGAAGTTGAATGTGAACTTTGATGAAGAGCTGGCAATTGACATCATCCTTCACTCATTGCCTTCCTGTTATAGCCAGTTCCGCATGACCTACCACATGAATAAGGAAGAGGTTTCCTTGAGCAAGTTTCAGGGCTTGTTGAGGACTGCTGAGAGCAACCTCAAGGACAAATTTGTTGCATCAACTCCAACTCCTGCTGCTGCCCCTATCTTGGCAATATGGTAAGGGAAGGGTAAGAAGAGGAAGGCTCCCTCAAGGGGCCACCTCAAGGGAAAGTCCCAAGATGGCACCTCTTCTAGTGGAACCAAAGTTGGTTATGCTAAACCCAACTCTAACCCTAAGGAGGAAGAGTGCCACCACTGCCACAAGATAGGGCATTGGAAGAGAAGATGCCCAAAATATCTGCAAGCCATCAAGGATAGGAAGATCAAGCCATCTTTTGCAGGTATTTACACAATTAAATCTAATGGTTTATCACATGATACTTCTTGGGTTCTTGATATAGGATGTGGTTTTCACATATGTTCGGACTTGCAGGGACTAAGAAGAGATAAGGATGTGGAGCATGGAAGGATGAATCTGATCATGGGAAACAGAAGATCGTCGCCTGTGACCAAGATTGGAGTATACTCCTTAGTGCTTAGTAATGGATTAGATTTAAATTTGAATAATTGTTGCTATTCACCAGATATGGCAAGAAACATCATTTCATTTCATGGTTTATATAGACAAGGTTTTAGATATTCATTTGATAATGAAAAGGGTTCTATTTATTCTTATTTTAATAATGTTTTATATTTTGAAGCATCACCTTGTAATGGAATATATGAAACTGTGATGGTTGTAGATAACTTAGGAAATGATGTGTTGTGTGTGGATTCTTCCAATAGTATGGATAAGGCATGCTTGTGGCATTGTCGTCTTGGACATGTCAACAAGAAACGCATAGCCCAACTCCAAAAGGATGGAGTGTTGGAGTCATTCGACCTTAGGGACGATGACGTGTGCGAGTCTTGTTTACTTAGAAAGATGACCAAGTCACCCTTCACTGACACTTGTTCAAGGGGTGAGGGTTTATTGGATCTCATACATACAGATGTATGTGGACCCTTTAGATCCACCACAAGGGATGCGAATCGCTTCTATGTGACTTTCATAGACGATTATGGCAGATATGGGTATATCTACTTAATCAAGCACAAGTCAGAAACCTTTGAAAAGTTCAAAGAGTTTAAACAAGAAGTGGAGAATCAGTTGGGCAGGAAAATCAAGATGCTTCGATCTGATCGAGGTGGAGAGTACCTAAGTCTTGAATTCCACGACTACCTCAAGGAATGCAGAATAGTTTCGCAATTGACGCCACCTAGGACACCACAGTTGAATGGTGTGGCTGAGAGGCGTAATCGAACCTTGCTAGACATGGTTCGTTCCATGATGAGTCGTGCTTCACTACATATCTCATTCTGGGGGTATGCCTTAGAGACTGCCGCCCATATCCTTAACTTAGTCCCTACGAAGAAGGTTGCCAAAACACCTCACGAAATGTGGACATGGAAGGCTCCCTCGTTGGCACATATCAAGGTTTGGGGTTGCGAGGTTTTCGTAAGACGAGAGACTCACGACAAGCTCGAACCTTGTAGTGACCGATGTATTTTCATCGGCTACCCGCATAAATCCTTTGGATATCTCTTCTACAGACCGAGTGACAATGTTGTATTCGTCGCGAGGAGAGGGGTTTTCCGAGAGCGATAACTCATAAGCCAAGGAGACAGTGGGAGGCAAATCGATCTTGAAGAGCTTCAAGAGTCGAGCGATGAAGGAACCTCTAACACTGGCGCTCAACCCGAGGAGGAAACTCCGGTTGAACCAATTGACGAGTCCTTACCTCTTAGACGTTCCGAAAGGGTTAGTGTTCCACCCCAGTTTTATGGTTTTCATATTACTACAAAAGGGGATACATTCATTAGTAATAGTACACTAGTGAATCTGGACGAACCTAACAGCTATAAGGAAGCCATGGCAGGCCTGGAGTCTGCAAAATGGAAATAGGCTATGGACAGCGAGATTCAGTCCATGTATGACAACCAAGTTTGGAATTTGGTTGACAATGTACCAGGTCGTAAGACGGTCGGGTGCAAGTGGATCTTCAAGAAGAAGACTGACGTGGATGGGAATGTGCACACTTATAAGGCACGATTGGTTGCGAAGGGTTTCACTCAAACTCATGGAGTTGACTACGACGAAACCTTCTCACCAGTTGCGAAGATAAAGTCTATCAGGGTGATGCTGGCCATTGCTGCATTTCATGAGTATGAAATATGGCAGATGGATGTCAAGACCGCTTTCCTTAATGGGAAGTTGGCTGAAGATGTTTACATGGCTCAGCCAGAGGGTTTTGTCAATGCGAAGCATCCCAATAGAGTGTGTAAGCTTGAGAATTCCATTTATGGACTTAAGCAAGCGTCTCGCAGGTGGAATCTTTGTTTTGATGAGAAGGTCAAAGAGTTTGGTTTTCTGCGAAGCGAAGATGAATCATGTGTATATGTCAAAGCCAGTGGGAGTATAGTAAGCTTCCTCATATTGTATGTCGACGACATACTGGTCATAGGAAACGACGTCCCGACACTGCAGGAGGTTAAGTCCTGGCTCGGGAAATGCTTCGCTATGAAGGACCTCGGAGAGGCTTCCTATATTTTGGGAATAAGGATAGTGAGAAACAGAAGTAAGAGACTAATAGGACTTAGTCAGAATACTTACTTGGACAAGGTACTAAAACGTTTTAGTATGGAGAATTCAAAGAAAGGGGAGTTACCAATCCAAAGTAATGCCAAGTTGAGTAAGACTCAAAGTCCGAGTACTGAAGTCGAGATAGCAGAGATGAGCCGAGTACCTTACGCTTCCGTAGTTGGCTCAATCATGTATGCTATGACTTGTACTCGCCCTGATGTGGCCTTCGCTTTGAGCATGGTCAGCAGATATCAAGGGAACCATGGCAGAGCGCATTGTATCGCAGTCAAGAATATTCTTAAGTACCTTCGGAGGACCAAGGAATGGTTTCTAGTCTTCGGTAGAGGCGATGAATTAAAAGTGCGAGGGTACAGTGACACCAGTATTCAGACCGACAGGGACAACTACCGTTCGCAGTCAGGCAGGGTCTTTACCCTTAATGGAGGAGCAGTGACTTGGAAAAGTTTCAAACAGGAGACCGTAGCTGATTCAACATGCGAATCAGAGTATATAGCGGCGAGCGAAGCGTCAAAGGAGGCAATATGGTTGAAGAACTTCATTGGAGACCTTGGAGTTGTGTCGGCCATACAAGAGCCTATGGAAATTTTTTGTTATAATGAAGGAGCGGTTGCCTTGACCAAGGAACCAAGGGATCACGGTAGATCTCGACATATCGACAGAAAATATCACTTTATTCGACATCGGGTGGAAGAAGGACTCCTCGTAGTGAAGAGGGTATCGTCAGAGGATAACCCAGCAGATGCGCTTACAAAGGGACTGAGCAGGGTTAAGCACTTGCAACACACTAGGAGCATTGGGCTGAAGGACGATATTAGTTTAGATTAGATAGTTTAGAAATGTGTAATAGATAAGTTGTTATTAACATTCAATGATTAAATAAAAGAGTATTATTTATTAGTAATGTTACTGTAACGCCCCGTTCCTGGTACGTATTAATTTATTAAATGTCTTTTATAAAGAGCTACTCGGCGAGTAGTAGCCCTAACTCGTCGAGTAGATGCCAGGTTGGACGCGGGTTTTAAGTGATCTACGCGGCGAGTCCGCGCCTGGACTCGACGAGTAGGCCAGTCTGGAGGAAACCATAATCCTTAGGGTTTGTACCCTATTTAAACGTCCTTATAGCCACCATCCCAGCCTCCAGCACCCTTAGAGCGTTCCCCCCTCAAACCCTAGCCCTCCATTGGTGAGATTGAGTGATTCCTTCTTGATTTTGAGTGTTTTGGTGTATTCTTGGAAGTGTAGAAGAGAAGGAAAGAGAGAAGGTGCAAAGGAGAAGAAGGAGATCCAGAAGCTAGCTTCCATTTGCTACTTCATCTGGTAATAAAGCCTCTACCTTGTTCATTTTCCTAGTAGATCTTCATATATGCTTGTTTTGCCACTTTTGGGACATGTCAACGTCCAAACTTGAGATTGGAGCTCCCTTAGGGTAGTGAGCTATAGATTTGGACATCATTGAGCCCCAGGAGCTCAAAGTAGCTACCTTTATGCAAAGCAAGGCATTGTTCCAAACCCTAGGTTCCCATTTCTAGCTTATTTTGGTATTTTAGCTTCATACCTCTATGCATGTACGTAAAGTTGGTAACTTTACGTGTTATATCGGCCCTAGAAGCTCAAATCTATGAATTGGATGCACTGGAATTGATTAGAATCAACTATTTAGTGAGGACATGCATAGGACTCGACGAGTTGTTCTTGGACTCGGCGAGTCGGAGCGCAAACCCCCCCGATTTCTCCGATTTTAGAGTTGTGAGCTGAATCAGCGAGTGGAAGAGGACTCAGTGAGTTAGAACAAGGATCTGGAAGTAGAGGGACTCGGCGAGTCTACGTCCCGACTCGGCGAGTCGAGTCGCGAGTTAGAGAAGTGTGAGTCCGGGAACTCGGCGAGTTCATAGTAGGACTCGGCGAGTAGAGTCAACCAGGAAGTTGACTTTGACCAGGAAGTTGACTTTGACCAGGGGTAAAATAGTCATTTTACCCTGAAAATAGTTATCAGTATCTGATTTAGTGTTTATGGGATTGTAGCCGGGGAGTTCCGGAGCAGCAGTCAGCCAGTTTCAAATTTAGCATCTCAGTAGCCAGCGTTACGAGGTGAGTTTCCTTCCAGTAGGAACGGGTCTACGGCCACAATTCTGGCCCGTTTAAGTTAGCAGTAGTTCCGGACTTCGGTCCGATGCAGTGGGCAAGGCCTAGTAGTTGCTTTATATGTTATTGTATGGTATGTGGTAGTTTGGGGGAGCTCACTAAGCTTTGTGCTTACAGTTTCAGTTTTTGGTTTCAGGTACTTCCGCTAGTAAGGGGAAGAGCTCGGGATGATGGCATGGCACACACCACAGCTTCAGTTTATCCTGGGAGTTTTATTCGGATATTTTGATATGTTTTGACATCAGTTGATTTGATAAATTTATTATGACATTTTGAGACGCATGATCCATGGATTTATCTTTTAATATTTGATATTATGGTTTAGTAAAGTTTTCAAACGAAAATTTTTGGGTTGTATTTTTGGGATGTTACAAGTTGGTATCAGCGCCTTGGTTTGAGGGATTCAGGCACACTTTCGGGTATGACTGGACTCAAACTAAGGAAATGGTAAAAGATTTTCAAAAGAAAAATGTTTTCGAAAGAATTTTTGGAAAAAGAAACTTAAAAAAGAAAAGGGTTTTGAGAAAAGGAAAAGGGTGTGGTGCATGCCATCAGCCGAGCTCAAGTAAGTACTCCCAAATTACCCATACAAGTTTATGTTATAATTATCAGTTCCAGTTTCAGTAGAACGTCATGCTAGAATAGGACTAAGGATCTAGGAGAATGCCCTATGTGCCTGTTATATGTGTTTCAGCTTATTGAGAATTGCATGCTAGTATTGAGTAGACAGCAGTAGGATAGCCTGTTTAGGTTATGCCTGATAGTATGAGCTTAGCATTGTATGCTAGTACAATTTCTCGTTATGAGGATAGATTTGCTTGAGTAGTTCCCTGTGTCCGAATGCTGCTTACTTCGTGCTTTGTAGGACTCGGAGTGATGGGAGTTAGCCATTAGGTGAATACGTCACGTCACATGTGATCAGGGTTGAATAATCTCAGAGTGCTGGATTTGGCCCTATTGCACAGCTCTTGTTTGAGTCTAACCGTTGTAGGGACGAGTCTTTTACTCGAAGGATTATCTGAGCCTCGTCACATGTGATGGTATTCAGGTGATGGCTAATTGGCATTACAAGAAGGCCTCCAGCAGCTGAGGACTGGATTAGGTGGAGTCAGAGATTTCCCTAGGGCAAGCCTAGGATGAGAGTAGCAGAGATCAGTAGCAGTAGAAGTGACTTGGTGGAGTCAAGGCAGTTCTTGAAGAAAGTACGGATAAATGTGGAAGGTAGTATGGGCCCGTACTACTGAAAGCAGAGGATCCGTACTTGAATCGAGGAAGGCTGAGATGAGACCAGGAAACTTGTAGTAGTAGCGATCCCTCGAGATATATCAGTGTTTCTGACGTTTGTCATGATGTGTGTTCAAAATGGTGGTTTTACGCCCTAGGCCAGCAGTCGGCAGTTTAGGAGCCGGCGAGGGATCAGGATCAAGCTCGGGGGCCGAGCATCTAGATGAGCAGACCAGGAAGTTCCTCTCTTCAGAGGTTACTCGCACCATACTTGAGCAGACTCCTGTGATCTTCGGTTCGATCAAGGAGGGTATTTTAGAGCTGATGGACGAGAGGTTGAGCACCTTCCGTGCTGAGGTGGCGGCCATGATGGGGTCGCGTAGACTCACCTTCAGGGAGTTCCGGGCTTGTGGAGCTTCAGAATACCATGGGGCGCGGGATCCCATTGCGAGTACCAGGTGGTTGGCGGATGTCGCCAATGCGTTCCGCACCAACAGATGTCCCGAAAGGGGACAAGGTCAGACTAGCATCCTGTCTTCCGAAGGACAGGGCACAAGATTGGTGGGAGGAGATCGGGCATGTCATCGGGGATGACGCAGCACTTGATGCGATGACTTGGGCTGATTTTACAACCAGGTTCAGAGCCGAGTTTGCACCAGTTATTGAGGTGCATCAGTTAGCCAGGGAGTTTCAGGATCTCACCCAGACTACAGAGACAGTGGCGGAGATTACCGCCAAGTTCAGGGAGAGGGCTCTTCTCGTTCCTCAGTACGCAGTTGATGAGGAAATGAAGAAGGCCCGTTATCATGAGATGTTGCGGAGTGATATCCGCCAGTTTGTGAGCCGGTCCAGCTGTAAAACGTTGGATGATATGATTGCGAGGGCTCGTGAGAGAGAGATAGATTTGGAGATGGAGAAGAAGACGAAGCCAGAGGCGGCATCTGGCACAGGGAGTTCGGGCAAAAAGCCCAAGGTATCATATCACAGATCTAGAGGACAGCAAAGCCACAGTCAGTATGGAAAGTGTGGGAGATTGCACGATGGGGCGTGCAAGGCAGGTAGTGCCGGTTGCTATAAGTGCGGCCGGACCGGGCATATGAGTAGAGATTGTACAACTACCACCACCACCACCACCACCACAACAGCTGATCTGATTTGCTTCCATCGCAATCAGAGGGGACATAAAAAGTCCCAGTGACCGACTTTAGCAGCAGCAGGGAAGGTGGCAACACCTGCCCCTGCTACTTTGAGGATTACAGACGGCCGTCAGGGCCGGGGTGAGGCGCCAGTGGCGAAGAGTAGAGCTTTTCAGATGACAGCAGAGGAGGCGCGAGCGACTCCTGATGTGGTGACGGGTATGTATTTTCCTCTTATCTCTTTATTGATATTGATTATTTCTCATGGTTATATGTTTTCGTATAGGGTCGTTCTTAGTGAACGGCATTTCAGCTACAGTATTGTTTGACTCGGGGGCTACCCGATCATTTGTTTCCCTTGCGCTTAGCAAGAGGTTTAGCAGAGCTCCGGGGGAGCTGGATTGCCCACTTGAGGTTGAGATAGCTGATGACAGGACCGTCAGGGTCGCGAGAGTACATAGGGCGTGTTCGCTGCAGTTATTTGATGAGCAGTTTTCAGTGGACTTGGTTCCCATTCCCCTACGAGGGAATAAGGTTATAGTGGGTATGGATTGGTTGAGCCCCAATGGGGCAGTGATTGATTGTGAACTACAGTTAGTGAGGGTTCGCACTCCTAGTGGGGGAAAGTTAGCGATTCAGGGCGAGAGGCCACAGTGTGGACCGGTTCTGTGTTCAGCAGCGAGAGCGAGGCACTACGTTCAGCAGGGTTGCGCAGGGTACGTCGCCTATGTCATAGATGCCCGGGAGAAGGGTAAGGCGACAGTTGACGATGTGCCAGTAGTACGAGAGTACCCGGACGTATTCCCAGAGGATTTGCCTGGAATACCTCCGGAGAGACAGGTCGAGTTTCGGATTGATCTGGTTCCTGGTGCGGTTCCAATAGCCAAGGCACCGTATCGGTTGGCTCCTCCAGAGATGCAGGAGTTGTCTACACAGCTGCAGGAGCTGCTAGACAAGGGTTTCATCAGGCCGAGTAGTTCACCATGGGGAGCCCCGATCCTATTCGTAAGGAAGAAGGATGGGTCGCACCGTATGTGCATAGATTACCGGGAGCTGAATAAGGTAACGGTGAAGAACCGTTACCCACTCCCGAGGATAGATGACTTGTTCGACCAGCTTCAGGGAGCATCTTGGTTCTCCAAGATTGATCTGCGGTCAGGGTATCACCAGATGCGGGTCAGGGATGAGGATGTGCAGAAGACCGCTTTTAGGACCCGCTATGGTCATTATGAGTTTGTGGTGATGCCGTTCGGGCTCACCAATGCTCCAGCCGCATTCATGGATCTCATGAATCGCGTATACAGACCGATGCTGGATCGGTCAGTGATAGTGTTCATTGATGACATCTTGGTTTATTCCAAGACTCAGGAGCAGCACGAGGAGCACCCGAAGGAGGTGCTAGAGACATTAAGGAGGGAGAAACTTTTCGTAAAGTTCTCCAAGTGCGAGTTCTGGTTGCGAGAGGTACAGTTCCTTGGACACTTCGTCAACCAGAAGGGTATACTAGTAGATCTGGCCAAGATAGATGCCGTGATGCAGTGGGAGGTCCCGAGGTCTCCATCTGAGATTCAGAGCTTCCTAGGATTGGCAGGGTACTATATGAGATTCATCCAGGATTTCTCCAAGATAGCAGTTCCACTCACCCGACTGACCAAGAAGTCGGTGGTGTTCCGCTGGGGGCCTGAGCAGCAGGCAACATTTGAGACCCTCAGATAGAGATTGTGCGAGGCGCCGATTCTTACCCTGCCAGAGGGAGTAGAGGATTTTGTAGTTTACTGTGATGCTTCGATCACGGGTATGGGAGAAGTGTTGATGCAGCGAGGGCATGTGATAGCTTTTGCCTCTAGACAGTTGAAGCCTCATGAGGCTAACTATCCGACGCACGATTTAGAGCTGGGGGCAGTGGTGTTCGCCCTCAAGATTTGGAGACATTACCTCTATGGGGTCCGCTGTATCATTTACACGGATCACAAGAGTTTGAGGTACCTCATGGATCAACCGAATCTGAACATGAGGCAGCGCCGATGGTTAGACGTGGTAAAGGATTATAACTATGAGATCCTTTATCATCCGGGAAAGGCCAACGTAGTGGCCGACGCCTTGAGCCATAAGGCGGTAGCAGCCCCGATCAGGGATGTATGTCTGAGGATGACAGTGATTACTCCATTGTTGGAGCAGATCAGAGAGGCATAGGTTGAGGGCCTGAAGGAGGAGAGGCAGAAGTGTGAGAAGATTGTGGGCCGAGTAGCTTCCTTTGACTATGACAGTCGAGGATTGTTGACCCTTCATGGGAGAATATGGGTACCGTACTGGGGCGGAGTACAGCAGGTATTGATGGACGAGGCTCACAAGTCTCGGTTCTCCATTCACTCAGGGGCGACGAAGATGTACAGAGATCTTCAACCCGACTATTGGTGGCCCTGCTGAAGCGGGACGTAGCTTGGTACGTGGAGAGATGCCTGACCTGCAGGAAGGTTAAGGCGGAGCATCAGGGACCCCACGGCAAGATGCAGCCGTTAGACATTCCGGTGTGGAAATGGGAGGATATCACTATGGATTTCATCACTAAGCTTCCCAGGACCGCACGTGGAGTTGATTCGATTTGGGTCATAGTGGATCGGCTGACCAAGAGCGCGCATTTCATACCGATACAGGAGAGCATATCGGCCGAGAAGCTAGCCGATATTTATATGCGCAAGGTAGTGGCACAGCATGGAGTGCCTGTATCAGTAGTATCAGATCGAGACGTCCGGTTCACTTCCAGGTTTTGGAAGCGGTTTCATGACGAGATGGAGACTCGTCTTCACTTCAGCATCGCTTTCCACCCTCAGACGGACGGGCAGAGCGAGAGGACGATTCAGACTCTCGAGGACATGCTGTGGGCATGTGTTCTAGATTTTGGTGGCAGTTGGGATACGTATATTCCATTAGCGGAATTTTCGTATAACAACAATTACCACGCTAATATTTACCACCCTCCTTTCGAGATGCTTTACGGGAGGAAGTGTAGGACCCCGATTTGTTAGGGCGAGGTCGGTCAGAGGGTCATCGGGAGCACTGAGGTGGTGCTCAAGACCACAGAGTTGATCCAGCAGGTCCGTAGCAGACTGCAGACTGCGCAGAGTCGACAGAAGAGTTACGCCGACAGGAGGCGTTCGGACTTGGAGTTTCAGGTGGGCGATATGGTCCTCTTGAAAGTGTCACCCTGGAAGGGTGTTATCAGATTTCGGAAGAGGGGCTAGCTGGGCCCCATATTCATTGGTCCGTTTAGGGTTTTGGCCCGGGTGGGTCGGGTTGCTTATCGGTTAGATCTTCCAGCAGAGCTCAGCCAGATCCACAGCATGTTCCATGTTTCTCAGTTGCGAAAGTGCTTAGTGGATGATTCAGCAGTAGTACCCCTGGAGGACATTCAGGTTGACGATAGCCTGAACTATATCAAGAGACCAGTGACGATTCTAGATTGCAAGGTGAAATAGCTGAGGAACAAGGCAGTAGAGTTAGTTAAGGTGCAGTGGCAGCACCGCAAGGGTTCGGAGTGGACGTGGGAGCCCGAGGAAGAGATGAGGGAGCACTACCCAGAGTTGTTTCCAGAGACAGCAGACTTCGAGGACGAAGTCTAAGATAAATGGGGGAGAATTGTAACGCCCCGTTCCCGTTACGTATTAATTTATTAAATGTCTTTTATAAAGAGCTACTCGGCGAGTAGTAGCCCTAACTCGTCGAGTAGATGCCAGGTTGGACGCGGGTTTTAAGTGATCTACTCGGCGAGTCCGCGCCTGGACTCGACGAGTAGGCCAGTCTGGAGGAAACCCTAATCCTTAGGGTTTGTACCCTATTTAAACGTCCTTATAGCCCCCATCCCAGCCTCCAGCACCCTTAGAGCGTTCCCCCCTCAAACTCTAGCCCTCCATTGGTGAGCTTGAGTGATTCCTTCTTGATTTTAAGTGTTTTGGTGTATTCTTGGAAGTGTAGAAGAGAAGGAAAGAGAGAAGGTGCAAAGGAGAAGAAGGAGATCCAGAAGCTAGCTTCCATTTGCTACTTCATCTGGTAATAAAACCTCTACCTTGTTCATTTTCCTAGTAGATCTTCATATATGCTTGTTTTGCCACTTTTGGGACATTTCAAGGTCCAAACTCGAGATTGGAGCTCCCTTAGGGTAGTGAGCTATAGATCTGGACATCATTGAGCCCTAGGAGTTCAAAGTAGCTACCTTTATGCAAAGCAAGGCATTGTTCCAAACCCTAGGTTCCCATTTCTAGCTTATTTTGGTGTTTTAGCTTCATACCTCTATGCATGTACGTAAAGTTGGCAACTTTACGTGTTATATCGGCCCTAGAAGCTCAGATCTATGATATGGATGCACTGGAATCGATTAGAATCAACTGTTTAGTGAGGACATGCATAGGACTCGACGAGTTGTTCTTGGACTCGGCGAGTCGGAGCGCAAACCCCCCCGATTTCTCCGATTTTAGAGTTGTGAGCTGAATCAGCGAGTGGAAGAGGACTCAGTGAGTTAGAACAAGGATATGGAAGTAGAGGGACTCAGCGAGTCTACGTCCCGACTCGGCGAGTCGAGTCGCGAGTTAGAGAAGTGTGAGTCCGGGAACTCGGCGAGTTCATAGTAGGACTCGGCGAGTAGAGTCAACCAGGAAGTTGACTTTGACCAGGAAGTTGACTTTGACCAGGGGTAAAATAGTCATTTTACCCTGAAAACAGTTATCAATATCTGATTTAGTGTTTATGGGATTGTAGCCGGGGAGTTCCGGAGCAGCAGTCAGCCAGTTTCAGATTTAGCATCTCAGCAGCCAGCGTTACGAGGTGAGTTTCCTTCCAGTAGGAACGGGTCTACGGCCACAATGCCGGCCCGTTTAAGTTATCAGTAGTTCCGGATTTCGGTCCGATGCAGTAGTTCAGTGTGCTTGATGTCTTTGTGATTCAAGCATGTCTTCGTGTTATGTGTTCCGGACTTCGGTCTGATGCAGTATGCGGTATATGTGTTTATGCTAGTAGTTATGATTATGTTATGCTATGTTCAGTCAGTTCCAGACTTCGGTCCGATGCATATGGCAAGGCCCTGGTTAGTTCCGGACTTCGGTCCGATGCAGTTTCCGGACTACGGTCTGATGCAGAGGGCAAGGCCCTGGTTAGTTTCGGACTTCGGTCCGATGCAGTTTCCGGACTTCGGTCTGATGCAGAGGGCAAGGCTCTGGTTAGTTCCGGACTTCGGTCCGATGCAGTTTCCGGACTTCGGTCCGATACAGTGGGCAAGGCCCAGTAGTTGCTTTATATGTTATTGTATGGTATGTGGTAGTTTGGGGGAGCTCACTAAGCTTTGTCCTTACAGTTTCAGTTTTTGGTTTCAGGTACTTCCGCTAGTAAGGGGAAGAGCTCGGGATGATGGCATGGCACACACCACAGCTTCAGTTTATCCTGGGAGTTTTATTCGGATATTTTGATATGTTTTGACATCAGTTGATTTGATAAATTTATTATGACATTTTGAGACGCATGATCCATGGATTTATCTTTTAATATTTGATATTATGGTTTAGTAAAGTTTTCAAACGAAATTTTTTGGGTTGTATTTTTGGGATGATACAGTTACTGTCTTATGTTAATCATTTACCCATTGTTTCATTTTGCATGTTTTGACTTCCTAAATAATTGAATTATTTGATAATAATCGAATTATTCGAACAGTCCATAGTCGTTCATATGTTGGAAGTAGATATGAATGAAGACTGTCATGAATTGGTGTGTAGAATGTCTAAAATGTATTAGACATAGCAAAGGTTTGCTACAACGTTCATGAGTGCTTATGAACTTGATTTGAGCATTGGAATAAACCCATGCTTGCTGGAATCGCTTCATGGAATTCATCACGAGCGATCGCAAGACGGTAATATCATATGGTCTTAAAACCTAGATATATGGTTTGTTGTTTGCTAATTGGTTGTGCATTGATAATGCGCAAACGCATCAGTAACTTGATGTTATAAAACGCATTGTTGTGTATGATTTGATTAGTGGATAATAAATGCATATAAGTCGAAGTTTATCTGTTCCTTTTATCCTAAGAGGATAAAAGCGATATCAGGGCCCCTCGATGATTTGATTTGACTTATGTGCCGGGCCCCGTCAGGACTAAATTGATGTGTTCAATTAAGTTCTATGTCAAATGAATATGAGATCGAGAAACTAACTGATGGACAATAAGTATAACTATGTTCCATGTAATTGTCCACATGATATCTAGAACAGAGGATTATACGATCCCTTATCTAAAGGACAGGTTACTGATAAGATCAGAGTTCGACAACATCTTTGAGAGCTACGATTGCTAATTAGAGTGTGCTTGCATTTGTAGTTACTAGACTTATCCAAGTGGGAGACTGTTGGATTAGTGTCTAAGACAGTAACTATATTTGGTAAGTACTTGACCCGGTTGTGCATGGTCCGTTTGGGTTGCCTTCACCATAGCAACTTGACATGGTGATTTATGAAGAGAGAGAAGATATTATGATTAATATATTATGAGAATAATATATTAAAGGAATAATCATATTATTTAATTAATATTGGTCATAGATTAAGTAAGAATTAATTTGGTGACTATAAGAGATTAATTAAATAAAGGGGACTGGAACTGTCAATTGTGTGATAGTTGGTCTTGGGCTATGGATCCTTAGGGATTATAGGGTGGACGAAATCAAGGTGTATGGGCTCCTTGAATTCGTCCAAGCCTCAATCTAGAAGGATCTTTGGATTACTTAGGGCCTAAGTTATTCAATTAGGGTTTCAGGATGTAACCCTAGCAGCTCAAGTATTTAAAGACCCCAAGGGCTACAGAAATCGGCTACCAGAAACCCTAAGGAGTTCCAAGAGCTGATTTTGTGCCTACAACCTCTCTCCAAATCATCTCTTTCTAGTTGGTGTTTGTAAGCCATTAGAGGAGTGACAATTGTGACTCTAAGCTCCAAGAACAAGAAGATTCAAGCAAGCAACAAGAGGTAATCATCTAGATCTGATTTGTCTCATTAATTTGAATTATAGTCACTAGATCTAGGGTTTGCAAGACTTGGATATATTGCATGTTTAATTAGAGAAACCTAGATCCAAGCATTAGGGTTTGCATGTGCACATAGGAAAGTTCTTATGGCTCAAACCCACCAGATATAAGATATGGTAAAGTGGATGTTTACATGAATTTCCTCAATAGGAAACCTTCAAAGGATATATGACATATTTTGAAAGGATTTAAACATACAAAGTATCCAAATAAGGTGTGTATGCTTGAGAAATCTATTCATAAACTTATACAAGCAGCATGTAGCAGGAATTTGTTCTTACATGAGAAAGTCAAAGAATGTTGTCTTTCTAGAAGTTCAGATGAGTCTTGAGTACATGTCAATGCTAGTGGGAGTATCGTTTTCTTCCTAGTATTGCATATAGATGACAACACTACTCATAGGAAATGATTGGGAATTATTTCTCTATGATGAACAAGGGAAATCAACATGAATACTTGGTCTTTGGATCTAAAAGTGTAGATTGAAATGATTAATAGGACTCAATAAAACCACAATATTTTGAAAGGTTTCAAACATGAAAATTCCAAAAGGGGGTGTTCATCTGCTTCATAGCAAGGAGGTGAGTGAATCTAAAATGGTCCTTTTATACTAATCATGAAAATGATGGGATGAGTCAAGTCCCATATGCTTTGGATATATGATGTCTCAGATGGTTTAAGCATCACAAGATTGTATCAGATTTTGTTTGACCGAATTGCTAGACAACTGCCAAGAACATTTTGAGGTATTGGAAGATACTAAGGAATGATTGCTTGTAGACAGTAGAGAACATGATTAAGAAGTGTTATAATGTAATGAGTTTTAGAGATGAATTTGAGTCATAGTCTAAATGGATATTCGTTTAGAGATGTAACATGAAAGATTTTATGTAGGAGATGGTGGTAGATTTGACAATGTGGGTAAGACCACATTAGTGCAAGTGAAGTATCCAAGGAGTGTACCTAGACTATAAAACTTCATTATTGAACTTGGATTTGTTTTGAGTAACAAATTGCCATTATGTGAAAGTGCAATCATGTTGACTAAGGATTCTTGAGATCACAGAAGGTCAATGCATAGAATGAGGACATTCCACTACATCCAAGATAAAGATGAGGATGGATTCCTAGTTGTGAAGTGAATATCTTTATGATGATTCGTTCATAATAGTGATAACCAAAGGAAAACATGATATGAGAGTTAAGAGAATTGGCATGAGAAATGTTGACAACTTTAGTCATTAAGTCGATTACCTCGAAACATTTATACAATTGATAAATTTGTAATTGTTATGGTGATTAGATAATAGGGAATTATTTATATTCAAAGAGTGTGAAGCCATAGAACAATTAGTTTATTATTGTGTTTCATTTTGCATGTTACTTCCTAAATATTAATTTATTCAAAATGCCACAGCTAGTCATACTTTTGGGAGTAAGTATCGATTTAATACTATCATGAATTGATTGTAGATTATCTATATAGATTGGACATTGCATAGGGATTGCTGAAATATTCATGAGTACTTTGAAAATAGGGGTTTTAAGTATTGGTTAAACCCGCGCTTAGAGATTACTTCATGGATTCAATAATGAGTAATTCTAAGACGATAACATCTTCTATTCTTCAAACAGAGATATATAAGTCATATTTAACAAATTTGTTGTGCATTGGTTTACACCAACACATCTCATAATTGGGTGTTATAAAGTGTAAATCCATGCATGATTTGGTGAGTGAAAGTAATGATTATATAGTCGATGTTTATTCGTTCATTTTGCCTTAACCAGAAAAATGATATCTTTGGGCCCCTCTAAGATTTGTTGCCGACATCTGAAGTGCTTGGCCAAGCCTAGACTAAATTGATGAGTTCAATTAGTAGTCTAAATTCATTCATCATAAATTGAGAAATAGAATCTTGGACTATAAGATTGATTCTAATCCTTCTCTCGTGTCCATATGATATATTTATGCTGATTTGCTTTATGCATGTTTATGATTATGATTTTGTTAGATACTTTTCTTGTGAATTTTGTACGTGCTTTAGTGATGTTCTACTCGGGTGCAATTCGGTCATTTGTGTTTACATCATTTAGCAGAGATTTCAGTATTCCATGTGAGCCTTTGGACCGACCTTTGATAGTGACTATTCCGGATGATCACACAATTTCTACTTCTGAGGTTTATCGAGGTTGTGTATTAAATATTTTCGGTGTTGAGTTCCCGATCGACCTCATTCCTATCGTGATGGGGGATGTCTGCGTTATTGCGGGTATGGACTGGTTGAGCTGGTATGGAGGTTTGATCGATTGTGAGCGACAATTGGTAACAGTTCGAGACCCCAGTGGGGGAACATTAACCATTTATAGTGAGGGCACTAGGGTGGGTTCTACTTTTTGTTTTGCTACCAAGGCGAGGCAATGTATTTAAAATGGTTGTATAGGTTATCTTGCGTATGTGGTCGACACACGGGTCGAGGGTAAGAAGTCACTCTCCGATGTTCCAGTGGTGAATGAGTTTCCAGATGTTTTCCCAGATGATCTACCTGGCATGCCTCCTGAGAGACATGTTGACTTCATGATCGATCTGATACCTAGTGCTGCCCCGATTATGAAGGCGCCTTATCTCCTTGCGCCACATGAGATGCAAGAGTTATCCTCTCAGCTTTAGGAGCTGCTGGAGAAAGAGATTATACGGCCGGGTAGCTCATCATGGGGTGCATTGATCCTTTTTGTCAAGAAGAAGGATGCTTCACACCAGATGTGCATTGATTACTGGGAGTTAAACAAACTGACGGTAAAGAATCGTTACCCGTTGCCGAGGATCGATGATCTTTTTGATCAGTTGTAGGGAGTATCTTGGTTTTCCAAGATCGATTTGAGGTTAGGCTACCACCAAATGAGATTCAAAGAAGAGGACATTTAGAAGATGACTTTCTGAACTCATTATGGTCATTACGAGTTCATGGTGATTCCTTTCAGACTCACCAACACACCGGCGGCGTTCGTGGACCTCATGAACCGAGTTTGCAGACCGATGTTGTATCGATCGGTGATCATTTTTATCGATGATATCTTGGTCTATTCTAAGACCAAGGAGCAGCATGAGGAGCACCTTCATGAGATTCTTGGAGTTCTGCTGGTGGAGAGGTTGTACGCCAAGATCTCCAAGTGTGAGTTTTGGTTGCGCGAGGTTCAGTTCCTGGGGCACCTCATCAATCAGAATGGTATCTTGGTTGACACAGCTAAGATTGAGGCAGTTACGCAGTGGGAGGTTCTGAAGTCCCCATATGAGATTCAGAGTTTCCTTAGTTTGGTTGGTTACTACAGGAGATTCATTAGGGATTTCTCCAACATTGTAGCCCCTCTCACTAAACTGATTAGGAAAGACGTCATATTCAGTTGGGAGACTGAGCAGCAGGCAGTATTTGAGACACTTCGACAGAAGCTTTGTGAAACACCGATACTTACCCTTATGGAGAGAGTCGAGGATTTTGTAGTTTAGTACGATGCATCGATTATGGGATTGGGTGTTGATGCAGAGAGGGCATGTGATCGCTTACGCTTCAAGGCAGTTGAAGCCTCACGAGGCAAACTACCCCACACATGATCTCGATTTGGGGACTATAGTTTTCATCGTCAAGATCTGGCATCATTATCTATATGGGGTTCGGTGTACCATTTATACGGATTAAAAGAGTCTGAGATATCTTATGTACCAGACCAACCTTAACATGAAAAAACGGATATGGCTTGATGTGGTGAAATACTATGACTGTGAGATCTTGTACCACCCCAGTAAGGCCAACGTGGTGGTTGATGCTTTGAGCCACAGGGCGGTTAGTGCCCCGATTCGGGATGTTTGTTTGATGATGACAATGGTGACTCCAATCTTGGAGATGATTAGGGATGCTCAGGCGAAAGCCATCAAGGAAGAGAATCGGAAGAGTGAGCGAGTGTTTGGTCAAGTTTATGCTTTTGATATCGACAACAGGGGAGTGCTAACTCTTCATGGTATGGTTTGGGAGCCCTATTCGGATGGGACCCGACAAATTTTGATGGACGAGGCACATAAATCAAAATTTTCCATTCATTCGGGTGCTACAAAGATGTATCTTGACCTGAGACATAGCTATTGGTGGCCATGTATGAAGAGATATATATTATGGTTTGTGGAGTGGTGCTTGACCTGCCAGAAGGTCAAGGTCGAACATCAGCTCCCTCACGACAATTTGGAACCTCTGGAGGTCCCATTGTGGAAATAGGAACATATCACCATGGATTTCATCACGAAATTACCAAATATGACAAAGAGTTTTGATACCATATGGGTGACTGTGGATCGTTTGACGAAGAGTGCTCACTTTCTGGCCATTCTTGGAAGCTCTTCTGCTAAGAAGTTAGTTGAGATCTATGGTCGGGAGGAGGTTTCTTGTCACAGTGTACCCAGTTCTATCGTTTCGGATCGAGATATCCGTTTCACTTCCAAATTTTGGAAGAAGTTCCATGAGGAGGTGGGTACCCGGTTACATTTCAGTACTGCTTATCACCTGCAGACGGATGGTCAGAATGAGTGGACGATCCAGATGCTTAGGGATATGTTGAGTGCTTGCATCATAGATTTCGGTGGGAGATGGGACTCCTACCTTCCCTTGGTTGAGTTTTCATATAACAGCCATCATGCCAACATTGGTATGCCGCCCTCCGAGCTTCTCTATGGGAGGACGTGTCAGACCCCTATTTGTTAGGGAAAGGTTGGGCAGAGAGTTATGAGGAGCACAAAGATAGTGCTCAAGACGAAAAAGCTTATACAGCAGGTTAGACAGAGGTTACTAACGGCCCGGAGCCATCAGAAGAGTTATGCGGATCGGCGTTGTTCCGAGTTGGAGTTCCAGGTTGGGGATATGGTACTCCTGAAGATGTCTCCTTGGAAAGGTGTTATTCGATTCAGGAAGCAGGGTAACATGGACCCCAAGTTTATTGGTCCTTTTAGAGTTGTGGCTAGGGTAGGCAAGGTGGCCTACTGGTTGGACTTGCTAGAGGAGTTTAGTCAGATTCACGAAACCTTCCATGTTTCCCAGTTATGGAAGTGTGTGGCCGACGAGACAACTGTGGTTCCCTTAGGTGATATTGAGGTCGATGATCGGCTGAACTATGTCGAGCGGCCAATGGCGGTTCCTGATAGGAAAACGAAAGCCTTGCGCAATAAGGTGGTGAGCTTGGTGAAGGTGCAGTGGCAACACCATAAGGGTTCTGAATAGACATGGGAACCCGAGGAGGAGATGCATACCCACTACCCATCTTTATTTGAGACTAAGGACTTCCAGGGCGAAGTCTGATTCTAGTGGGGGAGATTTTGTAACACCCTGTTCCATGTACTTATACCTTGCTTATTATTTTGCCTTTTTCAAGCCCTAATTGGATTTTGGTTCGTCACGACGTGACTAAGGTCGTGTCATGATGTGATGGTGGCCGGAAGAAAATTCACGTTTTTAATGGAGGTCACGACGTGACAATGTAGGTGTCACGATATGATAGCTCCTGCATGCAAAACCCTATATTTCCAGGGGTTGAGCCCTATTTAAGGGAAGTGAGGGCTAGGGTTTGCACTCCCTCAACCTCATTCGCCTCCATATCACCTCCCTCATAAACCCTACCCTCCTTTTGATATTTTGAGTGTTATTAGTGCCATTTTTAGTGTTAGAAGAAGAATAAGAAGCCTTTGGTGCCAAGATCTTGCCAACCAATCTCCTCTCCTCAACCTTGCTCACTTTCTAGACCTTTGTAAGTCATTAAGATTTAAATTTTATGGTTAATACTTCTAGATATAGGCTATTTTGTCCTTTTTATCCATGTTTGTGAAGTTTTGAGTAATAAGGTTCCATAAAGTTGGCAACTTTGTGGATCATTGGGATCCCTTTAAGGCTGTATGTTCTAGATCTATGTCCTCATGGTGATTTTGGATCTCTACTGCAACTTTGGGTACATTTCGTCCATGTTTATAACCTAGAATGAAAGGGATATGCATTAAACATGCATGTTCATAAAGCACCAATTTTTATGTTGTATTTGGAGTAGGAAAGCTATTGGGAAAGTATGAATGGTTGGCTGGATGGTTTAAGGACTTAATGCATTTAGGTGACCATAACAGTTCTCACGACGTGAACGGTTGGCCTTCACGATGTGAGGATAGACTGGGCGTCCCAACTATTTTGTTTTGAGGTTCTTACGACATGACATAAGCTCTATCACGACGTGATTGTTGATTTGAGGATGATCGAGTTGAATCAGAATTGAGTTGGTGATTGGGTTGGACTCACTTTCTTACGACGTGACCAAGGGCTGGTTACGATGTGAGGGTCAGTCAATTCAAGAGTTGACCATTGACTTTGACCGTTGACTTTTTTTTACCATAGTTGACTTTTGGTCAATTTAGAGGTTTTATGGTGTAGACTGAGTGGGTACTTTATTGTTGTTAGGCGTTTTCTAGTACCAGTTTTCACCATGTGAGAGTTGTTATGTTCTAACTGCTACTTGGAAGGTGAGTCATCTCACTATACTATAGGACACTAGGTGTCGACTATGTATGGTGTCTTTGTGACTCTTGCTGATGTGCTTGTATGTTGTATGCATGGAGCTGATTTGGGCTCAGATTCATTATGGAATCAGAGTTGATGCAGACTCGATAAATCCGATCTAGGCTCGGAGTCAATATGGACTCGGGGTTGATACGAACCTGGGGTTGTTACGGACCTGATACAACTTCATGTTGGTATATTTTGTATGTGTTACTTTTGGGAAACCCATTAAGCTTCGTGCTTACATATGTTGATTTATTGTGTTTCAGGTACTTCTGATGATCGCAGGAAGATGAAAGCTTGATTGTACATATCCACCTGCAGTTTCTATGATTCTGCATGTTTTGATACTCTGATATTTTTGGATGATTGTATTTGATACTTACATTTTTCTTGACTTGGTTTTTGAGAAACAATATTTTATCCTTAATTAAAAATGAAAATTTTGTTTTGAAAATGGGACGTTATATAGCAACTTAAATCAAGCAATTAACTAAAACTAACTACGAATACTTTAAACTAAAGTGATCAAATAGAAAAAAATTTAAACCAAGATTAAAAAGCCCTTTCGTTTATCTTAGAATTCCCCTTTTTCCTATGGTTGATTTCTAATATAATGGATTATTAATATTGTTTACCAAATTATGAAGTTACTAGCTATCTTGTTCCATTTTTTTAGTATTTTATCAATTCATGAACTACTATTACAATGACCATGCAACTAGTGACACTAAATTGATTTTAAGGTTATTTGGACTATGAATGACAAGATCTAATGAATACATATCTATGATCAAGACAAATAATTCAAGCACATAATATGGATAATTAATGCTCTCTAACACAGTTAAAATTACTAACTATTACCACTAACCCTAGGATATGTTCTATCTCTCGATCTAGCAATTCAGTGGTCATAAATAACTAGATATTAAGTTCATGCAACTAGAATGATCATCTAACTACACAAAACTTGCAGAATAAGCAATAAAAATTAGAACTTCAACATGCTAGGATATTGATCTATTAAACACAAGTAAAAACCAATGTAAATTAATTCATAAAAATCGAAATCAACTCATAGTATTAGGGTCCATCTGTGCTAAACGAAAGTTAGGGTATTTAGCCCATAACTAAGTCAGAAACACAATAAAAAAACAAAGTAAACTAGATTAAACATGTTTAAACTAGGCAAACCGAATGATTTCACGTGTTCTTCATAGATCTCTTCGGATCTTGCTCTTCAATCAATCTTTGGTCTTCTTTGGGTTTCTAGGAAGGTTTTGGTCGCATTTTTTCGCAAGTAACTGCAACACTCCCTCGAAATTCAACCTAGAATTCATTTAAATAAGTTACCAAAATTCAACCGTCACGACGCGACACAAAGCTCGCCACGTCGTGGGAGACATTTTCTTTACGTATGCTTCAAGATTTCCATGTAGATCAACGTGGAAGCTCCCACGCTTAAAACGTCACCACACCGTGGCATGTATGTGACCACAACGTGACATCCATTTTATGCCCCTTTTTTCGTCTCTTGATGATTTCTTCAAGTCTCCAAGCCTCCAACTATCCAATTTTGCTCCTTTCTCCACGAGAATGTCTTTTTGGCTACAAAATATATTTTTAACACAATAATTACCAAATATCTTAATAAATAACCAAAATGTAGCTAAATGTACTTAAATATTGCTTAGAATATATGACTAAATATAACAATATCATTATCCCTATAGATGGTATGGCCAACAAAATGTCACAATTAGAGTATCGTCTCATGATTCAACTATCATTGGTTGATATATATGTCATTTGTCGTAAGTCATGTTTGGACTCCGTTGATGTATACGTGTAACATTTTGTTTGAAATTTAATTAAATAAGTAAATAAATAATAAACCCTTAACCCCGAGCTGTAAATCATATTATTTTATTGTAATCGAAAATCCTTAATATTTAGCGGGGTGTTGGTTGCAGGGAGTTAAATGATATAATTTGGATTTTGGGGGTTAAAACTGTAAGTTCCAGATTGGTTTTGTAAAGAATTCTGAAGGCTGAGGGTTGTTTGGTAAGTTTGCGAGTTTATTTGAAAAAGATCTTATGGTGAGGGACTAAACTTGGAACAATGAGTAAAAATTTGAAAGAAGGCACGAGATTAAACCCGACACTCCTTCCCTCCCGTATAGCTGGTAGTAACCCTAACCCTAGCGTATCTTTCTCCAGCCGCCACCACTTTAGGAGCCTTCTCAGCCGCCACTGCTTTGCCGATGAACGCCACCACCACAGCTCCACTACCGGAGACGTCGTGAGCAGCCGGGATGACCGCCGAAGGCCGACTAATGGGTTGTGTACGTTGCTGCATGGGTCGTGAGCGACCGAAAAGCTTCTGGTTAGGCCATCTGCCACTTCTCTCTCATCTCCTTAGTTCCTCTCGGTGCGTTTGACGTCGTGTACGTCGTGTAACGCTTGGTCTAGGTATGAATTAATTCTAAATTCTTTTTAAGTATTGAAAGGAACTTGACGAGTTAGGAGGCTATAACTCGACGAGTAGGAAGCCTTCCAGCTGCGTAGATCGGAGGATCTACTCGACGAGTTGGGGAGCCCCAACTCGATGAGTTGACGCTGGAAATGAAAACCCTAATTTTCGGGCATTGTACCCTATTTAAAGGACTTAACCTCTAGGGCTGGCCTCCTTACCAGCCTCCTTGCCCAGAGAAAACCCTAGAATCGCCTCCCCCTCTTGTTCATTGAGTTTTGTGAGTATTGAGTGATTTTTTGAGATCTTTGAAGGAGGTTTTGAAGAGAGAAGTGTCAAGCTTGGAGGAGTAAACTTGGATCTAGAAACTCTACATCAAGGGCTACATCTTTGATGTATAAAGGCATAACCTTGACATGTAGCTTATTAGATATCATCTTTTGAAGTTTAAGCATGATTTTGGGATCTTGGGTGGAGTTGTCCAAAAGAAATAGATTCCAGGGGTTGTCAAGCTAGATCTGACCCCTCCATGGTATCTTGAGGCTTAAAGTTGCAAACTTTAATGGCCTCCATGTCCCATTCATGCAATATGTTCATTAGAAAGCCTAATATGGACCCTAGAGAGTGTTACAAGTATGCATGGACGTAAAGATAGAAACTTTATGTGATTTTTCCACCTTTGGACATCAGATCTGTGTTTTGGGCCGTTGTGATGAGAGTTTAAGGGCTTAATGGGTCAAGACCTTCCTTAAAGGAACTAGGGTTTGGGTTTAGAGCTTATTAGATGATCCTTGGGGGTAAAGTTGGAAACTTTACCCTTCTAGGAATCTCTATGGATGGGGATCTGAGGTTTGGAACCTTTGGGTTCAAGAAAAAGGGCTTAATGCATTAAGTGGGTTGACAAACTAGAGAACTCGACGAGTTCACAGGTGAACTCGACGAGTTGGGCTGGGGTTACCCCGATTCTATTGGAAAACGGAGCTCGACGAGTTATAGGAAAACTCGTCGAGTTGGATCGCAATATCACGATTTTGACTTGGGGTGGACTCGACGAGTTAAAGGGTAACTCGAAGAGTTAGGTTAACTCGGAGCGTTGACTTTTGATGTGTTTTGGTCTAGAATCAAAACCACCACCGTCGTGAGGTGGTGGCTGCCGCCATGAACCGCCGTTGACCACCACTGACCGAGGTGGTAGTGGGCGGTGCCCGACTTATTTAACATTAATTAACCTAAAACTTAACCATTGGACTAATTGTCATACAATTGGGTTGGAAACCCTAATTAGGGTTTAGAAAACCCTAATTTTGGAGATGTTAGTTTTGGATTTATCGGGACCCGCGTTTTGGACAGTTGGATAATTATGAATTAAGCCTGATCACATTGTATGGTTGACCTAGTAGAGTGATGGACTTAATGGATTAAGTCCTTAATGGGTTAAGTGCTTCTAAGTAACCCTATTTGTCATTTTATGTGAAAACCCTAATTGTGTTGGGTTTTGAGTTGGGCTTTTCTGTTGGGCTTAGATGTTTGGATTCTTGGTGGGCCATCTAAGAACAAGTATATGGACTAGGATGTTTGGATGGGCTTTAGGGTAAGGCCCATGTGAGGGGTTTGGGCCCAATTTGGAAAATTGGGTCATATGTTGGGCCTTGGTTCATTGTTTGGCTTTTGGGCCTTCAGAGTGTGTGTTAGGGCCTTGGGCTGGGATCAAGCTAGGTTGGGGGTAAAGTAGTCTTTTTACCCGAAGCATGGGCTTATAGTTATGTATTGGAACCCAATTATTAATTGGGTGTTGTTTTGATGTTGACAGTTCGGGAATCTGTCATCCAGCAGCTAGAGTTTTTTTCGCGGGACTTCAGCAGTGCGAGGTGAGTCACCTTTCCGGTATCAGTGGGCCGAAGGCACCAATGTCGACCGACTAGTTGTTGTTTATAGTAAAGATGACTGTCTTTGTGATAATTGTCTACTATGTCACTATCTGTTGTGATTTATGTGCTTGTATGCTATGATATTATGTGGCAGTGGTGGAGGGTGAAATAGACCCTGTAACCGGTTGAAATAAACCGGAGGGTAGGTCGGGCGCCCAGATATGCTTGACAAGGGTAGGTCGAGCACCCAGATATGCTCGACAATACCCGGTTGAAATAGACCGAAGGGGTAGGTCGGGCACCCAGATATGCCTGACAAGGGTAGGTCGAGCACCTAAATATGCTCGGCAGGGTAGGTCGGGCACCCATATATGCATGACAATATGTTTGTGTTGTATGTGGTATGTTGGGGGAACTCACTAAGCTTTGTGTTTACGGTTTTCAGTTTGTGTTTCAGGTACTATGGTTTTCAAACAAGGGAGCTTCGGATGATTGCAGGGCATGCACCACATGTTTTTGCATTTTATAATTTACTCTGATTTGAAATAATACTCATACACTTTCTTTATTAAACTTGTATGGATAATGTTTGGAGCACTGTTTTTAATTGATTAACAATGAAATTTTATGGCCTTATTTTTGGGACGTTACATTATGGCAGAGAACTCTCAAGTTTCAAGTACTGGCACAATTTTGTTAGGGGCGTTCTTTTTGACGTATTTAGGCGAACTAGGTTTTCGCTAAAAAAGAAGCACCCAAAAATTTCTTGACTGACATTTTGGAAGGAAGATCAACACTCAGACTGATTGATGTTTTCGTTTTCGGATATGAAGGAAACACGTATGTGTGGATTGAACACGTGTTTCCCCTCTTATGAGCTTAAGAAATGAGGGCTTCAATATTGGCGACCAATCTGAATACTTTATGCAAAATGGAAAACATGCATGTATAATCAACACGTGTTTATACCATTAATGTTTGTCATTCTTAATTTCCTATAACAAGAGACTATAATTTCCTATAACAAGAGACTAAGAAACTCATCAATAAAGTGCAATATATATATATATATATATATATATATATATATATATATATATATATATATATATATATATATATATATATATATATATATATATATATATAACGTTATGGCTTCGATATCTTTAAACATAGATTTAAAAAAAAATTACAATCTAGAAAAAGTAACGACACAAACTGTTGCAATTTTGCGTTCCATCCTTGATGTAAACTTAGGGTTTGTCTGATTAGCTGGAATAGAATGAAATGAAATTTGGGGAAAAATAATTCACTTCCACCACATTTCAGTGTTTAGTTCAACTTTGTATAATAGAATTGGAATCCTAAATGAAAAAACTTTCCATAAAATAGGGGAAAACACTTTCATTCAAGAAGATGATGAAATTAATTCCCCACTATGAAGGAAAGCGACATTTTACCTTATTATCCTTGTTTTGTTTCACAACATAACCTCTACCACCATCACCCATCACAACCACAACCACCACCCATGCACCACCACCACCACCTCTACTGCCACCAACACCACCCACCTACTGCCACTTCCACCCACCACCGTCACCACCACCCATCTACCGCCACCACTACCACCACATACCACCGCTACCACCATCACCTAGCATCGCCACGGCCACGACCACCACCACCACCTATCATCACCGTCACCCTCACCGCCACCACCGACCATCGCTGCCGTCGCCACCACCACTGCCACCGTCACCGACATGAATGCTCATTAATAAAATAAAACTTTATTATTTTTATAGTTTATATAATATATCTTCACGTGTAAGATAGAAAACAAAATTAATAAAATTAAGCAAAACAAACAAAAAATGACAATTATTACATGGATTACAATTTCATGTACTGCTAACCAAATAAAATCTTAAATTAATTTAAATTTCATTTTCGTCCACTATCATTTTGAGTTGTAATCTATTTTTTCATTTTGTGTTGATGTATGTGTTATATATATATATATATATATATATATATATATATATATATATATATATATATATATATATATATATATATTATTTTAAATAAAAGAATGGTGTTACCATGTATGATTTTTGTTTTCTTCACTCTATCAAATTTTATATTTTTATTATATAACATGATGATTTCATCATTAATCTTGATTTAAAAAACAAAACTGATGTTTTGATACCATTTTATATATTAATAAAAAATAACGATGATTAATGTTGTATGAAAATAATTATTTACAAGTTTATGATTGATGATTGCGATATTTATGATTTTTATGATATTTTACCTTGTCAACTATAAATACACTGATTATAACCTAATTCATAATATATTTCAATTCAAATTCCTTTAAAAAGATTGTGGAAACCAAAGAACACCTAACTAATAGCCGTTAAAAGAAAATATCATTATGAAAAAATAAATAAAACATATAAAAAAGTAAAATTACTACTCATTGCCATCGTTCTCGTTACATAAATGCAAGGTCGGCACAGACAGCATTGGACATGAAACTGGTGTGCGTAACTGCACCTATCGTTCACTTCACTACAGGAAAGGAAGCTTTGGCGGAGGTGAAGATGGAGGAGGAGGGGAGTTACCACTTACCGGTGATCTCTTTCACTACTAATTTTTGAGTTAGGTGGGAGTTGCTCGTCTGCACTCTGACCAGTTTCAAGAAAGAAATAAATTGCACCCAACGCCCTTCATTCCCCCAATCAATTCACTTTCCGCTTTTCAAAACCCCCGGCCCCACCACCTCTCCGATCACCAACCGCCGATGACATCCCATTTCTTTATTTCTTTCTATTTCTTTACTTATAGACATGCAAAGATGTTTTGATTAGAGCCCAAGTGAACCAAGAGAGCCATGGGACACTCCGCCGTCGTCAGTTCCGATGGGCCAGTGAGAAATGCTGCTGATGAAGTGTCAAGAGTCGTCGAACAAAGTAAAGAGTTGCAGGATTCTGCAACATCCTTAATTTCTCGAACATCTGAGGAGGAAGCATCCCTCCGACAGCGAGCTCTAGCTCTCCGTTCGAACATCAAAATGCTCCGATCATTCATCTTTTCTTCCCTCAAGAAAGGCAATTTAGATCCTAAGAATGCTGCAAAAGTAATCCACTGGAATACCCTCGAAATTCACTAATGATTTATTACAACTTTCCTTTTTCTTTTTCACTTTGTTTTGTTTACGCGTCTGTTGCTGTACACAGATGATTGAAGAGTTAACCAGAGTTAATTTTGCATTAAATGAAGGTGATGCAGCTGCATATCTTCCCTGCAAATCCCACGGTGCGTTTATTTGTCCCCTTACAAGATTCATCATTGAGAGTTCGACACAAATCAACTCTAAAATCGATATGGGTTTTCTTGATTTTGGAGAAAAAACTCCTAATATGGTGTTCCATTTTGTTGATGGAGCCATGTGTGTTTTGAGCAGGACGGTTTTTGAGGATGTTACTTGGCCCGATAAATGTTCGTGCTAACAGAAAGGACGTTCAACTGAAAGTGAAAGAGGAGTACAACAATTTCAGGGTACAGTTATTTTCGTAGCTTCAACACTATCGCATTCTCTTCATTTTTCTTGAAATCTATCATTGCTTAATTTTCGTTTTTTCTTATTTGATTGTAGGATACAACTGCGTATCTGTTTCTTCTTTTTCCATCATTGCTACTGGTACTACGAACATGGATGTGGAACGGATGTTTTCCTGCATTGCCTGTGCAGCTTTACCAGGTGAGGTTACATGTTCATCTCTTTCATCCAAGTGTATCTATCATACACAAAAGCATATGATCCGCATGTTCTTTTCAGGCATGGCTACTCTTTCTCTACACAGGCTTGTCATTCAGAGAAAATATACTCAGGGTTAATGGAAGTGATATTCGCCCATGGTAATCTCATCTGTCTTCTACTCTTCTCTAGTCTTACGTATTTCACATGATTTACATAAATTGTGACACTTTCTTCAGGTGGATTTACCATCATTATTGTGCTATGACTATGGCACTCATCAGTCTGACTTGGGAGATAGAAAGGGAACCTGAGTGTGCCCAGAAGCAGGTTATTTTTTGTTATAAAATGTATTAACTTGTTGTAAATTTATAAACATTCGCCATGCATGTTCAGATGTTCTAATCTTTATTATTTGTAATCAACCTGTTTGCAGAAAGGGATACAATTGTTCTTAAAATGGGCAATCATGCAAGGAATCGCAATGCTGTTACAAAATAAATACCAAAGGCAGAGACTCTATACACGTATTGCACTGGGAAAGGTTCTATAATCATATTAAATGATTCGATTCGACCTATATCATAAGCAATTTAGGATCTTTTAAGGTTGTTTTATTGACATTCTTTTCTTGATTATAGGCTAGAAGAATGGATGTTGTTTGGGGAGAAACTGCTGGAGTAGAAGGTCAATTATGGTTCTTGTGTCCTATGCTCTTTGTGTTGCAGGTTTTTGAAGGTTACGTTGGTGTTTTATTACTAAAAACTGCCATGGTTGGTGTCATCTCTGAATGGCAGGTAAAATTAAGAATGTTGTGATTTGTCATTTTATGTTATGGTCAATCTGGTTGGAAGTTCAATCATATCCACATTGTTTGCAACAGGTTGTAACCTGTGGAGTTCTTTTGATCACCATGGCTGTTGGGAACTTTGCAAACACAGTGGAGACTCTTTTATTGAAGTCCCGATTCAAAGCAAAAATGAAAAAAGGTAAACAAACAGCAATCTAATCATGGATCTTAGTTTCTGTTTCTTCTAGTTGTATCAGATTATGCGTATATGTAGACATACTTATCCATGATTCTTGGGTATAACTTGTTTATGAGATAATTAAGTTTGCAGTTGATTTAAATGAGTTTGTTAACGTTGATGATTTTTTGGAAGTTATTAGGTATGGTAGGGTGGTTATATATCCATGTATGGGTTAGACTAGACGATGGTGGGGTTAGGTCTTGATTGTTGGGACTCAAATGTAAGGTAGGTGTGAGTCTTGTTGAGTTTGTGTGGTTTTTTATTAATGAAATGGTGCAAGTTTGGTAGAAAGTAAATGGGGAACCATTTGGGTCCATGTATATGGTACACTAAGGTGAACCAATGTGGATCGAGAAGCCAACTTAGAGAGTTGAAGGTACCTTGGTTAAGCCCAATTAGCCTACAAGACTACAAGTACGTTGGCAAGGTCTCTCATTGGGTGGACCTATGCTCAAGGCCCAAGGTGATATACTCTTGAAACATTTTTGTAGTATTTCACTATTTTATACAAGAGAGAATGAAATGAAAATGATAAATAATAATTGTAATTATGATGATTTGAAGTAATTTTGAATTTTGATTTTTTGGTGGAATCTATGAAAATATACATATTTTATTAGGACATCATTGTAAATTTGGAATGGTTAATGTCATAAATGGGTCACGAAATATATGAAATATTCAATAAACACCTTGTCTTCAAAATATATTATCAAAAAGTAAGCTACTTGACTGTTAATTCAAAAAACACCATCATTACCACACAATTTTACCCATTAATCGACCACGCAGGCACTCTATGTGGCCAAACGTTGTCGTTTTATATCATATGAACGGTTTTCCACCCCTTCAAATACCACTCCTAAGGCTGCCTGGAGTGGTCACGAGTGATTTAAGTGTGGAGAAGATACCATGTCATTATTTATCCATTCCACAACCAATCCACTAGGTTGTGGAAATGGTATTCACTAGTGGTTAGGGTGTGAAGAGGCAAAAAGAATGAGAGAGAAAGAGAAAAAATATGAGTGGAAGAAAATCTAGCCAATGGGATCATCCGTCTTCTTCCGTCTTCACAAAGACACCACAGCCAAACCACCGGGGCTTGGGGCAGTGTTCACACGTCCTTGGCCCCTCCACCTCAGCTTTTCACGCGTGAAGAGGCATCCACTTCGGATAGCCTTATGTAGTAAAAATTCATTGTGATCTCCACCCTTCAAACTCTACAACGATTTCAACAGTTCATGTTCTTCCACTTTTTTCAAACCCTTCAATGGTTTGCATTCTTCAAAAAATCAATATCCTACCATGACCGACACCCCATTCGATGAAAGGTTTTTGGTTTCAACTTCATATTGGTATTGGTTCGATTAGGTTAGGGTTCTTGGTTTGATTAGGTTCAAATTTGTCCATGATCGCAAGGGGTTCTTATTCTCTGTCTTTGAAATTGGGGTGTCCAAACCTTTTATGGAAGCTACGTGTCTTTAGTTTAGGGTTTTGGTTTCGAAAGAGGTGTTGTTTATATTCTTGCTTTGTTTTTCACCGTATGAGTTCCAATGATAAGAGACTGTGGTGATGGTGTAAATGGTTTCAAATAAGGGATGTTCTTCGCGTTTTAGTGTTTTGGTTTGGACATCTCAAGTTTTTTTTTTTTTTTTTTTTTTTTTTTTTTTTTTTTTTTTTTGGTGTTTGAGTTTTCCAAGTTTTGGCATCGAGTTTTAGGTTAGGGTTTTGGTTTCCAAATGAGTTTCTTTGATTTTTTATAGGTTTTTGTTTATCGAACTTTTCCATTTTGTTTTGAGTTATAGGTGGTGGTGACGAATGGTGATTGGTGATGGCCGTAGTAAATAGTATTTGAGTTTCAAGTGTAAAGTTTAAAAAATCTATTAAAATAAATATGTATTAATCAATAATAAAAGATAAATAGATATTTGTAGTTATTAAATAATAATAACAACAACAACAAAAACAATAATAATAATAATAATAATAATAAATAAATAAATGAAATCTCCTATAAAGTCTTTATATTTTGACATCATACTCAATTAAGTCTCTATATTATTTTTTTATCTCATTAAGTCTCGAATACTAGTTAACTTATTCAATTGTGGACAAATTTTCAGATTAGCCGGTTTCACGCTTAACAATCTCATATAAAGTTCATACATTATGACATCATATTCAATTAAATCCCTACGCACAACACCCAGTTGTTAACTGGTTGGAATATCGACTAACCTGCAAATTTCCCTAGTAATAATAATTATAATAATTATAATTATAATTATAATTATAATAATTTATTTTTCATGTAATCAAAACGAAATTGTTTGAACTATTCAGGATGCCATCTTGATCAATTTAGGGATGACCATGATATGGTTTGATACGATTCTAATCGAAAATCGAGTCGCAAACCGAAGACATCAGTTTTTGTAATCTCAAAACCATGATGTTCAATTTATGAAGTGGAGCGGTTTTTAGTGGTGTCGTTTCTGTTTTAAAACATAAAGTGAAATGGTGTGGTTATCTTTTGTAGTGTGGTTTTAAAAGTGCAAGAGACGAAAAATAAAATATTTTATTGGTTTAAATTTTAGCCTTTAGCCTTTACCCTTTAAGTCTTAATCTAGAAACCTGAAAATTTTAGCCCTCATTAAAATTTAGTGAAATAAAAGAATCTTAAGCATCCATGCTTGCACTTGATTCACCAAAAAGAAAAATATATAGTCTAAAAACATTTATAGTAGCATAAAAAATCTTAAACATCAATAATAACAAATTAATATTAATATTAACTAATAAGATTTTAAATAATAATCAAAAATAAAATTATATATATATATATATATATATATATATATATATATATATATATATATTTTGCAACACCTCTCTTAAGAGCCTATTTGAAATACCATTTAATAAAATCTTTCAAAATAATTTCAGAGATTTAGTTTGCGGAAAAAAATCTCAACGTTTAATTCAAAGTATTTTACAGAATTCAAAAACAGATAACGATCCAAATTAAAAATTTCCAAACAGTTAGTGGTTTGATAAAAAAAAATTCTTGTGAGAATGTCACAACAAATATCAAAACAAGGTTTAAGAAAACATTACATAACCAAATGACTTCTAAATATCCAAAGCTTATGAGTCTCCTAAGCTTTTAACAATATTTACTAACCCGCAACATTATTATCAACAAGTAAGTTAGGCTATGGGGAGCCTAGTGAGTACGATCCCAGGGTTAGACATTATGGACAGTGTATGAATCAATATTTTGGTTCATACACCAATGTACAAACCCATACCTTCTCAAAACAGCAAAATCAGCCTCAAGAGTTAGCTAGGGAGTAAAATATGACATAAGTCAAAGTGCATTGTCATTTATAACAAATCTCATATAAACATCACAAACGAATAAACAATAAGAGGTAGATGTCCTAAAATAAAAGCTTCTCCATAATTAAAATCTAAACAAGATCATATAGATCAAATAATACTCATACGAGTTACAAAATATTCGAAAACGATAATCCGATTAATAAATCGGTATACAAAATTTGATACTTTTCCTGATATATTTTTAGGTAGAAACAATCCTAATGGGCAATGCAATGCATGCAACTATCTCAACCCAAGTAAATCTCAGATTCCAGCTCACAACAAACGTCAGATGCAATGAACTCATGACAGACAGTCCATTTTCGTACTCACATCCGCCAACAAAATAATGATGGTCGGGTGTGAAGAACGCAGACGAACGAATTTGCCGATTCTCCCTTACACCCACCAACAAGGCATTAGGGGCTATCAAACCTAGGCCACACAAAGGGTAGCGAGCCACTACTCGTGCACGTGAGGATTATCTAGAAATCTACTCACAAACAAATAACAAGAAACAAACTGCTCATTGGGTACCCGGGACCACAAAGTCACACCCATCCTTGCATGATATGCACATATGGATGCTCAAATCATTTTTGCAAAAATAAAGCCTTTTTTCTTTAAGTATCAAATCAATTCCAAAAGTTACATTTCATGAACCCACACATAATTCACAATCAGGGTTTACACATAATATCATGTAATAAAACCAACAAGGTTTATCATATCCACGAAAATAAAATATGGAATGTATTACCGAAGGTTTTAAAACAGGAAGTCAAGAATATATGAATTCTTACTATCAAAGGATAAGATAAAGCCCCTCAACGAAAAACATTTCCAAAACATGCCCTTTATTTAATAAAGGGCGTCCTTAAATTATAAAATATAATATCAAGCAGAAAAAACACTTAAGAAATACATAAAGTGGAAACCATATTGTAACATCCCTAAAATTACAACAAATTTAAACTTTTCAAAACAACCCATTTACTAAAAGAAGTTTTTCTAAAACATTATTTAAAATCAGATTCTCCCAAGATCCGATCAGTCGTAAAACCAAGGATGTGTACGGTCACGCCTTCGCCTCGCCACAGTCCTCTGAAGTACCTGAAACAAAACTAAAACTGTAAGCCAACGCTTAGCGAGTTCCCCCAAAGTACCACCACGAAAACATAACAAATAACAACATGCACTGGGGCCACAACTAAAAGACTGGATTACCCTTGAGCCCACAGTATGAGTCTAGCATGCCTATCGAGCCCACAACTCATATCTGGCTTGCTCCAGAGTCCACAACATAAGTCTGGCTTGCCCTTGGGGCCCACAGCTTATGTCTGGCTTACCCCTGGCTCAATCAGTCATCAGACTGGAATGCCAATACAGTGGGTCCACTCAGTTATCGGACTGGAATACCCTCAAGCCCTCAGTACGAGTCAAGAATACCAATCGGCCCTCAGATCGTATCTGGAATGTTCTCGAGCCCTCAGTATGATTCTGGCATGCCAACCGGCCCTCATCTCATATCTGGAATGCTCCCGGGTTTGTTGGCTACAACACAAAGCAATACAACCTCAACCGAACACATATTGTCGACATATAACAGATAACAAACATAAGCAACAAACAAATAATCATGCAAACAGAAATCACAGGTAGTCCTACAGATCTACCGGTCCATGCATATCAGCAACTAACATATAATCATGCAGAGCTATCTCATACTCAACATATCAATGTATATCAGGATATCAATCCAATGGGTCGGCCTTGGTGCCTTTGACCCGTAAGTACATTGAGAAAAACTCACATCACGGTCCGAACAATAGCTGATGAGGTCCTGACTCCGAATCTCAGCTATAACCAAAACCTATTCATCCAAATGACGAATTATCAAACACCATTCAAAATACCCAAAATACCCATTGGTCAAACTTGGTCAAAGTCAACCGAGTCAACCCAGTCGAGTCAACTCAGCCGAGTCAACACAGAATGTGTACGCGGGGCGTACTCCAAAGGTACGTGGGGCGTACTCGAGCATTGACCATCATCGGGGAGGTTGACCACGCACGCGTTGCGTACTTAGATTACACAGGGCGTACGCCTAGTCTTCCCAAAAACACATTAAGAGCTTAATGCCTTAAGCTCTTACGTCCAACTTCCATATTCAAGGCCAAATCATCCTCAAGAGTCATAAAGTTTCCAACTTTATGATTTTGCACGTCCATTAAGTGCTTAACTTAACATCTTACTACATTAAGACCTTCTAAAGCATGCATGGAGCAAAACCAACCATTAAGACACCAATTTTATGACTCACTACCCTTCCTAAGGTCTGAAAGGACGGCTTAATGGGTCAAGAACATTCCATGCTCAAGAATCACCATTTTGGGACAAAAAGTGACATAAAATGTAACGCTCTGTTCCGAATCGTTTCCTAATGTGGAGTGGTGACCCGCGGAACGAGTATCATCATGCTTAGGGCCTTTGAGGAAAAGAGATTTAGACCCATTTGGGTGTAGGTAATGTAATTTGGATGATCCGGGAGTTCGGTTTGTGTGACATCCCCAATTTCACGGCCAGAAAAGACCGATTTGTTTATGCTTTGTTTTTAAAATCAGAGTAATCTTTTAAAGAAAACAGTTGCGGAATTTGTTCCCAAAACAAAAATATGATAAGAATTTATCAAAGCATTCCTTTAAAGAAATGTATTTTCATTATATAACAAAATCTCGGGATGTCATGTTCAATACAGACCAAAAGCATAAACAGAACAAAATAGACCTTACAACAGTTATTCATAACTACTGGCCTATAATCCAAAATCTCTCGTCAAGTCCACCAACTTATACTCTTGTGCCATTACCTGTAATGCAAAGAAAACTGAGTGGGTCAGGCTGGGGAGCCTGGTGAGCATATAGGGTTTTCAACCCACAATAATATAATTATTATATTTAATTATCAAACAATCAATCCAATTACCCACCCCCATTATCTTCCTTTATTTCATAGAGATTTACCCTAAGAACCGATTACCCTTCTCCCATTCATTCCTAAGGATTGTCCTAAGGAATTGGCACAAAGTCTAGTGCTGCCATGGTTCTTAGATTACATCTGGTGAACACGCAGTTCAAAATAATTAATGAACACCTAGTTCAAGAACACCCATTGAACACACTCCGTTCAAAAATTCCTAATGAACGCCTAGTTCAAAAACTGTTGGATTAGTGTCTAAGTCCATAACTATTTTGGTATGTACTTGACCCGATTATGAGCATGGTCTTTTTGGGTTGCCTTCACCATAGCAATATGTAGGATGAAATAAGGAGAGAAAGGTTTAATTATGATTTATTAATATATTATAAGAATAATATACTAAAGGAGAGATCATATTGTTTAATTAATATTAGTCAAGAATTAATTGAGAATTAATTTAGTGGCTAAAAGAGATTAATTAAACATAAGGGACTGGATTTGTAATTATAAGATAATTACAATTGGGCTATGGATCACCTAATAATATATAGGTTGGACGAATTCTATGGGAAGCCCATTAGAAATCGTCCAATGGATATGTTAAAGGAGTCCATGGGCTGCTTAGGGCCTAAGCAGCCAGATTAGGGTTTCCTAGTTGTAAACCCTAATAGCCTACATGTATATAAAGGACCCTTAAGCCCCAAAAACGTGGATAAGGAATCCTTTAGGGTTTCTGGACGTTTTGGCTGCCTCCTCTCTCCTCCCTCTTCATCCAAGTTGCCTAGTGGTGTTTGTGACTCCATTAGAGGTGCAACACTTGAGGCACTAAGCTTTCTGAAGCAAATCAAAGCAAGGATTGATTGTTATTGCTATATAACAATCAAAGGTAATTACTAAACCCTTATTTCAGTTCTTATTTGATAGATCTAGGGTTTGTAAGTCTTGGATTCAAAGCATGTACAATAGAGAAACCTAGATCCAAGCATTAGGGTTTGTATGAGCACATAGGATTGTTTCTTATGCATAAAACCCTTCAGTGGTATCAGAGCCTTGATTGGTTTCAATTGCATGTGATGCTTAACTGTTTCGTTTGCTGAAAAAACGTTTTCTTGCCTCTGCCCGACTCAACTCGGCGAGTCAGTATCTGGACTCGGCGAGTTGGCCCTACTCGGCGAGTTCAGAGCTAACTCGGCGAGTTTGTGCGTCAGGCAGAGGATACTTCGAGATTTAGTTGCTGTTTTGTCTTGGATTTGATGCCTAAATCGTTTTTTAGAGTTAAAATCCGAATTTTATCTTAATTAAATGATTATCCTTGCCAAAACAATAGATAATTTCAAATCTTTTGAATATTAGTTGTTTATTTGATAAATATGGATTATTTAAAGTTATTTGGTAATTATCTAATGACTAAAATTAGATTAGGTCAAATATAGATAATCACTAAATTAATTATTTGATTTATATTATTTGTTATTTGATCCATAGTAAGTTTGAATAGTTTCAAATTACTCCCTTTAGGTTTTATAGTTTAAATTTGAACTTAAAAGTTTTGTTTTTGAAATTTAAATAGTTAAACCCTAATGTTTTGAAATGTTTCAAAACTTGCCCTCAAGTTTTGGAATTTAAAATTTTGATTAATAGTTTAATTATGTAATATTTAAATTCTAAAACTCTAGTATTTTGAAAAGTTCAAATTACACCCTCATGGTTTTGTTAAGTTAATTAAAAGTTTAATTAAAAGAGAAAGTTAATAAAATCACCTAGTATTTTAAAAGTGTAAAATACAACCTATACTATATATATGTAACATTAAAAGACTAATATTATATATGAGTAAAGAGTTAGTCTTACCGTTAGTAGGCCTCATTCACGAAGCTGGTCTACAAGGGGTGTTTAAGGAAATTGCCTATAAAATGGCGATTGAATGGGTATCCACTCTTACCCACCGCACTCTTGACTAGTGGAGGGTCGTTAGCCGAACGGGTAGGATAGGACGAAACCTTCCATTATAAGTATAATGAAGTACAAAGTAACTAAATGTTTTTATAAATTCCCAAATCATAGTTACTTTAGGAAAAAATGTGGAATTGTATGCTAATCCATGGAATTACACTTTGTACTTTTGTCGAAACGTTAGTGGAGCGTGTGTGGTTAACCGACACACTAATTTGGGTTTGGCATTGGTGGTGAAGGGTGATTCGATGTCTGTCATAGATCAATGGAGCGTGTGTGGTTAACCGGCACATTGATTAAGTGAGCATGGCATTGAGTGCACCAAGTACATTCGCATGGTTATTCACACCTTATTTGTGATCCTCGGCATCCCAGTCACAAATAGAAGGACAGAATCGAGATAAAACATGCCATTGAAAAGTTCAATGAATCTCAAAAGATCTAGGAGTTTCAATTCATTTAAAACTTAAATTTCTTTTTCGCTTTTCATGGTGGAAATTGGTAAATCGTCATTTACCTACCTTCAAATATTCTGCAACTAGATTACGGCATCCCTCTTCTAGGTTGTAGAATGTAGTGTTGGATCCTAGCCTTGATGTTTCATTTGGGTGTTACATCAAGGATTCTTATCAACTAACTTGAATATTCTCCCGTTTTCTAGATGTCTAAATCTTACAATGGTCTTCCCAAGTCCCTTGGAACAAGCTTTCCAAATGAAGATGACGTTCCTCGATACGATCAAGGAAATAAGAGTCATGCTTCACTTCCTCCACCTCCTCCAATTATTCTCCCTAACCCACAAGTTCAAAGGCTTGAAAAGTTCAAGCTCACTCAAGCCCGTTTGGCAAGTAAACACGAAGATAGGAAACCTGTGTGTGCACACGTCTTAGAGATGAAGTCACACATTGATAGGTTAAGAATGATGGGTGTCGATATCTCAGAAATGTTGGCTGTTGACTGGGTCCTTCAGTCACTTCCTGAATCATATAGTAAGTTCGTTAGAGAGTACTATATGATGGACCATGACGTGACCCTCATTGATTTGACCTATTTGCTTATAGCTGCTGAATCAGAAATGATTTGGCGTGCTAATCGAGCAAATTTGTCTGGCAAATCAAACTCCCAAACTTCAATGGACATTGATAATAGTGACATTGGAAATCCAGAAAAGGTAACTTCTGAGATAGTTCCTTGTGCCATTCCAAAAGAGTCCATCTGCTTCTACTGCCAAGAGAAGGGGCATTGGAGACGAAGCTGTCCTGTTTACCTGAGAGATCTAAGAGATGGGAGAGTCAAGACGTATGGCTCTACTTCAGGTAAAATCCAATAACTAACTCTATAAGTTCCTATTCTTTGATTTTCAATACATGATGTGATAATATTACATTTTGATGTTTTGTAGGATCGAAGAAAAGAGAGGAAGCTTAAGGGAAGAAGTAAGCTGAATCTGATCGTGAAGAAATGGATTTCGATCGCATTGCTTGAAGATCGGATTTTTGAGCTACTACTTTAGAGTTAGAATAGATTGCTTAGAAATTTAAATAGCATAGTTTTCATTTGAATTGCATTGTAAGGACAAGTATTTCCGCAATAAAATGAATTTTGATTTCGTCCTATTTATTTATCCTTGCAATGGCATATGTGAAAATGGATGTTTATGTATTTCTAATTTTAGCAATGTTGAATTGGATGTGATTCTTGATTATGTTATTTGTGAAATGTCGAGGATTTTCCAAATAAAGGAAGATTCTCATCGCCCAAGTTTCAGTTGGACAGAAACTTGGAGTCAGGGAACTTGGTTGCGTGATGAGTGAGAAACTTCGTATTTGGAAATTAGACTAAGTCTTCAAAGTGTCAAGAGAAGGACCAGGAGATCAAGCACACTAGGTTGTGTGTTGATCAAGTCCACCACAAGAGTGATAAAGATATTCGTCATGATTTACTAAAGTTTAGTAAATATGGTTATATTTATAAGATTAAGTATAATTCTGAGTTGATTGAAAGAGTTTCAATCAATAACAGAACGAATAATAAGAATCAAGCAGGCAGAAAGATAAAAGTTTCTCTATTCTAAGAAGAAGGGAGAGTACCTTTTATTATGTTTTATGATAGGTCTTAATGATTAAGAACCATGTCTCAATTGATCCTCTAAGTGAGTCTTAGTGCAATTGTATGTCTAAGAAGAGGAATCGAGAATTGAAGAAATGGTTAAATCAAGAAGTCAATCATACTTCGTTCCAATATCAAGTCTTAGAGTCAAGATTCTGACATGAGTGACAAGTCTTAAGTAGGTTAATAACACTCGACAAATGTGGAATTTGAAAAAAAAAGTTTTCTTATTCTTGCACATTTGAAATTGGTAAGTTGTGATGTCTTGGATAAGACAAAGACCAACCAGGACCAATTGTGTGAAGTGTTAAACTTGACATAAGGCTACACTAACTCTTGAATAATTGTTTGTCAAGAAATGTTTCTTGACAAGAGAATCTTATATGTCAAGGAGTCAGTGGGAGTCTTAATGGTCTTGAAAAGTTTCGAGAACAAATCAAGAGTAAACCTAGTTGATCATCACTAGCACACGATGATAGGTTTATAACCTATCGTGTTGACGTTATCTTATTTCTGCGCCATTCCAGTTGAGTTAATTGTGCATGTGAGTTCTATGAGTTCTCATTTGAATGCATAAAGACAAAGCACCTTGATCAATGGAAAGTACATTGATTTGTAGGGGTGAGTTGCTTGGAAGACATGGTGGGCATTCCTGTTACCATGAGGCAAGAAATCAAGATTGAACAAGTTCAGTCCATATGGTTTTGGATTTGTCGCAAACTTTCGTTTTGACAAATTCACATGGATAGGAATGCATACATCATAAAATCTAAGTGTCATAAGGTTTTCCTCCTTCATGAAAATGATTGTGAGGAAATGCTTTCACTAAGAGAGATTTTAAGAAGATAGCAATTGTGAAAATTGTGTTCTCAAATTCGATTATGATTACGGCATCCCTTTTCATAATTCGAATTGTAAGATTTGGCAATTGGTCTGAACATTTGGGACTTAGTAACATAAATTCTGAATTGTTTAGACACACATGTGAGCTATCTAAGGCAAAGGTGTATGAGCTTAAAAAGCTTAGATAAAGGCTTATCAAAGCATTAGGTGTTAGAAATATGAACCTAAGGAATTCAATAAGCATTGTTTTCTAGAAGTTCAATTGTTTTCTAAATACATGTCAAAGCTAGTGGGAGCATAAGTGTTATGCTGATAAGAAAATAATCATCATGATAGTGGGAGCATGATTATTATAGTAAGTATTGCAAGTTAGCAATATTAATTATAGAAAACAAAGATTCACTTTGCAAAGTTGCAAGGGTTGAAAATTTGTTTTTCTATAATTAAGGGAGAGAATATTATACTTCGTTTTCAAAATTCTAAAGCTTAGATCGAGAAATGTTAATAAATTTAGTCAAGGATACATAGTGCATTCTCAAAATTCGATCATGATTACGGCATCCCTCTTCATAGTTCGAATTGTGGGAACAGGGCACATAAAATATTATGGCAGAAGGATGATAAAGTATCACGTCCTTATGTGAGACATTATGCATCGTGTCCAATACGCTTCAGATATAGGATCGATTGCATATGCTATAATATTTGACCATTCTAAATTTTCCAAATGCCTACGGCATTAAGAGGGAAAAAGGACTAGAATCAGTTTTGACTAAACTAATTAAACAACTATCAAAGGACGATCTGAGGTTCACTAAGGATTTGTCACTTGTGAGTAGTTGGAAGTATAGTACTGGATGGACTATATTGACATTATTATGAATAGATAAGATTCTATTAAGAATGAGTTGTCATATGACAAATATGGAAATGTTTTCATAAATGGGAGTTGGAAATTAAGAATCTATGTAGATTAGAAACTTTTATGCATAAGGATGTTCAAAGGAATGTACTTTGAGTGAGAGACATCACATCTATAAAATTGTTCTGTAACAATTTCTGATAGAGAACTTAGTAATTTCATTAGCCAAGTCCTGGTGACTTTAGTGCTATATGACTTTACGAAAGGGTTGTTGCATAAAATATTAGAATCTAACATATTCTAAAAGTGGCAAGAATTTGGTATTCTTATAATAAGGATTGGGGATTGTGAAATGAGTTTCATTGGAAAAGATTTTTCAATTTATCTATTTCACAAAGTATGGACCATAGGAAACCAAAGTGTGCATGCTTGGAGCATGGGACAATTGTGGTTATAATTCGAGTAATAAGTTGATTTTCTGAAACAGTAAGCAATGAATAATGAGTAATCAATATGGTGTTTAAATAAAAGGGTTTTCATTTACGCTCAAAAGTTTTGGGACCATATAGGATTAATATTATTATTGCGTTTCATTTTACATGTTTTGACTTCCAGAATAACTAGGTTATTCGAACCTCCACAGTCGGTCATACGTTGGAAGTAAGTATGAAGGAAGACTGTCATAAATCTGTCTGTAGATTGTCTAAAGTGTTTAGACATAGCACAAGTTTGCTGCAGAGTTCATGAGTGCTTTGATAAGATTAAAGTATTGGATTAAACCCACGCTCACTTGAATCACTTCATGGTTTTATCACGAGTGATTGGTGAGACGATAACATTGTATATTCTTGAAACCGAGACGTGTGAGTTGTTATTTGCTGGTCGGTTGCACATTGATGATAAGTAAACACACCAGTAACTTGGTGTTATAAAACTTATTGTTGTGTGTGATTCGATTAGTAGGTGCAAGCAAGCATTTGAGTCAAAGTTTATCCATTCCTTTTACCCAAGGTGGGATAAAAGCGATATCTGTGGGCCCCTCGATGATTTAGTGATGACAAAGGAAAGTGCTCGGTCGGGCCAGGACTGATTTGATTTGTTCAATTAGTCAGTTGTCATAAATCGGAAATCGGGAAAAGACACGTAGACTGAGAGAATGATTTCAAACCATGTCTCATGTCTATACGATATCTTGTAGAATGGAGGAATATATAATCCCTTATCTAAAGGACACGCGTATCTGATAAGATCAGAGTTGACAGCGGCTTTGAAAGCTACGATTGCTGATCAGGTTCTGAAGTCATACGCAGAATAGTTATTAGACTTATCCAAGTGGGAGACTGTTGGATTAGTGTCTAAGTCCATAACTATTTTGGTATGTACTTGACCCGATTATGAGCATGGTCCTTTTGGGTTGCCTTCACCATAGCAATATGTAGGATGAAATAAGGAGAGAAAGGTTTAATTATGATTTATTAATATATTATAAGAATAATATACTAAAGGAGAGATCATATTGTTTAATTAATATTAGTCAAGAATTAATTGAGAATTAATTTAGTGGCTAAAAGAGATTAATTAAACTTAAGGGACTGGATTTGTAATTATAAGATAATTACAATTGGGCTATGGATCACCTAATAATATATAGGTTGGACGAATTCTATGGGAAGCACATTAGAAATCGTCCAATGGATATGTTAAAGGAGTCCATGGGTTGCTTAGGGCCTAAGCAGCCAGATTAGGGTTTCCTAGTTGTAAACCCTAATAGCCTACATGTATATAAAGGACCCTTAAGCCCCAAAAACGTGGATAAGGAATCCTTTAGGGTTTCTGGACGTTTTGGCTGCCTCCTCTCTCCTCCCTCTTCATCCAAGTTGCTTAGTGGTGTTTGTGACTCCATTAGAGGTGCAACACTTGAGGCACTAAGCTTTCTGAAGCAAATCAAAGCAAGGATTGATTGTTATTGCTATATAACAATCAAAGGTAATTACTAAACCCTTATTTCAGTTCTTATTTGATAGATCTAGGATTTGTAAGTCTTGGATTCAAAGCATGTACAATAGAGAAACCTAGATCCAAGCATTAGGGTTTGTATGAGCACATAGGATTGTTTCTTATGCATAAAACCCTTCAAAAACACCTAATGAACACTTAGTTCAAAAACACCTAATGAACACTTAGTTCAAATATCCCTGGCGAACACATAGTTCAAAAGATCTAGTGAACACTTAGTTCAAATATCCTTGGTGAACTCAATCACCTAAGGAACACAGAGTACGAAAGCTCTTAGTTCAAACCACGTGATAATAATGTATATCTCGATCCTGCAAAACCACTAATATTATTAACACATATAAATCATATTTCTAAAACAATCTATCCCATCCCATCGATCCCCACATACTGACCCTATACAATGATCTTACGAGATCTAGCCTAAGGAATCGATATGAACCATAAACTGACGAAGCTGCTTCGGAAATTTCCTGGCAGCAAACGAGGATCAATAAAGACATCAAATGAGGGGAATGGAATAAGTTTCACCACGAACCTTCGTTCGTAAAAGAAAGAACCACAAGACAATTAAGTCAGGGGTAGTTATCTAGATAACAATGCCTAGGCGTGGTCCGACTATCATGAGGTATTATACCCCCAGACTTTACCTATCCCAGCATCGAACTTTGCCTAGCAGTGGCCTGAATACATGAGGTATTTCACCCCCAGACGCACCCTATCCAGCAATATAACACCAGACATACCTAGCAATGGTCTATTACCGACACACTTTATTAGGCAGTCTACGAAGTTCCCTTAATTACTTCGTGAAAGAAAACGCTGACATATGAAGCTCGGTCGATCACTTCATAAAAGAAACGCTGACTCCAAAGTTCTCTCAACATAAAAGTATGGGGAAATACTATTAGAGTACTCCCGTACGCTCCCGTAACCGACACACAAAATTGTCAAAAAGACTTTGTACATGATAGTACTTATGGCACATTATAGTACTCTGGTATGCGAAAGACTCGTACTCGAGAACATAATAGTACCCTGGCACAAGCAGCACCCAAGACACAGAGCTTTAAAAAGGACTTCGTATATAAAATGTACTTCTATACGTAGGACGTACTCCACCGATCATCAATCTCGCAACGCACATACTCTTAATAAGAGACTACCCAATGTCCAAACTTAATTGAACTAAACATTCCATTTAAGTCTTAACCCATCACTAGGCAAACCTACAATGTTTATAATCAATTTTTTTGATACTATCTCCGTTTAGGCAACGCCAACTAGTGTATACTTAACACAAGGTTTTTAAGTAATAATATCATATATACACATCTTAACACATATTGAACCATATCTGATTCGCACGTTGTATATCATCAAATATATCTAACACGTATTTCGGACAATAACAAATACTTCACATACATATGTATATTTCATACTTTAATCAATACTCGTATTAAAATCACGTTCCTAAAAGGGACTATACACATGATACCTTATCGAATGAACACGTAATTCAAGAATACATAATCCGTACTCCCGGATCTTAAATTTGCCTCATTACCTAATCCATATTCCCGGATCTAAAACTAACCTCTTGATCTGATCCCTACTCCCGAATCTAAAACTAACCTCTTGATCTGATCCATACTCTCGGATCTAAAACTAACCTCCTCATCTGATCCATACATCCAGATCTAAAACAAGTTTATCTCTTTATCCTCTTATCTCATGGCCCAACCCATCTTTTATCACCTACCAACAACCTCATCTACCCATGTTCTACCCAACATATTTTTAGATACGAAATACATATATAGTTTAACTCATTAAAACTTATATAATTCGTCCATTCCACAATCATCTCAAATAAACAACAATATATTATACACATAGCACATATTTCATAGCAAATACTTAATATTTATGTGTTAGAAGAAAGTGACCACACACTCACTTGATCAGAAGATGATTGGACAGCACTACGGCTTGTAGAAGTAGTATTCTTCGGTAGATCTGGAAGATCTTCACAAAAATTGGCTTCTCGCGGGCAGAGCGGCTCGGGAATCGCACTTCTCGGGATCTTTGGGGCTTCGGGACTTGCTTCGGGGCTCGGGAATGATACCGGGGCTTCGGGATATTTCTTGCACGAAAAACGAGGTAAAACGGGAGAGAGAGGAGAGGAATTGAGCAAGGAACTCGGCTACCCTCACACCCTTTATATAGGGGCTGATTCTTCAAATTACGATGGGCGTAATTAGAGTTACGCTGGGCGTAATGTGGATAAGGCCGGTGACTCCCCCCCCCCCCTTTCGGATAATATCGAATTTATATTTAAATTAAATACTTTAATTATTTAATAAACTTCAAAAATTCACATCTTCCTCATACGAGCTCCGTTTTCGACGTTCTTTATATCCCTGCGTAGGTGAGACTACGATCTACAACTTTCGTTTAGACTCTGTCGGCTAATTTTGACTTTATTTTTATTATATTATTTTAGTAGGCCGGGACAGGAAAACTCCGTTATAAATTCATAACTTCTTCATCCGACGTCCGTTTTCGTCTGTCCTTTTATCATTGCAATACTAATAACGAGATTTTCGATTCTCGTTTAGATTGCTTCGACCAAAAATCACTCGATCTCAAATTCGAGTTTCGGGCTGCATACTGTTAAGCTGAAACTTAGAAAAATCATAACTTCCTCATACGAAGTCAGATTTGGACGTTCTTTTTATACACGCTCTCGGTTTAACGTATTCTACGACTTTCGTTTAGATCGCTAAGGCCAAATCCCGTTCTATCGTAAATTCATTATTTACGTCGCGCTGCGTCGTGCCGGTTCTGTCGCGAAACTTCGACAGGTCATAACTTCTTCGTTATAACTCGGATTTCAACGTTCTTTATATGTACGGAATCCTTGTAACATATACTACAACTTAGTTAAGATTATTCATTCTAAATAATCTTATATCAAAAAGTCATTTTTGACGCTTAACGTCTCTAAATTGACTAGCCCGGATCTACGGGCGTTACAGTTTGTGTTTTGGAGCCAAGGGGTATTTCGGTGAAGTGTCAGTTCGGGCTTTTATGGAAATTGGATTTTTGTTCTGGAAATCTTAAGGCAAGTATGAGTTGATAGAAGTGTAGAGCTTCTCGTTACCTGTTCGTGGATATAAGGATCGTCAGAAACGGACTTATAACGAAGAAGTTATGGCCTTCGGAAGATTCATGGTTTTAGGGTTAAATCGAGTACGCGGGGTGTACACATGACGTACTAGTATTGAGGCTAGTATGCGGGGTGTACATTGGTGTACGCTGGGCGTACTAAGCAAGTTGATCGCGCATGCCTTATGCAGTACGCTGGGCATACCAGAAGTACGCTGGACGTACTCTTGTCAGACCCAAACCCTAATTTAGGGTCTTGGACCATACTTAAGCTCCTTAACTCACCACCAAACACTATTATCTTTAGCCTCCATCCCTCTAAACCCTATAAACGAAACCCTAGCCCCTATTTTAGTGGTTTTTGAGCTTTTGCTGGTATTTCATGGTTTTTGGTGTTCATAAAAGAAGAAGGAACTTCTTGGAGAAGTGTGGGATTACTTGAAGCTTTTGGATCCAGGCTTGTTGCATCTTGATCTACCCTTTTGAGGTATAAAGTTTCTATCTTGACGACTCTAGGTGTTACATCTAGTTTAAGGTGTATTTTGGGTTCATTTTGGTCCTTAGAGTCATCCTTGTGAGTATGAGTACCCCAAGATCTTATAATGATGGATCTTGGCCTTTGGGAGGTCCTGTGTTCATAAAAATGTCATATTGGACCATGCATGAGGTGGATGTTTATTATGGATGTTATTAAGGATTTTGGTCCCATTAAGCCATGCAAAGGAGTAAAGTTGCCAACTTTACGTGTTAAGACATATCATTAGGGTCATATATGAGTTTGGAAGTCATTGGCTTAACCATTAAGAGCTTAATATGGATTTTTGGTCCCTGATGAGTACGTTGGGCGTATGCAGGAAGTACGCTCAGCATAATGAAGATTTCATGCATCAGCCGTTTGTAATCAGTGCTTCGTGGGTGAGTACGTTGGGCGTACCATTCTGGTACGCGGGGCGTACTCCCCAGTTTGCCATTTTGGGCTTTTTAAGACTTGGGCCTTGTTGGGCCATTGGACTTTGGACTTTGGGCCATGGATGGACTTAGGGTTTTCTTGGAAGTAGCTCCATGATGGTTTTGGGGCCCAATCGAGTTATTGGGTCATAATGGGTTTTTGTTGCTTTTGGTTTGGGCTTTGGATTGCCATTTTCGGTTTTGGGCTTTTTATGCATTTTGGGTTGGGCCTTGGTTATGGAACAAGTAAGAAAAGGGTAAAATGGTCTTTTACCCTTTAGGAAGTTAGTTTATGGAGTGGGCCTCGAATTTTGGGTTATCTGGTTAATTATTGATTAAGATTGTATTTATTGTTAGTTGGCGCGAGGTTATCCGGTTCGGCGGTCCGAGCAGTTATTGATTATCAACGGATTGAGGTGAGTTTTCCTTACTGTACATGCGGGTCGAATGCACCAAGGCCGGCCCATTGGATTAGATATCCTGATATGTGATAGTATGTTATTGTGTTGTGGTGATCTGTTAGATCGGTATCCTGGTTTATAGGATGATGATATGCTTAGTGATCAGTAGATCCGCCTGTTATCCGTTTTCTGGATATATGTTTATCTGTTGTATATGTCGTTGTAGTGTGAGTAGGTTGAGACTATACTGCTTTGTGTTGTCAGTCAATAAACCCGGTAATGTTTATATCGATATGTTGTTATGGTTCACTGGGTTCATATGTTTATCGGTTATGTATATGTTGACATGTTGAGTGTGGTTGGGTTGAGGCGGACCAGAGTAGACTGAAGGCCAAGAGACCCAGGGCGTCCCGGCTAGACTGCAGGCCTGAGAGGCATATCAGTTAGGCCGAAGGCCCGAAGAACATTCCAGATATGCTGAAGGCCCGGTGAGGCGTTCCAGTCATGCTGAAGGTTCTGTGAGCGTTCCAGATAGTCTATAGGCCGGAGAGGCGTTCCAGTCATGCTGAAGGCTCTGTGAGCGTCCCAGATAGTCTGTAGGCCGGTGCGGCGTTCCAGTCAGGCTGAAGGCTCTGTATGCATGTTGTTTGTTATTATGTTTATGCGGTGGTACTTTGGGGGAACTCACTAAGCTTTGTGCTTACAGTTTCAGTTTATTGTTTCAGGTGCTCCAGATGATTGTAGCAAGGCGAAGGCGTGACCGTACACATCCTTGGTTTTACTACTGATTGGATCTTGGGAGACTCTGATTTTAAATCATGTTTTGGAAACAATGGTTTTGTAAACACTTTTATTAGTAACGGGTTGTTTTGAAAAGTTTAAATTTGTTGAAATGTTTGGGATGTTACATAAAAGAGTGAAATGTCTAGATCTACAAGATGGATTGGTAAAGTTGCAAGCTTTATACCTCCTGGAGGTTGCAAACAAGGACAAAACTTCAGATCCAAAGTGCTTCCCAAACTCCAAGCTCTCCACACCACTCTCCTCTTCTTCAAGTACACCTCTAATCACTCCAAAGGCTCCAAAATGCTCTCTTTCTCTTAGGGTTTGCTTGGGGATCGATTTCACAAAAAGAGGCTGAATAAGAATGAGATGAGAGGCTATGATGCTTAAATATGAGCCAAAACCTAAAAATTAGGGTTTGGATAAACCTCACGTACGCCAAGCGTACTAAGGCGCACCATAGTACGCTTAGCGTACACACGTACGATCAACATACTCCCAAAGTCCTAATTTACCAAAATGTCACTATGGGCCCTTTTCACCATTTTTTATACTTAGGGAGCAATATGCAATAAATCTCAATAAGGATCAACAATGAAAGTGCCTCAAAACAAGATGTTACAATTCTCCCCCACTTGACTTAGACTTCGTCCTCGAAGTCTGCTGCAGTAACTAACCCAGGGTAGTGTTTCCATATCTCCACCTCGGGTCACTTAAACGGTCCTCCCCAGAACCCGATTCGAACTAAAAGTCGGCTCATTCAGGCGGTTGTCTACCCATACTATCCTTGACTTTTAAAAATGAAAAATTCACCTTGGATTTTCGGGATGTTATAGTATCGTTAACTTGCATGATCATTGGGGTTAAAGTTATTGAATTCACTTATGCTAGTTAGTCTGATCATGATGACTAGACACTTTTATTCGGTAACTAATGGAATTAAATCATTATTTTGAAATCAACCATAGGAAACAGGAGGGATTCTAAGCTAAACGAAAGTATCTATTATTCTTGGTTTTAAATCGTCTTTCTTGTCATTAATTAGGTATTTAAATTTAAGTTTTTCTGAACTTGCAAAATCAGATAAAAACACATATTTTAGTTGTTTTTCTTAGTTTTACTTTTAGTAATTATTTTATTAATTAAATACCGTTCTCTGTGATCGACACCTGACTTACTTTACTATTATATAATCCAACTAGGTACACTGCCTATAAGTGCATAGTTAGTTAAGTTTTGTTAGGTTATAAATTTAAAAATGGTAGGTATAATTTTGCACATCATAAATCAAACATCATTTATAACACTTCATAAGAACATAAGAAGGACCACCAATGGTTCATTTCCTTAGATTAAACATTAAACATCTAGATTTTATAAAATCCACATTCAACGAGAACTTAACCTCCAAAAGTGAATGAAATTCTTCACACGACCAATTGACTTGATTCTACATATACCAACACATGTCAAAACCATTTTAATGAGGAAAAGGTGTCATGGAAGCTTTAAACTTAAAATATAACTTAATACCAAAACTTAACATTTCAAGGAACATTTACAATTTATTTGAACACTAGATATAACACCAAATAAGCATATTACTTTCCAATTCCGTAAAGAACTCTCGAATACCAAAACTAGACAAGAGTTTACATTCCATATGGGAATTTAATCTTGGAACATAGTTCCATGATCAACGAAACTGAAATCCCAAATTAAAGTAAGGTTCTAGTCTAAATTTCATAATCTTACCATGAGACAAGAATTGTCAATGGATCATAGATTAAAATAGTATATATAATATAAGAACAACATCAAACTCATATCATTGTTTGAAACTATGGAACTTGATCTAAAACACTTGGGGCTTGAAAATACCAAAATCATCAAATGAAATCTAAACTTGAATCAAACACTAGAAATCCCACCACTAGTTATGAATTAACAAATGGATCATGAATTTGAAGGGACATAATCAATCTATTCACAAATCCAAGCTCATATCATTGCTTGGAATCAATAGTTTGAATCAATGAATACTAGAAAGGAAAATACCCAAATTACCACAACTGGAACTAGAATTTTATTCAAACATCATGGAATCTCACTATAAGCCAACGGGTTGACAAATGGATCATTGATTGAAGGAAATGTATCATCTAACCATAAAATAAAGCTCATATCATTGCTTGAAGATTCAAATTCGGATTTAAAGATCTAGGGTTTTAAATAGGGGTGTTCGTTTGGATGGATCAGTTTGATCCAATCTAATCTAATGAATCAAAATTGATTTCGATTTTCAAAACATAGATCCAAATAGTCCAAACTAAATTGAAATCTGATCCGAACCAACCATATTATAATTCGGTTGAATGAGTTTTTTCAATTCGATTTTCAAGAGGTAGGGCATTTAAAAATATATATATATATAAGTTGAATATTAGCAACTCTAAACAAAAATAAATTGTTTAGTTGTTAATTTAAATTAATGAACAACTAAGAAAAAAAAATATACTATAATTTAATATTTTATAGATAAAAGCCTTTTGAAAAGTAGATATTAAGGTTTTTATTCGGTAACACTATCTAATCTATTTAAAATACAATTTAGTAGATTAATAAATAAGTAAAAGATTTATATTAAAAAACAAAAAAATATATATAACTAAATAAATAATAAATTGTTATTCGGTTTTTTGGACTATTCAGTTTTTATTCTATAAACTGAAACCAATCTAGAATCAAATATAGTAATTCGGTTTTGTTGAAAATTAATCCAAAAATCCAAAAATTCAAACCAAATAGTCCGATTGGACAATTCGTTTTATCCAAATAGTGGACAACCATAGTTTTAGAAACCCACCAAATCACATCCACACTCACAAATGTCCAAACTATTTGTTAGTTGGAGTTTATAGATGGATCAAGGAGTTAAACTACATCAACAATTTCACAATAATCACCCAATTTAAGCATAAACTCGGATTTCACCATTGATGGTTAAGAAAACTCATTAAAAAAACTCCAAACGTACAAATCTCACAAACATTTGTTGTTTGGAGCTTGGATATGGATTAAGGAAATCAACTACATCATTAATCTCATATAAACAACACAAATGAATTATAAATTTCAAATTTGCAAATACCACATAAACCCTAAGACAAAGATGGGGAAAAATGAAAGGATTCTACCTTAGATGCAAGATTATAGAAAGGATTTGAGCAAGGAATCATATAAACATTCCAATCATCAAAACACCATGGATTAAGTGGGGAAAATCGACCCAAGATGGTGGGAGAGGGCTAGAACCGAGAAGAGAAGAAAAAGGAGTGAAAATGGGAAGAAAAACAGCAAAAAGTGTTGTTTATTTCTGATCAGCGTCGGCGGACGCGATGCGCCATCCATTGGACGTAGGGTACCCTTCAAGAATTGTCAAATTGACATTTTTGGTCCCTTATTTGAATTTCTTTCATGCTTGGTCCCTAACTTAGCTAAAAACTTAATAAAAATTATTTTTAGTCTACAATTGGTCCTTCTCCACCACGACTCATGCAAATCTAGTCCGAGATGCTTATTTCGTCAAATGATCGAGTCGAAAACAAGTTTCTTCAAATAGACACTTTTATCCCTTCACCTTAAAATTTTTCTTTTGACACCCAAACTCTATCATAATCTATTTATGACTTAGAAAATATGTTTATTATGGTTATTACTCAAAATAATTTACTTCCATTTATTATTTATTTCATTTCAATTTATTTTATTTTAAATTAAAGAAACTTTTATTTTTACCAAAACGCTCAAAACTTCGTGCCCCAAAATAGGATGTTACATTTGTGTGTTAGAGAATATGTGTAAGCATGTAAATGTATGGATGTAATTAGCGATTGCATCATTGTTAGATTTTGATATGTTACACAACTTGTGTTTTGTTGTATGATATGTGTTTTATGCATGAAAAGAGTAGAGTAAGGGATCCCTAGGAGAGAACGTTAGATTATGCATAGAAACCAAGATGATGATGATGACCGGTGGTTCACCTCTCGGTATATGTGTAGATGCTTGTTCACTTATGTGACAAGCCAAATTATGTTATGTATGAATACGTTGTTTATGGTTATATATAACTCACGGGACTTATAGTCTGACAAATATTGTTTCCATGTGTTTAGCAGGTTCTGATAGCAAGCGTTAAAGAGCGAGGACTTAGAAGCATCAAGGACTATGGACTACACTTTTGTTTCCGCATTTATCTTTGTTTTCTTAGTTATGGTTATGATATGAAATTGGTACCACCCATGAATATTTTGCTGGGAATACTTTTAAAGCTTTTGAAACTCTGGTTTTTGGTATCATTTATGTAAACTCAGATATCATTCCAAGTATTTTAAATATTAAATGTTTGTGAAAAGTACGGGTTGTTACATTTACCCTTTTAGGAGTTTTGATATGATTCTATAAATCTTTGATAACCAATATTTTGCCTTTGAGACATGTTTGCAATTACGGCTTATATAATGCACTTTCAGTTTGGTTTTCGGTCTTTTAAAACCTCAATGTATTTGTGATATTTTCATTGTTTTTGAGGTTTGATTTGAGTAAGTAGATTGTTACCTTCTTACTCTAAATGAATCAACATCGAGTATTCTCACTAGAAAATTCCATTGTGGAACTTTTTTTAATGTGTGCTTAGTTTGAAGCCTTAGGGGAGAGGTTAGAAGTAGCATGGACTTTTGAGAATGTCACATCATGTGCTCTTTATTAAACTATGTTAAGATATTATATTGTCATATCATCGCTATTTGAACTTTTAAACTTGTTTTAAAACCATAGGACCGTATATTTTCCGTAATTAAAAACTCTGAAAACTACTTTTTCTTAAAATTTAATGGTCTTAGACAGATATTTTTAATACCCAAGCGAAGGGTGTTTCATATTTCTTTACTAAATGCTTACAATCATATCTGAATGTACAACCTTACATTTTAGTTCACAACTTCACATATTGTACCTTTTTGTACAACCTTACATCTTCCTTCCCACACTAACATTTAGTCTTAAAATTTAATGGTCTTAAATAGATATTTATAATACCCAAGAGAGGGATGTTTCATATTTCTTTACTAAATGCTTACAATCATATCTAAATGTACAACCTTACGTTTTAGTTCCCTGATTGTACATTTTTTGTACAACCTTACATTTTCCTTTCCACACTAACATTTAGTTTATCAATGCTCACTTATAAGTTTTGGATGACACACTTTGATTGCAATATGAATATTATAAGTAATTGTTGCATTCATGAAATCTATTTTGAAAATATTTGTTTAATTTGGAAAGCTAATGCTTATATGGAAATCGTTTTGAGCATCTACTTGTATATTCACGTAGTATGGGAGACTTTGGATTCATTTATTATATCTATATAGGATTTGACTTTTTAGAAGTGATTAGATTTATAGATAAATATCACTATGCATAAGGCTAATTATCCCTTGTGTGGTGTGTGTATGTATGTGATGGTTTAATTATAAATTACCTAGTTTGAAATGGACATGGAAAGTGTAGTGAGCAAATGGTCTACCGTGTATGAGCTCGAACTTAACCATCAATGTGGTCTTTGGACTTGGAGATTGACTTGATTAGATGCATGTGTATCATTTAATTGGTTATTGTTGAACCATCCCTCTTGAAATATTCTTGAAATATTGAACTCTTGGATTTTGATTATTTCTTCTTTGCTAACCACTTATTTAGCTTTATTGATCCTTTTGGATTATTGAACCTAGATCTATGAGTCTAATGCATAGTTAACTTTGAATATATAAATTATAGGGTTGAAATGTTTTGAAAATTATTTTTGGAGGTTTGAATGATCACCATCATCCAAAACTCTTAAAGAGTCAATCTCGAGTATACTCATCAGGCTTTTCAAGCCTAACATTTGTATTTTGACATATACTTATATTAGGTGATCATAGAGAAGAGAAATAAATGATAGCAATGATATTTGGAATGTCAAGTCTATGTAGTGATTTCAGTTTTAAACCGTGTTTTGGAGAGTGGTCATTACAACCTTGCATTTGAACAATCTATTCAAATATTGGACTTCGATGGCCTTAATTTCACACTTACAAATAACTCAACTAATTTAAAACTTAAATAATTGGTTTTATATATCATTTAAAAACCAACCATACGAGGGATGTTTCAGACTCCCCGCTAGGAATAATTTGGCGAATCGAAGAATTGATTTTAAGTCTATATTGTGCCCGCTTTATGAGGGTCATATAGAACAAATGTCTCATTTATTTTTGTATTTTATAGTGGTGAGATCCTTAGGGGATATGGTTGGTGAGTGGTTTGATGTTTAATTTCTGAATTTTGTGAAGGTACTACAGTTACTAACATGGATAGAGATAGAAGAAATTTGTCGATTACGAAGAAAAGAACAGTTAAAGTGATGATCTCGACAACGATTTGGGTGCTTTGGTCACCCAATAATATCAAAGTTTTTTACCGATAAATATTTTCTGAAAAATATAATGCTTGAAAAGTTTTTTTATTTTTTTTTATTTTTTTTTTATTTTTTGCATTCTTTCAATTGGTTTGTGTTTAGAACAACAAATTGTAGGTCAATTGAACTTGTTGGTTAAAAAAATCCCAATTTGGCTACTTTGATGTAATTGGTTTGCTAGCTTGCTACTTCTTATAAATAAAAATTGGGCTATTAAAAGAAAACATCTATTAATATGAAATGCGAAGTTCGATGAAAGAAAACATCTATTAATATGAAATGAAAATATCTATTAATATGATTTGCGAAGTAAACATCTATTAATATGAAATGCGAAGTTCGAAGTAAATCTGATAACTTCCTACCATAGATTCGTTTTGGATGGAAAAGTTAAATTGCAAATTTGCAATAGTAATGGGACAAATCCTTGCAATTTTTTTAATTTGCATAATGTTTAAATTTGCCGAAAGCAGGACTCAGGTATTCAAAAGGGTTAAAGTATCCAAAACCAAAAAACTCGATACGAATTCCTTAAAAAGCAAGATGGAACCTATGAATCAGTTACCCTTTGATGCCATCTGCCATATAATTAGCAGACCAAGCTAGTATGGCATATTAATTAGCTTCAGTACTAGAAGAATATCCTTATCCTTCAAGAGGACGGCAGCACATGAATAAAACAGCATTGTTCGACCTTGCCTAGTCATCTACACATTAATTGACAACTGGTCGTTATCTCTGGACGAACGTACAAAACAACGATTCATTTGTCACCTTCTTTTTATTCTACGAACCCAATCGAATATGCACTCACGATTCTCTGATGCTTCTTTACGGTATGTAATTAAATCAATATAAACCATGTAAACTATAACCAAAACCAAGTTGATTTTACCAGTCTTAAACTTTTCTGCAAGCATAATAATGAAGAAAGTTAACACACAAGAAGTAGTAGATGATGAAAAAGAGATCTTGAACGATCAGCCATTGCCATTCACCAAGCTTTTAAGCTATGCAGATGCACTGGATTACACTCTAATGGCTCTTGCATCCTTGGGCTCCATCATCCATGGGCTTGCTCAGCCACTCGGTTATTTACTGCTTGGGAAAGCCATAGATGCATTCGGGACTAACATACATGATGATGCTAATATGGTTAAAGCCCTCAAGAAGGTAACCATATATAGAAATTTTACTTTTCTAAAAAGTAGTTGCTATATATATTATAATCTCTATTTTCACTCAGGTTATACCGTTTGTATGGTACATGGCGTTTGCTACATTTCCCGCAGGAGTTCTAGAAGTAGGAGGGTGGATGTATGCAAGTGAGAGACAAGTAGCACGGATGAGACTCGCATACCTGAAAGCGGTTCTTAAACAAGAGATTGGAGCTTTTGACACAGAGTTAACAAACGGAAAAATCATCACTGGGATTAGTAATCACATGAGTATCATACAAGATGCAATTGGCGAGAAGGTAATGAAAATGTATATAGAATCATCCAAATCCAATCCATGGTCATGATTTAATGAAATAATTAACTCCCGTATATATGAATGCATGCATGCAGTTGGGCCATTTTCTTTCATGCTTCGCGACTTTTTTTACTGGAGTTGTGATAGCTTTTATATGTTGCTGGGAGGTCGCGTTGCTCACTTTATTGGTTGTTCCCATGATTCTTGTAATTGGAGCGACTTATACCAAGAAAATGAACTCCATTTCAGCCACAAAAGCAGCCTACTTGTCAGAAGCTACAGTAATGGTAGAACAGGTAAGTTTTTGTCTTTTTCATTAAAGTTAAAAGTAAGCAATTTTATTATTCCAAAAGTGTTTCAAAACTAGACTTTGATTCCATGCAGACAGTTTCTCAGATTAGAACAGTGTTTGCTTTTGTTGGAGAAGGTTCTGCAATAAAATCGTTCTCAGAATGCATGCAGAGACAATTGATTATTAGTAAGGGAGAAGCGTTGATTAAAGGAGTTGGAACTGGTGTATTCCAGACGGTGACGTTTTGTTCTTGGGCTTTAATTGTGTGGATTGGAGCTCTTGTTGTTGTAGCCAAAAGAGCTCAAGGAGGCGATGTTATAGCTGCAGTTATGAGCATCCTCTTTGGAGCCATGTAAGATTAATCAAAGGATAACATTAATTATCGTCCTCTATTTATACTCTTATATTCTTATATTCATCATATATTTCAGATCAATCACATATGCAGCACCAGACATGCAAATCTTCAACCAGGCAAAAGCCGCAGGAAAAGAAGTGTTTGACGTGATAGACAGAAAATCTTTGATAAGTTATGATTCAAAAGGGGAGATTAATCTTGAAAAGATTAATGGAAACATCGAGATATGTGATGTTCATTTTGCTTACCCATCACGCCATGAAAAAATGATTCTACAGGGATTCTCCTTATTAATCCCCGCAGGAAAGGTTGTGGCTTTAGTGGGTAGTAGTGGTTGTGGTAAAAGCACCATCATCTCTCTGGTTCCAAGATTCTATGATCCTGAAAAAGGTTTGCATTCTTTAATTCAAGCTGCGATAATCTTAATAGCATTAATGTAGTTTGACTTTCTGATCGGATTCCCGTGGACTAGGTGAGGTCTTCGTTGACAATCATAATGTCAAGAATCTTGATGTAAAGTTCCTACGAAAAAATATAGGAGCTGTTTCGCAAGAGCCAGCACTGTTTGCTGGCACAATCAAGGATAACATGAAGGTAGGAAACAAATATGCCGATGATGAACAGATCCAGAGAGCAGCAACAATGGCAAATGCACACACTTTCATATCCCAATTACCGAATCAGTATTTAACAGATGTAAGTTGCATTATCTTATTAACTAGTTTCTCATAAAGAGTTAATCACAAAATTGACAAACAAAAAAAGAAGGTGATATCATAAAATGCTATATTTTAACATTTATTACAAAATGATCACACCAAATTGTTTTTTAGTAGTCCCACCACCATTTTCCCCTAATTAGATTTTTTTTTTTCGCAAAAATAAAATATCTTATGTTTTGTTGTGGTACTTTCTAGCGAAATAAAAATAAATTTCCGTGAAATTGGTTAAGGTTTTAGGATCTCGTGAGTAATGAGTCATGAGCACTGGTGGATGTATATGGAAACAAAAGGGATGCATAGACCCAACTTGAGTCTGACCATTAGCTATAAATTTAAGAAGTTTCTATCAATACTGTAATTCATTTATGGAATACTTTATTGACTCATTTTTGAAAGTTTTAGAACAAAACCTCTCCATGTTAATTTTTAGTATTTAGTGGGTTTTTTGCAGGGATTTATTAATAGTTTGTTAATTAGTCAAAAATTTGTGATAAGGCCATGCATATTCTAGAATACAAATTGAAATTCACAAAAGATTTTATGACTCGAATGTTTAGTAATATAAATGATAATAAGGGTTCCTAATCTTTGCGACTCTCCAATGACAAAGGTCTTAGACAAAATAATTCTTAGTTGTCTTTTTAAAATTTTAGGAACTACTAGGGGCTATTAATACTGCTACTAAAGGATAGGACAAAACGAAATGTCAACATAACATGTTAACGTTTTGTCCCCACTAACTATACTAATATTAGACCAAAATGCTTAAACCATAATATAATATTCTATTAAAACAAAACAATAAAATAACTCTACTAAAGCAAATAAGCTAGTCCAAGGTGAGTTGGGCCTACCATAATTCAAGTCTTGGGCTTTCTTGCTTGTTTGCTATAGACCCAAGAAGTTTGGAGCTTATTAATACCGACGGCACAAATTTTCACTTTGCCCTCAAGTGAAAAGAAATGGCGGACGGCATCAAAAGAAACACGTTGGGCTAACCCTAGTATGATATGCAATAATGCAATAACTAAATCCACTTGGTCGACTGCATTTATCACATCTCCATTTCTATTAAGAGCATCACCATTCTCATCAAAAGATTGAACATGTTCCTCCCTATGAACTATATTCATTCTCAAAAGCCTCCGTACGGATAAGAGATATCCTCACTTGAGGCTTCGGTGGATATTTCAGCCAAACAAACTTTCCATCATTTACTTTCATACACAATTCCACAATCGCCTTCACTATTCCCCACATATTTGAAGTATTCAAGTTAAAATGGCCACAAAACTCCTTCAACTTGTACCCAATAACTTCTTTTCCGATAATGTCACAATTGTACTCCATTTCAAGTATAGTGGCAAAGAGGAATGGTAAACCAAGAGCAACTAACCATACAAATGCAATAGAAATGCAACATCAATGGCTTCCTTGGTGATTTCTTTTGGTTTGTCTAACCAGAATGGTTTCCGCTTGCTAATGAACTCCCAATTGTATGAGACCTTCTAATGCTTCCCATTCTGATATTAAGGTGCTAGCATTTAATTCGATCATAACAATTTGTCATGATTCTACTAAATTCCTTTCACAATTACCAAGTATGCAAGCTCTACGGGTACACTGGTAAGATCAATACTCAACAATTCTTTACCATAATTCTCGATTAAAAATTTCTAAGTATCAACATTTATATGTGTTAAACGTGACTCGAGCATTTAGAGCATTCGTATGGAGCATTTGAGTTCAATAAAGCACTTGGAACTCAATGGAACACTTGGGGTTCATGGAGCATGTGCAAAGGAACGGATCATCTGAGAAGGGAATGGATATCCTGACAAAAGAACGGATAAAGTGACAAACGAACGAATCTTCTAAAAGGGGGTATGGAGCACCTGGAAGTGGAATGGAGCATCTTGGTGCATGGATGTGTCATCTATGCTTGAAGCGCCATTCTAGAAGCGTCATTATGGATGCAGAAGCGCCATCCATAATGTGGAAGCGCCACTCATTGTCTAGATATGGCATTCTGGAGGAAGAAGCGTCACTTTGAAGGTAGAAGCGTCACTATGGTTGAAGGAAGAAGCGCCATTCTAGAGGTAGAAGCGTCATTCTAGAGGAAGAAGCGCCAATATGGTTCTAGAAGCGCCACTCATAAGGAGGAAGTGTCATCCATTGAGAAGAAGTGTCATTCCTTACACAAGAAGCGTCATTCTCATGTTGATGTGTCATCTTGTTGCAAGGATGCGCCACTTATGTTCCTTGATGAGTCGTATGCTATGAAGTCCCCTATGATGCTCAATATTGTTCAAGGAAGCTCAGAAGTTGAAGATGCTCAAGGATTATTGTTTGATGCGCCACCATAATGGTTAATATGTCATGGTGATCTTGATGTGCCACTCTTGCATCATGATATGCCACTATGGATCATGATGCTCAATCATGTGTACTGTTGATTCTTATGTAAGAATGAATGTTCAAGAAGATGTTGCATGGCAGATTGTGATTGGTTGACACCTTTCATGGGTCTATGGGCCAATGGGCTTGTCCCATTAGGGTTTTAGGTCTGATCCCTCAAGTATAAATAGGGATGCATGATAAGTCATTTTGTATCTTGAATTCTAGTGTGTTAGGCGAATCTTTGTGAACACTGTACTTGTAACCTCTGTTTGAGAGCTCTGAAATAAAGAATATTCCCCTCCTGCCTATGGACATAGGTCACCTTGACCGAACCACGTAAATACTACGTCTTGTGTGCTTTTGGTTTTGCTAGTTATGCGCTTTACTTCCTAACACTATGTTGCCCATTTTCTTCCTTCACCCTTAATATCATCTCTGAAAACTCATGATAAGTTACTTCACTAATTGAAGGATAAGTTACTTCATTAACCAAAGGTAGGTCATTAACTTCCAACTGAACTCTTCTTCCATGACATAGCAATTCTCTAGCAAGGGCCTATATACCCATAATAATATCTTCCATTGACATTCCAACACCAACCATTGTTGATGTGTTGCTAATACGAGCATCAACTGTATCAGTTCCTACCATACTTATCTAAGCCTTCTTTCATCACTGGGTTTCCTTCTCCTAGTATTATGGTTCTCCTTACTACTTTTGGTGAGAAGCTCTTTCTTCTCCAAGATCTTCACCTTTTCCAGTTATGGTCCTCCTTACTACTTTTGGTGAGAAGCTCTTTCTTCTCCAAGATCTTCACCTTTTCCAACGACTCCTCTTGCCTTGCAAGAACCTATCCATCATCTGATCTATTCTTCCAAGGGACACAAAACTATTGTGAAGTGGTTCCTACATTTTCCCAAACACTTGTTTCATATTATCATGCCTTTTGTTGTCATTTCGCCTCCATCATCAACTGCTATGATACTAATTGATAATCCCATGGATATTCTGGAATACAAACTGAAATTCACAAAAGATTCACGACTCAGATGTTTACCGATATAAGGGTTCCCAATCTTTCAAGATGAAGGGGTCTCTTCAATGACAAAGGTCAATACAAAATAGTTTTTATCTGGAGACTATTAATACTACTACTAAAGGATGGGACAAAAAGGAATGTCAGCATAACAAGTCTGTACCCACTAACTTTGTCCCTCCACTAATATTAGACCATAACATAATATTCTATCAAAACAAAACAAAACAATAATCTACTAAAGCAAATTAGCCAAATGTATTCCAAGGTGAGTTGGATTGTCATAAATTCACGCTTTGGGCTTCCTTACTTGTTTGCTATAAACCCAACAGGTTTAGGGTTTATAATATCTTAATATGTTAAATTGTTAATATGGACCCCAATTGATATTATTTCTTGATCTCATGAGGTTCCATGTTCGACTTCAATAGAAGACTATTTTTGCAGAATTTAGCTAAGCCAAACCCCTTAACAAATTTACTACACCTAATTTCGTTTACATTTCATAGAAATACTAATGATAGCAAATTTCGTTATTTTGTATTTCACACCAATGATACTATTTTTTCACAAAAAATCATTTTCACGAAAAAATAATAATTCGTGAAATACGATGTTAGAAACAGCAATTCCACAAAATAAATGGTCATTTTGTGATAAACATTGAAGTTTTAATGCAACATAGTCTTCCTATGGTTGGTCTATTTTGTGATCAACTCCCCTCATGAATCACTATAAACCTTGTGATCTAAATAAACTTTTTTGATGGTATTAAGGTAGGACAAAGGGGTGTACAGTTATCCGGGGGACAGAAACAGAGAATTGCAATTGCAAGAGCTATATTGAAAAACCCTCCGATTCTTTTGCTTGATGAAGCAACAAGTGCACTTGATTCAGAGTCTGAAAAGCTGGTTCAAGATGCACTCGAGAGTGCAATGAGAGGAAGAACAGTCATCTTAATTGCACACAGGATGTCCACCATTGTTAATGCGGATATGATTGTAGTTGTTCAAAATGGACAAGTTACAGAGACAGGAACACACAGTAACTTGCTACAAACCAGCGAGTTTTACAGCAACTTATTTAGCATGCAGAACATCAACACAGAAGATGACGTATCTTCCACTAAGGAAACAGAAAAGAAAGATCAACAGGTTTCTGAAGAACTCGTGCAACTTGATACACCTATAGAAACTAACAAAACCCTAAAAGATACACCCAAAGAACAAGAAGATGGGAATGTGGAAAGAGTTGAAAAAAGGGAAAGAGATATATTTTTCAGAATCTGGTTTGGCTTAAACAACCAAGAATTTGTCAAGATTGCTGTTGGCTCTTGTGCTGCTGCTTTTTCTGGCATCTCAAAGCCTGTTTTTGGCTTCTTTATTATAACAATCGGAGTTGCTTATTATAAACATGGAGCTAAAGAGAAAGTCGGATGGTATTCATTACTCTTTTCTGCAATCGGTTTGCTTTCGCTTTTCAGCCATACTTTACAACATTACTATTATGGAGTAATTGGAGAAAAAGCAATGACAAACCTCCGAAAAGCTTTATACTCGGGTACTTTCATATTTCAGTAATTTCACACGACTATGTTCTACATATTTTTACTGATATGAAATTATGAATTCATGATTCTTAACCTTACAGTGGTGCTTCGTAATGAATTAGCATGGTATGACAAGTCTGAAAACAGTGTTGGTTCACTTACCTCACGAATCATCAATGAAACATCAACAATCAAGACTATAATATCTGATCGAATGGCTGTAATTGTGCAATGTATTTCTTCGATCTTGATAGCTACCATAGTTAGCATGATTGTTAACTGGAGAATGGGTTTAGTAGCTTGGGCTGTGATGCCATGTCACTTCATAGGTGGTCTAATTCAAGCTAAATCTGCAAAAGGGTTTTCAGGAGACACAGCTGCAGCACATTCAGAGCTTGTCTCCCTTGCTTCTGAATCTGCAACAAACATCAGAACTGTCGCTTCTTTCTGTCATGAAGAACGTATACTGGAAAAAGCTAAAGTGTCGCTAGATGCACCATTGAAAAGGAGCAGAAAGCAAAGTCTCTGGTACGGATTCATTCAAGGTGTGTCCCTTTGTTTATGGAACATCGCACATGCTGTTGCTTTATGGTATTCGACTGTTTTAGTTGAAAAAAAGCAAGCTAGCTTTGAAGATGGGATTAGGTCATACCAGATTTTTTCACTTACTGTGCCTTCAATCACAGAGCTATGGACTTTAATCCCCACTGTAATCTCAGCTGTAAATGTATTAACTCCAGTTTTTCAAGCCCTAGATCGAAGAACAGAGATTGAACCAGATGAAACGGAGAACCCACCTTCTAGAAAGATCATAGGAGAAATAGAGTTTCAAAACATCCATTTTAGCTACCCATTAAGACCAGAAGTCAAGATACTCGATAATTTCACTTTACGAATTGAAGCTGGATCAAAGGTGGCGTTAGTGGGACCCAGTGGAGCAGGAAAGTCGTCTGTTTTAGCCCTTTTGTTACGATTCTATTGTCCACTACAAGGATTGATATTGATTGATGGAAGAGATATAACGACATACAATCTCAGAAACCTAAGGAAACAAATAGGGTTAGTACAACAGGAGCCTTTGCTTTTTAGTTGCTCAATAAGGGACAACATCTGTTATGGAACAGAAGAAGCTTCAGAAAGTGAAATCATAGAGGTGTCAAAAGACGCGAATATTCATGAATTTGTAAGCAATTTGCCAGATGGGTATGATACTGTGGTTGGGGAAAAGGGGTGCCAGCTGTCAGGAGGACAAAAGCAACGAATTGCAATTGCAAGAACACTGTTGAAGAAGCCTGCAATCATGCTTCTTGATGAAGCAACAAGTGCCCTTGATGCAGAATCTGAAAGGGCTGTGGTGAATGCTATGGAATCAATCAACCGGAAAGGGAATGGCGGATTACATTCCACTCAGGTTACAGTTGCACACAGGCTTTCGACTGTTGTACACTCGGATTCCATAATTGTGATGGAAAAAGGTAAAGTGGTGGAAATGGGAACACATTCAGCCCTTGTTGCAGCATCCGAAGGAGTTTATTCTAGATTTTACAGGATTCAGAGCATGAAAAATTAGCACCTTAGAGAGATAACGAACAAGTTTTAACATCTTATAAATGTCTCAAACAAGAAGAATATTCCCATGCATATCTTCAATGAAACCATATCTTATTACATAAAGATAAAATTTGGTATCTCTTTTCATCTTCTTGTACATAAGCTGATAAGCATATCCTAGTTTTGAATCATTCCTACCACCTACCTTGTTTCTTCACTTCCTTGTTCCTATCAAAATGGAACAACCCAATCCAATCTCAAACTAATTCATTCAAATCAAATCCTATAAGAATTAATATAAAAAAAAGGAATTCTTTTTCAATTTTCATACCTTTGGACATGATCAAGAATGACAAGTCGTGGTCCAGGAGGGATGTTCACATCTCTCAAAGCACTGTAGTATCATAAGTTAGGATAATATTAATAAAAAATGTAAGATTTTCAAGATTTTAAAGATTTAAAACTTACCTATCAGTAAGCAATGGCAAAGTGGTGTCAGTTAACAAGCCCTTTTTGAAGTTCTTCTCATAATTTTGAAGACCAAGATTAGACAGCATGGATCTAGTTTCACTATACAACACATCTTCAACTGATGGCTTTGAGAATTTTTCCCCTATCTGTACAACAGTTAATGAGTGAAGTTATATATATACATATGTCTTCAAAAAATTGGAAAAGGAAGCAAAATGATCACCTTAAAGATTCCACCCTGAACAAGAGCAAAGAAGACACCAGATGTGATTATATTTGCAGGCTGAGTAGGACTCCCCAAGCCACTAACTAAAGAAAACATGGCTCCAGAACCAAAAGCTGCTACCATACTACAATCATACAGAAAACAACCTGTCCATTTCATGTGTCTACTAAAAACAATAAATGAATACTGATAAAATGAAGAATTACCTTGTTTGGACATCATCTTTGCCTCTTAATCTTTTCATGACACAAGATATGCCTGCATTAACACCTGTCATAACAGCAAAATTGCGGGCCTGTATTAAGGGTCCTCCTGCAAGAGCCTGCAATACAACAATCAGTTTAAGTTTAAGAAGATATATTGGTACAAATTCTCAACAGAGTCACACTTCCAAAATCCAATTGCATGACTTTAGACCTAATTATCTTACAGAGTTTAATTGAGGGTTAGTTCTTTCAACAAAAGACCTAATTGCTACAACATCGGTTCATAATCACAGTATCAATCCACAAACATATCAACATTGTGTATAAAAGATGTTATCAATAATCACGGAACCGAAAAATTACGTCTTGAAACAATTCATCAAATTCCTAAAATCCAAAACCCTCGGAAATGATGATGGTAAAAAAAAACTTGAAGAAAAAACAGTGACCTGGGCTTGCTGGAAGGAGGCCATGGTCTGTGAATTAATAGAGGCGCCGGGAGGTGGTGTGGGGGGAAAAGCGGAGGAGACGTCGTTGGTGAGTGTCCCCATGAAACCACCCATGGCGGCGCCCTGGGCTGCGCTTGTGAGGGTCACGACGGCGGCCTCAACAGGTAAAGACTGTTTGGCAAGCCACGACTTGAAGCCATTCTCTAAATCTTTGTACTTGGTTTGCAACTGTGTGATTGGATTGTGAGCCAAATCTTTTGGCGTATGAACAGCTAGCTCGCCTTGTTTTCCTTCCCCCATTGAAGAAGACGAAAGCCGGAAACTTTATGTTGCTAAGGGAGAAGACGGTTGGTTTTGGTTTCTGGATTGGGTTGGATGGAATAGCAAAGTAACAGTAGACGACGGGTTTTGTACTCTCTAATTTTCCATATCTAGCCATTGATTTTGTACTTAGCTAACACTCATGTTCTATCTTTCTAATTCCGTAAGGCATTTGTTAATTTTAGGCATAGATGAGTTTCTTATGATTTTCTACCTTGTTTCATTATTTTGTATCTTTTGACAAAAACTAAGGAACACCAAAAATGGTATACATGGATGCTATTCAAGACAAGCAATTATTTTATCTAATTTTATGTAAATATACATGTACAATGATCTCTTATACAATGTACAATGATGCAAATGAAACTATGATAAGACATATCGATATAGAAACTTGTGAGATGGCGTTTGATGATGTGTTTGTCCGTATAGATCCTCTTATCTTGTCATTTTTCGTATGTGGAGCGCTCAATGTTCCAACCTCAGTTCCGGTTTCAATTCCAGTCCCTGTACTGATACCAGTACCTATTCCGGGACCAGCTATTTGGTCCATCCTGCATTGCAAATCAAAAAAACATCGGGACTCATGATATAATGGCCACGATTGGCACCTAGCTTGCTAAATTAAAACTTTGTTGATCTATTTGATTTTTTGATAGCTAGAATGAAAAGGTTACCCATTATTGGGGCAAAAAATGATGGCATATTCATAGGCGTTGCAAGTAAACGTGCTTGTGCCATCATCAAACGCGTAGCTATAAGCTCGAGGACACGCTCTCTTAAAGATGCTCGAGTAGTAGGATGGTCGACACGTATTTGGATTCGCATATTGCCCGCTGCAACAGTATTGGTCCATTCCAAATGCACCACAAGCACTGTTGCACGCGATCACCCCACCTACTCCTCCACCATCCCCACCCACCACCTGAAGCTCTTTTGGGCACCCTGTACATGGTTTCTATTATCTAAACAGATTGAAATACAAACATGAAGTTGGAAGATAGATAAAGATTTGACATGAGAATCAAGATTCAATACTCACCTATGTTAATATCGGATGCACAGCCCGTGGCATTACAACCACCAGAAGTGGACCTTGGGACAGCAATGATGGGAAGATTGTATCCATCCACAAAACTAACGTCATAATAATCCAAATTGTTGTAGCCTCCTATGGTTATCTCAAAAAGGGAGGCAGGAGGGGTGGCACCCATCCCACCACACTCCATCTTCCCTCCACAATCTGCGGTTTCACATTTACCTACACCAGATGCATCAAACGTGCAACCTGTTCTTGCCCATACCCTACCAGACCATGATGGGGTCGTGGGGATTTGTGCACTTTGGCCTGAATTCAACTGGAACCCTGTTGTTGGAAGTGGAGTAGTGCCTGCACCAGAAAGTGTGGCTGGCCATATTGTAAAAGGACAGTTGTTGGTTATGGTGAAGAGAGCAGCAGAAGAACAGGAGATCAGGAAAAAGGAGACGAGAAAGATGACATGAATGGCGAATTTGAAGCTTGATATTGTAAGCATATTAATTAAACGCATAAGGGTTGTGTTTTGTTCAAAAATGGGGTCATGTGGTGCACCATATATGGGCCATGAGGTTGCTTTGATAAAAGGGGTTTAAAAAACGTTGCTTTTTAGCATGAAATGGGTGGCCTTTGTAGTAAGTAATTCCTTTCTTTAAAATTTCATGAGATGAAATCAGAAATAAGTGTTGGAGGTGTGTTCATGGTGAGAAAATGTATAATATTGGTGAGGCGAATGAGGTGAGTTAACTTGATGTGGGGTGTAGGTTGCCTAAAGATGGTTGTGAAAAGAGTAATCTAAAGATTCCTAAATCCTAATATGTAGATCTCAAAAGACACTATTTGAGGAAAAACGCAAACAAAATTCCCTCCTATAAAGTTTATCCTAAGAGCATCTGCTAAGGTCCAAAGTTTTTGTGAAACTGTGAGTAAAAAAAAAATAGCCACAACGATTAAAAAAAAAAAAAACTTTTTTAACGTGTACATGGTCCATGTACACGCTTCTTAAATCTAAAAAACTATAATTTTCAATGTACCTCCTTTATTCTATGTTTATGTTTCACCTTTTATCCTTCTCTTTTCAATTTTCAATGTTTCAGTTTCTACGTACCCTATTTAGTTATGAATTTGTGCTCATTTAAACCATGTCCAACACTCTCCAAAACAGCATTTAACAGTTAAAAAGTGTTCCAACAGACCTCCAAACTATGTACCATTTTAGTGATTTTGTGCAGCAACGTACTTGTCTTATCGCTAGGAGCTTTTAATGTATATAAATTGTTGGATAATTAATATAAATATCAAAATTTAAATTCTAAAATATAAATTATCACAATATTACATTACATTGAGTGCTTTAAAATGAGTCATATGAGTATATAATAGAGTAAATTACATACGTGGTCCTTATGGTTTACCTGGCTAAATCCTTACTATTAGATTTTTGGCTAGTCTATTGTTGTTGTTGCACCTGAGGCAATTATTATCTGTATTGGTCCATTAAAGGCATGTAGATGACTTTTATACTCCTCATTTTTATTTTTTACCATTTTATCGACATTTTCTAATAAAGTAGTGACCATTTTTGAAATAGCTTAAAGACGCCCTAAAATCTATTATTCGAGTCGTCGAAAGTCATCAAATTGGAGCAAACCACATCGCCATATTTTTTCTCTCCCGCTTTCAACATTTCCATCGTTGGCATCCATCGGCTCCAATGCCTACGGCGTCCCCATACTCATCATTAACCATCACCAGCGTGAAGCAAATTCGTCTTTCTCTCCGCCTGTAACTCGTCGGTGATCTTTGTCTCTCGTGCCTCTTACAACTCTGACTCATAGGCCTTCGGCCACCAAAACCTACATCTCGTTGTCTCTTTCTTTCTTCTTTGATTTCAAGTTGGTAAATTTTCAATTGTGGGTTACAATTTAGGGACAAAATTGGTTTTGGTTTTCAAGATTGGCCATGAGTGTTAGAGCATCTACAATTGTAAACTTATACTATGACTTAATATTTTTTACACCTCATTATGTCATTAATTTTGGCCTCTAATTAGATGACATCTCCAATAGTAAAACTCTTTTAATTTTTTATGAATTTAACTTATTGATCTCATCGATCTAAAATGTTATATAAAATATACTCATTTAATTATCGTTTATTAAACACATCATATTTCAATATGAAATATTTTAGATAAATATCATCATTAAAGATTAGTATATAAATGTTTCATAAATGACAAACTATGATGGAAATAACTAAATAGTTAAAGAAAAAAAAAGTAGAATATAATTAAAGAGAAGAGGATTAGGTGTACAAAGCATATTCATATATTGACCACCTAATATATATTAAGTGGTCAATAAAAAAACATATATATATATATATATATATATAGAGAGAGAGAGAGAGAGAGATAGGTTCAGGTATTTTAAGTAAGTATTGTGTTATTGTATGCATGATTATGGGTCAATCAAAATTTAATAGAAAAAACAATAATTAAATAAATCAATAAGGGTAACTAGGTAATTTGAGAAATAACTTCCACAAATAATATCTTATAATTATGGTAACCATTGACTTCAGAATTTAATTGATTGGAAACTGATTTCAGATTTTGAGGTTTAAGAAAGGAAAATCAAAGCATCAGCGGGTGAAAGATGTCATCGTTGTCTCTGATTCCTCTTCCATGATGCGCATCGGTAACCTTCTCTATCCATATCTTGATATCTTCCTTAAATCTCCCGTAAGTTTGTTTTCAAGCATGCAAGCACAAGGAGATGGCTGCGTGAAAAGGAAGAACCGAGCAGGTCTGCGACGATTCCAGACGGCGATTCGGACCAAACGTGGGTCGATTGACGATGGTTGCGTGAAAATGGGTAGTGGTATTAAAGGACAACGTCTTCACCCCAATCGGATGTCTCCGCCTCCGGAACCTAATCCCGATGCATCGGTTACACCATCAGGTAG